>NC_086454.1:257203267-257860142 GCF_028390025.1 Pseudophryne corroboree | reverse complement strand
TACCTGATTCAGGAAAAACCACATGTAGTTTTTTCACACTCCACATAATACCCTTTTTTGTGGTACTTGTAGTATCAGAAATATGTAACATCTCCTTCATTGCCCTTAACAAGTAACGTGTGGCCCTAAAGGAAAATACGTTTGTTTCTTCACCGTCGACACTGGAGTCAGTGTCCGTGTCTGTGTCGACCGACTGAGGTAAAAGGACGTTTTAACGCCCCTGACGGTGTTTGAGACGCCTGGACAGGTACTAATTGGTTTGCCGGCCGTCTCATGTCGTCAACCGACCTTGCAGCGTGTTGACATTATCACGTAATTCCTTAAATAAGCCATCCATTCCGGTGTCGACTCCCTAGAGAGTGACATCACCATTACAGGCAATTGCTCCGCCTCCTCACCAACATCGTCCTCATACATGTCGACACACACGTACCGACACACAGCACACACACAGGGAATGCTCTGATAGAGGACAGGACCCCACTAGCCCTTTGGGGAGACAGAGGGAGAGTTTGCCAGCACACACCAAAAACGCTATAATTATACAGGGACAACCTTTATATAAGTGTTTTTCCCTTATAGCATTTTAATATATATAATCATATCGCCAAATAAGTGCCCCCCCTCTCTGTTTTAACCCTGTTTCTGTAGTGCAGTGCAGGGGAGAGCCTGGGAGCCTTCCCACCAGCATTTCTGTGAGGGAAAATGGCGCTGTGTGCTGAGGAGAATAGGCCCCGCCCCCTTTTCGGCGGGCTTCTTCTCCCGTTTTTCTGAGACCTGGCAGGGGTTAAATACATCCATATAGCCCCCAGGGGCTATATGTGATGTATTTTTAGCCAGAATAAGGTACTATCATTGCTGCCCAGGGCGCCCCCCCCAGCGCCCTGCACCCTCAGTGACCGCTGCTATGAAGTGTGCTGACAACAATGGCGCACAGCTGCAGTGCTGTGCGCTACCTTATGAAGACTGAAAAGTCTTCTGCCGCCGGTTTCTGGACCTCTTCACTTTTCGGCATCTGCAAGGGGGTCGGCGGCGCGGCTCCGGGACGAACCCCAGGGTGAGACCTGTGTTCCGACTCCCTCTGGAGCTAATGGTGTCCAGTAGCCTAAGAAGCCAATCCATCCTGCACGCAGGTGAGTTCACTTCTCTCCCCTAAGTCCCTCGATGCAGTGAGCCTGTTGCCAGCAGGACTCACTGAAAATAAAAAAACCTAACAAAACTTTTACTCTAAGCAGCTCTTTAGGAGAGCCACCTAGATTGCACCCTTCTCGGCCGGGCACAAAAATCTAACTGAGGCTTGGAGGAGGGTCATAGGGGGAGGAGCCAGTGCACACCACCTGATCCTAAAGCTTTTACTTTTGTGCCCTGTCTCCTGCGGAGCCGCTATTCCCCATGGTCCTGACGGAGTCCCCAGCATCCACTTAGGACGTCAGAGAAATATGGATTTATTTATATAATGTTGTAATCCATGTTGTTGATCAGAAGGAACCAAACTGTTACTGACTACAAACCTATAACATTTCAATGTTCTTATAACCAAAATAATGGGCAATGCTTCACTGTCTGATTGAAACAAATACAGAATAGAAGGAAAAAAAGTCCTAGTCAAGAATTTTGAAGATAACATCATTGTACAAGTCATCTTTGGTGAGGATTGGTGTCCGGCACTTTGAGTTATGTAGTAATTTTAACATGAAAATAAAAAATTCCGTCAGAAATGAGTGTGTCTGTCAGTCAGGCGGTGATGTGCTGCTCCGCTGTGAGTACACTTGTGGAGTGATATTGCTGTGACTCTGATGAGGTTTTGGTGACAGTTGGAAGTAGTTCAGGCCTGCGGTCATTGGGAAATAATACATGGTCATGTGATGTAGTGTGTCCAATCAGGTTAGTGGGATTTCTGTCATTATAAACACACCATATATACAGTATTATATTTATCACAGAAGCTTTGCACTCACCATTACGGTTCATGAATTGATCAATGCATTCAAGCTTGCAACCCCTGACCCTTTATTGCAAGACCCTACTCTATTGCTCAAAATTATAACCATGGAAATAGCTATCACATTAGCTTATAACAGTGTTGTTATTATTACCTATTATTAAGATTATTACCTATGTTACATTATGGGCTAATGGTGACCTTGGTCTCTCAAGACACTTGGGGATAAGGTTACACACAGGTTCCAGAGGAAGGAGCTCTCTGTCGGCATAATGCCGTCAGCAACTTTGCTTTTCTCTTTCGTAGGACCACAGTCACAGTACCCATTTTTAAAGAAAGTTACAAGGGAAACACTGTCCCAGCCAAGGACTGCTTGAGGAAACGATGTTTGTCCGATGGTGGAGTGATCAGATACATCAGCGCACTTGAGCAATGCTCAGATAAGAAGTGGGCATTGCAGGGTTTGCTCAGTCCGTCGCACGGAAGTCCACAAGGAGAATGCTTTAAGGCATTTGCATATTTTTGCAATCGAGCATTAGTTACATTCACCTCTTGATAGTTACATAGTTGTTAAGGTTGAAAAAAAGACAAATGTCCATCGAGTTCAACCTGTATTTTAATTTTTATGTTAATTAAATGCTGTATCCTTGGATATTTTTTCTGCTAGGAATTTATCTAATCCATTTTTAAACTTATTTATTGAATCCACCATTACTACCTTCTCTGGCAGAGTATTCCAAATCCTTACTGTTCTTACTGTGAAGAACTCCCTTCTCTGTTGTGTATGGATTTTTTTTCTTCTAACCTCAGGGAGTGTCCTCATGTCCTATGTAGTGTTTTTTTGATAAACAAATCATTTGATAAATCCTTGTATTGTCCCTTAATGTATTTATAAATATTAATGTCCCCTCTCAGTCGCCTCTTTTCCAGTGTGAACATAACAAGCCTTTTAAGTCTTTCCTCATAATCCAGTGCCTCTAACCCCTTAACCAATTTGGTGGCTTGACTCTGAACCTTTTCGAGCTCCAAGATGTCTTTTTTTATAGTGAGGTGCCCAGAACTGTACACAATACTCCAGGTGCGGGCGCACCAATGATTTATAAAGAGGCAGGATTACACTCTCATCCCTTGTCTCCATTCCCCGTTTTATGCATGCTAACACCTTATTAGCCTTTGTTGCTGCATTTTGACATTGCGTACTGCTACCAAGTTTATTGTTGATAAGCACCCCCAAATCTTTTTCAACTAACGTTATTCCTACATTTTCCCATTTTAGTTTATAGGCTGCCTGATTGTTCTTAGTCCCAAAGTGCATAACTTTACATTTGTCTATATTGAACCTCATTCTCCATTTATCCGCCCAGACATCAAGTCTAGATAAGTCATTCTGTAGAGACTCAACATCCTTGTCTGAATTAATTACTCTACATAGTTTAGTATCATCTGCGAAAATTGACACTGTGCTTTCCAGTTCCTCTTCTAGGTCATTAATGAATATGTTAAACAGCAATGGCCCGAGTACTGAACCCTGTGGTATTCCACTGAGTACTGAAGCCCATTCAGAGTACATTCCATTAATCCCCACTCGCTGTTCCCTATTAAACAGAAAATTACTCACCCAAGTACAAATAGTGTTTCCTACCCCAAGCTTTTAGTTTGAGAATTAATCTCCTATGTGGAACTTTGTCAAAGGCCTTAGCAAAGTCCAAAAAGATCACATCCACTGCTTGACCCTGATCAATATTATCGCTCACTTTCTCGTAGAAGCTTATTAAGTTAGTTTGACAGGACCTGTCCTTCACAAATCATGCTGATTCCTAGCAATAATCTTGGAGGTATCCAAGTACTCAACTATGCTATCTCTTAATATACCTTCTAGTATTTTCCCCACTATAGATATCAAACTTACCGGTCTATAGTTCCAGGGGAGCGTTTTAATACCCTTTTTAAATATTGGGACTACCTCTGCTATACGCCAGTCCTTTGGTATCATTCCTGATCTAATTGACTCGCTGAAAATCAAATATAGAGGTCTCAATATCTCTATGTTGAGTTCCATAAGAACCCTGGGGTGGAGTTCATCCGGCCCAGGAGATTTATCTTAATTTTACTTAGTCTCTCCCAGACTACTCCCTCGTTTAGCAAGGTACTAGCAACGGGTCGTTATTATAGTTTATGTTATTATAGTTTAGTTTAGGCAGCAGTCCAGAAAAAGGAAAGCTCACCAAGAAACATCCCAATTGAAGGGGTGGGAACCTCTACATATACAGGTCAGAGCAGAAAATATAGGCAGCTTTTCTGGAGATTTTGGGGTCTATTCATGAAGCAGTGATAAGAGTGGAAAAGTTGCCCATGACAACCAATCAGCGACTCTGTACAGGTGTATAGTATGCAAATTCTCAATGTTACTTCAATGCTGATTGGTTGCCATGTGAAACTTCTCCACTGGCTCACTTGTCCACACTTATCACTGCTTCATGAATAGGCCCCTTTATCTCTTAGTGAGAGGCCTACAGCTATTGCAGTGTCACCTGGACCATAAACCAACTGGACCCTAAGAACCAATTACTTGGTACTGTCACATCTGTGCTTTATTCATGCTTATGATCCATTGTGGAGGAAAATGATTTGTTATACACTAAATTATACTGTAAACCACAGGCGGCTAAAACAGCCCACAAGGTCCACTAATAGTTTGTTTCCAGACCACCAGTGGATCAGTGTAGGAAAAAGAAAATGCAGGTGCACACTAAGCACCAAAAAATATAGACAAAATAATTTTGAGCAACTTTACAATTAACATGAAGTGAGGATCTTAGCATGTTAGCCAAAAATGTGAACCTAACATGTCATGGAGAATCTTATCAAATTGATCTCGAACATCCCTAATACTAACGCATAATATAAATTTATCCAGGACTTAACTATAATAGTGCCCATTCTAATATGATTTAAAAAAAACCTCATCCAGCACACCCTCATGCGCAGTTGTGATTGAGAAGCAAAGTCTCAAAAATGTGCTGGGAATTGATTGGGAGATGTCTGTTCAGACGCTCAAAAATGGTCTGTCTTATGGGAGTGGTAAGGGGTGACATCACAAAACTTACCCGGAAAGGCTAAAAGATCTTAACATGTATAGTTTGGTGGAGAAAAGCTTTCAAATATATCAAGTAGTGATGAGCGGATTCGGTTTTACTCGGTTCTCAAAACAGCATCTTATTGGCTCACGGATGTCACGTGTTTTGGATAGCCAATAAGATGTCGTTTTGAGAACCGAGTAAAACCGAATAAAACCGAATCCGCTCATCACTAATATCAAGGGTCTTAAAGTTCAGGATGGAAACATTCTTCAAAGGAAGAGAAGTATTAGAACTCAAGGACATACACTGAGACTGGAGGGGGGAGGCTCAGGGGAAATTTAAGGAAAAATAAGAATTTACTCACCGGTAATTCTATTTCTCGTAGT
Source organism: Pseudophryne corroboree (assembly GCF_028390025.1). Lineage (NCBI taxonomy): Eukaryota > Metazoa > Chordata > Amphibia > Anura > Myobatrachidae > Pseudophryne > Pseudophryne corroboree. The sequence continues at coordinate 257,854,734 of NC_086454.1, read as the reverse complement.
CCGTAGTGGATGCTGGGGACTCCGTAAGGACCATGGGGAATAGACGGCTCCGCAGGAGACTGGGCACAATTAAAGAAAGATTCAGGACTATCTGGTGTGCACTGGCTCCTCCCCCTATGACCCTCCTCCAGACCTCAGTTAAGATACTGTGCCCGGAAGAGCTGACACAATAAGGAAGGATTTTGAATCCCGGGTAGGACACATACCAGCCACACCAATCACACCGTACAACTCGTGATATGAACCCCGGTTAACAGTATGATAACAACGGAGCCTCTGAACAGATGGCTCGCAATAACAACCCGATTTGTGGAACAATAACTATTTACAAGTATTGCAGACAATCCGCACTTGGGATGGGCGCCCAGCATCCACTACGGACTACGAGAAATAGAATTACCGGTGAGTAAATTCTTATTTTCTCTGACGTCCTAGTGGATGCTGGGGACTCCGTAAGGACCATGGGGATTATACCAAAGCTCCCAAACGGGCGGGAGAGTGCGGATGACTCTGCAGCACCGAATGAGCAAACTCAAGGTCCTCCTCAGCCAGGGTATCAAATTTGTAAAATTTAGCAAAAGTGTTAGACCCTGACCAAGTAGCCGCTCGGCAAAGTTGCAGTGCCGAGACCCCTCGGGCAGCCGCCCAAGATGAGCCCACCTTCCTTGTGGAGTGGGCTTTTACTGATTTTGGCTGCGGTAGCCCTACCGCAGAATGCGCAAGCTGAATAGTGTTACAAATCCAGCGAGCAATGGTCTGCTTAGAAGCAGGAGCACCCAGCTTATTGGGTGCATACAGGATAAACAGCGAATCAGTTTTCCTGACTCCAGCCGTCCTGGAAACATAAATTTTCAGGGCCCTGACTACGTCCAGCAACTTGGAATCCTCCAAGTCCCTAGTAGCCGCAGGCACCACAATAGGTTGGTTCAAGTGAAACGCTGATACCACCTTCGGGAGAAACTGAGGACGAGTCCTCAACTCTGCCCTATCCATATGGAAAATCAGATAAGGGCTTTTACACGACAAAGCCGCCAATTCTGACACACGCATGGCCGAAGCCAGGGCCAACAACATGACCGCTTTCCACGTGAGATATTTCAAATCCACGGTTTTAAGTGGCTCGAACCAATGTGACCTCAGGAATCCCAAAACCACATTGAGATCCCAAGGTGCCACAGGAGGCACGTAAGGAGGCTGAATATGCAGAACTCCCTTGACAAAAGTCTGAACTTCAGGCAACGAAGCCAGTTCCTTTTGAAAGAAAATCGACAGAGCCGAAATCTGGACCTTAATGGACCCCAATTTGAGGCCCATCGTCACCCCTGCTTGCAGGAAATGCAGAAAACGACCCAGTTGAAATTCCTCCGTTGGGGCCTTCCTGGCCTCACACCAAGCCACATATTTCCGCCAAATGCGGTGATAGTGGGTTGCAGTCACATCCTTCCTGGCCTTGATCAGGGTAGGAATGACTTCCTCTGGAATACCTTTTTCCTTCAGGATCCGGCGTTCAACTGCCATGCCGTCAAACGCAGCCGCGGTAAGTCTTGGAACAGGCAGGGCCCCTGCTGCAGCAGGTCCCGCCTTAGCGGTAGAGGCCATGGGTCCTCTGAGAGCATCTCTTGAAGTTCCGGGTACCAAGTTCTTCTTGGCAAATCCGGAACCACGAGTATAGTTCTCACTCTTCCCCTTCGTATTATTCTCAGCACCTTGGGAATAAGAGGCAGAGGGGGAAACACGTAAACCGACTGGTACACCCACGGTGTCACTAGAGCGTCCACAGCTATCGCCTGAGGGTCCCTTGACCTGGCGCAATATCTTTTTAGCTTTTTGTTGAGGCGGGACGCCATCATATCCACCTGTGGTCTTTCCCAACGGTTTACAATCAATCGGAAGACTTCTGGATGAAGCCCCCACTCTCCCGGGTGAAGGTCGTGTCTGCTGAGGAAGTCTGCTTCCCAGTTGGCCACACCCGGAATGAACACTGCTGACAGTGCTAGCACGTGATTTTCCGCCCATCGGAGAATCCTTGTGGCTTCTGCCATTGCCCTCCTGCTTCTTGTGCCGCCCTGTCTGTTTACATGGGCGACCGCCGTGATGTTGTCTGATTGGATCAGAACCGGTTTGTTTTGAAGCAGGGGACTTGCTTGGCATAGGGCATTGTAAATGGCTCTTACCTCAAGGATATTTATGTGTAGTGAAATCTCCTGATTTGACCACAGCCCTTGGAAATTTCTTCCCTGTGTGACTGCTCCCCAGCCCCGAAGGCTGGCATCCGTGGTCACCAGGACCCAGTCCTGTATTCCGAATCTGCGGCCCTCTAGTAGATGAGCCCTCTGCAGCCACCACAGTAGTGACACCCTGGTCCTTGCCGACAGGGTTATCCGCTGCTGCATCTGGAGATGCGACCCGGACCACTGGTCCAACAGGTCCCACTGGAAAATCCTTGCGTGGAACCTTCCGAATGGAATTGCTTCGTACGAAGCTACCATTTTTCCCAGGACTCGCGTGCATTGATGTACCGACACCTGTCCTGGTTTTAGGAGGTTTCTGACTAGAGATGACAACTCCTCGGCTTTTTCCACTGGAAGAAACAATTTTTTCTGGTCTGTGTCCAGAATCATTCCCAGGAACAGACGACGTGTCGTCGGGACCAGCTGTGACTTTGGGATATTGAGAATCCAGCCGTGCTGCTGCAGCACTTCCCGAGAAAGTGCTACCCCCACTAACAACTGTTCCTTGGACCTCGCCTTTATCAGGAGATCGTCCAAGTACGGGATAATTAAAACCCCCTTCTTCCGAAGGAGTATCATAATTTCGGCCATTACCTTGGTAAAGACCCTCGGTGCCGTGGATAACCCAAACGGCAGCGTCTGGAACTGATAGTGACAGTCCTGTACCACAAACCTGAGGTACTCCTGGTGAGGAGGGTAAATGGGGACATGCAGGTAGGCATCCTTGATGTCCAGGGAGACCATGTAATCCCCCTCGTCCAGGCTCGCAATAACCGCCCTGAGCGATTCCATCTTGAACTTGAATCTTTTGATATATGTGTTCAAGGATTTTAAATTTAAGATGGGTCTCACCGAACCGTCCGGTTTCGGTACCACAAACATTGTGGAATAGTAACCCTTTCCTTGTTGAAGTAGGGGTACCTTGACAATCACTTGCTGTGAATACAGTTTTTGGATAGCCACCAACACTGCCTCCCTGGCTGGTAAGGCAGATTTTAGGAAACGGCGGGGGGGAGACGCCTCGAATTCCAGCCTGTATCCCTGAGATACTACTTGAAGGATCCAGGGATCCACCTGTGAGAGAGCCCACTGTGCGCTGAAATTTCTGAGACGGGCCCCCACCGTACCCGGGTCCGCCTGTGAAGCCCCAGCGTCATGCTGTGGACTTACCGGACGCGGGGGAGGACCTCTGCTCTTGGGAACTGGCTGTATGCTGCAGTTTTTTCCCTCTACCTTTGCCTCCCGGCAGAAAAGATGCGCCTCTAGCCCTCTTGTTTTTATGGGGCCGAAAGGACTGTACTTGATAATACGGTGCTTTCTTTTGCTGTGGGGTAGCCTGTGGCAAAAATGTCGATTTCCCAGCCGTAGCTGTGGAAACGAGATCTGAAAGACCATCCCCAAACAGTTCCACCCCCTTATAAGGCAAAACTTCCATGTGCCTTTTTGAATCGGCATCACCTGACCACTGCCGAGTCCATAACCCCCTTCTGGCGGCAATGGACATTGCGCTTATTTTTTATGCCAGCCGGCAAATATCCCTCTGTGCATCACGCATGTATAAGACAGCGTCTTTTATATGCTCTATTGTCAGCAAAATATTGTCCCGATCCAGAGTATCAATATTATCCGACAGGGAATCCGACCACGCAGCAGCAGCACTGCACATCCATGCCGATGCAATCGCTGGTCGCAATATAATGCCCGTGTGTGTATATATAGCTTTTAGGGTAGCCTCCTGCTTTCTCTCAGCAGGTTCCTTTAGGGCGGCCGTATCCGGAGACGGTAGTGCCACCTTTTTTGATAAACGTGTAAGCGCTTTATCTACCCTAGGGGGTGTTTCCCAACGTGACCTATCCTCTGGCGGGAAAGGGTACGCTGCCAATAACCGTTTAGAAATTATCAATTTCTTATCGGGGGAAGTCCACGCTTCCTCACACACCTCATTTAATTCCTCAGATGCAGGAAAAACTACTGGTAGTTTTTTCTCACCAAACATAATACCCTTTTTTGTGGTACCTGGGGTACTATCAGAAATGTGTAATACATTTTTCATTGCCTCAATCATGTAACGGGTGGCCCTATTGGAAGGTACACTAGTCTCATCATCGTCGACACTGGAGTCGGTATCCGTGTCAACATCTGTGTCTGCCATCTGAGGTAGCGGGCGTTTTAAAGCCCCTGATGACATTTGAGACGCTTGGACAGGCACAAGCTGAGTAGCCGGCTGTCCTATGTCGTCAAACCTTTTATGTAAGGAGCTGACACTGTCACGTACTTCCTTCCATAAGTCCATCCACACAGGTGTCGACCCCGCAGGGGGTGACATCACATTCACAGGCATTTGCTCTGCCTCCACATCATTATCCTCATCATACATGTCGACACAGCAGTACCGACACACAGCACACACACAGGGAATGCTCTGACAGAGGACAGGACCCCACAAAGCCCTTTGGGGAGACAGAGGGAGAGTATGCCAGCACACACCAGAGCGCTATATAACACAGGGATATCACTATACAGAGTGTTTTCCCCTATAGCTGCTTGTATTATATATACTGCGCATAAATTTATTCCCCCCCCCCCTCTCTTTTTACCCTTTCTGTAGTGCAGGACTGCAGGGGAGAGCCAGGGAGCGATCCTTCCAGCGGAGCTGTGAGGGAAAATGGCGCCAGTGTGCTGAGGAAGATGGCTCCGCCCCTTTTTCGGCGGGCTTTCTCCCGCTGTTTGTGTAAATCTGGCAGGGGTAATTTACACCTATATAACCTCTAGGGCTATATATGGTGTCAGTTTTGCCAGCCAAGGTGTTAATATTGCTGCTCAGGGCGCCCCCCCCAGCGCCCTGCACCCATCAGCGACCGAAGTGTGTGGTGTGCATGAGGAGCAATGGCGCACAGCTGCAGTGCTGTGCGCTACCTTGGAGAAGACAGAAGTCTTCAGCCGCCGATTTTCCGGACACTTCTTGCTTCTGGCTCTGTAAGGGGGACGGCGGCGCGGCTCCGGGACCGGACGACGAGGTCGGGTCCTGTGTGCGATCCCTCTGGAGCTAATGGTGTCCAGTAGCCTAAGAAGCCCAAGCTACCACCTGTTAGGTAGGTTCGCTTCTTCTCCCCTTAGTCCCTCGTTGCAGTGAGCCTGTTGCCAGCAGGTCTCACTGTAAAATAAAAAAACTAAATTATACTTTCTTTCTAGGAGCTCAGGAGAGCCTCCTAGTGTGCATCCAGCTCGGCCGGGCACAGAAATCTAGCTGAGGTCTGGAGGAGGGTCATAGGGGGAGGAGCCAGTGCACACCAGATAGTCCTGAATCTTTCTTTAATTGTGCCCAGTCTCCTGCGGAGCCGTCTATTCCCCATGGTCCTTACGGAGTCCCCAGCATCCACTAGGACGTCAGAGAAAATCACTTCACAGAAAGGGTAGTGGATAAGTGGAATAGCTTCCCATCAGAGGTGGGAGAGGCTAAGACTGTAGAGCAATTTAAACATGCTTGGGATAGGCATATGAATATACTTACAAAGAATTAAGGTTCAAACAGGGTTGAGATTGCCTAAAGCAGGGATGGGGAACCTTCGGCCCTCCAGCTGTTGTTGAACTACACATCCCAGCATGCCCTGCAACAGTTTTAGCATGGCCAAATAGCAAAACTGTAGCAAGGCATGCTGGTATGTGTAGTTCAACAACAGCTGGAGGGCCGAAGGTTCCCCATCCCTGGCCTAAAGGATAAAAAAAAAAGGGGCAGACTAGATGGGCCAAGTGGTTCTTATCTGCCGTCAAATTTTATGTTTCTATGACACAGACATGTAATCCCTAAACCCAACACTGGAGGCCATACTTATACACAAAACCTGCACCTTCCATAGTGCTGGTACAACTCGTTGCGTCCAATGGTGGGGTCTATCTATAAATGCACCAAGCAGTATTACAGCATCTACAGATGCTCAAATTGGGCTTCCTTTCACACTTAGACGCATGCATGTACACCAAGACAAGGGCTAATATTAGCATTAACATATAGTCGGATGCATGCTTGTACACCAGGAGAAGGGCTGATACTAGCATTAGCATATAGGCCCTCATTCCGAGTTGTTCGCTTGCTAGCTGCTTTTAGCAGCAGTGCAAACGCTAAGCCGCCGCCCTCTGGGAGTGTATCTTAGCAGAAGTGCGAATGAAAGGATCGCAGCGCTGCTACAAAAAAAAAAATTGTGCAGTTTCAGAGTAGCTGCAGACCTACTCCTACCTTGCGATTACTTCAGTCTGTTTAGTTCCTGTTTTGACGTCACAAACACGCCCTGCGTACGGCCAGCCACTCCCCCGTTTCTCCAGCCACTCCTGCGTTTTTATCTGGCACGCCTGCGTTTTTACACACACTCCCCGAAAACGGTCAGTTACCACCCAAAAACACCCACTTCCTGTCAATCACTCAACGATCAGCAGTACGACAGAAAAGCGTCGCTAGACCTTGTGTAAAACTGCATCGGCTTTTGTGAAAGTACGTCGCGCGTGCGCAGTGCGCACCATATGCAGAAGTGCCGATTTTCAGCCTGATCGCTGCGCTGCGAACAACGGCAGCTAGCGATCAACTCGGAATGAGGGCCATAGTCAGATGCACGCTTGTACATCAGGAGAAGGGCTGATATTAGCATTAGCATATAGTCAGACGCACGCTTGTACATCAGGAGAAGGGCTGATACTAGCATTAGCATAAAGTCAGATGCACGCATGTACAGCAGGAGAAGGGCTGATATTAGCATTAGCATATAGTCAGACGCACGCTTGTACATCAGGAGAAGGGCTGATACTAGCATTAGCATAAAGTCAGATGCACGCATGTACAGCAGGAGAAGGGCTGATATTAGCATTAGCATATAGTCAGACGCACGCTTGTACATCAGGAGAAGGGCTGATATTAGCATTAGCATATAGTCAGACGCACGCTTGTACACCAGGAGAAGGGCTGATACTAGCATTAGCATATAGTCAGACGCACGCATGTACAGCAGGGGAAGGGCTGATACTAGCATTAGCATATAGTCAGACGCACGCATGTACAGCAGGGGAAGGGCTGATACTAGCATTAGCATATAGTCAGACGCACGCTTGTACAGCAGGGGAAGGGCTGATACTAGCATTAGCATATAGTCAGACGCACGCATGTACAGCAGGGGAAGGGCTGATACTAGCATTAGCATATAGTCAGACGCACGCTTGTACAGCAGGGGAAGGGCTGATACTAGCATTAGCATATAGTCAGACGCACGCATGTACAGCAGGAGAAGGGCTGATACTAGCATTAGCATATAGTCAGACGCACGCTTGTACAGCAGGGGAAGGGCTGATACTAGCATTAGCATATAGTCAGACGCACGCTTGTACAGCAGGGGAAGGGCTGATACTAGCATTAGCATATAGTCAGACGCACGCTTGTACAGCAGGGGAAGGGCTGATACTAGCATTAGCATATAGTCAGACGCACGCTTGTACAGCAGGGGAAGGGCTGATACTAGCATTAGAATATAGTCAGACGCACGCTTGTACAGCAGGGGAAGGGCTGATACTAGCATTAGCATAAAGTCAGATGCACGCATGTACAGCAGGAGAAGGGCTGATACTAGCATTAGCATATAGTCAGACGCACGCTTGTACAGCAGGGGAAGGGCTGATACTAGCATTAGCATAAAGTCAGATGCACGCATGTACACCAGGAGAAGGGCTGATATTAGCATTAGCATATAGTCAGACGCACGCTTGTACAGCAGGGGAAGGGCTGATACTAGCATTAGCATATAGTCAGACGCACGCTTGTACAGCAGGGGAAGGGCTGATACTAGCATTAGCATATAGTCAGATGCAACCTTGTAAACCAGGAGAAGGGCTGATACTAACATTAGCATATAGTCAGACGCACGCATGTACAGCAGGGGAAGGGCTGATACTAGCATTAGCATATAGTCAGACGCACGCTTGTACAGCAGGGGAAGGGCTGATACTAGCATTAGCATATAGTCAGACGCACGCTTGTACAGCAGGGGAAGGGCTGATACTAGCATTAGCATATAGTCAGATGCAACCTTGTAAACCAGGGGAAGGGCTGATACTAACATTAGCATATGGTCAGACGCACGCTTGTACATCAGGAGAAGGGCTGATACTAGCATTAGCATAAAGTCAGACGCACGCTTGTACACCAGGAGAAGGGCTGATACTAGCATTAGCATATAGTCAGACGCACGCTTGTACAGCAGGGGAAGGGCTGATACTAGCATTAGCATATAGTCAGACGCACGCTTGTACAGCAGGGGAAGGGCTGATACTAGCATTAGCATATAGTCAGATGCAACCTTGTAAACCAGGAGAAGGGCTGATACTAACATTAGCATATAGTCAGACGCACGCATGTACAGCAGGGGAAGGGCTGATACTAGCATTAGCATATAGTCAGACGCACGCTTGTACAGCAGGGGAAGGGCTGATACTAGCATTAGCATATAGTCAGATGCAACCTTGTAAACCAGGAGAAGGGCTGATACTAACATTAGCATATGGTCAGACGCACGCTTGTACATCAGGAGAAGGGCTGATACTAGCATTAGCATAAAGTCAGACGCACGCTTGTACAGCAGGAGAAGGGCTGATACTGGCATTAGCATATAGTCAGACGCACGCCTGAACAGCAGGGGAAGGGCTGATACTAGCATTAGAATATAGTCAGACGCACGCCTGTACAGCAGGGGAAGGGCTGATACTAGCATTAGCATATAGTCAGACGCACGCATGTACAGCAGGGGAAGGGCTGATACTAGCATTAGCATATAGTCAGACGCAACCTTGTACAGCAGGAGAAGGGCTGATACTAGCATTAGCATATAGTCAGACGCAAGCTTGTACAGCAGGGGAAGGGCTGATACTAGCATTAGAATATAGTCAGACGCACGCATGTACAGCAGGGGAAGGGCTGATACTAGCATTAGCATAAAGTCAGACGCACGCTTGTACACCAGGAGAAGGGCTGATACTAGCATTAGCATATAGTCAGACGCACGCCTGTACAGCAGGGGAAGGGCTGATACTAGCATTAGAATATAGTCAGACGCACGCCTGTACAGCAGGGGAAGGGCTGATACTAGCATTAGAATATAGTCAGACGCACGCTTGTACAGCAGGGGAAGGGCTGATACTAGCATTAGCATATAGTCAGACGCATGCATGTACAGCAGGGGAAGGGCTGATACTAGCATTAGCATATAGTCAGACGCACGCTTGTACAGCAGGGGAAGGGCTGATACTAGCATTAGCATATAGTCAGACGCACGCATGTACAGCAGGGGAAGGGCTGATACTAGCATTAGAATATAGTCAGACGCACGCTTGTACAGCAGGGGAAGGGCTGATACTAGCATTAGCATATAGTCAGACGCACGCATGTACAGCAGGGGAAGGGCTGATACTAGCATTAGCATATAGTCAGACGCACGCTTGTACAGCAGGGGAAGGGCTGATACTAGCATTAGCATATAGTCAGACACACGCTTGTACAGCAGGGGAAGGGCTGATACTAGCATTAGCATATAGTCAGACGCAACCTTGTACAGCAGGAGAAGGGCTGATACTAGCATTAGCATATAGTCAGACGCAAGCTTGTACAGCAGGAGAAGGGCTGATACTAGCATTAGCATATAGTCAGACGCAAGCTTGTACAGCAGGAGAAGGGCTGATACTAGCATTAGCATATAGTCAGACGCAAGCTTGTACAGCAGGAGAAGGGCGGATACTAGCATTAGCATATAGTCAGACGCACGCATGTACAGCAGGGGAAGGGCTGATACTAGCATTAGCATATAGTCAGACGCAAGCTTGTACAGCAGGAGAAGGGCGGATACTAGCATTAGCATATAGTCAGACGCACGCATGTACAGCAGGGGAAGGGCTGATACTAGCATTAGCATATAGTCAGACGCACGCTTGTACACCAGGAGAAGGGCTGATACTAGCATTAGCATATAGTCAGACGCACGCTTGTACAGCAGGAGAAGGGCTGATACTAGCATTAGCATATAGTCAGATGCACGCTTGTACACCAGGAGAAGGGCTGATACTAGCATTAGCATATAGCCAGACGCAAGCTTGTACAGCAGGAGAAGGGCTGATACTAGCATTAGCATATAGTCAGACGCAAGCTTGTACAGCAGGGGAAGGGCTGATACTAGCATTAGAATATAGTCAGACGCACGCATGTACAGCAGGGGAAGGGCTGATACTAGCATTAGCATAAAGTCAGACGCACGCTTGTACACCAGGAGAAGGGCTGATACTAGCATTAGCATATAGTCAGACGCACGCCTGTACAGCAGGGGAAGGGCTGATACTAGCATTAGAATATAGTCAGACGCACGCTTGTACAGCAGGGGAAGGGCTGATACTAGCATTAGCATATAGTCAGACGCACGCATGTACAGCAGGGGAAGGGCTGATACTAGCATTAGCATATAGTCAGACGCACGCTTGTACAGCAGGGGAAGGGCTGATACTAGCATTAGCATATAGTCAGACGCACGCATGTACAGCAGGGGAAGGGCTGATACTAGCATTAGCATATAGTCAGACGCACGCATGTACAGCAGGGGAAGGGCTGATACTAGCATTAGAATATAGTCAGACGCACGCTTGTACAGCAGGGGAAGGGCTGATACTAGCATTAGCATATAGTCAGACGCACGCATGTACAGCAGGGGAAGGGCTGATACTAGCATTAGCATATAGTCAGACGCACGCTTGTACAGCAGGGGAAGGGCTGATACTAGCATTAGCATATAGTCAGACGCACGCTTGTACAGCAGGGGAAGGGCTGATACTAGCATTAGCATATAGTCAGACGCAACCTTGTACAGCAGGAGAAGGGCTGATACTAGCATTAGCATATAGTCAGACGCAAGCTTGTACAGCAGGAGAAGGGCTGATACTAGCATTAGCATATAGTCAGACGCAAGCTTGTACAGCAGGAGAAGGGCTGATACTAGCATTAGCATATAGTCAGACGCAAGCTTGTACAGCAGGAGAAGGGCGGATACTAGCATTAGCATATAGTCAGACGCACGCATGTACAGCAGGGGAAGGGCTGATACTAGCATTAGCATATAGTCAGACGCAACCTTGTACACCAGGAGAAGGGCTGATACTAGCATTAGCATATAGTCAGACGCACGCTTGTACAGCAGGAGAAGGGCTGATACTAGCATTAGCATATAGTCAGATGCACGCTTGTACAGCAGGGGAAGGGCTGATACTAGCATTAGCATATAGTCAGACGCACGCTTGTACACCAGGAGAAGGGCCGATACTAGCATTAGCATATAGTCAGACGCACGCTTGTACAGCAGGAGAAGGGCTGATACTAGCATTAGCATATAGTCAGATGCACGCTTGTACACCAGGAGAAGGGCTGATACTAGCATTAGCATAAAGTTGCAGATGTGACTACAGCAACAGAACCTAAATTAGCCCATAATGTCACCCTGAGTAAGATGATACATCCTCAATAGAAGGTCTTTTTTCCATGTAATAATCCTTGGCAACATTTCCATATTGCCCAGACAATTTATATAACTAAACATTACATGGCTAAGTTTGCAAAAATCTTTATTTTTATAAAGGTCTTTCCATATTTCCATTAAACAATTCTGTATTGCAACAACCCCATGACACTAATGTTGAAAATATTCATTTAAAAATAAAAAATAAAAATTACATTCACAGAAAATTAAAAAATATAGCTCCTCCCAATAAAGGGCGAGGCTATCACTTAATGGCTATCGGGTCCAACATCATGTACTTAAAGTAGCAAAGTCAATATTTCATATAAAAAGAAAACTATATATAAATGTAAGTTGCTTGGTGCGTGAAAAAGTGTTTAATTTTCACACCTTTTGGAATTCCTATCACTTGGAGCAGCACCTAATTATCAGGGGAATTTGTATTACTATTGGGAATTTCAAAGTTTGATCTCTGAAAAGAATAGTTAAGTGTAGCTTCAGCTTTAACTTTTGATGCAGTGTATTCAGAAAACCAATTAATAAGTTATATTGGAAGTAAGGGAGAACAGAAGCCTCAACCCCTGTTCCTTGAACGTAACAATATTAAAAAAAAAAAAAAAAAAGTCCAGGCTCCTAGTGTCTGTTCCATTGGGTAAACATATTAGCTTTTCATATATAGTTTATTTCATAGATTCCAGATAAGATATGAACCGCCTCAGGTTTGTTCTCACATTGTCCAGGACGCACAACTGGTCGGTACTGTATTTCTCTCTGCCTTCTTTACGGATCTGTTGGGACACAAGAATGAAAGTCCATAAAGGTAAGACATCTAGTGTGCATCTCCTAGCGGACATCCCATGGAGGATGCAATAAGATCTCCTACACATTCATTCAACGTACGTGTTCTTACAGCTAATAACGATGCTAGCACAAAATATAAGTGAGAGGACCTGTACACGCACACTTCACACTTCTCACACTCTCCCACTGTGTTTACCGGATAAGTAATACAAGTTGAGTATCCCATATCCAAATATTCCGAAATACGAAATATTCCGAAATACGGACTTTTTTGAATGAGAGTGAGATAGTGAAACCTTTGTGTACTCAATGTACACAAACTTTGTTTAATACACAAAGTTATTAAAAATATTGTATTAAATGACCTTTAGGCTGTGTGTATAAGGTGTATATGAAACATAAATGAATTGTGTGAATGTAGACACATTTTGTTTAATGCACAAAGTTATAAAAAATATTGGCTAAAATTGCCTTCAGGCTGTGTGTTTTAGGTGTATATGTAATATAAATGCATTCTGTGCTTAGATTTAGGTCCCATCACCATGATATCTCATTGTGGTATGCAATTATTCCAAAATATGGAAAAATCCGATATCCAAAATACGTCTGGTCCCAAGCATTTTGGATAAGGGATACTCAACCTGTAGTTGCATTTTATAATACACCCACAACCAGCCCCAGGGATAGGTCTACATAAATACTCAACATTCAATGTGAGTACTTATTACGTGCATAGAACACTATGCTGCAGAGATTTTGAGAATATGGTTCAAAACTCTGTTAGCAGGATGTAATGGAGTCTGAGATTGCTGGAGGTGCGGGATGCCAGATGATCTCGGACATTTTTTTTTTTAAAAAGGGGCAAACACAAGGCAAAACCATGACTTGTAAGCATTTGCCCCTTTAAATAAACGTCCAAGATCGTCTGGCATCCCGCACCTCCAGCGATCTTGGCTCCATTACATCCCGCCCTATGTTAAAAAAAAAGAAAAAAAAAGATAAAATACAAGGTTTTATCCAAGCTTTATAGACTGTTGTTATTATAGCGTGCCCCAGCATACAAGGTCTAACCTCCGCCTAACCGTGACTGGTTCATACACAGCCAATATGTAAAGTCCTACAGTAAAAAAACAAATGAAGTGGAGATGTTTATTCTTCTGGGAATGAATATCACCATGTGATATCACACTTTCTCTTGACTTACATTAAAAGGGGGAATTCAATTTATTGCAGTAATTTTTTGTGTGAAAAAAAACAACTTGGTTTTCGGGATTTTTGCCCGAAGGTCATTATTGGGCAATACAATAACCTGCGTTTCTTGTGGTTTTATTGTCTGAAAAAATACCAGTTTTAGCTCAAAAACACCTCTGGGCAGGTGAAACATAATCCCCCAAAATACCGGCTATTGGAGATAACTGAATTACTACCCAGGGATCAATTAGTCGCGGATAACCGAATTTCCCCCCATAAGACTTATAAGCATTTCTCCTTTACAGCATTCACATACTGTACCCTTATCTCCAAGAGATAAGAGCTCTCCAAGAATTAAGGGTACAGTATGTGGATGCTGTATTTATTAAATAACTGAATAACATAAAGAAACATAATGGAATGAAAACATGCATGTATGCTGGGTCCTGTAATAACAAAGCCATACAATAAGTGTTCTCAAGTAAGTGGTATTCAACTATAAAAACACCTCCAACTAAACTATTGTTATGTTACGACTTGCCTTGATTTTATATGACCATCTACTACATTCCCAATCTAATCAAATCAAAACAGTCACTGACTAAACAGAGAATGTGAAAATATCTGGAAGCACTACAAGAATCCTTTCAAGGGGAAGAGCCAGAAAATAAGAATTTACTCACCGGTAATTCTATTTCTCGTAGTCCGTAGTGGATGCTGGGAACTCCGTAAGGACCATGGGGAATAACGGGCTCCGAAGGAGGCTGGGCACTCTAGAAAGATCTTAGACTACCTGGTGTGCACTGGCTCCTCCCACTATGACCCTCCTCCAAGCCTCAGTTAGGTACTGTGCCCGGACGAGCGTACACAAAAAGGAAGGATTTTGAATCCCGGGTAAGACTCATACCAGCCACACCAATCACACCGTACAACTCGTGATATGAAACACAGTTAACAGTATGAAACAATAGAGCCTCTCAACAGATGGCTCAACAATAACCCGATTTAGTTAACAATAACTATGTACAAGTATTGCAGATAAACCGCACTTGGGATGGGCGCCCAGCATCCACTACGGACTACGAGAAATAGAATTACCGGTGAGTAAATTCTTATTTTCTCTAACGTCCTAGTGGATGCTGGGAACTCCGTAAGGACCATGGGGATTATACCAAAGCTCCCAAACGGGCGGGAGAGTGCGGATGACTCTGCAGCACTGAATGAGAGAACTCCAGGTCTTCCTCAGCCAGGGTATCAAATTTGTAGAATTTTGCAAACGTGTTTGCCCCTGACCAAGTAGCTGCTCGGCAAAGTTGTAAAGCCGAGACCTCTCGGGCAGCCGCCCAAGATGAGCCCACCTTCCTTGTGGAATGGGCATTGACAGATTTTGGCTGTGGCAGGCCTGCCACAGTATGTGCAAGCTGAATTGTACTACAAATCCAACGAGCAATAGTCTGCTTAGAAGCAGGAGCACCCAGCTTGTTAGGTGCATATAGGATAAACAGCGAGTCAGATTTTCTGACTCTAGCCGTTCTGGAAACATATATTTTCAGTGCCCTGACAACGTCTAGCAACTTGGAGTCCTCCAAGTCCCTAGTAGCCTAGGCACCACAATAGGCTGGTTCAGGTGAAACGCTGACACCACCTTTGGGAGAAACTGGGGACGAGTCCTCAATTCTGCCCTATCCATATGGAAAATCAAATAAGGGCTTTTACAAGACAAAGCCGCCAACTTTGATACTCGCCTGGCAGAAGCCAAGGCCAATAACATAACCACCTTCCACGTGAGATATTTCAGATCCACGGTTTTTAGTGGTTCAAACCAATGTGATTTTAAGAAACTCAACACCACGTTGAGATCCCAAGGTGCCACAGGAGGCACAAACGGGGGCTGACTCTGCAGCACTCCTTTTATAAATGTCTGAACTTCAGGTACTGAAGCTAGTTCTTTTTGAAAGAAAATCGACAGAGCCGAGATCTGTACCTTAATGGAACCCAATTTAAGGCCCATAGTCACTCCTGCTTGCAGGAAATGCAGAAATCGACCTAGTTGAAATTCCTCTGTTGGGGCCCTTTCGGCCTCACACCATGCAACATATTTTCGCCATATGCGGTGATAATGAGTTGCTGTAACCTCTTTCCTGGCTTTAGTAAGCGTAGGAATGACTTCCTCCGGAATGCCCTTTTCCTTCAGGATCCGGCGTTCAACCGCCATGCCGACAAACGCAGCCGCGGTAAGTCTTGGAACAGACAGGGCCCCTGCTGCCGCAGGTCCTGTCTGAGTGGCAGAGGCCATGGGTCCTCTGATATAAATTCTTGAAGTTCTGGGTACCAAGCTCTTCTTTGCCATCCACGAGTATCGTTCTTACTCCTCGCCTTCTTATTATTCTCAGTACCTTTGGTATGAGAGGCAGAGGGGAGAACACATAAACCGACTGGTACACCCACGGTGTTACCAGAGCGTCCATAGCTATCGCCTGAGGGTCCCTTGACCCGGTGCAATATCTTTTATAGCTTTTTGTTGAGGCGGGACGCCATCATGTCCACCTGTGGCCCTTCCCAATGGTGTACAATCCTATTGGAAGACTTCTGGAGGAAGTCCCCATTCTCCCGGGTGGAGGTCGTGTCTGTTGAGAAGATCTGCTTCCCAGTTGTCCACTCCGGGAATGAACACTGCTGACAGTGCTAACACATGATTTTCCGCCTATCGGAGAATCCTTGTGGCTTCTGCCATCGCCATCCTGCTTCTTGTGCCGCCCTGTTGGTTTACATGGGCGACTGCCGTGATGTTGTCTGATTGGATCAGTACCGGCTGGTTTTGAAGCAGAGGCCTTGCCGGCCTCAGGGCATTGTAAATGGCCCTCAGGTCCAGAATATTTATGTGTAGGGAAATAACCTGACTTGACCAAAGTCCCTGGAAATTTCTTCCCTGTGTGACTGCCTCCCAGCCTCAAAGGCTGGAATCCATGGTCACTAGGACCTAGTCCTGTATGCCGAACCTGCGGCCCTCTTGAAGATGGGCACTCTGCAGCCACCACAGTAGAGATACCCTGGTCCTTGGAGACAGGGTTATCAGCCTATGCATCGGAAGATGCGATCCGGACCACTTGTCCAACAGGTCCCTCTGAAAAGTTCTTGTATGGAACCTGCCTAATGGGATTGCTTCGTAGGAAGCTACCATTTTTCCCAGGACTCGCGTGCAATGATGCACCGCTACCTATTTTGGCTTCAGGAGGTCTCTGACTAGAGATGACAACTCCTTGGCTTTCTCCTCCGGGAGAAACACTATTTCTGGTTTATGTCCAGAACCATCCCCAGGAACAGTAGACGTGTCATAGGAACCAGCTGTGACTTTGGACTGTTTAGAATCCAACCATGCTGTTGTAGCACTTTCCAAAATAGTGCTACCCCGACTACCAACTGCTCCTTGGACCTCGCCCTTATAACGAGATTGTCCAAGTACGGGATAATTACAACTCCCTTTTTTTGAAGGAGTATCAACATTTCGGCCATTACCTTGATAAAACACCCTCGGTGCCATGTACAGTCCAAACGGCAGTGTCTGGACTTGGTAATGGTAATCCTGTACCACAAATCTGAGGTACTCCTGGCGAGGATGGTAAATGGGGACATGCAGGTAAGCATCCTTGATGTCCCAGGATACCATGTAATCCCCCTCGTCCAGGCTTGGAATAACCGCCCTGAGCGATTCCATCTTGAACTTGAATTTTTGTGTTCAAGGATTTTAAATATAAAATGGGTCACACCGAACCATGCGGTTTCGGTACCCCAACCCGTGTGGAATAGTAACCCCGTCCTTGTTGAAGTAGGGGCACCTTGAGTATTACCTGCTGGGAATACCGCTTATTAATTGCCTCTAGCACAGCCTCCCTGCCTGAGGGAGTTGTCAGCAAGGCATATTTTAGGAAACGGCTGGGGGGAGACATCTCGAATTCCAACTTGTACCCCTGAAATACTACTTGAAAGAAACAGGGATCCACCTGTGAGCGAGCCCACTAATTGCTGAAATTTTTGAGACGGCCCCCCACCGTACCTGGCTACACCTGTGGAGCACCCGCGTCATGGTGTGGCCTCACAGGAGGCGGGGGAAGAATCTTGATTCTGGGAACAGGCTGACTGGTGCAGCTTTTTTCCCTCTACCCTTGTCTCTGTACAGAAAGGAAGCGCCATTTGACCCGCTTGCTTTTCTGAAGCCGAAAGGACTGTACCTTTGTCTGTGAGGAAACCTGAGGTAAAATTATTTCTTCCCAGCAGTTGCTGTGGATACGAGGTCCCAGAGACCATCCCCAAATAATTCCTCACCCTTATAAGGCTCTCTCTGCGCTTTTTAAGTCAGCATCACCTGTCCAGTGACAGGTCTCTAATACCCTCCTGACAGAATGGACCTTACATTTATTTTGGATGCCAGCCGGCAAAATATCCCTCTGTGCATCCCCCATATATAAGACGACGTCTTTAATATGTTTTTATGTTTGCCAACTAGTATCCCTGTTTGACAGGGTCACCGACCACGCTGCAGCAGCACTATCTGCAGGTCTCAGTCTAGTACCTGAGTGTGTAAATACAGACTTCAGGATAGCCTCCTGTTTTTTATCAACAGGTACCTATTAAAGTGGCCGTATCCTAAGACGGCAGTGCCACCTTTTTTGACAAACGTGTGAGCGCCTTATCCACCCTAGGGGATATCTCCCAGCGTAACTTATCCACCTGGCGGGAAAGGGTACGCCATCAGTAACTTTTTATAAATTACCAGTTTCTTAACGGGGGAACCCACGCTTTCACACACTTCATTTATTCATCTGATGGGGGAACAAAACACTGCCTGTTTTTTCTCCCCAAACCTAAAACCCATTTTTAGAGGTGCTTGGGTTAAAGTCAGAAATGTATAACACATTTTTTATTGCCGGGATCACGTCACGGATGTTCCTAGTGGATTGTGTATATGTCTCCACCTTGTCGACACTGGAGTCAGACTCCGTGTCGACATCTGTGTCTGCCATCTGAGAGAGCGGGCGTTTTTGAGCCCCTGATGGCCTTTGAGACGCCTGGGCAGGCGCGGGCTGCGAAGCCGGCTGTCCCACAGCTGTTACGTCATCCACCCTTTTATGTAAGGAGTTGACACTGTCGGTTAATACCTTTCACCTATCCATCCACTCTGGTGTCGGCCCCACAGGGGGCGACATCACATATATCGGCCTCTGTTCTGTCACCATATAAGCCTCCTCATTCAACATGTCGACACAGCCGTACCGACACACCGCAGACACACAGGGAATGCTCTAAACGAGGACAGGACCCACAAAAGCCCTTTGGGGGGACAGAGTAAGAGTATGCCAGCACACACCAGAGCGCTATATATATACAGGGACTAACTGAGTTATGTCCCTAATAGCTTTTATATAATATACTGTATACAGTGCCAATTTTAATGCCCCCCCTCTCTTTTCCCTCTTACTGTACTGTAGAATTGCAGGGAAGAGCCAGGGAGCTTCCCTCCAGCCGAGCTGTGAGGGAAAAATGGCGCCAGTGTGCTGAGGAGATAGGCTCCGCCCCTTTTTCGCTGCCTATTCTCCCGTTTTTTTATGGAATTCTGGCAGGGGTATTTACCTCATATATAGCCCCTGGAGCCATATATTGAGGTATTTTAGCCAGCCAAGGTGTTTTTATTGCTGCCTCAGGGCGCCCCCCCCAGCGCCCTGCACCCTCAGTGACCGGAGTGTGAAGTGTGTGAGAGGAGCAATGGCGCACAGCTGCAGTGCTGTGCGCTACCTTGGTGAAGACAGAGTCTTCATGCCGCCGATTTTCCGGACCATCTTCTTGCTTCTGGCTCTGTAAGGGGGACGGCGGCGCGGCTCCGGGACCGAACATCAAGGCTGGGCCTGCGGTCGATCCCTCTGGAGCTAATGGTGTCCAGTAGCCTAAGAAGCCCAATCCGGCTGCAAGCAGGCGAGTTCGCTTCTTCTCCCCTTAGTCCCTCGCTGCAGTGAGCCTGTTGCCAGCAGGTCTCACTGAAAATAACAAATTTTAAGACTATAACTTTCTAAGAGCTCAGGAGAGCCCCTAGTGTGCATCCAACCTCGGCCGGGCACGAAATCTAACTGGGGCTTGGAGGAGGGTCATAGTGGGAGGAGCCAGTGCACACCAGGTAGTCTAAGATCTTTCTAGAGTGCCCAGCCTCCTTCGGAGCCCGCTATTCCCCATGGTCCTTACGGAGTTCCCAGCATCCACTAGGACGTTAGAGAAAGAATGGTGTTCTAGTGACAAACAGGAGGTTACCACTCCGAGACTAGTACGAATAGCCCTTTCATTAAAGATTATTAATAAATATATTCAAATACTCACTTTTATTTTTTTACAGCCTATAGACTAAACTTCTCTGTACATTGATTATTATACTAAAGAACAATAGGAATTTAATACCTACCGGCAATTCCTTTTCTCTGACGTCCTAAGTGGATGCTGGGGACTCCGTCAGGACCATGGGGATTAGCGGCTCCGCAGGAGACAGGGCACAAAACTAAAGCTTTAGGATCAGGTGGTGTGTACTGGCTCCTCCCCCTATGACCCTCCTCCAAGCCTCAGTTAGGTTTTTGTGCCCGTCCGAGCAGGGTGCAATCTAGGTGGCTCTCTTAAGGAGCTGCTTAGAAAAAGTTTTTAGGTGTATTATTTTCAGTGAGTCCTGCTGGCAACAGGCTCACTGCATCGAGGGACTTAGGGGAGAGAAGTTCAACTCACCTGCGTGCAGGATGGATTGGCTTCTTAGGCTACTGGACACCATTAGCTCCAGAGGGAGTCGGAACACAGGTCTCACCCTGGGGTTCGTCCCGGAGCCGCGCCGCCCACCCCCCTTGCAGATGCTGAAGATTGAAGGTCCAGAAACCGGCGGCAGAAGGCTCTTCAGTCTTCTTGAAGGTAGCGCACAGCACTGCAGCTGTGCGCCATTGTTTGTCACACACTTCTCACCAACGGTCACGGAGGGTGCAGGGCGCTGCTGGGGGCGCCCTGGGCAGCAATGTAAATACCTTTTATGGCTAAAAAAATACATCACATATAGCCCTTGAGGCTATATGGATGTATTTAACCCCTGCCAGATATTACAAACTACGGGAGAAAAGCCCGCCGGAATAGGGGGCGGGGCTTATTCTCCTCAGCACACAGCGCCATTTTCCTGCTCAGCTCCGCTGTGAGGAAGGCTCCCAGGACTCTCCCCTGCACTGCACTACAGAAACAGGGTAAAACAGAGAGGGGGGGGGCACTTTTTATGGCGATATTTTATATATTTAAGCTGCTATAAGGATACAACACTTATATAAGGTTGTTCCCATATATATTATAGCGCTTGGGTGTGTGCTGGCAAACTCTCCCTCTATATACATCCATATAGCCAAAGGGCTAGTGGGGTCCTGTCTTCGATAAGAGCATTCCCTGTGTGTCTGCTGTGTGTCGGTACGTGTGTGTCGACATGTATGAGGACGATGTTGGTGTGGAGGCAGAGCAATTGCCGGTAATGGTGATGTCACCCCCCAGGGAGTCGACACTGGAATGGATGGCTTTGTTTATGGAATTACGTGATAATGTCAGCACATTACAAAAATCAGTTGACGACATGAGACGGCCGGAAAACCAGTTGGTGCCTGCCCAGGCGTCTCAGACACCGTCAGGGGCTGTAAAACACCCTTTACCTCAGTCGGTCGACACAGACCCAGACACGGACACTGAATCTAGTGTCGACGGTGAAGAAACAAACGTATTTTCAAGTAGAGCCACACGTTATATGATCACGGCAATGAAGGAGGCTTTGCATATCTCTGATACTGCAAGTAACACAAAAAGGGGTATTATGTGGGGGGTGAAAAAACTACCTGTAGTTTTTCCTGAATCAGAGGAATTGAATGATGTATGTGATGAAGCGTGGGTTAACCCAGATAGAAAAGTGCTAATTTCAAAAAAGTTATTGGCATTATACCCTTTCCCGCCAGAGGTTAGGGCGCGCTGGGAAACACCCCCTAGGGTGGATAAGGCGCTCACACGCTTATCAAAACAAGTGGCGTTACCGTCTCCTGATACGGCCGCCCTCAAGGATCCAGCTGATAGGAGGCTGGAAACTACCCTAAAGAGTATATACACACATACTGGTGTTATACTGCGACCAGCCATCGCCTCAGCCTGGATGTGCAGTGCTGGGGTGGTCTGGTCGGATTCCCTGACTGAAAATATTGATACCCTGGATAGGGACAGTATTTTATTGACTATAGAGCAATTAAAGGATGCTTTTCTTTATATGCGAGATGCTCAGAGGGATATTTGCACTCTGGCATCGAGAGTAAGTGCGATGTCCATATCTGCCAGAAGAAGTTTATGGACGCGACAGTGGTCAGGTGATGCGGATTCCAAACGACATATGGAAGTATTGCCGTATAAAGGGGAAGAATTATTTGGCGTAGGTCTATCGGATCTGGTGGCCACGGCAACTGCCGGAAAATCCACCTTTTTACCTCAGACCCCCTCCCAACAGAAAAAGACACCGTCTTTTCAGCCGCAGTCCTTTCGGTCCTATAAGAACAAGAGGGCAAAAGGACAGTCATATCTGCCCCGGGGCAGAGGAAGGGGTAAGAGAGGGCAGCAAGCAGCCCCTGCCCAGGAACAGAAGCCCTCCCAGGGTTCTGCAAAGCCCTCAGCATGACGCTGTGGCTGTACAAGCGGACTCAGGAGCGGTGGGGGGGTCGACTCAGGAATTTCAGCGCACAGTGGGCTTGCTCACAGGTGGACCCTTGGATCCTGCAGGTAGTATCTCAGGGTTACAGGTTGGAATTCGAGAAGTCTCCCCCTCGCCGGTTCCTAAAGTCTGCTTTGCCAACGTCTCCCTCAGACAGGGCGACGGTATTGGAAGCCATTCACAAGCTGTTTTCTCAGCAGGTGATAGTCAAGGTACCCCTCCTACAACAGGGAAAGGGGTATTACTCCACGCTATTTGTGGTACCGAAGCCGGACGGCTCGGTAAGACCTATTCGAAATCTGAAATCTTTGAACCTGTACATACAAAAATTCAAGTTCAAGATGGAATCACTCAGAGCAGTGATAGCGAATCTGGAAGAAGGGGACTTTATGGTGTCCCTGGACATAAAGGATGCTTACCTGCATGTCCCAATTTGCCCTTCACATCAAGGGTACCTCAGGTTCGTGGTGCAAAACTGTCATTATCAGTTTCAGACGCTGCCGTTTGGATTGTCCACGGCACCTCGGGTCTTTACCAAGGTAATGGCCGAAATGATGATTCTTCTGCGAAGAAGAGGCGTATTAATTATCCCTTACTTGGACGATCTCCTGATAAGGGCAAGGTCCAGAGAACAGCTGGAGGACGGAGTAGCACTAACCCAAGTAGTGCTGCAACAACACGGGTGGATTCTGAATTTTCCAAAATCTCAGTTGACCCCGACAACACGTCTGCTGTTCCTGGGAATGATTCTGGACACGGTTCAGAAAAAGGTGTTTCTTCCGGAGGAGAAAGCCAAGGAGTTATCCGAACTTGTCAGGAACCTCCTAAAACCAGGAAAAGTGTCTGTGCATCAATGCACAAGAGTCCTGGGAAAGATGGTGGCTTCTTACGAAGCAAATCCATTCGGCAGATTCCACGCACGAACTTTTCAGTGGGATCTGCTGGACAAATGGTCCGGATCGCATCTGCAGATGCATCAGCGGATAACCTTATCGCCACGGACAAGGGTGTCTCTTCTGTGGTGGTTGCAGAGTGCTCATCTGTTAGAGGGCCGCAGATTCGGCATACAGGACTGGGTCCTGGTGACCACGGATGCCAGTCTGAGAGGCTGGGGAGCGGTCACACAGGGAAGAAACTTCCAGGGAGTATGGTCAAGCCTGGAGATGTCTCTTCATATAAATATACTGGAGCTAAGAGCAATTTACAATGCTCTAAGCCTGGCAAAACCCCTGCTTCAGGGTCAGCCGGTGTTGATCCAGTCGGACAACATCACGGCAGTCGCCCACGTAAACAGACAGGGCGGCACAAGAAGCAGGAGAGCAATGGCAGAAGCTGCAAGGATCCTTCGCTGGGCGGAAGATCATGTGATAGCACTGTCAGCAGTGTTCATTCCGGGAGTAGACAACTGGGAAGCAGACTTCCTCAGCAGACACGATCTACACCCGGGAGAGTGGGGACTTCATCCAGAAGTCTTCCACATGATTGTGAACCGTTGGGAAAAACCAAAAGGTGGATATGATGGCGTCTCGCCTCAACAAAAAACTGGACAGGTATTGCGCCAGGTCAAGAGACCCTCAGGCAATAGCTGTGGACGCTCTGGTAACACCGTGGGTGTACCAGTCAGTGTATGTGTTTCCTCCTCTGCCTCTCATACCCAAAGTACTGAGAATTATACGGCAAAGGGGAGTAAGAACGATACTCGTGGCTCCGGATTTGCCAAGAAGAACTTGGTACCCGGAACTTCAGGATATGCTCACGGAAAATCCGTGGCCTCTACCTCTAAGACGGGACCTGATTCAGCAGGGACCGTGTCTATTCCAAGACTTACCGCGGCTGCGTTTGACGGCATGGCGGTTGAACGCCGAATTCTAAAGAAAAAAGGCATTCCAGAAGAGGTCATTCCTACACTGGTTAAAGCCAGGAAGGAGGTGACTGCACAACATTATCACCGCATTTGGAGAAAATATGTTGCGTGGTGTGAGGCCAGGAAGGCCCCCACGGAGGAATTTCAACTGGGTCGATTCCTACATTTCCTGCAAACAGGATTGTCTATGGGCCTCAAATTGGGGTCCATTAAGGTTCAAATTTCGGCCCTGTCGATTTTCTTCCAGAAAGAATTGGCTTCAGTTCCTGAAGTCCAGACTTTTGTAAAAGGAGTACTACATATACAGCCCCCGGTTGTGCCCCCAGTGGCTCCGTGGGACCTGAATGTAGTTTTGGATTTTCTCAAATCCCATTGGTTTGAGCCACTCAAATCGGTGGATTTGAAATATCTTACATGGAAAGTAACCATGCTACTGGCCCTGGCTTCAGCCAGGAGAGTATCAGAATTGGCGGCTTTATCGTATAAGAGCCCATATCTGATTTTCCATTCGGACAGGGCAGAACTGCGGACGCGTCCTCAGTTTCTGCCTAAGGTGGTGTCAGCGTTTCACCTGAACCAGCCTATTGTGGTGCCTGCGGCTACTAGCGATTTGAAAGATTCCAAGTTGCTGGACGTTGTCAGGGCATTGAAAATATACATTTCAAGGACGGCTGGAGTCAGAAAATCTGACTCGCTGTTTATACTGTATGCACCCAACAAGCTGGGTGCTCCTGCTTCTAAGCAGACGATTGCTCGTTGGATTTGTAGCACAATTCAACTTGCACATTCTGTGGCAGGCCTGCCACAGCCTAAATCTGTCAAGGCCCATTCCACAAGGAAGGTGGGCTCATCCTGGGCGGCTGCCCGAGGGGTCTCGGCATTACAACTCTGCCGAGCAGCTACGTGGTCGGGGGAGAACACCTTTGTAAAATTCTACAAATTTGATACCCTGGCTAAAGAGGACCTGGAGTTCTCTCATTCGGTGCTGCAGAGTCATCCGCACTCTCCCGCCCGTTTGGGAGCTTTGGTATAATCCCCATGGTCCTGACGGAGTCCCCAGCATCCACTTAGGACGTCAGAGAAAATAAGATTTTACTTACCGATAAATCTATTTCTCGTAGTCCGTAGTGGATGCTGGGCGCCCATCCCAAGTGCGGATTGTCTGCAATACTTGTACATAGTTATTGTTACAAAAAAATCGGGTTGTTATTTGTTGTGAGCCGTCTGTTCAGAGGCTCCTACGTTTGTCATACTGTTAACTGGGTTTAGATCACAAGTTATACGGTGTGATTGGTGTGGCTGGTATGAGTCTTACCCGGGATTCAATATCCTTCCTTATTGTGTACGCTCGTCCGGGCACAGTATCCTAACTGAGGCTTGGAGGAGGGTCATACGGGGAGGAGCCAGTACACACCACCTGATCCTAAAGCTTTAGTTTTGTGCCCTGTCTCCTGCGGAGCCGCTAATCCCCATGGTCCTGACGGAGTCCCCAGCATCCACTACGGACTACGAGAAATAGATTTATCGGTAAGTAAAATCTTATTTTCTTGTAGTTCGTAGGGGATACTGGGATGGTATTAGTACCATGGGGTATAGATTGGTCCGTTCGAGCCTGGCACTTTAAGAAATCTTCAGTGTGTGCTGGCTCCTCCCCTCTATGCTCCTCCCATAGACTCAGTCTAGGAAAACTTTGCCCTAGGAGACGACATACTTTGAGAGAAGGAAAATAGATAAGAATAGTGGTGAGGCAACGAACCAACACACAATAGTAACAAAGGATAGCAATGCTAACCAGAACAGGAACAGCAACAGCAGGCCCAACTAAGAAAACTTACAACAAGGTAAGCAGGAAACACGAAGCACTGAGGCGGGCGCCCAGTATCCCCAGCGGACTACGAGAAAAGAAATTACCGGTAGGTATTAAATTCCTATTTTCTCTAACGTCCTAGGGGATACTGGGATGGTATTAGTAGCATGGGGAAGTCCCAAAGCTCCCAGAACGGGAGGAAGAGTGCTGAGACCCCAGCAAAACCGATTGACCAAACTGAAGGTCCTCACCAGCCAAGGTATCAAACTTACAGAACTTCACAAACGTGTTCGAACCAGACCAAGTAGCTGTCGGCACAACTGTAACGCTGAGATATAACGGGCAGCCACCCAGGAAGAACCCATCGACCTAGTAGAGTGGGCCTGAATAGAACTCGGCAACACTGCCTAAGAATAAGCCTGTTGGATAGTCATCCTGATCCAACGAGAAATGGACTGCTTGGAAGCAGGACATCCAATCTTGGTAGCGTTGTAAAGGACAAAAGAGTGAGTCAGTCTTTCTGTGACAAGCTGTCCTCTTGACGTAAATCCTCAAAGCCCGAACTACATCCAGGGACTTTGGAGCAACAGACGTGTCAGACATCACCAGAACCACTATCGGTTGATATATGTGAAAAGCCGACCCCACTTTCAGCAAAAAGTGTGGACGAGTCCTGAGCTCCGCCCTATCCTTGTGGAATATCAAATAAGGGCTCTTACAGGATAAGGCCCTCAATTCCGACACATGCCTCGCAGAGGCCAAAGCCAGAAACATGACGGTCTTCCAAGTAAGATATTTCAAGTCCGCCCTGTGTAAAGGTTCAAAACAGTCCGATTGGAGAAAGGTCAGGACCACACTGAGATCCCACAGAGCCGTGGGAGGGACAAAGGGCGGTTGAATGCGAAGAACACCCTTTAAGAACGTCTGTACCTCCAGAATCACAGCCAGCTGTCTCTGGAAGAATATGGACAAAGCCGATATCTGAACTTTGATAGAGCCTAACCGTAGGCCCATGCTTGCAGGAAGAGCAGGAAACTGCCAAGTTTAAATTCCACAGTAGACTATTTTCTACCCTCACACCAAGAAACATATTTCTTCCAGATACAGTGGTAATGCTTTGACGCGCCCTTTCAACTTCCAAGCCGTCAAACGTAGCCGCAGCAAGTCTGGATAAACAAACGGCCCTTGCTGAAGAAGATCCTTGAGAAGCGGCAGAGGCCAGGGCTCTCCGAGGGACATGGCTAGGAGGTCCGCATACCAGGCCCGGCGAGGCCAATCCGGGGCAATAAGAATTGCCTGAGTGCTTTCCCTTTTGAGTCTTTTTAGAACTCTGGGAATGAGAGGAATTGGAGGAAACAGATAGATGAACTGGTGAGTCCACGGCACCGTCAGAGCATCCACCGCAGCAGCCTGCAGATCCCTCGTCCTGGAACAGTAGCGACGTAGCTTCTTGTTGAGACGAGAAGCCATCATGTCTATCAGCAGGCAGCCCCACAGCTGAACTAGCTGTTGAAACACCTGAGGGTGAAGGCCCCATTCCCCTGGATGCAGATCGTGTCTGCTGAGGAAGTCCGCTTCCCAGTTGTCCACTCCCAGAATGAATATGGCCGACCTGGCCCTTAAATTGGCTTCCGCCCAGAGGAGTATCCTAGACACCTCTCGCATTGCGGCCCTACTTTTTGTTCCTCCCTGTCGGTTTACGTACGACACCGCTGTGGCGTTGTCCGACTGGACCTGTACGGCCTGATGTTGTAGACAAGAGGAGGCTTGTAGAAGGGCATTGTAAATCGCCCTGAATTCCAGAACGTCTATCGGAAGAGAAGACTGCTGACGCGACCACCTCCCTTGGAACTGAGCCCTTTGGGTCACAGCACCCCAACCGCGGAGGCTCGCATCGATTGTCAACAGAGTACAAGACTGGGTACCGAAACTCCAGCCCTCCACAAGGTGAGAGACTTGTAGCCACTATAACAGGGAGATCCGTGCTCTTGGCGACAGAGCTATACTCTGGTGCATGTGCAGGTGAGACCCTGACCAATTGTCTAGCAGATCCAGCTGGAATGGACGGGCATGGAACCTGCAGTACTGGATTGCCTCGTAGGAGGCCACCATCTTTCCCAGTAGGCGGATGCAAAGGTGAACAGAGACCCTGCGGGGTCAGAGCACCGAGCGGAACATAGCCTGGATTGTCAATGCCTTGTCCATTGGGAGGATATAAGGTCTCTCTCCCAAGGGTCCCTGGCAGGACTCCGACTAAACCTAGGCGAAATATTGCAGGCAAGCACCCACCTGAAAAGTTCCCCTGCAGCTGGAGCCAACAGTCACGCGGCGGGCTTCGTGTAGGAAGATCCAGAAGTCTGGTCCATTGATCCAGCTGCCGCTGGTCTGCGAGATTTGCCTCGATTTGCTTTAGTTGCATTTGAGGCACTCCTGGTCCTGCCTCTAAATCTGGCCACTCGTTGTTTGTGAAATCCTCCCCAAACAAGGCATCCTCCGTGAAGGTTAGATTCTCCATGCTCTTTTTGGAATCAGCATCCGCTGTCCATTGTCGCAGCCATAGAGCTCTGCGAACTGAGACTGCCATAGCCGTGGAACGGGCATTAATGAGGCCTATCTCCTTGATTGCCTCATTCATGAAGTTAGCAGCATCCTGGATATGTTGCAGGAGAGTCAGGATCTCATCCTGAGGCATAGTGTCAAACACCTCAATTATTTTACCAGACCATTTGACCATGGCCCCTGTAATCCAACCACAAGCAATAGTGGGTCTCTGTGCAACTCCTACTGCAGTGTAAATGGATTTGAGTGTAGTCTGAATTTTACGGTCAGCAGGGTCTTTTAGGGAGATGGCACCAAGTACAGGGAGCACAATCTTACATGACAGCCTGGACACTGAGGTATCCACAATCGGAGGATTCTCCCACACCTTACTATCCTCAGGGGGGGGGGGAGGGAAGGAATTCAGCAACCGCTCGGGGGTTTGAAATTTCTTGTCAGGATTAACCCACGCCTCTTTAAAAAGTGTGATTAATTCCTTGGAGACAGGAAATGTGGCAGTAAATTTTGGTTTTACATTAAAAAACAACTCATCAGGTTCCGCCCTTTTATCCTGGATATTGAGGATTTCCCTAATAGAATATATTAGAGCTTCCACACCCTGAGACAGAGTATTGTCACCTGTGTCCACATCTACCTCTCCCTCTTCCAAATCTGGCATGTCATTTTCGCAGTCAGATTGGAGTACATGTGGGAGTGTGCGTTTATGTGAGACCAGCAGGGGGAACTGAGGAGCCAGTCTGTGGTCAGCAGTATGAACTAAAAAATCATACACAGATTTTTTTAAGCATTTGTCTATCCTGTCTGGCAGTAGCCAATTCAGAGTTAATGTTGGATATCATTCCCTTAAATTAATCCATCCATTCTGGTTCCTGTGTGCTGCTTCCCTGAGAAGGGAGGGTGCACTGAGTACAAAATACAGATCCCCCTGGAGAAGGGGAAAACTTTGTGTTATAGCATGGACACAGCCTTTTTACCAGACATGATGATACAGCAGAGCGCACACACACACACACACACACACACACACACACACACAGTAGCAGTGAAATAACACAGAACCCCAGATAGCCTGTATGGAGTGATATAGAGGGATGAGACCAGTACACATTGCCACAACAGCTAAAGCAGTGCTTTGCCGGGAATAAACTAGAGCCTTAGATAAGGTAACTAGTTTCCTGACAATATATATGCTCCCACCTTCTACAAATCCCCCTGATACCAGTACAAGGTGACTTTGAGGATCTTTGGAGGAGCAACGCTTCCTTTCATGTAGCCTGGAGTCGGATGCAGCAGGAAATGGCGCCACTGAGCCACTGGTACCACTCTCCGGGAAGCCCTGCCCCCTTAATGGCGCGGTACCTAAGCTTAATTATACTGGCATTAGCATCAAAATGCAGAAAACTGGGTTAAAACCCCTTTCTGCGCCAGAGTGGGTTTCCACAGCGGGAACCGCAGCCAAGAGCCCGCCGTGCCCTTAAGCCGCCACTGTAACCGGGGACCCGCTAACCGGGACCCTGGTTTGTGTACTCACTGCACCAGCGTCTTCAGCTCTGTTATGGGTGGCGGTATGCTGTCGGTGTGCGCGCATACCCTGGGGGCATGTGAAACAGCACCTCAAGAGCTTTGTCCTGTCGGCGGGGATCCGGACCATTAACCCTATAAGAGGTTGGTTCAGTCCCCCCCTAAGTCCCACGACGCAGGCAGACTGGTGCCAGCCAGTGCTGCCTGAAAATAACAAACTAAAATAAAGTTTTGAAGAAAACTCTCTAGAGCTCCAGAGAATGCAACCGGCTCCTTGGGCACATTTTTCTAAACTGAGTGTGGTGGAGGGGCATAGAGGGGAGGAGCCAGCACACACTGAAGATTTCTTAAAGTGCCAGGCTCCAATGGACCCAATCTATACCCCATGGTACTAATTCCATCCCAGTATCCCCTAGGACGTTAGAGAAATATAGTCTGTCTTGGTAAGAATGTATTTTAACGGTACTTTTTTTTTTTTTTATTAGGTTTTTATACAGCACATAAAATAGAAAAACTCTCTGGAGCTCCAGAGTGTGCATCTTCTCCTGAGGGCACATTTTTCTATACTGAGCTGTAAGGGAGGGCATAGAGGGGAGGAGCCAGCACACCGTGCTGAAGAAATGTAAAGTGCGCCGGCTCTTTTAGACTCCATCTAAACCCATTAAACTAAGTGTCCCCAGTATCCCTTATGGATTATAGAGAAAACAACGCTATGACTTAATAGAAGATTCCAGTCCAAAATGTTGTCACAGACCCCCAAATTATAATATTGTAATCCACATGGGTCTTCAATCCGCTTTCTGCCATATACACTGCACAGATGTGTATCTATTGTAGACTCCTCTGGGATACAAGTATGATCATAGAAGCCGAGTCACAAATGGGAATATCTTCCAAACTGCAATCTATAACTACAGATCTGATTTCTGGGAAAAGAGGATTTTGGTACTTACCGATAAATCCATTTCTCTGAATCCTCTAGGGGACACTGGAGCGTTCCTTAGACATTAGGGGTGTGAAGCTTGCAAGCGGAGGTGTGGCACAATCTAAAAAAAATTAGCATTGTCTGCACAGCCGGCTCCTCCCCCTTCACGCCCCTCATGCCTCAGTTTTGAAAATACTGAGAGATTAGGACATGATACTAGAGCACCTGGCGAGGAACCGAACCGTACTACATATCAAACAGCATTCAAGAAACTTCTTCAACCGAAAAACTAACAGTTTGCACAAACTGTATAACCAAGAACTATGAACACAGCAGGATCGACAGCACCGAGGAGGGCGTCCAGTGTCCCCTAGAGGATTCAGAGAAATGGATTTATCGGTAAGTACCAAAATCCTCTTTTCGCTTTCATCCACTAGGGGACACTGGAGCATTCCTTAGACCAGAGGTTCTCAAACTCGGTCCTCGGGGGCACACACAGTGCATGTTTTGCAGGTAACCCAGCAGGTGCACAGGTGTATTAATTACTCACCGACACATTTTAAAAGGTCCACAGGTGGAGCTAATTATTTTACTTGCGATTCTGTGAGGAGACCTGCAAAACATGCACTGTGTGTGCCCCCGAGGACCGAGTTTGAGAACCTCTGCCTTAGACATTAGGGGACGTCCAAAAGTTATCTCCCAGGAAGGTAGTGCTGTCTGTGGCCTGCAAAACCGAACGTCCGAACTTAGAATCCTCGGACGCAAAGGTATCAAACTTGTAAAATTTCGTGAACGTGTGGGCTGAGGACCACGTCGCCGCTCTGCAAAGTTGAGTAGTGGAAACACCTCTGGCAGCCGCCCAGGAGGCACCCACCGATCGGTAATATGAGCACCCGTCTGTACTGGAACCTGTTTACCACAGGAAATATAAGCTTACCGAATGGCAAGTCTAATCCATCGAGACAGACTGCTTAGAAGCTGGCCAACCCCTCTTTGGTCCATCATAAAGGATGAACAAATGGTCTGACTTCCTGAAGGACGACGTAACTTGTACGTACAACCGCAAAGCTCGGACAGCATCCAAGGACACGTCCCCATCTGCGAGACACTGGAAAGATGGGACCACAATTGGTTGGTTTACATGAAACCCCGAAACAACCTTAGGAAGGAAATCCGCTGTTGTACGGAGTTCTGCCCGATCCTCATGAAAAATCAAAAAAGGACTCTTACACGATAAGGCTCCTAACTCAAAGACAAGCCTAGCCGAAGCCAAAGCTGGCAATGTTACCTTCCAAGAGAGATATTTCAGGTCTGTTCTTGGTAACGGCTCAAAGAGTGGTGATTTCAAAAAATCTAACACCAAATTTAAATCCCATGGTGCAGTGGGAGGACGAAAAGGGGGCTGTATCCTCAGAACCCCCTGTAAAAAAGTCTGAACCTCTGGCAAGGATGCCAACCGTTGTTGAAAAAGGATGGAAAGGGCCGACACCTGAACCTTCAGAGATCCCAGCCGCAGACCTAAGTCTAGGCCGGCCGGCCTGAAGGAAAAGTAAAAGTCTGGATAAGTGGAAGGTCGTCATATTCCATCCACGTTCCTGACACCAGTCTATGTATTTCTTCCAAATTCTGTAGTAGTGCCAAGCTGTGACCGGCTCCCTAGCCGCAATCATCGTAGAAATGGCCATTCTAGGTATCCCTCTGTTCCTTAAGATCCGGGTTTCAACAGCCAAGCCGTTAAACGCAGCCTGTTCAGGTCTGGGTGTAGGAACGGTCCCTGAGACAGCAGGTCCTCTCTTTGAGGTAACCGCCAAGGGTCGTCCGACAACAACCCTTGTAGGTCCGAGTACCAACTCCTGCGTGGCCAATCTGGTGCGATTAGAATCGCCCACACTCGTTCTCGTTTCAACCTCTTCAGAACCCTTGGTATGAGTGGGAAGGGTGGAAATATGTAAACCTTTTCGTAGCCCCAAGGAAGCGTTAATGCGTCCACTCTTTCTGCTGCTGGATCCCTTGTCCTGGACACATCTGGGCAGCTGGTGGTTCTGCCGCGACGCCATCAGGTCGACCTGAGGTAGACCCCATCTTCTCACCACCATCTCGAAGATCCGTGGATGCAGGCACCACTCTCCCGGATGCATGTCCTGGCGACTGAGATAATCTGCCTCCCAGTTCTCCACACCTGGAATGAATACTGCCGAGAGGATGATGTTCTTGTTGCTTCCTTTAACGACATCCTGCTCTTTGTTCCCCCTTGACGGTTTATGTAAGCAGTCGTTGTGACATTGTCCGACTGTATCCGTACGTACTGACCTATGACCAGGTCTTCGGCTAAGAGAAGTGCATTGTAAACAGCTCTTAGTTCGAGAATGTTTATGGGTAATCTGCTCTCCTGTAACGTCCACCTTCCCTGAAATTGATAGTCCTCCAGGACGGCACCCCAACCTCTGAGACTGGCGTCCGTTGTCAGGATCCTCCAATCCCAAATGCCGAATCTCTTCCCTGCTGCGAGATTCTTGTGTAACGACCACCATATCAGGGAGACTCGTACTTGTGGTTGAAGGCGGATTCTCCGATGAAGCAGCCAGTGCGAACCTGCTCCTTGAGCAATGA
Source organism: Pseudophryne corroboree (assembly GCF_028390025.1). NCBI lineage: Eukaryota > Metazoa > Chordata > Amphibia > Anura > Myobatrachidae > Pseudophryne > Pseudophryne corroboree. The sequence goes on along the minus strand of NC_086454.1, from coordinate 257,820,964 downwards.
GATTCATCTGGAATGGTCGGGAACGAAGTCTGCTGTACTGGAGAGCTTCGAACGACGCTACCATCTTCCCGAGAAGTTGCACACAGAGGTGGAGAGAATCCGTCAGTGTCCTTAGTACCTGAGCCACCAATTTCTGTATGTCCTGAATCTTGGATTCTGGCAGAAAAAGTCTCAATTTCACCGTGTCCAATATAAGGCCTAGGAACTGAATCCGTTGAGTTGGAATGAGGTTGGACTTCTGGAAGTTCACTATCCATCCATGTTGAATGAGAAATCGGTGAGATGTCTGAGCATCCTTTATCAGCTTCTCTTGAGAGGAGGCCTTGATCAGGAGATCGTCTAGATAAGGTATTATCGTGACCCCCAGTAGCCTTAATCCTGCAACCATGACCGCCATGATCTTCGTGAAGATCCTTGGGGCTGAAGATAGGCCGAATGGTAAAGCTCTGAATTGGTAATGATCCTTCACCAGTGCAAACCTTAGGTAAGCTTGGTGGGGGGACCAAATAGGGATATGCAGGTAAGCATCTTTTATGTCCATGGACACCATGAACTCTTCTTGTTCCAAACCTGCAATGACCGACTGGATTGATTCCATTTTGAATTTGTAAACCTTTAGAAACTGGTTTAAAACTTTTAAATTGAGTATCGGCCTGACCGTACCGTCTGGCTTTGGCACGACAAAAAGACTGGAATAGAACCCCGTTCCTCTCTTAGAGGCGGGAACTGGAATAATGACCTCTGACTGTAGCAATTTTTGAATTGCCGTCCGTAACGCTTTTGCCTTCTGAGGGCACCGAGGCAAACCTGTTGTAAAAAACTGACTGTGGGGTCTTTCTTGAAAATCCATTTTGTACCCTTGTGAGATTATGTTGTTTATCCAAATTTCTGGAGAGGTGTTGGCCCATGTGTCCTGAAAACCCTACAGCCGTGCGCCCACTAGGGGGGACCCCAGGTGAGCTGGCAGACCGTCATGCCACGGTCTTGTCTGTAGGTTTATCCTGCTTTCTGGTCGTTGCCTGTGAGCGGCCTCTACCTCTGCCCCCACGTGCCGGCGCACCGAAACCTCTCCCTCAGGCTCGAAAGGACTGAGATCTGAAAGACTTAAACATTGGACCCGAATAACCTCTCTTAACCTGTGGAGTGGTTCTCGTATAAGGAGTAGGTAGGAATGTGGACTTTCCTGCCGTAGCCTGTGCAATCCACTTGTCCAATTCTGGACCGAAAAGCATTTCACCCCCAAAGGTAATGGCTTCCACCACCTTCTTCGTGTCAGAGTCTCCTTGCCATTCTCTGAGCCATTAAATCCGCTTTGCCGATATGGCCGATGCAGAGATGCGCGATGCAATCCTGCTAGCATCCTTTGAGGCCTGACACAAGTATAAAGCAGATTCTCGAATGTGTTCCGCCAGTTGAGTAATCTCTTCCAGGCTATCTTCCTCCTCAATAGCCTGTATAATACAGCTGGCCCATGCTCCCATGGCCTTGTTAAGCCAAGCACAGATGAGTGTAGGTGTCTGTGCCGCACCTGCTGCTACAAAAATCGACTTTAAAGCCGTGTCAACCTTACGGTCTGAAGCGTCCTTTAAAGTCGTTACATTAGGTATTGGTAAGATTGTCTTTTTGGATAATCTTCCTAGGGAGGCATCCACTACCGGCGGAGTCTCCCATTTATCCATTACACCCTTAGGTAAAGGGTACGTTACCTGAAACCGTTTCGGGAATTGAAAACGTTTATCAGGTTGTTTCCAGGCCTTCCCCATTTGAGATTGGAGAGATTTAGGAATGGGAAAAACTGCTGAACGTGGTCTTTGGGATTCGAATAAGTCGAATTCCTCAGGCTCCTTAACCTCTTCTCCCTTAAAGTTCAGGATCTCTTTCACTGCATCAATTAAAGAATCAAGACCTGAGATCGCCGAATCCTCTTCCGTAGAATCGGCGTCCAGGTTAGAATCTATCAACTCACCTTCCTCCGTATCCATAATAAGACCCTCCTCCTCCTCTGATACTGGAACAACAGGAAGGGGTCTTTTAACTGCCTTGCGCACATTCGTTTCTGCTTGTGCAGGCGGCGTTAATTTGATGAGGAATTCTTCCATAGTCTTTGAGAATCCCGCAGCCCACTCTGATTGTTGCTTGCGTGATTCCGCCATTTCTTTGGATATTCTGTCTGCAAGAGTATCCTCTCACGACCTAGACGGAGCACTGCTGCCAGGTGGGGCGTCCTTGTCTAAGCAGGAGTCGCACACCCCGAAGCTGCCAACCCGTGTGCTCTTCGTGTTACACTTCGTACAAACATAATAGGTCTTAGAGGTCTTGGTTGGTGCTTTAGACATGATTAGCCGTTTACTTGACATTTACACAGTGCTTTCACCCTTTACACCAGGAAGAGAAAGCCTGTAGTACACGACGGGAGTGAAGGGGTTGGAACCGGCTGTAAAAACTTCTCCCTTCCTTACGTAGAAAGGGAAGACAAAACTAACAAAAAGAAAGAAAAAAAGTTTTAACACCAGCCGGTTTGCAAACCTCACAGACCCAACTGTCAATCATCAGCGATATAGGGTCGTCCTGTGTTTCTCAGTATTTTCTTCAGGATCTTTAAGCAGAAATCCTTGAAAATACATATAAAAATAAAGTATTATTCTTCAGGAGATCCTCATTCCACTATCTCTATATATAAAATACAAATTACAAATCTCCAGTAGAGGGAGCCCTAACTACACCTAAAACTCCCTGTGGAATTCTTATTGGATAATTGATAGGAGGGGGAGGGCAGATCCCTGCCCCTCAGCTTGGCGCCTATCTGGTAATTAAAGATGGCCACCACTAAAAAAATCACATTGACTTCATTAAATTCCCTATCACTGATTCTAATACTGGAGGAGGAGGAGGGACGCTCAGAACAACCATCATACCTTCCTTATTCTGTCCCCCGCGGCTGTGACACTACTGCCGCGCTTGTCTAGAAGGTAATAAACAGGCGGTCTCTGCCCTCCGTCTCCGGCGCGCACGCACCGGTACCACTCTCTCACCCGGTCCCAGCGCAGCACCCGTCAGCGGAGAAGACTAATGATGCATCCCTCCCCCCCCCCCCCCCCCCGCTACGGAAGACCTTCAGCAGCCTAAGACGGCGGCGCCTCACCCGGCCAGCATGCGCGCTACCCTGACGCGCTCAGCGTTGGCCGCTCAGTGAGGGAAACTGACAGGATTAGTTATACACTCTGCTGGCGGACTAGTTGGGGATTATGCACCACAGAGCACCTCATAAATAGCTCATATCAGTAATTTACCATCTGCCTGACTGCCTACTTGTTCTAATACTAGGGCCCTCATATCAACCAGTACTCACTGCTAACCAAAAGAGGATCTCCTGCTGAGAGATGCCGTTCCCTTCAAATGGGATCTTTGTCTCTCAGATATATCTAGACTTTGTCCCCCTTTTATTAGGTTGATGCAGTCATAGAAATCTTCATTAGTCAGGAGCTATGTGCTCCCACGTGCTACTCCTCCAAGCACAATTTTCAAAACTGAGGCATGAGGGGCGTGAAGGGGGAGGAGCCGGCTGTGCAGACAATGCTAATTTTTTTTATATTGTGCCACACCTCCGGTTGCAAGCTTCACACCCCTAATGTCTAAGGAACGCTCCAGTGTCCCCTAGTGGATGAAAGAGAAAACTAATTGGTGCAATTTTTATATACATTCCCTTGGATTGCAGGGAAAAGCAGTTCTCACACACAATATAAAAAGTTGATAATTCAGAGATAAACCTCTATTGTTGTTGGGTACACAGCACAGAGCTTGCATTTATAAGTAACATCACACCAGTTATAGACTGTACACTCAGTTATACAAACAGCAAGTCCGTACCTTTGATTTGAAAGCTGGTTGCAATTTCTTAAGAGCTTGGAGCAGATTAATCGCCACTGCAGCCTTTTCCGCTTCCTCGCCATCTGCAAATACATCAAAGAGGGCGTCCAGCGCCCCTCCACATACTACCAGAGAGGAGTCATTAGCAGCGAATCCAAGGAGGATATTTCCCATCAGCTGGAAGGGGGAGGGGACATAAAAAAAAAAAAATAACATTATGAAACCGTAGACTAAAAAGACAGAAACTTTTAAAGGGAGACTTGTTTTACTACCAATCCATTTACAATTACATTACTATACTGTGACGCAGAGTTTAGTTACTTTTTTTTTTTTTTCAAGCTGTGTTCATGAAGAATTACATTTCCTAATATATCACATAATTAAATTAGATGACTACATTGGCCATTGTAAAACAATGATTTGTACTTTGAACATTCTATATACTTGTACTTTGAACATTCTATATACTGGAATAAATAATACTATCCATAAGCATAAAATGTAACTGCAATATGGAATTCAATAATCTCAAAGACACCAACAGCGACCACATTATAAGTCAGTTCTACAATGATTTATTCGATTTGCAAAGTATCACTTGTAAGCAAGTTCAAGAGATGTGTCTGGGAACCAAGCTGAAGTCTCCTAGCAAAACACACAGCAGCCAAAGGGGGAAATGTATCAAACCATCCTCCACAGTAACTTATGATCATGCGTAAACTAACTGGATAGAATAGTTGCTGAGATATGAAGCAGTACTATTAGAGCCAAATGAAACTCAATATTAGTGCTGCTACTGGGGCAGGCTACAGGTTTCAGTAGATTCCCTCATTGACTTACATTAATAAAGTGGAAAATTGTAAATGTAGAAAAGTGTATAGTAAAACGTGGGATGGGACTGGCCATAACACATAATGTGGTGGGTGCTGAATGGTTTTAAGTGTGGGGGTCTTAAGTCATGTAAAACCAGCACTGATTTTAGATACAGTTCTCCAATTCAGTAATAGCAATGTTTATCAATCATTTAAAAGACCTCTGAAGAATGGCTTTAATGCTTATGTATACAGGAGTTCCTGCTCCGGCTAGATGTACCTCCAGATTTTCTGCTGTGTTCTTAATTTTGGCAAGTACACTGCCCGTGATCCCAATAATACTGACTGCGTTCGTCCTTGTACTGGTGTTCTGGCTAGTGACGCAGGCCTGACAAAAGCTGATGATTTTTTCCGGGGTCATACACTATAAAAAGAAGCAGATATTATAAACATAACTCCATACTGGTCATTTTACTACATAAAAAGTACATTAAGTTTAAAAAAATAATAATAAAAAGTCAGCAGGGATTCAGGAGATGAAACGTAGACAAGACCAAAATGGATTAAAAATCCATAGATGTTAGCACTGAAAGGCAAGTAGAATTTTTTTTATTTTTTTTAAATCTGGTGTTTATTTCACACCTTTTTTGGGGGGGTATTTTTATTTGTATGTACGTACACAGACTGGTGGACACATACCTGTGGTATCCCTTTAGATGCCATAGTCTGTAGTAATGCTCGCAAAGCACTGCTCACGGCTTCTAAAAATTCATCTCGTTTTGGGATATCTAAAGGCAAAAACAGAAATTTCATTAAATCAAAACATATTCCAGTGTTGGAACAAGACAAGCAAAAATCAGATAAAAAGTCATCTGGGAAAAGAGATGAAGTGCCAAGTGCTTTCCAAACACTGGACTCCTCATATTTATATTACACAGCAGTGTCCTGTGAATCTGTACTCATTCACTATTAGAACATACTGATACTGTATTGTAGTCAGCAGACAATTAATGGCCCATTATGATTTTGGACTGCGGAAGGAAAGGGATTTCTTGTCATTTGGAGTTGTTCCTTGTGGCAGCACTAGAAAGTGAATTACAATGTGTATTGGAGCCAATTTTTAAAAACACTAAGGGAGAGATGTATTAATGGGGAAATTAATTTAGCCACAATGCTTTTACTCATGACTAACTGATTCCCCCACGCCTATTCAATTATCCCTGATAAGCCAACGAGAGCCGCGGCTCATCAGGGATTATGTTTCTCCTGCCTCAGGCAGGAGAAACAAATCCCTGAAAACAACCCCGTTTTCGGACGAAAACACATAGGTTTCACTGAACCTTTGTGTTTTTGGGAGAGAATGTAATTTCTTTTTCATCCACTAGGGGTCACTGGAGTACTCTTGGGATATGGACGGTGTTAGCAAGGACAGGGCACTGAATATTCAAATTTCAGTAACTCTCCTCCCCTCCATACTCCCAGAATACCCCAGTGTTTTTTCGGTGCTCACAAGGAGCACAAAGTGTGGAGCTCCTCCACATATTCTATTTTTATATATTTACAATCCTTTCCCAGCTTCCACAAAAGCTATGGGTCCGGGATTACAGAAGCTGTTGCGTGCAGCTCTTGGCGTGTCGGGCCTCACAAAGGAGCCCCCTCACAGCCACAAGCAGCTCAGCTAACTTCAGCTGAGACTGCAGAAAGGACTGGACGGAGCTTGCTGGAAGAAGCCCCGTCAGAGCCCAAGTACATCAGCTACCTTCAGCTGAGGCTGCAGAACGGAGCTTGCTGTAGAAGCCCCGTCAGAGCACAGGAACCCAGGTATTTATGACCGGGGCGGTCAGCTCACGCTGCCGCCCCGCCGTGTGGGGGGACTGCTATGTGCGTCGCCCGAGGCATCCCGCTGCTCCGTCCCCGGCACCGCTGTTATCAGCTCCCCGCCGCCTCTCCCCTATTCCCGGCCGCCGCTCAGGAGGGACGCGCTGGACGGCCGCTGCAAGCGCCGTTCTCAGCGCTCCCTGCCTGTAGTGCACAATCAGATCACGGACAGCGTTAAGTGCTGCCGCGGTCTGACCCTGTCACGGCCGGAGGCTCCGTCGCTTAGGGGAAGGTAACTGCTCACTCAGACCGCGGACAGTGTTCACTGCTGCCGCGGTCTGTCTCAATAACGGCCGGCAGCTCAGCACTGCCAGCGCTCCCTGCACACACTAAGGGGGTAGCAGGGGGGGGGGGGGGGGAGATGCCGGCGCCTCTGATCACTCAGACCGCGGACAGTGCACACTGCTGCCGCGGTCTGTCCCTGTAAAACAGCCCTCTAGTAACTAGTGGGCTCATGCTGGGCAGTCAGGAGTTTCCCTGTCCCTATTACATGCAGCGCAGCTGCAGGGGGGAGGGGGGGAGAGATTATGCCACAGCAGAAGCAATAGACAGCCTATGCTAAAGAAGGGGCTGCATTGTGTTATATATGCATTCGTGTAGCACTTGTTATACCATAGAAAATGTATATAGAATACTGTATGTATATATGGTCATGTAAGGAAATATGCTATATGTTCTTTGACTATAAACACATGGATGGAGGCCATTTTAATCATACTTTGTTTCTTTTCCAGAACGTTCCTGTCCTACAACACTGCTCCACCGGATGGCGCAGGGGTGTTGGTAGGATTTTTTGGATCAGGTTTCTTATGGTTTGGCCACGTGCACTGCACTTTGACCATATACACATTTTCGCAATTTTACTGAGGTGGAATTGGTCTGTCTTTGTCTATTTATTTGTCTGGTTACATAATAAGTAAGTCACCAGCAAAGACGAAAAAGTTGTTTCACTGCAATGTCTGTACCAGTGGGTTCCCGGTGAGTTCTACCACATGCACAGTATATTTTATACTCCCATTTCATCTCCTATTTTGCAAAGATAGTTCTCATTTGCCTTATAAATTCCCAGTTTCTGCTATGTTGCAATCCTGACGATTCTATGCCAGGCCTAACTGCGCAAGATGAATGTGAGAAGGGTGAATAGACCAGCAGTCAGATAGTGTGGGTGCGTCAGTCTCTGAAGTTTACAGGGATTGAAGAGGCTCTGACAATTTATAAGGTGGTCTTTACTAGACCACAGATCTCCAGCGTGTTTCTTATTTTTTTTCCGGAATCTCTAAATAAGATGTTAAAAGGATCCTGATACACAGGTATCTAAACCTCGCCGATTTCAGTCTAGTTACCCGTTTCCAAAGTCAGTGACACTCCATGGGAGCTATGCTAGAGTCGCTGTATACAGCAGCAGGGGTGTTGCTTCGACCGTGTTTGGTTGGCATTTGGGTAACTACGGCGTTGCTTGTCTGGATAACAGGACTCAGGTCCGCCCTACAAAACGTCCACCTTATGCTTCTCGCTGATCAAATCTGCGAAGCTGCTGATTATCTATGTACAGCTTCTACGGACGTCTGCCTAGTCAGTTCTCGCCTTTCAGAGTCACTCGTTGTGGCACGACAAGCGCTCTGGCTGCGTCCTTAGCAGGCAGAGGCAAAGGTCGAGAGAAGAATAGAAGCATTATCTTATGCAAAGGTTGTTTGGTCCTTATTTGGACAAAGGTATTTTTCACGGAAATACTCTGGACCAGCGTTCGAATCCTTTAGACCTCAGCCCTTTCGAGGCCGTGGTAGAGAAACAGCCACGCCTGGTAGGCGAGGTCGAGGACGTGGTTTTCAACAAACCAACACCAGTCGTCCGGACGCTAAGGTCACCGGCAAGCCAGTGGCATGACGGGCTCCCAGCCCACCTCGGTTCTCCAGTTGTGGGAGCACGCCTTCAGACGTTTCATTTGGCGTGGTTCCAGACATCCACAGATGGGTGGATCCGCAATTTAGTGTTAAAAGATAAGAGTTCGACTGTCTACTGCCTCTGCGGTTTTTCAAGACAGGACTGCCTGTGTCGGACGGCAAGAGGGCGGTTCGGTAAATTGCCATTCACTCTCTGCTGGATTCAGCAGTTTTGATTCCGGTCCCTGCACACCAACAAGGTCAGGGTTATTATTCCAGTCTGTTTGTAGTACCAAAGCCGGATGGCTCGGTCAGGCCAATATTGAATACTTACTACAGATTCAAAATGGAATCTCTGCGGACAGTACTTGCAGGTTTAGAGCCACAGGAATTCATGATTGCGCTGGATCTCGAGGATGCGTACTTACACATTCCGATTTGGCCACCTCATCAGAGGTTCTTGCGTTTTGCGATATGGCAGATCCATTATCAGTTTCAGGCTCTACCGTTGGCCCTCTCGTCGGCGCTTAGGGTATTCACCAAAGTGATGTCTGTTATGATGGCTCATCTCATATCCCTGGAAGTGATAATAGTTCCGTACTTAGACGATTTGCTCATCAAAGCTCCGTCTCACCAAATGCGCCTTCAACATGCGTTGCTAACGTACAATGTGCTGGTTCAGCACGGTTGGATTGTCATCTTCAAGAACTCACATCGGATTCCGTCTCAACGACTTCAATTCCTAGGGATGATTCTCTATACGGTAGATCGAAGAATTTGCCTACCAGAACAGAAAGTACAGACTATTCGTCATCTGGTACGATTAGTGCTCAAGCCTCGGTACATTTGTGCATTCGCCTGTTAGGCACAATGGTGGCGGCTTTCAAAGCGCTTCTGTTCGGAAGATTTCACTCACGTCCTTTTCAACTGCATGTGCTCGCACAGTGGTCGGGCTCGCATCTGCAGATTCACTAGAGGGTGAGGTTGTCTCCACGGGCCAGAGTTTCTGTACTCTGGTGGCTCCAAGTACACAATCTAACCGCAGGAAATCGGTTCGGCGTCTGGAATTGGATAGTTCTAACCACAGACGCGAGTCTCAGAGGTTGGGGAGCTGTAGTTCAAAATTGTCAGCTCCAGGGTCTCTGGGCGGATCACGAAAGATTACTGTCTATAAATGTCCTAGAACTCCGGCCAATTTACAATGCGCTACGACACGTAGTGCACATGCTTCGGTCTCAGACTGTCCAAGTGCAGTCAGACAACGCAACGGCGGTCGCGTACATCAACAAACAAGGAGGAACGAGAAGCCGCATGGCATGCGGGAAGTAGCTCGAATCCTCAATTGGGCCGGCCATCACCAAGTGATATTGTCGGTAGTGTTCATTCCGAGAATGGACAACTGGGAGGCGGATTATCTCAGCCATCGGGATTTTCATCCAGGAGAATGGGCATTAAATCCAGAAGTGTTTCACATGTTGGTCCAGAGGTGGGGTTACCCTCAAGTGGACCTGATGGCATCTCGCCACAATCACCTAACGCCCCAGTATGTGTCCAGAACGCGAGATCCAAAGGCAGTGGCAGTGGATGCTCTCACGATTGCGTGGCCGTACAGCCTCGTGTATCTGTTTCCACCGTTTCCGCTGCTCCCTGTTGCTAAAACGGATCAAACGAGAGTCCGCCACAGTCATACTAGTGGCGCCTCATTGGCCTCGGAGAGCTTGGTTCTCGGTTCTTCACGGGCTACTCGCAGACTGTCCTTGGCCGCTTCCGCTACGTCCGGACTTGTTACAACAGGGTCCATTCCTTTAACCCGATTTAGCGAGGATGCGTTTGACGGGGTGGCTGTTGAGACCGCCCTCTTAAGAAGAGAGGGCATTCCACTATCGGTTATACCAACCATGTTACGTGCTAGAAATCAAGTTACGACAGCTCATTATTACAGGATTTGGCGTGCCTATATAGGTTGGTGTGAAGCTCGGAAGTTTCCGACATCATCTTTCAAGTTATCCCGTCTTTTGTTATTTCTACAGACGGGCTTAGATGGAGGACTGCGTTTATCTACACTAAAGGTGCAGGTATCTGCTTTGTCAATTTGCTTTCAAAGACGATTGGCTCTATTGCCGCCTGTACACACCTTTCTGCAAGGTGTCCTCAGAGTACAGCCTCCATTCATTCCACCTACAGCGCCATGGGACTTGAATCTGGTTTTAGATTTTTTACAGTCTTCATACTTTGAACCCTTACATCAAGTGGATATTAAGTTTCTCACTTGGAAAACGATTTTTCTCCTAGCCTTAGCTTCGGCAAGGCGTGTTTCAGATTTGGGTGCATTGGCATGCAAGCCACCGTTTTTAGTGTTTCATGATGACAGAGCGGAGCTTCGGACGAATCCCGCTTTCTGGCCAAAGGTAGTGTCATCTTTTCACATCAATCAACCAATAGTAGTTCCTGTGTTAACAGGACATTCTGGAACTTTGGATGTGGTACGCACATTACGCGTTTATGTATCCCGAACGTCTACAGTTTGTAAGACGGATACGTTGTTTGTTCTCTATGATGCTGCCAAAATGGGTTGGCCAGCTTCTAAGCAGACCTTATCCAGATGAATTATACTGACCATACGTCAGGCCTACCTTCATGCTAGGTTACAGCCGCCTACATCAGTAACAGCTCATTCCACACGTTCTGTGGAAACTTCATGGGCAGCTGGTCGTGGCGCTTCTGCGACGCAGCTTTGCCGTGCGGCTACATAGTCATCAGTGCACACGTTTGTGCGCTTTTACAAGTTTGATACGTTTGCGGCATCAGCATCTAGCTTTGGCCGCCTAGTGTTACAGGTGCCAAACAGCTCTCCCGCCCACGAGGGAAGCTTTGGTACGTCCCAAGAGTACTCCAGTGACCCCTAGTGGATGAAAAAGAAAATAGGATTTTGGTACTTACCAGGTAAATCCTTTTCTTTGAATCCATAGGGGGCACTGGACGCCCACCCAGAGCAGTTTTACCTGGTTGTGGTAAGTTCAGTGGATCTTATGGTAACACATTCTCACCGATTTATCGGTTATGGTGTCAACTGGTTAGTTGTCAGTTACGTTATGTGTCAACTTTATTGTTGTCCGTTATGTTATAATGTTATAGGTAATTCTCCATTGTTCATCCTCTCTATCCTGTTCGCCTCAGGAAAACACACTGAGGTATTCTGGGAGTATGGAGGGGAGGAGAGTTACTGAAATTTGAATATTCAGTGCCCTGTCCTTGCTAACACCGTCCATATCCCAAGAGTACTCCAGTGCCCCCTATGGATTCAGAGAAAAGGATTTACCTGGTAAGTACCAAAATCCTATTTTTTCTTGGGCGGCCAAATTGTATAGCCCGAATAAATACAGGATAAATAGTGTGGGGGGGGGGGGGAATCTTCTGTTTATTGCTCCTGATGTTTATTCTCTTCTAACTAAATTCCACACTAAATCATAGCGATAAAGTGGAGACGTTGCTCATGGCAAACAATGCACTTCTGTCACTTGTAGACTGTGGCCAACATTTCCATTTTATCTCTCTATAGCGTTTGCTAAATATTCCCTAAATGAATCCAGAAAGGTTGGTGAAGGAAACTCTGCCAGGTAACAGTGGTAAAATAAGAAAGGTATGACGGTGCTCTACAGTAAAAATATGATCTTGGTACTTACTGATAAATCCCTTTTCTCCGATACCATAGGAGACACAGGAGTATATACTGGGTATAGACAGGTGGATGAGCGGAGCCTGGCACTTTCAATTTATTTAGAATTGAAGTTAGCTCCTCCCCTCCATATTCCACGACACTCAGTTAAGATTAACTAAGCCCGAGTGGAGACGGAGAGCAGAGAGGAAGGAGGGAAAAGGAGGAAAAATTGTCCAAGGATCGAAGCAGCGAGCAAAGTCACAACAAACCAAGACCCAGCAGACTACCAACATACCACTGCAACTCTCCAAATAATAATGCAGCAAGGAACAGCGCTGAGAGGGCGTCCAGTGTCCCCTATGGAATCGGAGTAGGGATTTATCGGTAAGTACCAAAATACAATTCTCTCCTTCAACCACTAGGAGATATTGGTGGGTATGCGTTCAGGATCCCGGCAGCCATAATAACGACACAGGAATCCCGACAGCTGCCAGAATACCAATGCCGGCATCCAGAAGAGATTAGGATCCCGACGGTAAGTATGCACTGCCGGGTTAGGTTTAGGCTGCAAACACACAGGTTTCACAGGTTGAGGCTGCGGGGTAGGGTTGGGCTGCAAAGAGGGGGGGGGGGGGGGTGTTAGGCACAAGAGGGGGAGTGTTAGGGTTAGGCACTAAGGGGGGAGGGTTAGGTTTAGGATGCAGGAAGGGGGGTGTTAGGTCTAGGTACCACCAGGGAGAGGTTAGGGTTAGGCACCAATAGGGGAGGTTAGGGTTAGGCTGCGGACAGAGAGGGTTGGAGTGTAGGGGAGGGTGGTTAGGGTACCCTGTGCACCCTTGTCGGCATTGCCAAGATTGGGATGGTGGCATCGGTATGCTGACCTTCAGCATCCCAACCGCCGGCTTTTCATACTGATCCCATATTGGAGTATATATTGGTGACGTCCCAAAGCAGACATCCAGGGTGGAAAGGCATTGAGAACCTGCAAAACCCTAGGACCTAATACTGAGACAGTGGTTGCAAGGGAAGCAACACTGTAGAACGAAACAACATACAGGAAAAGTATCCAACGCTTTCAGCAATAGGATGGGTCCAAATCTGGGACTTTTACTATTGAAAACAGAGGGTGTAACAAATAGCCAAACCTCTGGCCCTAGATTGTAACCCAAGTAAGAACAGCAAACCGAGTAGCCGCAGAGCAAGGAGAGAAGCAGAAGCAGCAGATCTGGCAGCTCATGAGGTCCCCACAGAATGCACAGAGGAATAGAGTAATAACAAGGGGAAGGCAAATGTGAATACTCGAATACAAGCGCTCAGTGTTATTTCATACAAATAGTATACTTAATGTCCATATAAGACTGTGGGAGGAATCCAACTTCCAAATGGGTCCTGCTGCTGTGATGTGGATCCAAAGAAAAACTTCTGCTCCGCAAATTGACTCAGGATGATATACAATGGAAACAGAAATAAAACATCATAGTGCAATATGTCCTTATATAATAGGTGATGTTATTTCTGATAGTAATAAATCCTCTGAGACATAGATGGCGTACCCCACTCACAGTATATATAGCATATAAAGGAAGGTGGAGACAGCAAGATCTTGCCAGAAGTGGACCTCATGGCTCAAATACGAGCGTTAAAATAAGATTTTAAACCTACCAGTAAATCTATTTCTCCTAGTCCGTAGAGGATGCTGGGGACTCCGTAAGGACCATGGGGTATAGACGGGCTCCGCAGGAGATAGGGCACCTAAAAAGAACTTTGACTATGGGTGTGCACTGGCTCCTCCCTCTATGCCCCTCCTCCAGACCTCAGTTAGAGAACTGTGCCCAGAGGAGATGGACAATACAAGGCAGGATTTAGAAATCCAAGGGCAAGATTCATACCAGCCCACACCAATCATACCATGTAACCTGGATCATACAAAACCAGTTAATGATATGAACAACAACAGTAACGGTCCAAGACCGATTTCAACTGTAACATAACCCTTATGTAAGCAACAACTATATACAAGTCTTGCAGAGTTTCCGCACTGGGACGGGCGCCCAGCATCCTCTACGGACTAGGAGAAATAGATTTACCGGTAGGTTTAAAATCTAATTTTCTCTTACGTCCTAGAGGATGCTGGGGACTCCGTAAGGACCATGGGGTTTATACCAAAGCATCCAATCGGGCGGGAGAGTGCTTATGACTCTGCAGCACAGACTGAGCAAACGCTAGGTCCTCATCAGCCAGGGTATCAAACTTGTAGAATTTAGCAAAAGTGTTTGACCCCGACCAAGTCGCCGCTCGGCAAAGCTGTAATGCCGAGACGCCTCTGGCAGCCGCCCAAGAAGAGCCCACCATCCTAGTGGAATGAGCCCTAACCGAATTTGGTACCGGCAATCCAGCCGTAGAGTGAGCCTGCTGAATCGTAGTACAGATCCAGCGAGCAATAGTCTGCTTCGAAGCAGGTGTGCCAATCTTATTGGCCGCATACAGGACAAACAGAGCCTCTGTTTTCCTAATTCTAGCCGTCCTGGCTACATAAATCTTTAAGGCCCTGACTACGTCCAGGGATCTGGAATCCTCCAGGTCACTTGTAGCCACGGGCACCACAATAGGTTGATTCACATGGAATGAAGAAACCACCTTAGGCAAAAATTGCGGACGTGTCCTCAATTCAGCTCGATCCACATGAAAAATCAAGAAAGGGCTTTTTGTGAGACAAAGCTGCCAATTCTGATACTCGCCTTGCTGATGCCAAGGCCAACAACATGACCACCTTCCAAGTAAGAAATTTCAACTCAACCTTGTTAAGCGGTTCAAACCAGTGTGATTTTAGAAACTGCAACACCACGTTGAGGTCCCACGGTGCCACTGGAGGCACAAAAGGAGGCTGGATGTGTAGCACTCCCTTTACAAAGGTCTGGATTTCTGGAAGAGAAGCCAATTCCTTCTAAAAAGAAAATCGAGAGGGCCGAAATCTGAACCTTAACAGAGCCTAATTTCAGGCCCATATCCACTCCTGTCTGTAGGAAGTGGAGAAAACGACCCAGATGAAAATATTCCGTAGGTGCATTCTTGGTCTCACACCAAGACACATACTTTCGCCAGATACGGTGATAATGTTTCACCGTCACCTCCTTCCTAGCCTTTATTAAAGTAGGGATGACCTCTTCCGGAATCCCCTTTTTCGCTAGGATTCGGCGTTCAACCGCCATGCCGTCAAACGTAACCGCGGTAAGTCCTGAAATACACAGGGCCCCTGTTGCAACAGGTCTTCCCTCTAAGGAAGAGGCCAGGGATCTCCTGTGAGCATCTCTTGTAAATCTGAGTACCAGGCCCTTCGAGGCCAGTCTGGGACAACGAGTATCGTCTGTACTCTTCTTTGCCTTATGATCCTCAACACTTTTGTGATAAGGAAGAGGAGGAAACACGTAGACCGATTTGAACACCCACGGTGTTATCAGAGCGTCTACTGCCACTGCCTGAGGGTCCCGAAACCTGGCACAATACCTCCGAAGCTATTTGTTGAGGCGTGACGCCATCATGTCTATTTGAGGAGTCCCCAAAGATGTTTTATGTCTGCAAAGACTTCTTGATGAAGTCCCCACCCTCCTGGATGGAGATCGTGTCTGCTGAGGAAGTCTGCTTCCCAGTTGTCCACTCCCGGAATGAAGACAGCCGACAGAGCGCTTACATGATTTTCCGCCCAGCGAGGAATCCTGGTGGTTTCCGCCATCGCGACTCTGCTTCTTGTCCCGCCATGGCGGTACACATGAGCCACTGCTGTGACATTGTCTGATTGAATCAGAACCGGTAGGTTTCGAAGAAGACTCTCCGCTTGTCGAAGGCCGTTGTAAATGGCCCTGAGTTCCAACACATTGATGTGTAGACAGGACTCCTGGTCTGACCAAAGTCCATGAAAGTTTTTTCCCTGTGTGACCCCTCCCCATCCTCGGAGGCTCGCGTCCGTGGTAACCAGGATCCAGTCCTGAATCCCGAACCGGCGACCCTCCAGCAGGTGAGCACTTTGCAACCACCACAGGAGAGACACTCTGGCCCCTGGGGACAGAGTTATTTTCCGATGTAAGTGCAGATGGGACCCGGACCACTTGTCCAGAAGGTCCCATTGAAAAGTCCTTGCATGGAACCTTCCGAAGGGAATGGCCTCGTAGGCCGCCACCATTTTTCCCAGAACTCGAGTGCATTGGTGAACTGACACCCTTTTCGGTTTTAGCAGGTCTCTGACCATGTTCTGGATGTCCTGGGCTTTCTCTATTGGGAGGAAGACCTTCATTTGTTCCGTATCCAGTATCATCTCAGAGAGAGTGCCACACTGCTCAGCAATTTCTCCCTTGATCTCGCTTTTATCAGGAGATCGTCCAAGTATGGGATAATTGTGACTCCATGCTTGCGCAGGACCACCATCATTTCTGCCATTATCTTGGTGAAAATCCTCGGGGCCGTGGAAAGTCCAAACGGCAACGTCTGAAATTGGTAATGACAATCCTGTACAGCGAATCTCAGGTATTCCTGATGGGGGGCATATATGGGGACATGAAGGTACGCATCCTTTATGTCCAGAGACACCATAAACTCCCCCTCCTCCATGTTGGCTATTATCGCTCTGAGTGATTCCATTTTGAATTTGAATCTTTTTATGTACAGGTTTAGGGATTTCAGATTCAAAATAGGTCTGACCGAACCGTCCGGTTTTGGGACCACAAATAGGGTTGAGTAGTAACCTCTTTCCTGCTGGTGCAGGGGAACCTTGATTATCACTTGCTGTATACACAGCGTTTGAATTGCAGCTAACACTACATCCCTTTCCGATGTGGAAGCTGGTAGGGCCGATTTGAAAAATCGGCGCGGAGGCACCTCGTCGAATTCCAGTTTGTACCCCTGGGAAACTATTTCCAACACCCAGGGATTCAGGTCTGATCTGACCCAAGCCTGACTGAAAAGTCGAAGACGTGCCCCCACCGGTGCGGACTCCCTCAGGGGAGCCCCAGCGTCATGCTGTGGGTTTTGGAGCAGCCGGGGAGGACTTTTGTTCCTGGGCACCTGCCGAAGCAGGTGCTCTTTTGCCTCTGCCCTTACCTCTGACGGAGGAAAGAGGATCCCCGACCTCTTTTGGACTTGTGCGACCGAAAGGACTGCATCTGATAGGGTGTTACTTTATTTTGCTGTTGGGGAATATATGGTAAAAAATTTGATTTACCTGCTGTAGCTGTGGAAACCAGGTCCGTCAGCCCATCTCCAAACAATACATCACCCTTATAGGGTAGTACTTCCATATGTTTTTTGGAATCCGCATCACCCGTCCATTGGCGAGTCCATAAGGATCTTCTCGCTGAGATAGACATGGCATTGGCCCTAGAAGCCAGCAATCCAATGTCCCTTTGAGCATCCCTCATAAATAAGACTGCGTCTTTTATATGGGCTAGAGTTAAGAATATAGTATCCTTATCCATATTATCAAATTGATCTGTCAGCTCATCTGTCCAAGCTGCAATTGCGCTACACACCCATGCCGACGCAATTGTCGGTCTTAGCACAGCCCCCGTATGAGAATAAATACACTTTAAGGTAGTTTCTTGCCTGCGATCTGCAGGGTCCTTAAGGGCCGCTGTGTCAGGAGACGGTAGCGCCACTTTCTTGGACAAGCGCGTCAGGGCCTTGTCCACAGTGGGGGATGATTCCCAAATCTCCCTGTCCTGCTTAGGGAAGGGGTATGCCATATAAATTCTTTTGGGGATCTGCGGTCTCTTTTCCAGAGTCTCCCAAGCTTTTCCAAAGAAATCATTTAATTCATGAGATGTGGGAAAATTAATAATCTGTTTCTTTTCCTTAAACATGTGTACCCTTGTGTCGGGGACCAAGGGTTCATTCTCAATATGTAACACATCCCTTATTGCTACAATCATACACTGAATGGTTTTAGTCACCCTAGGGTGCAATTTTACTTCGTCGCAGTCGACACTGGAGTCAGAATCCGTGTCGGTAGTAGTGTCTTGTGTTAAGGGACGCTTTTGAGATCCCGACGGGCCCTGTGAGTCGGTCCAATCCGAGGATTGACCCCCTGATGTCCCCCCTAATTCAGCCTTATCAAGCCTTTTATGTAAAGATGCCACACTTGCATTCAACATATGCCACATGTCCATCCAATCCGGAGTCGGCACAACAGACGGGGACACACCACTCATTTGCTCCACCGCCTCCTTGGAGAAGCCTTCTGCCTCAGACATGTCGACACACACGTACCGACACCCCACACACACAGGGATAAACCTATAAGGGGACAAAACCCCAACCAGGCCCTTAGGAGAGACCGAGAGAGAGTATGCCAGCACACACCAGCGCTTAAAACACTGGAATATATATACCAGATAGCGCTTTTTATATATATATATATATATATATATATATATATATATATATATATAGCCTTAATTCCCACTCACTGCGTCTCCAAAGTGCCCCCCTCCTCTTTTTTCCAGCCTGTGAAGTTCAGCAGGGGATTTTCATGCAGTTTCTGTGGAGAAAATGGCGCTGGTTAGTGCTGAGGATCAAGCCCCGCCCACCCGACGGCGGGCTTCGGTCCCAGTAAACTTATAAAAAAAATGGCGGGGGATTTGTTGTGCCACAGCCTAATCCTGCTTATATTGCCACAAAATGAGGAATATTGCTGCCCAGGGCGCCTGCCTTCTCATACTCACCTGGCTTCTATCTTCGGCATCTGTGAGGAGGACGGCGGCGCGGCTCCGGGACGAACCCCAGGTGAGACCTGTGTTCCGACTCCCTCTGAAGCTAATGGTGTCCAGTAGCCTTAGAAACAGTGCCCAACTTGACAAGCCAGCTCTGCTTCTCTCTCCTCGGTCCCACGATGCAGGGAGCCTGTTGCCAACAGGACTCCCTGAAAATAAAAAACCTAACAAAATTCTTTAACACAGAAAACTCTGGAGAGCTCTCTGCATTGTACCCTTTCTCCTCTGGGCACAAGATCTAACTGAGGTCTGGAGGAGGGGCATAGAGGGAGGAGCCAGTGCACACCCATAGTCAAAGTTCTTTTTAGGTGCCCTATCTCCTGCGGAGCCCGTCTATACCCCATGGTCCTTACGGAGTCCCCAGCATCCTCTAGGACGTAAGAGAAAAATAGATACGGATAGGAGACAGCCAGTAGTACTCCAGAATCCTTGCAAGGATACTGGAGTACTACTGGCTGTCTGCTTGGAAAGTTGTTTCCTGTGTGAATCTGTATGAACATCCTATCCGTATCTATTTTTAACGCTCGTATTTGAGCCATGAGGTCCACTTCTGGCAGGATCTTGCTGTCTCCACCTTCCTTTTTGAAAATTAGAAACGTAGGAAGTAGATGAATTTTTATCAGTTGGACGCATGAGTGTGAAAAGAAACCGTTACATGAGGATCAGCACCCATTCTTGAGTGAGAAATGGTACGCATTTACTGTCACGGCTCTTTTGTGTGATAGAGGCAAAGATACCTTTATGTGCGGAGATATGCTATATATACTGTGAGTGGGGTACGCCATCTATGTCTCAGAGGATTTATTACTATCAGAAATAACATCACCTATTATATAAGGACATATTGCACTATGATGTTTTATTTCTGTTTCCATTGTATATCATCCTGAGTCAATTTGCGGAGCAGAAGTTTTTCTTTGGATCCACATCACAGTAGCAGGACCCATTTGGAAGTTGGATTCCTCCCACAGTCTTATATGGACATTAAGGGGTATATGCAATTGCCGGCGAATCGTGGCAATTTTTCACCCGTTTTCTAATTCAACACAATTCGACCGTCGAATTCCGGCAGGTGGGTGCCGGAATTCAACATATTCAATAAAAAACGGATTCGACAGTCCCGCTGTCGAAAAACGGCCGATTTGATGGATTTTTATTAGATTTTAAAAAATGTAAAAAAAACGGGGGGAAAAATGGAAAAAAATTGTTTGGGGTCCCCCTCCTAAACATAACCAGCCTCGGGCTCTTCGAGCCGGTCCTGGTTCTAAAAATCCGGGGGGAAAACTGACAGGGGATCCCCCGTATTTTTAAAACCAGCACCGGGATCTGCGCCTGGTGCAAAAAATACGGGGGACAAAAAGAGTAGGGGTCCCCCGTAATTTTTACACCAGCATCGGGCTCCACTAGCTGGGTAGATAATGCCACAGCCGGGGGTCACACTTATACAGCGCCCTGCGGCCGTGGCATTAAATACGTAACTAGTCACCCCTGGCCGGGGTACCCTGGAGGAGTGGGGACCCCTTCAATCAAGGGCCCCCCCCCTCCAGCCACCCAAGGGCCAGGGGTGAAGCCCGAGGCTGTCCCCCCCATCCAAGGGCTGCGGATGGGGGGCTGATAGCCTTTTGAAAAATGAAATATTGTTTTTTCCAGTAGTACTACAAGTCCCAGCAAGCCTCCCCCGCAAGCTGGTACTTTGAGAACCACAAGTACCAGCATGCGGGAGAAAAACGGGCCCGCTGGTACCTGTAGTTCTACTGGAAAAAAAATACCCAAATAAAAACAGGACACAGACACCGTGAAAGTAAAAGTTTATTTCATACATGCCGACACATACATACTTACCTATGTTGACCCGCCGACTGCCACGTCTCCAATGTCGCCGACGATCCGGGGTACCTGTGAATAAAATTATACTCACCTGATCCAGTGTCCTGGTCTTTTATTATAATCCACGTACTTGGCAAAAAAAAAAACGAACACCCGGACTGAAAGGGGTCCCATGTTTACACATGGGACCCCTTTCCCCGAAAGGTCCCTTCAGCCAATCAGGAAGCGCCACTTCGTGGCACTCACCTGATTGGCTCTGCGCGTCTAAGCTCAGACGCGCATTGCACAGCCCCCTCCATTACTTTCAATGGTGGGAACTTTGCGGTCAGCGGTGAGGTCACCCGCGGTCAGCGGCTGACCGCGGGTAACCCCACTGCTGACCGCAAAGTTCCCACCATGGAAACTAATGGAGGGAGCTGTGCGATGCGCTGTCTGCCAGCTCAGACGCGCATACAGCCAATCAGGAGAGTGCCACAAAGTGGCGCTTCCTGATTGGCTGAAGGGACCTTTCTGTGACAGGAGTCACGGGGGGTCTCTGCATTCGGGGAAAGGGGTCCCATGTGTAAACATGGGACCCCTTTCAGTCCGCCTGGTCCGGGTGTTCGTTTTTTTTTTTTGCCAAGTACGTGGATTATAATAAAAGACCAGGACACTGGATCAGGTGAGTATCATTTTATTCACAGGTACACCGTGGATTCTACTTGGACAAGTGGACAGAGGTCGGCGTGTGAACATAGGTAAGTATGTGTGTGTCGACATGTGTGAAAATAAGAATTTACTTACCGATAATTCTATTTCTCGGAGTCCGTAGTGGATGCTGGGGTTCCTGAAAGGACCATGGGGAATAGCGGCTCCGCAGGAGACAGGGCACAAAAAAGTAAAGCTTTACTAGGTCAGGTGGTGTGCACTGGCTCCTCCCCCTATGACCCTCCTCCAGACTCCAGTTAGGTACTGTGCCCGGACGAGCATACACAATAAGGGAGGCATTTTGAATCCCGGGTAAGACTCATACCAGCCACACCAATCACACCGTACAACTTGTGATCTAAACCCAGTTAACAGTATGACAACAGAAAAGGCCTCTTAAAGATGGCTCCTTAACAATAACCCGAATTAGTTAACAATAACTATGTACAAGTATTGCAGATAATCCGCACTTGGGATGGGCGCCCAGCATCCACTACGGACTCCGAGAAATAGAATTATCGGTAAGTAAATTCTTATTTTCTCTATCGTCCTAAGTGGATGCTGGGGTTCCTGAAAGGACCATGGGGATTATACCAAAGCTCCCAAACGGGCGGGAGAGTGCGGATGACTCTGCAGCACCGAATGAGAGAACTCCAGGTCCTCCTTTGCCAGGGTATCAAATTTGTAAAATTTTACAAACGTGTTCTCCCCCGACCACGTAGCTGCTCGGCAGAGTTGTAATGCCGAGACCCCTCGGGCAGCCGCCCAAGATGAGCCCACCTTCCTTGTGGAGTGGGCTTTTACAGTTTTAGGCTGTGGCAGGCCTGCCACAGAATGTGCAAGTTGAATTGTGTTACAAATCCAACGAGCAATCGACTGCTTAGAAGCAGGTGCGCCCAACTTGTTGGGTGCATACAATATAAACAGCGAGTCAGATTTTCTGACTCCAGCCGTCCTTGCAATGTATATTTTTAAGGCTCTGACAACGTCCAACAACTTGGAGTCCTCCAAGTCGCTAGTGGCCGCAGGCACCACAATAGGTTGGTTCAGATGAAATGCTGATACCACTTTAGGGAGAAAATGCGGACGAGTCCGCAGTTCTGCCCTATCCGAATGGAAGATTAGATAAGGACTTTTATAAGATAAAACCGCCAATTCAGATACTCTCCTGGCAGAGGCCAGGGCTAGTAACATAGTCACTTTCAATGTGAGATATTTCAAATCCACCTTTTTCAATGGTTCAAACCAATGGGATTTGAGGAAATCTAAAACTACATTTAGATCCCACGGTGCCACCGGAGGCACCACAGGAGGCTGTATATGCAGTACTCCCTTGACAAAAGTCTGGACCTCAGGGACAGAGGCCAATTCTTTTTGGAAGAATATTGACAGGGCCGAAATTTGAACCTTAATGGATCCCAATTTGAGACCCATAGATAATCCTGATTGCAGGAAATGTAGGAAACGACCCAGTTGGAATTCCTCCGTCGGAACCCTCCGATCCTCGCACCACGCTACATATTTTCGCCAAATGCGGTGATAATGTTTCACGGTGACTTCCTTCCGTGCCTTAATCAAGGTAGGAATGACTTCTTCTGGAATGCCTTTCCCTTTTAGGATCTGGCGTTCAACCGCCATGCCGTCAAACGCAGCCGCGGTAAGTCTTGAAAAAGACAGGGACCCTGCTGTAGCAGGTCCCTTCTCAGAGGTAGAGGCCACGGTTCGTCCGTGAGCATCTCTTGAAGTTCCGGATACCAAGTCCTTCTCGGCCAATCCGGAACCACTAGTATTGTTCTTACTCTTCTTTGCCGTATGATCTTCAATACCTTTGGTATGAGCGGCAGAGGAGGAAACACATACACTGACTGGTACACCCAAGGAGTTACCAGTGCGTCCACAGCTATTGCCTGTGGATCTCTTGACCTGGCGCAATAATTGTCCAGTTTCTTGTTGAGGCGAGACGCCATCATGTCTACAATTGGTCTTTCCCAACGGTCTATTAACATGTTGAAGACTTCTGGATGTAGACCCCACTCTCCCGGATGAAGATCGTGTCTGCTGAGGAAGTCTGCTTCCCAGTTGTCCACGCCCGGGATGAACACTGCTGACAGTGCTATCACGTGATTCTCCGCCCAGCGAAGAATCTTGGCAGCTTCTGCCATTGCACTCCTGCTTCTTGTGCCGCCCTGCCTGTTTACATGGGCGACCGCCGTGATGTTGTCCGACTGAATCAACACCGGCTTTCCTTGCAGGAGAAGTTCCGCCTGGCTTAGAGCATTGTAGATTGCTCTTAGTTCCAGAATGTTTATGTGAAGAGACTTTTCCAGACTCGTCCATACTCCCTGGAAGTTTCTTCCTTGTGTGACTGCTCCCCAGCCTCTCAGGCTGGCGTCCGTGGTCACCAGGATCCAATCCTGAATGCCGAATCTGCGGCCTTCTAATAGGTGAGCCTTCTGCAACCACCACAGAAGTGACACCCTTGTCTTTGGTGACAGGGTTATTCGCAGGTGCATCTGCAGATGCGACCCTGACCATTTGTCCAACAGATCCCTTTGGAATATTCTTGCATGGAATCTGCCGAATGGAATTGCTTCGTAAGAAGCCACCATTTTTCCCAGGACTCTTGTGCATTGATGTACTGACACTTTTCCTGGTTTTAGGAGGTTCCTGACCAGATCGGATAACTCCTTGGCTTTTTCCTCTGGAAGGAAAACCTTTTTCTGAACCGTGTCCAGAATCATTCCTAGGAACAGCAGACGAGTTGTCGGGATTAAATGGGATTTTGGAATATTCAGAATCCACCCGTGTTGTCTTAGCACCTCTTGAGATAGTGCTAAAGCTGTCTCCAGCTGTTCTCTGGACCTTGCCCTTATTAGGAGATCGTCCAAGTATGGGATAACTAATACGCCTTTTCTTCGAAGAAGAATCATCATCTCGGCCATTACCTTGGTAAAGACCCGAGGCGCCGTGGACAATCCGAACGGCAGCGTCTGAAACTGATAGTGACAGTTTTGAACAATGAACCTGAGGTACCCCTGGTGTGCGGGGTAAATCGGAACGTGTAGATACGCATCCTTGATGTCCAAGGATACCATAAAGTCCCCTTCTTCCAGGTTCGCTATCACTGCTCTGAGTGACTCCATCTTGAACTTGAACTTTTTTATGTAGAGGTTCAAGGACTTCAGATTTAGAATAGGCCTTACCGAGCCATCCGGCTTCGGTACCACAAATAGAGTGGAATAATACCCCTTTCCTTGTTGTAATAGGGGTACTTTGACTATCACCTGCTGAGCGTACAGCTTGTGAATGGCTTCCAACACCCTCTCCCTTTCGGAAGAGACGGTTGGTAAGGCAGACTTCAGGAAACGATGAGGAGGATCCGTCTCTAATTCCAACCTGTACCCCTGAGATATTATCTGCAGGATCCAGGGGTCTACCTGCGAGTGAGCCCACTGCGCGCTGTAATTTTTGAGACGGCCCCCCACTGTCCCCGAGTCCGCTTGAGAGGCCCCAGCGTCATGCTGAGGTTTTTGCAGGAGCCGGGGAGGGCTTCTGTTCCTGGGAAGGAGCTGCCTGTTGGTGTCTCTTCCCTCTTCCTCTGCCTCGTGGCAGGTACGACAAGCCCTTTGCTCTCTTATTTTTGTAGGAGCGAAAAGGCTGCGGTTGAAAGGTCGGTGCCTTTCTCTGTTGGGGAGTGACTTGAGGTAAAAAAGTGGATTTCCCGGCAGTAGCCGTGGCCACCAAGTCTGATAGACCAACTCCAAATAACTCCTCCCCTTTATACGGCAAAACCTCCATGTGACGTTTTGAATCCGCATCGCCTGTCCACTGTCGTGTCCATAAGGCTCTTCTGGCTGAAATGGACATAGCACTCACCCGAGATGCCAGTGTGCAAATATCCCTCTGTGCATCACGCATATAGATAAATGCATCCTTTATTTGTTCTAACGACAGTAAAACATTGTCCCTATCTAGGGTATCAATATTTTCAATCAGGGATTCTGACCAAACTACTCCAGCACTGCACATCCAGGCAGTTGCTATAGCTGGTCGTAGTATAACACCTGCCTGTGTGTATATATTCTTTTGAATAACTTCCATCTTTCTATCTGATGGATCCTTAAGTGCGGCCGTCTCAGGAGAGGGTAACGCCACTTGTTTGGATAAGCGTGTGAGCGCCTTGTCCACCTTAGGGGGTGTTTCCCAGCGCGCCCTAACCTCTGGCGGGAAAGGGTATAATGCCAATAACTTTTTTGAAATTATCAACTTTTTATCAGGAGCAACCCACGCTTCATCACACACGTCATTTAATTCTTCTGATTCAGGAAAAACTGTTTGTAGTTTTTTCACACCATACATAATACCCTGTTTTACGGTATCTGTAGTATCAGCTAAATGTAACGTCTCCTTCATTGCCAAAATCATATAACGTGTGGCCCTACTGGAAAATACGTTTGAATTTCTACCGTCGTCACTGGAATCAGTGCCCGTGTCTGGGTCTGTGTCGACCGACTGAGGCAAAGGGCGTTTTACAGCCCCTGACGGTGTTTGAGGCGCCTGGACAGGCATTAATTGATTGTCCGGCCGCCTCATGTCCTCAACTGACTGTTTAAGGGAAGATAAACCATCACGTAATTCCACAAATAAAGGCATCCATTCTGGTGTCGACCCCCTGGGGGGTGACATCTGCATATTTGGCAATTGCTCCGCCTCCACACCAATATCGTCCTCATACATGTCGACACCACGTACCGACACACACCGCAAACTCACAGGGAATGCTCTAATGAAGACAGGACCCACTAGCCCTTTTGGGGAGACAGAGGGAGAGTCTGCCAGCACACACCACAAAGCGCTATATATACAAGGGATATCCTTATATTAAGTGCTCCCTTATAGCTGCTTTAATATATATATATATAGCCATTAATGTGCCCCCCCTCTCTGTTTTACCCTGTTTCTGTAGTGCAGTGCAGGGGAGAGACCTGGGAGCCGTTCTGACCAGCGGAGCTGTGACAGAAAATGGCGCCGTGTGCTGAGGAGATAGGCCCCGCCCCTTTTTCGGCGGGTTCTTCTCCCGCTATTTTTCCAGTCAGGCAGGGGTTAAATATCTCCATATAGCCCCTATGGGCTATATGTGAGGTATTTTTAGCCTTGTATAAGGTTTATATTTGCCTCTCAGAGCGCCCCCCCCCAGCGCTCTGCACCCTCAGTGACTGCCCAGTGAAGTGTGCTGAGAGGAAAATGGCGCACAGCTGCAGTGCTGTGCGCTACCTTATGAAGACTGAGGAGTCTTCAGCCGCCGGTTTCCGGACCTCTTCACGCTTCAGCATCTGCAAGGGGGTCGGCGGCGCGGCTCCGGGACCGGACTCCACGGCTGGGCCTGTGTTCGATCCCTCTGGAGCTAATGGTGTCCAGTAGCCAAGCAGCAAATCCACTCTGCATGCAGGTGAGTTTACTACTTTCCCCCTAAGTCCCACGTTGCAGTGATCCTGTTGCCAGCAGGACTCACTGTAAAGAAAAAAACCTAAACTAAACTTTCTCTAAGCAGCTCTTTAGGAGAGCCACCTAGATTGCACCCTTCTCGTTCGGGCACAAAATCTAACTGGAGTCTGGAGGAGGGTCATAGGGGGAGGAGCCAGTGCACACCACCTGACCTAGTAAAGCTTTACTTTTTTGTGCCCTGTCTCCTGCGGAGCCGCTATTCCCCATGGTCCTTTCAGGAACCCCAGCATCCACTTAGGACGATAGAGAAATAAAGTTTTACTCTCACGGTGTGCGTGTCATGTTTTTATTTGGGTATTATTTTCCCAGTAGAACTACAGGTACCAGCGGGCCCGTTTTTCTCCCGCATGCTGGTACCTGTGGTTCTCCAAGTACCAGCTTGCGGGGAGGCTTGCTGGGACTTGTACTACTACTGGAAAAAATAATATTCTTCCATTTTTCAAAAGGCTATCAGCCCCCCATCCGCAGCCCTTGGATGGGGGGGGGGGCAGCCTTGGGCTTCACCCCTGGCCCTTGGGTGGCTGGGGGGGACCCCTTGATTGAAGGGGTCCCCAACTCCCCCAGGGTACCCCGGCCAGGGGTGACTAGTTGGGTATTTAATGCCACGGCCGCAGGGCGCTGTATAAAAGTGACCCCCGGCTGTGGCATTACCTGTCCAGCTAGTGGAGCCCGGTGCTGGTGTAAAAAATACGGGGGACCCCTACGCTTTTTGTCCCCCGTATTTTTTGCACCAGCACCAGAGCCCGGTGCTGGTTTTAAAAATACCGGGGATCCCCTGTCAGTTTTTTCCCCAGATTTTTAGAACCAGGACCGGCTCGAAGAGCCCGAGGCTGGTTATGCTTAGGAAGGGGGACCCCACGCATTTTTTTTCTTCAGATTTTTACAATTCCATTAAAAAAATAATAATAAATAAATATTTTTAAAAATATATAAATAATACTTGTGCCTCCAAAATAGACAAACCAAGTACCTAATCCCTTCTAATATAAATAGATATGCTATTACCAATAAAAAATAACACAAAAAAAACAACATGTTTTTAAACATTTTTATTAGATTCCGCCAGCAAAGTGTGGCGGATTGAAAATTACAAATTTACTGTCTAAAAGCACTGTTGTCGAATTTACAATCTTCAATTGAATATACTTTTGTCGAATTGCCGCATTTGTACCATTGCAGAAATGTCGAATTTGACAAATGTCGAATTTCAAAAAGTCGAATTTGGAAAGTCCGTTTTTTTTGACGAAAACTACTGAATTGCATTGTCGAATTATTTTTTTGGGCGAAAATGTCCCATTTTTCGACATTTTCGGGAATTCGACCGCAATTGCATATACCTTTAAGTGTACTATTTGTATGAAATAACACTGAGCGCTTGTATTCGAGTATTCACATTTGCATTCTGTTCTTTATGAGGGTGAAGTGGCCCTCACATTCTCGGATAGCTGCATAAGTGGTTTGCGCCTTGGGTTTCTGATAATTTTTTTCTTTTGACAATAACAAGGGGAAGGTCTATCATTGACTACATAAACCCGACAAAAAGCTAGATGAAGCCCCCTGAATCAAAGGGCTCCACTTAGAACCAGGCCAGCACCGTCCAGAGGCATGATACAGCAGAAACAAAAGAACACTGCTTTTGACAGTGAAGCCAAAGGAGAAACACATTCAAGGCGTCCTATGACAGCTAGATACAGTGAAGATGCGTCAGCTGATAACAGGAAAAAAAAAAATAAGGTGCTAAGGCGGCAATGGAAACTGCAGCCCTCACCTATACACCAGTACCTCCGTTTACGACACATGTCTAAGGAGTGAGGCAAGAAATGGACTAAAAGAGTAAGTTTCACTCCCAACAAGGATATGCAGCAATATGACATACCCCAAAGGGTGTAATGAAGAGTTGGTAGACATCCACTGAACCTTAGCTTCCAATATCAGACGTGTTCAGGCTGGATGTAGGTGTTTTTAGAATGAAAAAACATCAGGCGATACCAAACCTGAAGATAAAGGAAGAATGGCACTAGAGAAGGACGCTCTCAGAAAATCATTATCTCTAAGTTCCAGTGACCCCATGTCCTTTCTCCACACCGGTGAAGGAGAACTGCAGGGGAACCCACGGCAAGATGCAGATATTAATATATCCAGCTTCTAAGGTGTACCTGAATATAATAGCCAGACTACAATCAGGAAAGAATAGTCCCTTCACTGTAAATCAGATATAGATACCGCAGTAGGTTCAAGACCCCGCGCTGTACATCGTGGTGTTTGGACTGGAGTTGCTGAGTAGAAGATGTGCCCTGTGTAGATAAACTGACAGAGGTGCAAAACTAACCAAGGTGTCATTGTAGGCGTGTATAGATGTTTTACAGCCCTCTCTATGCGTCAGTAAACAGCAACAGCTCACACATCTAGAAAAACACCTTATCTATTCACACGGGAAGAGAATATAACGATAACTGGAGACAGACCCAGCTATACAGCCCAATAACATGAGAGTGCTCCTTGTGTATATTAAATCAAAAAATATACTTCGATACATATATAAAAAAACCACACTGCGGAGTACAGCCAATTCATCTGCCAAAATAGAGAGACCTAGCAATACATTGCAAACATAATACTAACTAGCACCCGCACAGAAAACATTGCGCAGTAATAACACACACATATTTAAAACTATGATACCCATAACGAGGACAGGTAACATATGCAGGATGACAATGACTCCCCCTAAGGAGGGACAGAGACCCCTTTCCCACCGCACAAATAACCCGGTTTCGACTCGGTATATAGCCAGGTCAACATGTGTCGCTGTGCGGTGTGAAAGGGGCCATGGATGAATTCCCAGGTCGCCTGACCCGGTAATTCAACCCGGGCTATAAGAAGGGTTATTCCCCAGTAATTACGGGGTCAGGCGCAGTGTGAACGGGTTACCTGGGTAGATGCGACCCATTACTCGTTTACTGCATAGAGAGAGGAGCGCGGAGATGATGTCATCTCGCTGCACCACCTCTGCCCCCGGATGCCAACCCAACCAGGCATATTGCTGGTTAGGGATTGCGGTATGTAGGGTCCAATGCCAGGTCCCACCCGGAAAGGACCCGTTTCCAATTCCCGGGTGGGACCCGGCATTGCGATCTGAAAGCGGTATCAGAAATACTCTACTTAATGGCATCATACCTGTAGTATGGATAGGGAATGGCAGATAGAACCCTAACCACAGTAAGAGCAAATTAGATAAAACCTCTCACCTCCAGGTGAGAAAAAAGAGGATTTTGGTACTTACCGATAAATCCATTTCTCTGAATCCTCTAGGGGACACTGGAGTCCTATACAGTAGGGGTGTGAAGCTTGCAACCGGAGGTGTGGCACAATGTTAAAAAAATATTGCCTGCACAGCCGGTTCCTCCCCCTTCACATCCCTCCTCCCTCAGTTTTGAAAATGTGACTGAAAGAATTGGACATGAGACTACCGCACCTGGCGAGGAACCGAACCGTACAACAGAACAAACAGCATCCAAGAACTGCTTAAACCGAAATTAACACCGTTTGTACGAACTTGAACAATAACCCAAACACAGCAGGCCGACAGCACCGAGGCGAGCGTCCAGTGTCCCCTAGAGGATTCAGAGAAATGGATTTATCGGTAAGTACCAAAATCCTCTTTTCTCTTTCATCCACTAGGGGACACTGGAGTTCCTTAGACATTAGGGGACGTCCCAAAGTTATCCCCCAGGGAGGGAGTGCTGTCTGTTGCCTGTAAAACCAAACATCCGAACTTAGAATCCTCGGACGCAAAGGTATCAAACTTGTAAAATTTTGCGAACGTGTGGGCTGAGGACCACGTCGCCGCTCTGCAAAGTTGAGTCGTGGAAACACCTCTGGCGGCCGCCCAGGAGGCACCCACCGACCGGGTAGTATGAGCACCCGTGTGTTCCGGAACCTGGTTACCACTGGAAACATAAGCTTGCCGAATGGCAAGACTAATCCATCTAGACAGAGACTGCTTAGAAGCCGGCCAACCCTTCCTTGGCCCATCATACAGGACAAATAAATGGTCCGACTTCCGAAAGGATGACGTAATGTGTATGTACACCAGCAACGCTCTGACCACATCCAAGGACACATCCCAATCTGCCAGACACTGGAAGAATGGTACCACAATCGGCTGGTTTACATGAAACCCTGAAACAACTTTAGGAAGGAAATCCGCTCGTGTACGGAGTTCCGCCCGATCTTCATGAAAATTTAAAAAGGGACTTTTACACGATAAGGCTCCTAACTCAGAAACCCGCCTAGCCGATGCCAAGGCTAGCAACAACGTAACCTTCCAAGAGAGATTTAAGGTCTATTCTAGGTAACGGTTCAAAGAGTGGCGATTTCAAAGAATCTAATACCAGATTGAGATCCCACGGTGCAGTGGGAGTATGAAATGGGGGCTGTATTCTCAGCACCCCCTGTAAAAAGGTCTGTACCTCTGGTAAGGATGCCAACCGCTGTTGAAAAAGGATGGAAAGAGCCGACACGTGAACCTTCAGAGATCCCAGGCGCAACGGAACGTAGGGAGATGGTAACCATGACAATAGGGTTGCAAACTATTTATTAAAGTATGATTGGTAATATGGGTCACGTGATGTATGACAGCTATTTCACGTGACCATACAATGTGCAGCTACTAGAGCACAAATAGAATTGAGGACAGTGAAGTCCAGTGGATTGTCATCTATATCTATTCCCCTTGATTAAATGTTAGTTTGCTATTTATGGTACTACACATTAAAATACTGTTATAAAACACTCGTTTTTATTATTAAAAATAAGGATGATAATAGGTTTGCCTTCTTTATTAGAATTATGTTATTTAAATTTCATTTTGAATAAATTTGTAACGGATTGGTATTGCAGACAGGTGATGTGGATTAATTAATCTATGCCCTATATAAAGGATGATTTTTATAGAGAGCACTTACCTTTGACAAAGCTGCCCCCTGAAGACAGCGAAACGCGTAAGCATCTATTTGCTGGCTACTGGGACATAAACTATCCAGGATCATTTGGACGGTGGACCCTTATAGGAACTCGGAACCATTCCTCCACAACCATCCTACTGCTAATGGAGTACTAACCCATTCCCTTTCAATTGATGTGTTGAAACCACTCATCTGCTGAGACACCATCTGGGAAACTTGCATTTGTACCTCCAGGATTGGTAAATATATCTGTGGAAGGACATACATCCTTAATGGTAAAAAGAAATTGCAGTCCACCAACCACTGGATTCGTCCCATTGCTGATTCAATTAGGCTTTTTTAAATGAGCCATGTCGTTGTTTTTTAACAGTTTTTTTGCATGTATTGGTGCCCAATAAGTGGTACCCTGGGCATAATTTTACCTATTTTTAATCTATATTAAATTTTTGACTAATCCTTTCCACCTGTCTGCATAGTTTCATTTTCCAGCGCTGTATTAGTACTCTAAGTACTATTGTGCAGACCTAAGTCTAGGCCGGCCTGCAGGAAAAGCAAAAGTCTGGATAAGTGGAAGGTCCTCGAATTCCATCCACGTTCCTGACACCAGTCGATGTACCTCTTCCAAATTCTGTAGTAATGCATGGCCGTGACCAGTTTTCGAGCCGCAATCATCGTAGGAATAGCCGTTCTAGGTATCCCTCTGTTCCTTAAGATCCTGGTCTCAATAGCCACGCCGTTAAACGTAGTCTGTTCAGGTCCGGATGGGGGAACGGCCCTTGAGATAGCAGGTCCACTCTCTGAGGTAACCGCCACGGTTTGTCCGCCAACAAACCTTGTAGATCCGAGTACCAACTCCTGCGTGGCCAATCCGGTGCGATTAGAATCGCCCACACTCGCTCTCGTTTCAACGTCTTCAGAACCCTGGGAATGAGTGGGAACAGTGGAAAACTGTAAACCTTTTCGTAACCCCAAGGAAGTGTTAATGCGTCCACTCCTTCTGCTGCTGGATCCCTTGTTCTGGACACATCTGGGCAGCTGCTGGTTCTGCCGAGACGCCATTAGGTCCACTTGAGGTAGACCCCATCTCCTCACCACCATGTCGAAGATCCGCGGATGTAGGTACCACTCTCCCGGGTGCATGTGTTGTCGACTGAGATAATCTGCTTCCCAGTTTTCCACACCGGGAATGAACACTGCCGAGAGAATGACGTTTCGTCTTTCTGCCCACAACAATATCTTTGTGGCTTCTCTTAACGCCATTCTGCTCCTTGTTCCTCCTTGACGGTTTATGTAAGCCGTCATCGGCACATTGTCCGACTGTACCCTCACGTACTGGTTCATGACTAAGCCTTCGGCGAGGAGTAGTGCATTGTAAACTGCTCTCATTTCGAGTATGGTGATGGGTAATCTGTTCTCCTGTAATGACCATCGTCCCTGAAATTGATGGTCCTCGAAGACGGCACCCCAACCTCTGAGGCTGGCGTCCATTATCAGGATCCTCCAATTCCATACTCTTCTCTGCTGTGAGATTCTTGTGTAACGACCATCAAATTAAGGAGACTCGTACGTGTGGTTGAAGTCGGATCCGTCGATGAAGACGCCAGTGTGAACCGGCTCCCTGAGCAAGGAGGTTCATCTGGAACGGTCGGGAATGAAGTCTGCCGTACTGGAGAGCTTCGAACGCCGCTACCATTTTTCAGAGAAGCTGTACACAGAGGCGCAGAGACACTGATGGTGTCCGTAAAACCTGATCTACTAACTTCTGTATGTCGTTGATCTTGGATTCTGGCAGAAAAATCTTTAACTGTACCGTGTCCAAGATGAGACCAATGAATTGAATCCGTTGAGTCGGAGTGAGGTTGGATTTCTGGAAGTTCACAATCCATCCGTGTTGAATGAGAAATTGGTGAGACGTCTGAACATCTTTGATTAGCTCCTCTTGAGTGGAGGCCTTGATCAGGAGATCGTCTAGATAGGGTATTATCGTGACTCCCAACCTTCTCAACTCCGCAATCATGATCGCCATTATCTTCGTGAAGATCCTCGGCGCCGATGACAGACCAAATGGCAGGGCTCTGAATTGGTAATGATCCTTCCCCAGTGCAAACCTTAAGTAAGCTTGGTGGGGAGCCCAAATTGGAATATGCAGGTATGCATCCTTTATGTCCATGAACACCATGAATTCGCCCTGCTCCAGCCCTGCAATGACCGACTGGATTGATTCCATTTTGAATCTGTATATCTTTAGAAACTGGTTTAAAACTTTTAAATTGAGTATTGGTCTGACCGTTCCGTCTGGCTTTGGCACGACAAAAAGACTGGAATAAAAAAACGTTCCTCTCTGAGTGGCGGGAACTGTAGTAATGACCTGTGGTCGTAATAATTTTTGAATGGCCGTCAGTAGTGCTTCTGCCTTCTGAGGGCATTGAGGCAGACCCTTTGTAAAAAACTGACTGCGAGGTCTTTGTTGAAAATCCAGTCTGTACCCCTGCGAGATTATGTCGTTGATCCACAGATCTGGACAGGTGACGGTCCATATATCACGAAAACCTTCCAGACGGCCGCCCACCAAGGGAGATCCCAGGTGGGCCGGAAGATCGTCATGCCACGGTTTTGTCAACAGGTTTATCCTGTTGTCTGGCTGCTGCCTGTGCGCGGCCTCTACCTCTGCCTCCACAGACTTGTGTACCAAAACCTCGACCTCTGCCTCGAAAGGACCGCGATCTAAATGAATTAAACGCCGGTCCCGAATATCCTCTTCTAGCCTATGGAACGGCTCTCGTATATGGAGTAGGCAGAAAGGTAGATTTCCCTGCTGTAGCCTGCGAAATCCACTTATCCAACTCAACACCGAAAAGCATCTCTCCCCCAAAGGGGATGGATTCCACCGCCTTCTTGGTGTCAGAGTCGCCTTGCCATTCTCTGAGCCATAAAATCAGTCTAGCTGATGTAGCCGAAGCGGAGATGCGCGAAGCTATTCCGCTAAGGTCTTGTGAGGCCTGAAACAAGCATGAAGCAGATTCTCGAATGTGGTCCGCCAGTTGGGTAATCTCTTCCAAGCTATTCTCCACCTCAATAGCTTGTACAATACGCCCAGGCCACGCGCCCATGGCCTTGTTGACCCAAGTACATACGATCGCAGGTCTCTGTGCTGCACCAGCTGCCATGAATATTGACTTTAAAGTTGTGTCCACCTTCCGATCTGACGCATCTTTTAAAGTCGTCCCATTAGGTATCAGCAAAATTGTCTTTTTTGATAACCTTCCAAGGGAAGCATCCACTACAGGTGGAGTCTCCCACTTATCCATGATACCCTTGGGTAGGGGATAAGTCGCATGAAACCTCTTTGGGAATTTAAAGTGTTTGTCCGGTTGTTTCCAAGCCTCCTCCATCTGAGATTGGAGGGATTTAGGAATGGGAAACACCGCAGGCAGCGGATTTTGTGATTCGAATAAATCGAATACTTCTGGTTCTTTGACGTATTCCGCTTTGAAGTCTAGGATCTGTTTTACCGCCTCAATCAAAGACTCAATACCTGAGAGTGCCGTGTCTACTTCTGGAAAATCGGTGTCCAGGGTAGATTCAATTAACTCACCTTCCTCCGTATCAATGAGAGGATCTTCCTCGTCTGTCTCTGTTATGATCGGAAGAGGTCCTTTAACTGCCTTGCGCACATTCGTTTCTGCATGTGCTCGCGGCGTTAACCTGATGAGAAATTCCTCCATCGTCTAGAGAATCCCGCAGCCCATTCCGATTGCTGTCTGCGGGATTCCGCCATCTCCTTGAGATTCTATTTTTCCCATGACCTAGGCGGAGCACTGCTCCCAGGTGGAGCATCCTTGTCTAAGCAGGAGTCGCACACCCCGGAGCTGCCAACCCTCGTGCTCTTCTTGTTACATTTCTTACAAACATAGCATCTTGGTTGGTGCTTTAGACATGTTATTTAAACCCGTATCAGGGTATTACGCAGTGCTTTCAGCCTTTTAATTAGAAAGGGAAAGACTGAGCGATGACGGAAGCGAAGTATTGGAACCGGCTGGACAACTAATTCTTCTATATGGAATGACAAAATCACATAAATAAATAATACAAAAAAAAAAAAAAATATATATATATATATATATATATAAAATTTAATTTAAAAATGTCACCAGCCGGTTAGCAACCCTCACAGACCGAACTGTAAATCAGCAACGATGGTGGGGTTGTCTTCGTGCTTCCCAGTATTTTCTGCAGGATCTTTGTATAGAAGTCCCTTGAAAATATAAAGTCACAATTATTCTTCAGGAGATCCTCATTGCAAATCTAAAATCTACCATTAGGGGGAGCAGTTGCTATAAAACAATACCTCCAAGAAGGGGAGGGATCATCCCTGTCCCTCAGATTGGCGCCTAGCTGAAAAATTAAAATGGCCGCCAATGAAATATATATATCACATCATTGGACTAACGGACCCTAACTGGTCCCTCTGGTAGCAGGAGGGTTTGTTTTAATCTCCAGTCTCTAAAACTATTTTCCCCTGCGGCCGCGGAGTCTCACCTCCGTGCTTGTTCTACCCGCACTGCACTTTCATTCCGTGCCCGCCAACGCGTGCGCCCGGGACTGCGCTCCCCGTCCCCTCGCGGCGTGTCTGGCGTGCAGCCGTCGGCGAGTATGATATTACTCTTCCTCGTCTGTGCAGTGGCCGCAGGTTTATGACCGGGAGAGAGGCATAATTGAACTCTATCTCCAGAGCACACGCGCTGCGGGACCCGTCACTCGGTCCCCACAGCGGCGCCTCTAAGTTTTCTTTTTATCTAACAGGGGGCTGAACACTGTAGTTTCTGCCATCTGAGGTTACAAGTCATTAAAAAATATATTTTTTAAAACCCCCTATCCTTGTTACACTAGGGCCCTTTACCTACGACCAGTACTCACTTTTATATAAGAGGATCTCCTGTGAGAGATGCAGGTCCCTTCAGAAGGGACCTTTGTCTCTCCTATACTCGTGGGCTTTGTCCCCCCTTTTTTAGGTTGACGCAGCCGAGTAGTTTTTAAAATCTTTGTCAGGAGCTCTGAGCTCCATGTGCTACTCCTCCAGCACAATTTTCAAAACTGAGGGAGGAGGGATGTGAAGGGGGAGGAACCGGCTGTGCAGGCAATATTTTTTTAACATTGTGCCACACCTCCGGTTGCAAGCTTCACACCCCTAATGTCTAAGGAACTCCAGTGTCACCTAGTGGATGAAAGAGAAACTTGCATCATGCATCTTGCCCATGGAAGTGTAGTGTACTTCGTGCAACGAGCATTTATATTCCTCAAAGTTGTGCATGGTATCACTGCGGGTTTCATACCAGTTCCTAATATGTTCTACATATATACTGAGAAACACTGATATATATGACGGCCAGATTGGTCTAAAGCTATCTGTACAATACCGTAATCATGTGAGCAGCATATGTAAGTATGGATGTACAAGGTGTGTTCACAGTGTACAAGGGAAAAGCTCATCACCTCAGTAGGGAGGATGCGGAGGCACATACTGTACACCCATAGTGCAATACTAGACTGCATAACTTGGACTAGGGGCAGAGCTGTAAGACAATGCCTATCACACCTGTAAGAAGGTATTAGGCCTAGGAAGGAAGGAGGGATAGGGCTGTGACAGGAGGTTTCACCTTCTGCCAAACAATGCCTATAGCCTCCTAATGGTTATATGAGCAATTGCAATAGTAGACACTCCATCTTAAACTTTATATCCCTTATTACATTGCAAATGTGTGTCGCACCCAGGACCTAGACACGGGTCCTTTCCGGGTGCGACCCGCTTGAGGCCACTTTCAGACTGATGCGTGTGGAGGCGGGGCCTGGACATAAGATCATCTCCTAGCACAGCCTGTCCCTATAGCGCCACCTCTCCTACAGACTGAACAGGTCCAGGGTCATTTCAACCCGGGAAAACCGCTGCTTTATTCCCAGGTAGAAATACAGGGGCAGTCGACCCAGGAAATTGTAACATATCCCTTTCAAACCGCACCTAGACCCGGCAATATACAGGGTTATTTGTGCGATGTGAAAGGTTGTACTGGTTATAAGGCAAACTCCAAGTAAAAAGAAAATGTAGGTAGGCTCTTTGTGTAGAGAGACATCCGCGGTGGGTGGGCACCAACGTGCGCACACACACAACCGCAGAGATATCAGACACAGGGATGCACATGCAGCCAAGTTTTTCTAGTAGTAACCATACACAGACATATACCAGAACACACACTCCAAGGCATCAGAGGTCCCTGAACGGTACCATTAACACTAGGGAGGTTGGGCCGTGTACCTCTCCTACTCCTAAGATACTGTTCCTGGTTCTTCTCACCCTCATACAATGGACCTGGCCCCACTCTATCCTCCATAGGCCATGCCCTTTAGCTCCACTCTAAAGGATTCCTCCTGTTACAAAGTTCCCAGTGCCTGTCCTCTCTCCCCCCCCCCCCCAATACTCTACAATCACAACCCAGGTCCCTATCCTCCTCATGGCACAGTCCCTATTCTCCTCAGATGCACCCTCCGGTCTCATCCTTTGGGTTGGAGACCCTGAGGTGGGTCAGGGGATGGGTTAGTGGAGGGATAGCTCAGCAGGCTGCTGCTTCCACTCAGGGAAAGTCCCCTCAGTTCTGCATGTCTCTTGAGTAGCGGAGGCGCAGTCCTCCACACTCGCAGTGGAGGAGATGCAGGGGTGTAATGGCTGATCCAAGACTCCCATGTATATCCCCCACCAGATCCCTCCCATGGTTATTACTCACTCACCCGCAGTGCACAGCGGAACAGGAATAATCACCCGTACCCCCTGCTGCAGCTGATACTGCCCCTACTGATGTTTCAAAGATGGTTTGTACAGAGTATATTATTTTGTAAAGTTTTATATAATAGCATGAAAAACTATAATTATAAAGGAAATAGCTACCATTTTCAGTAAAGACTAATTCTGAAAGGTGCAGAGAAAGCTCCTGTAATGCGGATATTCCTCCCAAACTCTCTATGTCCATCATAGACAAGATATTATGTAGGCAGGTCAGAGCTCTGTGCTGGACACTGTACAGTCTGGAACAAAGCAGAAACAGACATTGGTTCTATAGTAATGTAAATAAGGCATCCAGTTAGTCATCTCCTGGACAAAACTTACATTCAGAAAAAAACATATATAAGAGGATATTTAGTAGACACATATGTAGCCTATTAACAAAAGGCATAGGTGAATCCAGTACCATAAATATGCAGTCATACGAATGTTAGTGTAGCTTTCAGTTGCAATAAGACATCTACACCAGACGTGCAATGTGTAGCACCAAGTGTTTACATAAGAGCGAATGAACCACGTTACTTTGTAATCAATGGCTTCCAGGCTGCTGTCTGTCTACAGATCTGTAATGCATCACCATTTGGGAAATGAGTCTTTTCCAGCACCTAGTAGCCAAAAGGAAAAATACAGGTAAACAAATGTTGAAATCAGCATATTCTACCTTTCCTTAAGCATTAAAGACTTTATAACTGATCTAGATCATAGGTTGGCAACCAGTGGCACTCCAGCTACTGTGGAACTACAGATCCCAAAATGACCTGCCACAGCTTTGAAGTTAAGGCCTGCTAGAACCGTGCCAGGACATGCTAGTTGGCGTAGTTTTAACAACAGCTGGAGCACTACCCCCTGGCCTAGATATTCATTTCACAAAATGAAGCCATAAAGTGGAACAGAAGTTGTATCGCGAACACTGCTTTTGTGGTATGATACTTATACACAAGCCCAGGTTTGTGTATAGACCATACAGGCAAATAGTGCACCTTACACACTATATATAGTTTTTTAATATATGTATCAGGAGCAGGGATAGGGTAGTGGTTTTGGTTCAGGCACAAACATCTGTCGGTGTGAAAATAAACAATCCATAACAGCCTTTAGTGAATGGAACATGTTAATTTATTTTAGAACATGGAGGATGATGGTGAATTTGCCCTCTCCTGCATAAATGGGGGTGGATGTGGGTGTGGGGGGTGTTCATCGAACGGCAGAAGTAAGGGAAAAATAATAACTTTCTACACAGGATGCAGATCAGGAGAGAAAATAAAGCTTGGTATGTATTTGCTCCCGTAAAGGAAAAAACAAAATACACAATTTTTACAGATGTAACCAGCGGCTGTAATAGGACATGGAAGGAGAACGGATCTTTATTTATGTGTAAAAACGTGAAAATGTCCGGGTGAGGGAACTGAATCCCTGTTTTCCTAGCTATGGGAAAAGATATAAACTGCTGGCAAAGCGAAACAAGTGAACAACAAACTGGTGCCACTCCCACGCCCTTACCACTAATGCCTAAAGCTAGGCACACACTTATACAATCACACTACACTTGCGATTTTACTTTCGACTACATTTATGATTGGAAGTCTCGGAGAAAGTGTTGATTTGTGTGTATACACCTTTACAATCTACCTTGAGATATACAAGCCTCATCCGTCTAAAATATCTGCTAAAAAGTTTATGACTCCGTACACACTCTACAGATGGCTACGATGCTGGAGGAGCATCTGCAGAACCTCGGACAGAACGGTTGGCAACATGTACACACTTCAAATCTTGTCCGATAGTGTACCGTTGAATCTGATGGATACTATTAGACAATACCATAAAACATGACAGGAAGTGGGTTCACACTGTTAAGATATCTAATGAACAGGTCGGGAATCAAAAATGATTGTAGAGGTGTTTACAAAGCTTTATCTTGCACCACCAAGTGTTCCCCTGATATAATGGACCAGAGTACTGGAGATGGATTCTGAACTACACCTTTTTTGGTATGCAGTGGTTCAAGAGAGCAGAATGTATTTCAGCAGATAGACAGAGTGGTGACATCAGCTGGCCGCCTCCATCCATTACTGCTTTTTCCATGCATAGTTCACTCTCATCACTGCTAGAGAGTTCTTCCCACTCATCATCAGATGGATCTGAGGATATAAATACTCATTATGTAGCTAGTCCCAACACAATGTATACAATATAACAGATGAAACCAAGCGCAATGTTCCTGAAACCCCCTATAATGCATACAAGGGTTCTCAAGTTTTCTCAACTGGTCAGGTTTTTAGGATGGAATGCTTTTAAAAACTGAATTAATTGATAAAACAGATTGTCTGGATAAAGCTTTATACATTTTAATATAGGATTTAAATTCACACAAAACACATGGATGAATTCATATATACTCACTGGACTACGTCTGAAAGGAAATATGCCGTTCAACAGACTCTTCAGCCCAGGACTCTTCCACCAATGGGGATTATGGTGGTAAACCAACATCTCTGATGAATTCTACCCTATAGCTAAGAATCTATTGACCTGCATATTTCCTTTCAGCCATAGACCAGATTTACTAAGGAACAAGCACTAATATATGTAATCACAATTATATATGCTGTGTGGGTATATATGAATTCATCCATATGTTTTGTGTGAATTTGAAAATTATATGTTAAAATTTCTAAAGCTTTATCCAGACAATCCGTTATATGAATTATTTTTTTTAAAGCATTCCAGCGCTGCTATTTGTGCTTATTTCTATGTATGTTCTTTATAGGAATTTTCTATCCCATTTTTAGCTGCAACTGAAAGAGAAAGCACCCTATAAGCGCCTAATCTTAACCACTGGTTACATTTCTCATGCTATTACCTCACCTGCGCATGATTAAAGACATCCACAAAACATGACCTGTTGGTGGTACTTGAGGATTGGAGTTGTGAATCCCTACTTTACTTTATGCTCTTCTATCAGTCTCTTTTTTTGTCTCCATCAAAGCCTTTGTACCATGTAGGATGAGCTGTTTTATTTCCCTTGGATATGATACAAACCTAGCATTACTTGTATATATATATATATATATATATATATATATATATATATATATATGAAAAAATAAGAATTTACTTACCGATAATTCTATTTCTCATAGTCCGTAGTGGATGCTGGGGACTCCGAAAGGACCATGGGAAATAGCGGCTCCGCAGGAGACTGGGCACAAAAGTAAAAGCTTTAGGACTAGCTGGTGTGCACTGGCTCCTCCCCCTATGACCCTCCTCCAAGCCTCAGTTAGGATACTGTGCCCGGACGAGCGTACACAATAAGGAAGGATTTTGAATCCCGGGTAAGACTCATACCAGCCACACCAATCACACCGTACAACTTGTGATCTGAACCCAGTTAACAGTATGATAACAGAGGAGCCTCTGAAAGATGGCTCACAACAATAATAACCCGATTTTTGTAACAATAACTATGTACAAGTATTGCAGACAATCCGCACTTGGGATGGGCGCCCAGCATCCACTACAGACTATGAGAAATAGAATTATCGGTAAGTAAATTCTTATTTTCTCTAACGTCCTAAGTGGATGCTGGGACTCCGATAGGACCATGGGGATTATACCAAAGCTCCCAAACGGGCGGGAGAGTGTGGATGACTCTGCAGCACCGAATGAGAGAACTCCAGGTCCTCCTCAGCCAGGGTATCAAATTTGTAGAATTTAGCAAACGTGTTTGCCCCTGACCAAGTAGCTGCTCGGCAAAGTTGTAAAGCCGAGACCCCTCGGGCAGCCGCCCAAGATGAGCCCACCTTCCTTGTGGAATGGGCTTTTACAGATTTTGGCTGTGGCAAGCCTGCCACAGAATGTGCAAGCTGAATTGTACTACAAATCCAACGAGCAATAGTCTGCTTAGAAGCAGGAGCACCCAGCTTGTTGGGTGCATACAGGATAAACAGCGAGTCAGATTTTCTGACTCCAGCCGTCCTGGAAACATATATTTTCAGGGCCCTGACTACATCCAGTAACTTGGAATCCTCCAAGTCCATAGTAGCCGCAGGTACCACAATAGGCTGGTTTAAGTGAAACGCTGAAACCACCTTAGGGAGAAATTGAGGACGAGTCCTCAATTCTGCCCTGTCGTATGAAAAATTAGGTAAGGGCTTTTATAGGATAAAGCCGCCAATTCTGAGACACGCCTGGCTGAAGCCAGGGCTAACAGCATTACCACTTTCCATGTGAGATATTTTAAGTCCACAGTGGTGAGTGGTTCAAACCAATGTGATTTTAGGAACCCCAAAACTACATTGAGATCCCAAGGTGCCACTGGAGGCACAAAAGGAGGCTGTATATGCAGTACCCCCTTGACAAACGTCTGAACTTCAG
Source organism: Pseudophryne corroboree (assembly GCF_028390025.1). Classification (NCBI taxonomy): domain Eukaryota; kingdom Metazoa; phylum Chordata; class Amphibia; order Anura; family Myobatrachidae; genus Pseudophryne; species Pseudophryne corroboree. Next base: position 257,777,916 of record NC_086454.1, on the reverse strand, counting down.
GAACTGAAGCTAGTTCTTTCTGGAAGAATATCGACAGGGCCGAAATTTGAACCTTAATGGACCCTAATTTTAGGCCCATAGAAAGTCCTGTTTGCAGGAAATGTAGGAAACGACCCAGTTGAAATTCCTCTGTAGGGGCCTTCCTGGCCTCACACCACGCAACATATTTACGCCAAATACGGTGATAATGTTGCACAGTTACATCCTTCCTGGCTTTGATCAGGGTAGGGATGACTTCATCCGGAATGCCTTTTTCCTTCAGGATCCGGCGTTCAACCGCCATGCCGTCAAACGCAGCCGCGGTAAGTCTTGGAACAGACAGGGTCCCTGCTGGAGCAGGTCCTTTCTTAGAGGTAGAGGCCACGGGTCCTCCGTGAGCATCTCTTGAAGTTCCGGGTACCAAGTCCTTCTTGGCCAATCCGGAGCTACGAGTATAGTCCTTACTCCTCTCCTTCTTATGATTCTCAGTACCTTGGGTATGAGAGGCAGAGGTGGGAACACATACACTGACTGGTACACCCACGGTGTTACCAGAGCGTCCACAGCTATTGCCTGAGGGTCCCTTGACCTGGCGCAATATCTGTCCAGTTTTTTGTTGAGGCGGGACGCCATCATGTCCACCTTTGGTTTTTCCCAACGGTTCACAATCATGTGGAAGACTTCTGGGTGAAGTCCCCACTCCCCCGGGTGGAGGTCGTGTCTGCTGAGGAAGTCTGCTTCCCAGTTGTCCACTCCCGGAATGAACACTGCTGACAGTGCTATCACATGATTTTCCGCCCAGCGAAGAATCCTTGCAACTTCCGTCATTGCCCTCCTGCTTCTTGTGCCGCCCTGTCTGTTTACGTGGGCGACTGCCGTGATGTTGTCCGACTGGATCAACACCGGCTGACCCTGAAGCAGAGGCCTTGCTTGACTTAGGGCATTGTAAATGGCCCTTAGTTCCAGGATATTTATGTGAAGTGACGTTTCCATGCTTGACCACAAGCCCTGGAAATTTTTTTTTCCCTGTGTGACTGCTCCCCAGCCTCTCAGGCTGGCATCCGTGGTCACCAGGACCCAGTCCTGAATGCCGAATCTGCGGCCCTCTAGAAGATGAGCACTCTGCAACCACCACAGGAGAGACACCCTTGTCCTTGGAGACAGGGTTATCCGCTGATGCATTTGAAGATGCGATCCGGACCATTTGTCCAGCAGATCCCACTGAAAAGTTCTTGCGTGGAATCTGCCGAATGGAATCGCTTCGTAAGAAGCCACCATTTTTCCCAGGACCCTTGTGCATTGATGCACTGACACTTGGCCTGGTTTTAGGAGGTTCCTGACTAGGTCGGATAACTCCCTGGCTTTCTCCTCCGGGAGAAACACCTTTTTCTGGACTGTGTCCAGAATCATCCCTAGGAACAGCAGACGTGTCGTCGGAATCAGCTGCGATTTTGGAATATTTAGAATCCACCCGTGCTGTTGTAGTACTACTTGAGATAGTGCTACTCCGACCTCTAACTGTTCTCTGGACCTTGCCCTTATCAGGAGATCGTCCAAGTAAGGGATAATTAAGACGCCTTTTCTTCGAAGAAGAATCATCATTTCGGCCATTACCTTGGTAAAGACCCGGGGTGCCGTGGACAATCCAAACGGCAGCGTCTGAAACGGATAGTGACAGTTCTGTACCACAAACCTGAGGTACCCTTGGTGAGAAGGGCAAATTGGGACATGGAGGTAAGCATCCTTGATGTCCAGAGACACCATATAGTCCCCTTCTTCCAGGTTCGCTATCACTGCTCTGAGTGACTCCATCTTGAATTTGAACCTTTGTATGTAAGTGTTCAAGGATTTCAGATTTAAAATAGGTCTCACCGAGCCGTCCGGCTTCGGTACCACAAACAGCGTGGAATAATACCCCTTTCCCTGTTGTAGGAGGGGTACCTTGAGTATCACCTGCTGGGAATACAGCTTGTGAATGGCTTCCAATACCGCCTCCCTGTCGGAGGGAGACGTTGGTAAAGCACACTTCAGGAACCGGCGAGGGGGAGATGTCTCGAATTCCAATTTGTACCCCTGAGATACTACCTGCAGGATCCAGGGGTCCACTTGCGAGTGAGCCCACTGCGCGCTGAAATTCTTGAGACGGGGCCCCACCGTGCCTGAGTCCGCTTGTAAGGCCCCAGCGTCATGCTGAGGACTTGGCAGAAGCGGGGGAGGGCTTCTGTTCCTGGGAAGAGGCTGCCTGCTGCAGTCTTTTTCCCCTTCCTCTGCCCCGGGGCAGATATGAGTGGCCTTTTGCCCGCTTGCCCTTATGGGGACGAAAGGACTGAGCCTGAAAAGACAGTGTCTTTTTCTGCTGAGAGGCGACCTGGGGTAAAAAGGTGGATTTCCCAGCCGTTGCCGTGGCCACCAGGTCCGATAGACCGACCCCAAATAACTCCTCCCCTTTATACAGCAATACTTCCATATGCCGTTTGGAATCCGCATCACCTGACCACTGTCGCGTCCATAACCCTCTTCTGGCAGAAATGGACAGCGCACTTACTCTTGATGCCAGAGTGCAAATATCCCTCTGTGCATCTCGCATATATAGAAATGCATCCTTTAAATGCTCTATAGTCAATAATATATTGTCCCTGTCCAGGGTATCAATATTTTCAGTCAGGGAATCCGACCAAGCCACCCCAGCACTGCACATCCAGGCTGAGGCGATTGCTGGTCGCAGTATAATACCAGTATGTGTGTATATACCCTTTTTTCGGACCATAAGACGCACCTGACCATAAGACGCACCTAGTTTTTAGAGGAGGAAAACAGGAAAAAAAAATATTCTGAACCAAATAGATTCTGTTACATTGTCTTATATAGTGCAGCAAATACCTTTGCGCTTTACAATTGTAAACAGAGATAAAACAAATTGGGTAACAACAGACAGACTTGGAGGTAAGAGGGCCCTGCTGCAAGCTTACAATCTATACTGTAGACACAGACATCAGCTTTACAGGCTCTGAGAAAGGAAGAGGTGAGGGGGGGAGAGCGGGGGGACTCACTTTATTGCCTGTCACAGCCTGTCAGTTTACGCTGCCCAAAGCACTCTACTCTGAGGAAGGAATCGGAGGTGGTGAGGGGAGGGAGCAGAGGAGTCACGTGATGCCGGCGCTCTCAGATGACGGGCTCTGAGATGACGGCAAAGCAGCAGCAGCAGACAGGACCCGCCGCTACCCGCACCCGATAACTGCTGCCTCTCCCACCCAGTGCGCTCCCACCCAGGGCATTGAGAGCGCTCCATAAGGTCTTAATTGCTCTATTCGGACCATAAGACGCATGTACTTTTCCCCCCACATTTTTGGGGAGAAAAAGTGCGTCTTATGGTCCGAAAAATACGGTACTTTTTAGGATATTTTCCAGCTTCCTATCAGCTGGTTCCTTGAGGGCGGCCGTATCAGGAGACGGTAACGCCACTTGTTTTGATAAGCGTGTGAGCGCCTTATCTACCCTAGGGGGTGTTTCCCAACGCGCCCTAACCTCTGGCGGGAAAGGGTATAATGCCAATAATTTTTTAGAAATTAGCAGTTTTTTATCGGGGGAAACCCACGCTTCATCACACACCTCATTTAATTCATCTGATTCAGGAAAAACTACAGGTAGTTTTTTCACACCCCACATAATACCCTTTTTTGTGGTACTTGTAGTATCAGAAATGTTCAAAACCTCCTTCATTGCCGTGATCATGTAACGTGTGGCCCTACTGGAAAATACGTTTGTTTCCTCACTGTCGAAACTGGAGTCAGTGTCCGTGTCTGGGTCTGTGTCGACCATCTGAGGTAACGGGCGCTTTAGAGCCCCTGACGGTGTTTGAGACGCCTGTACAGGTAATAACTGATTTGCCGGCTGTCTCATGTCGTCAACAGTCTTTTGTAAAGTGCTGACACTATCACGTAATTCCTTCCATAAGACCATCCAGTCAGGTGTCGACTCCCTAGGGGGTGACATCACTATTACAGGCAATTGCTCCGCCTCCATACCATTTTCCTCCTCATACATGTCGACACAACGTACCGACACACAGCACACACACAGGGAATGCTCTGATAGAGGACAGGACCCCACTAGCCCTTTGGGGAGACAGACGGAGAGTTTGCCAGCACACACCAGAGCGCTATATATAATAAGAATTTACTTACCGATAATTCTATTTCTCGTAGTCCGTAGTGGATGCTGGGAACTCCGTAAGGACCATGGGGAATAGCGGCTCCGCAGGAGACTGGGCACAAAAAGTAAAAGCTTTAGACTAGCTGGTGTGCACTGGCTCCTCCCCCTATGACCCTCCTCCAAGCCTCAGTTAAGATACTGTGCCCGGACAAGCGTACATAATAAGGAAGGATCTTGAATCCCGGGTAAGACTCATACCAGCCACACCAATCACACCGTACAACTCGTGATCTGAACCCAGTTAACAGTATGATAACCGTAGGAGCCTCTGAAAAGATGGCTTCCAACAATAAACAACCCGATTTGTTTGTAACAATAACTATATACAAGTATTGCAGACAATCCGCACTTGGGATGGGCGCCCAGCATCCACTACGGACTACGAGAAATAGAATTATCGGTAAGTAAATTCTTATTTTCTCTGACGTCCTAGTGGATGCTGGGAACTCCGTAAGGACCATGGGGATTATACCAAAGCTCCCAAACGGGCGGGAGAGTGCGGATGACTCTGCAGCACCGAATGAGAGAACTCCAGGTCCTCCTCAGCCAGGGTATCAAATTTGTAGAATTTAGCAAACGTGTTTGCCCCTGACCAAGTAGCTGCTCGGCAAAGTTGTAAAGCCGAGACCCCTCGGGCAGCCGCCCAAGATGAGCCCACCTTCCTTGTGGAATGGGCTTTAACAGATTTTGGCTGTGGCAGGCCTGCCACAGAATGTGCAAGTTGAATTGTACTACAAATCCAACGAGCAATCGTCTGCTTAGAAGCAGGAGCACCCAGCTTGTTGGGTGCATACAGTATAAACAGCGAGTCAGATTTTCTGACTCCAGCCGTCCTGGAAACATATATTTTCAGGGCCCTGACTACGTCCAGCAACTTGGAGTCCTCCAAGTCCCTAGTAGCCACAGGTACCACAATAGGTTGATTCATGTGAAACGCTGAAACCACCTTAGGGAGAAATTGAGGACGAGTTCTCAATTCCGCCCTATCCGAATGAAATATCAGGTAAGGGCTTTTATAGGATAAAGCCGCCAATTCTGATACGCGCCTGGCTGAAGCCAGGGCCAACAGCATTACCACTTTCCATGTGAGATATTTCAAATCCACTGTGGCAAGTGGTTCAAACCAATGTGATTTTAGGAACCCTAAAACTACATTGAGATCCCAAGGTGCCACTGGAGGCACAAAAGGAGGCTGTATATGCAGTACCCCTTTGACAAACGTCTTAACTTCAGGCACTGAAGCCAGTTCTTTTTGGAAGAAGATCGACAGGGCCGAAATTTGAACCTTAATGGATCCTAATTTTAGGCCCATAGACAATCCTGCTTGCAGGAAATGTAGGAAACGACCCAGTTGAAATTCCTCCGTAGGGGCCTTCTTGGCCTCACACCACGCAACATATTTTCGCCAAATGCGATGATAATGTTTTGCAGTTACATCCTTCCTGGCCTTGATCAGGGTAGGGATGACTTCATCTGGAATGCCTTTTTCCTTCAGGATCCGGCGTTCAACCGCCATGCCGTCAAACGCAGCCGCGGTAAGTCTTGGAACAGACAAGGTCCCTGCTGGAGCAGGTCCTTCCTTAGAGGTAGAGGCCACGGGTCCTCCGTGAGCATCTCTTGCAGCTCCGGGTACCAAGTTCTTCTTGGCCAATCCGGAGCCACGAGTATCGTTCTTACTCCTCTCCTTCTTATGATTCTCAGTACTTTTGGTATGAGAGGAAGAGGAGGGAACACATATACCGACTGGAAAACCCACGGAGTTACCAGAGCGTCCACCGCTATTGCCTGAGGGTCCCTTGACCTGGCGCAATATCTGTCCAGTTTCTTGTTGAGACGGGACGCCATCATGTCCACCTTTGGTTTTTCCCAACGGTTTACAATCACTTGGAAGACTTCTGGATGAAGTCCCCACTCCCCCGGGTGGAGGTCGTGTCTGCTGAGGAAGTCTGCTTCCCAGTTGTCCACTCCCGGAATGAACACTGCTGACAGTGCTATCACATGATTTTCCGCCCAGCGGAGAATCCTTGCAGCTTCTGCCATTGCCCTCCTGCTTCTTGTGCCGCCCTGTCTGTTTACGTGGGCGACAGCCGTGATGTTGTCTGACTGGATCAATACCGGTTGACCCTGAAGCAGAGGCCTTGCTTGACTTAGGGCATTGTAAATGGCCCTTAGCTCTAGGATATTTATGTGAAGAGACGTTTCCATGCTTGACCACAAGCCCTGGAAATTTCTTCCCTGTGTGACTGCTCCCCAGCCTCTTAGGCTGGCATCTGTGGTTACCAGCATCCAATCCTGAATGCCGAATCTGCGGCCCTCTAGAAGATGAGCCTTCTGTAACCACCACAGGAGAGATACCCTTGTCCTTGGAGATAGGGTTATCCGCTGATGCATCTGAAGATGCGATCCGGACCATTTGTCCAGCAGATCCCACTGAAAAGTTCTTGCATGGAATCTTCCGAATGGAATCGCTTCGTAAGAAGCCACCATTTTTCCCAGGACTCTCGTGCACTGATGCACTGACACTTGTCCTGGTTTTAGGAGGTTCCTGACTAGCTCGGATAACTCCCTGGCCTTCTCCTCCGGGAGAAACACCTTTTTCTGGACTGTGTCCAGAATCATCCCTAGGAACAGTAGACGTGTTGTTGGAATCAGCTGTGATTTTGGGATATTTAGAATCCACCCGTGCTGACGTAGCACTACCTGAGATAGTGCTACTCCGACCTCTAACTGTTCCCTGGACCTTGCCCTTATCAGGAGATCGTCCAAGTAAGGGATAATTAATACGCCTTTTCTTCGAAGAAGAATCATCATTTCGGCCATTACCTTGGTAAAGACCCGTGGTGCCGTGGACAATCCAAACGGCAGCGTCTGAAACTGATAATGACAGTTTTGTATCACAAACCTGAGGTACCCTTGGTGAGAAGGGTAGATTGGGACATGGAGATAAGCATCCTTGATGTCTAGAGATACCATATAGTCCCCTTCTTCCAGGTTCGCTATCACTGCTCTGAGTGACTCCATCTTGAATTTGAACCTTTTTATGTAAGTGTTCAAAGATTTTAGATTTAAAATTGGTCTCACCGAGCCGTCCGGCTTCGGTACCACAAACAGCGTGGAATAATACCCCTTTCCCTGTTGTAGGAGGGGTACCTTGATTATCACCTGCTGGGAATACAGCTTGTGAATAGCTTCCAATACTGCCTCCCTGTCGGAGGGAGACGTTGGTAGAGCAGACTTCAGGAACCGGCGAGGGGGAGACGTCTCGAATTCCAATTTGTACACCTGTGATACTACCTGCAGGATCCAGGGGTCCACTTGCGAGTGAGCCCACTGCGCGCTGAAATTCTTGAGACGGCCCCCCCCCCCCCGTGCCCGAGTCTGCTTGCAGAGCCCCAGCGTCATGCTGAGGACTTGGCAGAAGCGGGGGAGGGCTTCTGCTCCTGGGAAGAGGCTGCATGGTGCAGTCTTTTTCCCCTTCCTCTGCCCCGGGGCAGGAATGAGCGGCCTTTTTCCCTCTTGCCCTTATAGGGACGAAAGGACTGGGTTTGAAAAGACGGTGTCTTTTTCTGCTGAGAGGTGACCTGGGGTAAAAAGGTGGATTTTCCAGACGTTGCCGTGGCCACCAGGTCCGATAGACCGACCCCAAATAACTCCTCCCCTTTATACGGCAATACTTCCATATGTCGTTTGGAATCCGCATCACCTGACCACTGTCGCGTCCATAACGTTCTTCTGGCAGAAATGGACATCGCACTTACTCTAGATGCCAGGGTGCAAATATCCCTCTGTGCATCTCGCATATATAGTAATGCATCCTTTAAATGCTCTATAGTTAATAATATACTGTCCCTATCCAGGGTATCAATATTTTCAGTCAGGGAATCCGACCAAGCCACTCCAGCGCTGCACATCCAGGCTGAGGCGATCGCTGGTCGCAGTATAACACCGGTATGTGTGTATATACCTTTTAAGATATTTTCCAGCCTTCTATCAGCTGGTTCCTTGAGAGCGGCCGTATCAGGAGACGGTAACGCCACTTGTTTTGATAAGCGTGTGAGCGCCTTATCTACCCTAGGGGGTGTTTCCCAACGTGCCCTAACCTCTGGCGGGAAAGGGTATAGTGCCAATAATTTATTAGAAATCAGCAGTTTTTTATCGGGGGAAACCCACGCTTTATCACACACCTCATTTAATTCATCTGACTCAGGAAAAACTACTGGTAGTTTTTTCACACCCCACATAATACCCTTTTTTGTGGTACTTGTAGTGTCAGAAATGTTCAATGCCTCCTTCATTGCCGTGATCATGTAACGTGTGGCCCTACTGGACATTACGTTTGTCTCGTCACCGTCGACACTGGATTCAGTATCCGTGTCAGGGTCTGTGTCGACCATCTGAGGTAACGGGCGTTTTAGCGCCCCTGACGGTGTCTGAGACGCCTGAACAGGCACTAATTGATTTGTCGGCTGTCTCATGTCGTCAACAGTTTTTTGCAAAGTGCTGACATTGTCACGTAATTCTTTAATTACTACCATCCAGTCAGGTGTCGACTCCCTAGGGGGTGACATCACTAACACAGGCAATTGCTCTGCTTCCACATCATTTTCCTCCTCATACATGTCGACACAATCGTACCGACACCCAGCACACACACAGGGAATGCTCTGATAGAGGACAGGACCACACTAGCCCTTTGGGGAGACAGAGGGAGAGTTTGCCAGCACACACCAGAGCGCTATATATATACAGGGATAACCTTATATAAGTGTTACTCCCTTTATAGCTGCTGTATTTATATATTAGCTGCCAATAGTGCCCCCCCTCTCTTGTTTTACCCTGTTTCTGTAGTGTAGTCTGCAGGGGAGAGTCAGGGAGCCGTCCTTCCAGCGGAGCTGTGAAAGAAAATGGCGCTTGTGTGCTGAGGAGAAAGGCTCCGCCCCCTTCACGGCGGCCTTTTCTCCCGCTTTTTTCAGGAAACTGGCAGGGGATAAATGCATCCATATAGCCCAGGAGCTATATGTGATGCATTTTTTTTAGCCATATAAGGTTTTTATATCGTTTTTATTGCGTCTCAGGGCGCTCCCCCCCAGCGCCCTGCACCCTCAGTGACCGGAGTGTGAAGTGTGCTGAGAGCAATGGTGCACAGCTGCAGTGCTGTGCGCTACCTTATTTGAAGACAGGAACGTCTTCTGCCGCCGCTTTCTCCGGACCTCTTCGCTCTTCTGGCTCTGTAAGGGGGCCAGCGGCGCGGCTCCGGGACCCATCCAGGCTGAACCTGTGATTGTCCCTCTGGAGCTAATGTCCAGTAGCCAAGAAGCCCAATCCACTCTGCAGTCAGGTGAGTTCGCTTCTTCTCCCCTTAGTCCCACGATGCAGTGAGCCTGTTGCCAGCAGGACTCACTGAAAATAAAAAACCTATTTAAACTTTTACTTCTAAGCAGCTCAGGAGAGCCACCTAGCTTGCACCCTTCTCGTTCGGGCACAAAAATCAAACTGAGGCTTGGAGGAGGGTCATAGGGGGAGGAGCCAGTGCACACCAGCTAGTCTAAAGCTTTTACTTTTTGTGCCCAGTCTCCTGCGGAGCCGCTATTCCCCATGGTCCTTACGGAGTTCCCAGCATCCACTAGGACGTCAGAGAAATAAAGGGATAACCTTATATAAGTGTTTTTCCCTTATATAGCTGCTGTATAGATTTATCTGCCAATTTAGTGCCCCCCCTCTCTTGTTTTACCCTGTTTCTGTAGTGCAGGACTGCAGGGGAGAGTCAGGAAGCTTGCCTCCAACGGAGCTGTGAGGGAAAATGGCGCCAGTGTGCTGAGGAGATAGGCTCCGCCCCCTTCTCGGCGGCCTTTCTCCCGCTTTTTTAAGGAAAAAGTGGCAGGGGTTAAATGCATCCATATAGCCCAGGAGCTATATGTGATGTATTTTTTGCCATCTAAGGTGTTTTTATTGCATCTCAGGGCGCCCCCCCCAGCGCCCTGCACCCTCAGTGACCGGAGTGTGAAGTGTGCTGAGAGCAATGGCGCACAGCTGCGGTGCTGTGCGCTACCTTATTGAAGACAGGACGTCTTCTGCCGCCGATTTTAAGGACCTCTTCAGTCTTCTGGCTCTGTAAGGGGGCCGGCGGCGCGGCTCTGGGACCCATCCATGGCTGGGCCTGTGATCGTCCCTCTGGAGCTAATGTCCAGTAGCCTAAGAAGCCCAATCCACTCTGCACGCAGGTGAGTTCGCTTCTTCTCCCCTTAGTCCCTCGGTGCAGTGAACCTGTTGCCAGCAGGATTCACTGAAAATAAAAAACCTAAAACTAAACTTTTTCTTAGAAACTCAGGAGAGTCCTAGAATGCACCCTTCTCGGCCGGGCACAAAAATCTAACTGAGGCTTGGAGGAGGGTCATAGGGGGAGGAGCCAGTGCACACCAGGTAGTCCTAAAGCTTTTACTTTTGTGCCCAGTCTCCTGCGGAGCCGCTATTCCCCATGGTCCTTTCGGAGTCCCCAGCATCCACTTAGGACGTTAGAGAAAGTGTAGTATACAAAGTACAGTGCTGAACTTCATCATATTTAAGTGCAACGAAACTTAATAACTTTGCAGATAATATAAAACTTGTTTAATATAGGATTGAAACGTGTTGGTGGGACTTCTTTTATTCTACAGTGAACACATCCTGAGGAGTGGTGAGATAATTTTTCTATTTTTTGGATCCTATAACATCAGAAAAAAATCTCCCCTATCTGGATTGCAAGTTCACTTTTTAAGTATTTTTTTAACTGTTTGTTGGACTAGTAATTTATAAATCCATTTGATGTGTAATAAATTTATGTTTTTATAAACATTGGTGGCCGTATCTTTAATAAAACGGAAACCCCTGGTGGAGTTGATAAGGAGGACGCTTGGAGTGTTTTATTTCATGCAACCTGAACAAGTGGATCACAGTGAGTTGAATGTAGAGGGGGCAAACCCCGGTACATCCTATCCTATGGTGATGGTAATTAGTCAAGGTCACGGCTAAAAGGCTTCCTAGACAGCATCAAGCTACGAATTTATTGTATGAAGGGCATCCTCATTGATATTATATGCAATTTGAACAAGTGGACCACAGTGAGTTGAATGTAGAGGGGGCAACCCCGGTATGTTTTATCCTATGGTGACGGTAACCAGTAAAAGACACTGTTAAGAAGCTTTTCAAACAGCATTGAGTTGTGAGTGCACTGTATAGGGGGTATCCCCACAAACAATATTCTCTTGAAAGGTGGTGGTGCAATTCTCCGAACCCATAAAAGAATATCTGTTGGTGTTATCAATTTGAAATATTGTAACAGGATTACACTGTGTTCTGTTGTTCTTTTTTTCTTTACATATTATTGAAAATGCACCCGTGAGGACAACAAAGAAAGGAGTGCTTACAGGGAAGTAGAGATATTTCTTCTATTTAGCGCCGGTTCCTTCCAATCAATTGTATTTTTGTTACATCACCTCATGTGTACGGCAAACTGGACAACACACGATATGTCAGTCTGATTTGACGTCACCTTCTTGCCACTAAAATTTTACATTTCAAGGGCATCCTAACGATGGTTGAACTAGTGTGTACAAGAGCAACAATAAATTGTATGCGAACAAGTGATACGATATATTGCTAGGGTTGTTAGCAACACTGCAGTGTGTATCGGAACAATTACTGGCCACTCTGGTGTGTTCCCAAAATAGATGCTTTTATTCGCATTCATAGCAGGTATTTGTAAATATGTACAAACCATCACTACAGCACATGTTCACAATCATTTCCAGGGCAGATTTCTGGGCCACCAGCAAGTATGAAGCCTGGCCAAGTTCCTCTTCTGAAACCTTAAACAAAAGTACAAAGAAATTATAAGAAACATAAACCATGTTAGCCATACTATCTTCATATTATTCCCTTGTTATGAATTGAGTGCAGAACTATTTTTTTTTCCAAGTAACCGTAGCAGTGAGATATTTGAAACAAGCAAATGAGCATCTGTGACATTCATCCACATCCACCAACACCAGACCTAGAACCTTTGTGGAAACTACATTAGTCAATTACAAATAGCAATACCTTGTGATGAGGTATAGAAACCTACAAAGCAATGAGAAACACTACATATTAGAAGTCAGTTGACAGCTGTGTTCCATATATTCTCATTTTATATAAATGAACTACTTTTAAATGAGTCATATTGGAATGACTAGCAAATACTTTGGTACTTATTTGCTAAATCTTGTTTATCCGAAGCCATGAGGGACTTTGGACAAGACCATGATTATAGCTGTGCTGGAGGAGGCTGAGCACTAAAAGGTTAACTTTTCAGGGTATTCCAAGCTCCTCCTTCTCCTCTATACCCTGCCCGCTGCACAGGCCAGGCAGTTTTCACTTAGCAAAGCCTGAGAGGGAGAGTAGAGGAGGAGAAACCAGGTACACAAACAGTCACACAAGAGGGTGGGGAACCTGGTCTAACTTAAATCCCAACACACTCCAGGAGAACCCTTTCTGCGCGTGCGCCAACGCATGGACAGCATCAAACTGATTAACAGTCAGACACCCTTTGGGGGCGGCTACGGGCTCAGTTTGTGAAAATGAAGGCATGTCGCCGTTTAGCGGGAGTGAAGAGGCCAGGGATCTCGAGCGTTGCACAGAGATTTCCTGGACCCTGTGATAGGTGGCTTGCGCGTCTCAATGGGTCCCACAAGCCATCCAATGATGCCAGGGAAGATCCGATACTGCATCCTTGGACGCAGTTCTGATCAGTAATGCAGCAGGAAACTTCACTACACCCCAAAACTAGCTGGCCTGTGCAGGGGGCTGGGTATAGAGGGGAAAAGAAGTTGGGCTGCCCTTAAAAGTTCACAATCATTTCCAGGGCAGATTTCTGGGCCACCAGCAAGTATGAAGCCTTTTAGTCCCCAGCCTCCTCCAGCACAGCCATACCAGGAGAAATTGTTATTTTTGGTGAGACTAGATCACAAGTTCTCAAACTCTATCCTCAGGACCCCACACGGTTCATGTTTTGCAGGTCACCTGTACATTTTTAAAATGTGACAGTTGGTGATACACAGTGCACCACCCGGGTGACATGTAAAACATGAACCGTGTGGGGTCCTGAGGACCGAGTTTGAGAACCACTGGACTAGATCATGAGTTTGTTATTATACCAACACAAGTAGAAAACAGTGTACAAAAACATGGTAGCGACGCAAGGACAAGAAATTAAGCAGGCATATTGAACACACACATTGTAAATCAATTAAACACAAAGAGTGTGGCATGCTGTCGGACCGGTGGGGAAACATGGGTAACGGCGGCACATTGCATGTACATCGCCTCTCATTTTGTTTTACAAGCCCAAATGAGCGATGTTGCTGTGCCATAATTATCAGTGATGTGCTCTGCTCAGACACCACACGTTGTGGATAACTGAATTGACCCCTTAAACTCTAACAATCTGTCAATAACGTCAAGAGCCAATGTAGACAAAGCTAGTCATAACTTGCTTGCTAACTCCACTACAAGCACAAAGCACTAGCAACATCTGATCAGGGCTCTTGCCTCTCAACACTAATCATCAGCATGGAATAGATCAGTAGTTCTCAAACTCCACCCTAACGTTTTCCCTAAAGGTCATGATTTGAGGATTTCTGTCTATGGAAGCAGGTAGGATAGCTACGGACCCAGCAAAACAGATGAATTACCCTGTACATGATTAAAGACATCCACAAAACATGATCTGTTGGTGGTACTTGAAGTCTGGAATTGAGAAGTCCTGGAACAGATTATATTGGTATACCCAACCAGAGCCGTTTAATTTGACAAAACATAGCTGAATGCAAAACCTGGTGAGTTGGGATTATTGGCATTATCTGTCTATGTGGGGATCAGATCTAACATGGCAGAGAGAGTGAACTCAGATCAGTTGATGACTTCCATCAGTGTTTTTGAGAAGAAAGAGACATCTATACATGTTAGTCACTGAAAGCTTTCGGTCTGTAAAAATAGGAATTAAATGCCTACCGGTAATTCCTTTTCTCGTAGTCCATAGGGAATACTGGGATGGATTAGTACCAGGGGTATAGATCGGGTCCATTGGAGCCTGGCACTTTAAGAAATGTCAATAATAGAAATACTATTATGATATAATTCAGGCACAACAGCCTATTATGCAGCAGGATGTCAATATATCCCTAGGATTGGGAGTAAAACGGTGGCGCCCTCTAGAATATAATCAGGTCTTAATCTATGAACAGTACTGGAAAATAATTTCGTGTTCAAGATTCTCAGCTGACCAATATAGACGTATAAAAGAAAAAGTAGGAATTCAGATAGATCTATGAATCTGCTGTCTACGTTAGACTGGATTGGAAGTTCTCGTATACCCGCTACACCGGATAGTCTCTGGGGGTCACCCTCCAGCAACTAGTCCGGCCCATGCCAGAATCGTTGATGAGAGTTCATGAATAGAAAAAAAGAAAATTAATAGATTGAAAGTATAGTTGAACAGTGGATCTGCTATTGTTATATCATAATAGTATTTCCCCTGCCCTCCTTTTTTCTTTTGACTGTCTGCTTATCATATATACTTTTATGATTTAAGTACGTAATTTGCATAGAATAGTGGTCAAGAGGAAGTACACTTCAAAATTTTGGGAAATCATTTTTTTATATATACGGTTCCAATTAAAAGTTAAGTTTTCAATTTTACAATTTTCCTTTTTTCTTAACGAGTGCGCCAACAAAGGGTTTTTTCTTCCTTGTTTGTAGCTTATTGACTACTCAGTAGTGTTCTACTGTAACCTTGGTGCACCACCAACTAATTATAACTGGCAGTCCCAGCACATAGAATATTATAAATTGGTTTCATAAAATACACTGATATCTCTAGTTAAAATGAATAGTCTTTTTTGTGCGGACACACAACTGTATTACTATAACTTTAAGAAATATTCACTGTGTGCTGGCTCTTCCCCTCTATGCCCCTCCACCGGACTCAGTCTAGGAAAACTGTGCCCAAGGAGACGGACATACTTTGAGAGAAGGAAAACATATAACAGCTGTGAGGTAACGAACCAACACACAACAGCAAGAAAGGATAGATGCGCTAACCCAAACCAAAAGATAGCAACGCTAACTGAAACAGTAATAGGGACGGCAACAGCAGACCCAACCAAGAACTTACAACCAGGTAAGCAGGAAACACGAAGCACTGAGGCGGGCGCACAGCATCCCCTACGTACTCCGAGAAAAGGAATTACCAGTATTTATTAAATACCTATTTTCTCTGACGTCCTAGTGGATGCTGGGAACTCCGTAAGGACCATGGGGAATAGACGGGCTCCGCAGGAGACTGGGCACTCTAAAAGAAAGATTAGGTACTATCTGGTGTGCACTGGCTCCTCCCACTATGACCCTCCTCCAGACCTCAGTTAGATTTCTGTGCCCGGCCGAGCTGGATGCACACTAGGGGCTCTCCTGAGCTCCTAGAAAGAAAGTTTATTTCAGGTTTTTTATTTTACAGTGAGACCTGCTGGCAACAGGCTCACTGCATCGAGGGACTAAGGGGAGAAGAAGCAAACCTACCTGCTTGCAGCTAGCTTGGGCTTCTTAGGCTACTGGACACCATTAGCTCCAGAGGGATCGACCGCATGGAACCGGCCTTGGTGTTCGTTCCCGGAGCCGCGCCGCCGTCCCCCTTACAGAGCCAGAAGCAAGAAGAGGTCCGGAAAATCGGCGGCAGAAGACTTCGGTTTTCACCAAGGTAGCGTCATTGCTCCTCATGCACACTTCACACTCCGGTCACTGAGGGTGCAGGGCGCTGGGGGGGGCGCCCTGAGGGCAATATATGACACCTTGGCTGGCAAATCTACATCATATATAGTCCCAGAGGCTATATAGATGTAAAATTACCCCTGCCAGTATTCCAGAAAAAGCGGGAGAAAGTCAGTTGAAAAAGGGGCGGGGCTTCTCCCTCAGCACACTGGAGCCATTTTCTCTTCACAGTGCAGCTGGAAGACAGCTCCCCAGGCTCTCCCCTGTAGTTTTCAGGCTCAAAGGGTTAAAAAGAGAGGGGGGGCACTAAATTTAGGCGCAATATTGTATATACAAGCAGCTATTGGGAAAAATTCACTCAATATAGTGTATCCCAAAATTATATAGCGCTCTGGTGTGTGCTGGCATACTCTCTCTCTGTCTCCCCAAAGGGCTGTGTGGGGTCCTGTCCTCAGTCAGAGCATTCCCTGTGTGTGTGTGCGGTGTGTCGGTACGGCTGTGTCGACACGTTTGATGAGGAGGCTTATGTGATGGCAGAGCAGATGCCGATAAATGTGATGTCGCCCGCTGTGGGGCCAACACCAGAGTGGATGGATAGGTGGAAGGTATAAACCGACAGTGTCAACTCCTTACATAAAAGGCTGGATGACGTAACAGCTATGGGACAGCCGGCTTCTCAGCCCGCGCCTGCCCAGACGTCTCAAAGGCCATCAGGGGCTCAAAAACGCCCGCTCCCTCAGATGGCAGACACAGATGTCGACACGGAGTCTGACTCCAGTGTCGACGAGGTTGAGACATATACACAATCCACTAGGAACATCCGTTACATGATCCCGGCAATAAAAAATGTGTTACACATTTCTGACATTAACCCAAGTACCACTAAAAAAGGGTTTTATGTTTGGGGAGAAAAAGCAGGCAGTGTTTTGTTCCCCCATCAAATGAGTGAATGAAGTGTGAAAAAGCGTGGGTTCCCCCGATAAGAAACTGGTAATTTCTAAAAAGTTACTGATGGCGTACCCTTTCCCGCCAGAGGATAAGTTACGCTGGGAGATATCCCCTAGGGTGGATAAGGCGCTCACACGTTTGTCAAAAAAGGTGGCACTGCCGTCTTAGGATACGGCCACTTTGAAGGTACCTGCTGATAAAAAGCAGGAGGCTATCCTGAAGTCTGTATTTACACACTCAGGTACTAGACTGAGATCTGCAGATAGTGCTGCTGCAGCGTGGTCTGTAACCCTGTCAAACAGGGATACTATTTTGCGAACATAAGACGTCGTCTTATATATGAGGGATGCACAGAGGGATATTTTGCCGGCTGGCATCCAGAATTAATGCAATGTCCATTCTGTCAGGAGGGTATTAGAGACCCGACACTGGACAGGTGATGCTGACTTTAAAAGGCACATAGAGCCTTATAAGGGTGAGGAATTGTTTGGGGATGGTCTCTGGGACCTCGTATCCACAGCAACAGCTGGAGAAAAAAAAAAAAAAAAACATTTTACCTCAGGATTCCTCACAGCCTAAGAAAGCACTGTATTATCAGGTACAGTCCTTTCGGCTTCAGAAAAGCAAGCGGGTCAAAGGCGCTTCCTTTCTGCACAGAGACGAGGGAAGAGGGAAAAAGCTGCACCAGTCAGCCAGTTCCCAGAATCAAAATTCTTCCCCCGCTTCCTCTGAGTCCACCACATGACGCGGGGGCTCCACAGGCGTAGCCAGGTACGGTGGGGGGCCGCCTCAAAAATTTCAGCGATCAGTGGGCTCGCTCACAGGTGGATCCCTGGATCCTTCAAGTAGTATCTCAGGGGTACAAGCTGGAATTCGAGGCGTCTCCCCCCCGCCGTTTCCTCAAATCTGCCTTGCCGACAACTCCCTCAGGCAGGGAGGCTGTGCTAGAGGCAATTCACAAGCTGTATTCCCAGCAGGTGATAGTCAAGGTGCCCCTACTTCAACAAGGAAGGGGTTACTATTCCACACTGTTTGTGGTACCGAAACCGGACGGTTCGGTGAGACCCAT
This sequence comes from Pseudophryne corroboree, assembly GCF_028390025.1. Lineage (NCBI taxonomy): Eukaryota > Metazoa > Chordata > Amphibia > Anura > Myobatrachidae > Pseudophryne > Pseudophryne corroboree. The sequence continues at coordinate 257,759,930 of NC_086454.1, read as the reverse complement.
TTTAAATTTGAAATCCTTGAACACATACATAAAAAAATTAAAGTTCAAGATGGAATCGCTCAGGGCGGTTATTGCAAGCCTGGAGGAGGGGGATTACATGGTATCCCTGGACATCAAGGATGCTTACCTACATGTCCCCATTTACCATCCTCACCAGGAGTACCTCAGATTTGTGGTACAGGATTGCCATTACCAATTCCAAACACTGCCGTTTGGACTGTCCACGGCACCGAGGGTCTTTACCAAGGTAATGGCAGAAATGATGATACTCCTTCGAAAAAAGGGAGTTTTAATTATCCCGTACTTGGACGATCTCCTTATAAAGGCGAGGTCCAAGGAGCAGTTGTTGGTCGGAGTAGCACTATCTCGGGAAGTGCTACAACAGCACGGATGGATTCTATACATTCCAAAGTCACAGCTGGTTCCTACCACACGCCTACTGTTCCTGGGGATGGTTCTGGACACAGAACAGAAAAAAGTGTTTCTCCCGCAGGAGAAAGCCAAGGAGCTGTCATCTCTAGTCAGAGACCTCCTGAAACCAAAACAGGTATCGGTGCATCACTGCACACGAGTCCTGGGAAAAATGGTAGCTTCTTACGAAGCAAAATTCCATTCGGCAGGTTCCATGCAAGAACCTTTCAGTGGGACCTCTTGGACAAGTGGTCGGGATCGCATCTTCAGATGCATCGGCTGATAACCCTGTCTCCAAGGACCAGGGTATCTCTACTGTGGTGGCTGCAGAGTGCTCATCTTCAAATGGGCCGCAGATTCGGTATACAGGACTGGGTCCTGGTAACCACGGATGCCAGCCCTCGAGGCTGGGGGGCAGTCACACAGGGAAGAAATTTCCAAGGACTTTGGTCAAGTCAGGAGTCGTCCCTACACATAAATATTCTGGAACTGAGGGCCATTTACAATGCCCTAAGTCTGGCAAGGCCTCTGCTTCAAAACCAGCCGGTACTGATCCAATCAGACAACATCACGGCAGTCGCCCATGTAAACCGACAGGGCGGCACAAGAAGCAGGATGGCGATGGCAGAAGCCACAAGGATTCTCCGATGGGCGGAAAATCACGTCTTAGCACTGTCAGCAGTGTTCATTCCGGGAGTGGACAACTGGGAAGCAGACTTCCTCAGCAGACACGACCTACACCCGGGAGAGTGGGGACTTCATCCAGAAGTCTTCCAACTGTTGGTAAACCGTTGGGAAAGGCCACAGGTGGACATGATGGCGTCCCGCCTAAACAAAAAACTAGATATTGTGCCAGGTCAAGGGACCCTCAGGCAATAGCTGTGGACGCTCTAGTGACACCGTGGGTGTACCAGTCGGTTTATGTATTCCCTCCTCTGCCTCTCATACCAAAGGTACTGAGAATAATAAGAAAACGAGGAGTAAGAACGATACTCGTGGTTCCGGATGGGCCAAGAAGAGCTTGGTACCCAGAACTTCAAGAAATGATATCAGAGGACCCATGGCCTCTACCGCTCAGACAGGATCTGCTACAGCAGGGGCCCTGTCTGTTCCAAGACTTACCGTGGCTGCGTTTGACGGCATGGCGGTTGAATTCCGGATCCTAAAGGAAAAGGGCATTCCGGAAGAAGTCATTCCTACGCTGATAAAAGCCAGGAAAGAAGTAACCGCAAACCATTATCACCGTATTTGGTGAAAATATGTTGCGTGGTGTGAGGCCAGGAAGGCCCCAACAGAGGAATTTCAGCTGGGTCGTTTTCTGCACTTCCTACAGTCAGGGGTGACTATGGGCCTAAAATTGGGTTCCATTAAGGTCCAGATTTTCGGCTCTGTCGATTTTCTTCCAGAAAGAACTGGCTTCACTGCCTGGAGTTCAGACATTTGTAAAGGGAGTGCTACATATTCAGCCCCCTTTTGTGCCTCCTGTGGCACCTTGGGATCTCAACGTGGTGTTGAGTTTCTTAAAATCACATTGGTTTGAGCCACTTAAAACTGTGGATTTGAAATATCTCACGTGGAAAGTGGTCATGTTATTGGCCTTGGCTTCGGCCAGGCGTGTGTCAGAATTGGCAGCTTTGTCATGTAAAAGCCCTTATCTGATTTTCCATATGGATAGGGCAGAATTGAGGACTCGTCCCCAGTTTCTCCCTAAGGTGGTATCAGCTTTTCACTTGAACCAACCTATTGTAGTGCCTGCGGCTACTAGGGACTTGGAAGATTCCAAGTTACTGGACGTAGTCAGGGCCTTAAAAATTTATATTTCCAGGACGGCTGGAGTCAGGAAAACTGACTCGCTTTTTATCCTGTAGGCACCCAACAAAATAGATGCTCCTGCTTCTAAGCAGAATATTGCTCGCTGAATTTGTAGCACAATTCAGCTGGAGCATTCTGCGGCTGGATTGACGCATCCTAAATCAGTAAAAGCCCATTCCACGAGGAAAGTGGGCTCATCTTGGGCGGCTGCCCGAGGGGTCTCGGCTTTACAATTTTGCCGAGCTGCAACTTGGTCAGGGGCAAACACGTTTGCTAAATTCTACAAAATTGATACCCTGGCTGAGGAGGACCTTGAGTTCTCTCATTCGGTGCTGCAGAGTCATCCGCACTCTCCCGCCCGTTTGGGAGCTTTGGTATAATCCCCATGGTCCTTACGGAGTTCCCAGCATCCACTAGGACGTCAGAGAAAATAAGATTTTACTCACCGGTAAATCTATTTCTCGTAGTCCGTAGTGGATGCTGGGCGCCCATCCCAAGTGCGGATTGTCTGTAATACTTGTATGTAGTTATTGCCTAACTAAGGGTTATTGTTGAGCCATCTGTTGAGAGGCTCAGTTATATTTCATACTGTTAACTGGGTGTAGTATCACGAGTTATACGGTGTGATTGGTGTGGCTGGTATGAGTCTTACCCGGGATTCAAAATCCTTCCTTATTGTGTCAGCTCTTCCGGGCAAAGTATCCTAACTGAGGTCTGGAGGAGGGTCATAGTGGGAGGAGCCAGTGCACACCAGATAGTACCTAATCTTTCTTTTAGAGTGCCCAGTCTCCTGCGGAGCCCGTCTATTCCCCATGGTCCTTACGGAGTTCCCAGCATCCACTACGGACTACGAGAAATAGATTTACCGGTGAGTAAAATCTTATTTTCTCTAACGTCCTAGGGGATACTGGGATGGATTAGTACCATGGGTAAGTCCCAAAGCTCCCAGAATGGGTGGGAGAGTGCTGAGACCCCTGCAAAACTGCCTGACCAAATGGAAAGTCATCACCGGCCAAGGTATCGAACTTATACAACTTAACGAACGTGTTCGAACCCGACCAAGTAGCCGCTCGGCACAACTGTAAGGCCGAGACGCCACGAGCAGCAGCAAAAGAAGAACCCACCGACCTAGTGGAGTGGGCCTGAAAAAAGCTTGGCAGTGGCAATGCCGCAGAAAGGTAGGCCTGTTGAATGGTCAACCTGAGCCATCGAGCGATGTACTGCTTAGAAGCATGACATCCAATTTTTATAGCGTCATAAAGAACCAAAAGCGAGTCAGACTTCCTGTGACGAGCTATCCTCTTGGCGTAAATCCTCAAAGTCTAAACAACGTCCAAGGACTTTGGAGCAACCGATGTGTTAGACAGTACCGGAACCATTATCAGTTGAGTTATGTGAAATGCCAAAACAATCTTCGGCAAAAACTGTGGGCTAGTCCTGAGCTCCGCCCTATCCTCATGAAATACCAAATAAGGGGTCTTATAGGATAAGGCCCCCAATTCTGACACGCGTCTTGCTGAGGCCAAAGCCAGCAACATGACAGTCTTCCAAGTAAGATATTTCAATTCCACCCTGTGTAAAGGTTCAAACCAGTCCGACTGGAGAAAGATTAGGACCACGTTAAGAGCCCACGGAGCCATGGGAGGAACAAAAGGTGGTTGCATGCTAAGTACACCCTTCAGGAATGTCTGAACTTCTGGAATTACAGCCAGCTGCTTCTGGAAGAATATGGAGAGGGACGAAATCTGAACCTTGAGGGAGCCCAACCGTAGGCCAATATCCACGCCTGCTTGCATGAAGACCAGAAAACGGCCAAGTTGAAAATCCACAGTAGAATATTTTCTACCCTCACACCACGAAACATATTTCTTCCATTCCGGTGGTAATGCCTACACATGACAACCTTCCTAGCTTGGACCACAGTCGCGATAACCACGGAGTGAAGCCCCTTCCTGGCTAGAATCTCCACCTCAACCTCCAGGCCATCAAACATAGCCACAGTAAGTCTGGATAGACGAACGGGCTTTGTTGAATTAGATCCTTAAGGAGTGGTAGGGCCCTGGGCTCTTCTAGAGACATTGGGGGTCATTCAGAGTTGATCGCTCGCTGCCGTTTTTCGCAGCGCAGCGAACAGGTTACTACTGCGCATGCGTATGCACCGCAATGCGCTGGCGCGTCGTACGGGTACAAAGCGGATCGTTGCTGGGCGATGGATTTAATGAAGAATCCATTCGCACAGCCGATCGCAAGGAGACTGAGAGGAAGAGGGCGTTTGTGGGTGGCAACTGGCCGTTTTCAGGGAGTGTTTGGAAAAATGCAGGCGCGTCCAAGCGTTTGCAGGGCAGGTGTCTGACGTCAATTCCGAGACCAAAAAGACTGAAGTGATCGCAAGGGCTGAGTAAGTCCAGAGCTACTCAGAAACTGCAAAAAACGTTTTCGTCCCGCTCGGCTGCACACGCGTTCGCACACTTGCAAAGCGAAAATACACTCCCCCGTGGGCGGCGACTATGCGTTTGCACGGCTGCTAAAAGTAGCTAGTGAGCGATCAACTCGGAATGAGGCCCATGGTCAGGAGGTCTGCATACCAGACACGGGGAGGCCAATCTGGGGCAATCAGAATTGCCTGAACATTTTCCCTTTTGTGTCTTTTTAGAACTCTGGGAATGAGGGGAATTAGAGGAAACAGGTACACGAACTGGTAAATGCACGGTGCCGTCAAAGTATCCACTGCTGCAGCCTGTGGATCCCTCGTTCTGGAACAGTAACGACGTAGCTTCTTGTTGAGACGAGAAGCCATCAGGTCTATCTGTGGACAGTCCCACTGATGAACTAGCTGTTGAAACACCTGAGGGTGAAGCCCCATTCCCACGAATGGAGGTCGTGCCTGCTGAGGAAGTCCGCTCCCAGTTGTCCACACCCGGAATGAATATGGCTGAGATGGCCCTTGCGTTGGCTTCGGTCCAGAGGAGTATCCTTGACACCTTTTGCATGGCGGCCCTGCTTTTTGTTCCTCCCTATCAGTTTATGTACGCCACCGGCGTGGCGTTGTTCGACTGTACCTGAATGGCCTGATGTCGGAGAGGATAGGAGGCTTGCAGAAGAGCATTGTAAATTGCCCTGAGTTCCAGAACGTTTATCGGGAGTGAGGATTCCTGACTTGACCACTTTCCCTGGAACTGAGCCCCTTGGGTCACTGCCCCCAACCTCGGAGGCTGGCATCTGTCGTCATTAGAGTCCCCGATTGGGTACTGAAACTCCGACCCTCCTCGAGGTAAAAGACTTGTAGCCACCATAACAGGGAGATCCTCGCTTTTGGCGACAGAGCAATACACCGGTGCATGTGCAGGTAAGACCCTGACCACTTGTCCAGCTGGAACGGACGGGCATAGAATCTGCCGTACTGGATAGCCTCGTAGGAGGCCACCATCCTGCCCAGTAGGCGAATGCAAAGAGGAATTGAAATCTTGCGGGGTTTGAGCACCGAGTGGACCATAGCTTGAATCATCAAAGCCTTGTCCATGGGGAGGAATACCTTTTGAGACACCGTGTCCAGTATAATTCCAAGGAACTGAATTCTCTGTGACGGTTCCAGGTGAGATTTCTGGAAATTTAGGATCCACCCATGTTCCGTAAAAAGGCGAATAGCCAAGTTGATGCTGTTAAGCAGACTCTCCCTGGACACCGCCTTTATCAGGAGATCGTCAAAGTAGGGCACTATGCTGACTCCCATCATGCGGAGTTGCAGAATCCTCTCTGCCATGACCTTTGTGAACACCCTTGGAGCTGTGGTGAGACCAAAGGGTAAGGCCTAGAACTGGAAGTGGTGGTCCAGTATAGCGAACCGGAGATAAGCCTGATGAGGCGGCCACATTGGGAAGTGCAGATATGCATCCTTGATATCCAGGGATACCAGGAATTCCCCTTATTCCAGGCCAGAGACCACTGCCCTTAGGGACTCCACCTTGAACACCCGAAGATAAGGGTTCAGAGATTTGAGGTTCAAGATCGGTCTTACCGATCCGTCCAGTTTCGGTACCCCGGAGAGACTTGAATAAAATCCCCCTTTCTGCAACAGAGGAGGCACCGGAGAATTAACCTTTGTTCGTAGTAGTTTTTGAATGGCGTCCTGCAAGGTAACCTTTGCTATTGGTGAAGCTGGCAAGCTTGACCTGAAGAATTTGAGAGGAGGGAGTGCTTGAAATTCCAACCGGTAAACCTGGGATATGAGGTCCCTCACCCAAGGGTCCCAGCAGTATTTCGCCCACACATGGGTGAAGTGTTGAAGTTGAGCACCCACCTGAAAATCCCCCTGCAGCTGGGGCCAACCGTCACGCGGAGGGCTTAGCGGACGAGGATCCGGAGGCCTAGTCCCGAGATCCAGCAGCAGCTGGTTTACAGGGACTTACCTCTGTTTCCTTTAGCTGCATTGGAGGGCTCTGCCTCTAAATCTGGCCACGCGAAAGGAGTGCAGAGAGGGCCCAGGATAGGGACGTCTAGCCGGAGGCGCAGCAGACGGCAAATGGGTAGACTTACCCGCCGTTGCTTGAGAGATCCACTTGTTCAGTTCTTCCCCAAACAGGGCATCCACTTTAAAAGGAAGATTTTCTACTCCTTTCTTGGAATCAGCATCCGCTGACCATTGTCGCAGCCACAGAGCTCTACAAGCTGAGACCGCCATCGCTGTGGCACGGGCATTAATGAGGCCTATTTCTTTGATCGCCTTGCTTTTGAAATTTGCAGCATCCTGGATATGATGCAGTAGAGTCAGGATCTCATCCTGAGGTAGAGTGTCAAACCCCTCTATTATATTATCAGACCATTTGACCATGGCCCTTGTGATTCAACCACAAGCAAAGGTGGGCCTCTGCGCTACGCCCACTGCGGTATAAATCGATTTGAGTGTAGTCTCAATCTTACGGTCAACTGGGTCCTTGAGAGAGATAGCACCAGGTACAGGCAACACAATCTTACGAGACAGCCTGGACACTGAGGTATCCACACACGGGGGTTCTCCCATACCTTCCTATCCTCAAGTGGGAAGGGGAAAGAATTAAGCAACCGTTTAGGCGGTTTGAAATATTTTGTCAGGATTGACCCACGCCTCTTTAAAGAGTGAGTTCAATTCCTTGAAGACAGGGAAGGTGGCAGAAGATTTTGGTTTTACGTTAAAAAACAATTATTCCTCTCCTTATCTGGTATGTTGAGGACTTCCTTAACAGAATAAATTAGGGCCAATCACACCTTGAGACAGAGTATTGTCCCCCTCCATGTCCACCTCACCTTCATCCAGATCTGGCATGTCATTATCAAAGTCAGATTGGAGTACATGTGGGAGTGTGCATTTATGAGAGACCATCAAGGGGGGCTGAGGAGCCTGCCTGTGGTCAGCAGCCCTGACTAAAAAATCATCCATGGATTTCTTAAGGGTCTGCCTTTCTTGTCTGGCAGTAGCCAACTCTGTATTAATATTAGTAATCATTCCTTTGAATGATTCTAACCACTCTAGCTCCTGAACACTACTACCCTGAGAAGGTAGAGAACACGGAGTACACAGCAGAGATTCCCCCGGTGAAGGGGTAAACTTTGATAATGTCGATTATCTTTACAGGAATAAAAGCTATACCTTAAACACACCGTCAATACACTTTAAACCTTTAGCCGCTGTGGCTGCTATACTTAATTCACACTACGCACCTTTTACGCTATTAGCGTAAAAGGGTTCCGTAGTGTACGGACTTTGCATACACACGCCGCGCTGACGGTACAAAGTACTCGCAGCACATACACACCCAGAGATAAACTTTAAACCTTCTACAGCAATGCTATGCAATAATAGTACACTTTAAACCTTAGCAGGGCAATGAGCACACGACAACAATTGTGAGTTTACCGCTGGGTTCCGACACCACAGTGGATTATTTCTGAAAGGGGGTTTACAATACAAATTATACGCTACAATACAAGACAATATATATAACAGAACAATGGCTACAGTTAATGTACATACGTGAGAATATTCGCGTGCGCTTCCTGGTCCAGTCCTCCGTAATCAAATAGATAACGTTGTGAGTCTTGTGTCTGGCCGGCCTGCAGCAGGCTTTATTTATACAAGTCTTCCAAAAGCAATACAATGGATACTGTAATCCAGGCATGTCCAAACTGCGGCCCTCCAGCTGTTGAGAAACTACACATCCCAGCATGCCCTGACACAGCTTTAGCATTCTCTGACAGCAAAACTGTGTCAGGGCATGCTGGGATATGTAGTTTCACAACAGCTGGAGGGCCACAGTTTGGACATGCATGCTGTAATCCCTTTGTCCATTGTACACAGGGATGCACTTTTACAGTACAGGAGAGGTCATAGGTTGATTTGAAAAGGTAGGCGATGTCTTTCTCAACTGCTCTTGTGGGTGGTCTCCTCTGGATTCCCGCCGCATACATAATATACAGTAAATACAGTTTATATCTATATTCTGCTTCTGCACATAACTATCCCCAGGAACATGCGATCTTCCGCAGACCAACACCGGAATGTTTCCCTTAAAATACCCTACAGCTGGATACCAAATACCACCTTATAACCTTAGTCTGTCCCCTCTTATCCTGTAAAGTTGAATCCCTTTGTTCTGCAACCATTTAAACAGCTATAACTTTCTGATGTGGTGCAAGGAGACTATGTGTACATTGTGCACTATTTGGATTAAATATGTAATGTGTTCTGATGGCCCTCCATGCGTACACAAACTCTGCCGTAAATACCCATACCACGCGCCGATGCGCAGGACTGCGGGAGCGACCATACGCAAAGTGCGTACATGTGCACGCACTGCAGAACAAGTGCACGCGCAGTGGGTATGTGTGTGCAGTTTGTACGTGATGTGTGTTCTGTAATATTTTTCAACTTTGACAACTTTGTGTTGCATGAGGGACACACAGCCTTTTTGCCAGACATTCTAATTCAGCATAAATATACCCAGAATTAGTGAAAAAAAAAGTTTAGTGAAATAACACAGTGAAATCACACAGAAAACCCCAGATAGTCTGAAAGGAGTGACACAGAGGAATGAGACCCGCACACAATACCACAGTCAAAGCAGTGCTCTGCTGGGTATAAATCAGAGCCTTAGTAAGGCAGATTGCGGTTATATGCTCCCCCCTTTCTATAAATCCCCCTAGTACCAGTGCAAATGGTCATTTAGCAGGGTCTGTGGAAGAGCAGCGCTTGCATGCAGCCTGGAGGTCAGCAGAAGCAGGAAATGGCACCTTTGAGCTGCTGGTCCCGCTCTCCAGGAATCCCCGCCTCCGCAATGGCGCGCAGTCCCTCAGAAGATTATACTGGCTTCATATGTGATTTTTCATTGTAAAATGGGGTTAAGACCCCTTTTACCTCAGCAACAGTGTGGGTCTCTCAGTGGGCACTGAAGCCAGGTGCCCACCTTGCCATCATGCTGCCATTGTCCCCGAAGTGTCTGTACTCGCCACACCGCGTCATTGGCATCTGTTAGGGGTGGCGGCATGCTGACAGCGTGTGCGCACACTCTGAGGGCATGTGAAACAGCACCTCAGGAGCTAATGTCCTGTCAGCGGGGATACGAACCATTAATCCTATAGGAGGTTGGTTCGGTCCTTCCCCCACTAAGCCCTACGACGCAGGCAGACTGGTGCCAGCCAGTGCTGCCAGAAAAGAATAAAAATTTCTGAAGAAAACACTCTGGAGCTCCAGAGAATGCAACCGGCTCCTTGGGCACATTTTTCTAAACTGAGTCTGGTGGAGGGACATAGAGGGGAGGAGCCAGCACACAGTGAACTTTCTTGAAGTGCCAGGCTCCAATGGACCCGATCTTAAACCCCATGGTACTAATCCATCCCAGTATCCCGTAGGACGTTAGAGAAATGAATTAACAAATAGAAGATGGGCCTCAGTCGTTACTTAGCTCATATCTGGGATTTGAAATATGAAAAATAGAATTCTTATCACAGCCTGCCAAAATGTCATAAACTTAATGTTTTAAATAGTAATTATACTAGACTTACCGGGTTCAAGTCATAGAAACCTTTACTACGTTGCTCTTCAACTGTGCCATCCATCACGCTGTCCTCTTCATTCAGAGTAGCTTCTTCCAAGATTGCTGCCGCCTCTTCTGCTTCAGCCTCGGCGGCAGCTGCTCTAAGTCGAAGAGATTCGGCTTCTTTCATCTCTATAACAAATTTCCCAGAATCCAGATCTAGAACTTCTGCAAGTATCCTCAGTATGGCATTTAGGGATTCAGCCTGGCTGCCAGCAGGTATTCTCTCTTTCAAATTCCAAACTGTACCTATTGTATAGAGTGCCACAGTGTCATCAGCTGATAGCAGCCACAAGAACTAATATCATACAGTGAGAGCACCCACACACAGGAAGCCAAAAGCTTTCAGATAGTTTTGGAAGTTACATTTTAATACACAATATAAATTATAATAGGAATTTAATACCTACCGGTAATTCCTTTTCTCAAACTCCGTAGGGGATACTAGTATGTATTAGTACCATCGGTATAGATCGGGTCCATTGGAGCCTGGCACTTTAAGAAATGTTCAGTGTGTGCTCACTCCTCCCCTCCAGGCCCCTCCACCAGACTCAGTCTAGGAATACTGTGCCCGAGGAGACGGACATACTTTTGAGAGAAGGAAAGCATAACAGCAGCGGTGAGGTAACGAACCAACACACAACAATAGAAAAGGATAGCCACGCTAACCAGAACAGAGGATAGCCACGCTTACCAAACAAAAAGGACAGCAACGCTAGCTCAAACAGTAATAGGGAAAGCAACAGCAGACCAAACCAAGAACTTACAACCAGGTAAGCAGGAAACACGAAGCACTGAGGCGGGCGCACAGTATCCCCTACGGACTACAAGAAAAGGAATTACTGGTAGTTAGTAAATTCCTATTTTCTGTAACGTCCTTGGGGATACTGGGATGGATTAGTACCATGGGGAAATACCAAAGCTCCAGAACGGGTGGGAGAGTGCTGACACCCCTGCAAAACCACCTGACCAAACTTAAGGTCTTCACCGGCCAAGGTATCGAACTTATACAACTTAACGAACGTGTTCGAACCCGACCAAGTAGCCGCTCGGCACTACTGTAAGGCCGAGACGCCGCGGGCAGCCTCCCAGGAAGAACTAGTGGAGTGGGCCTGAATAGAACCCGGCAGTGGCAATGCCGCAGAAGAGTAGGTCTGTTGAATGGTCAATCTGAGCCATTGAACAATGGACTGCTAAGAAGCAAGACATCCAATTTTGGTAGCGTCATAAAGGACAAAACAGAGTCAGACTTTCTGTGACGAGCGGTCCTCTTAAAGTAAATCCTCAAAGCCCGAACCACGTCCAAGGATTTTGGAGCAACTGCTGTGTCAGACAGTACCGGAACCACTATCGGTTGATTAATGTGAAAATCAGATACCACTTTCGGCAAAACCTGTGGGCGAGTCCTGAGCTCCGCCCGATCTTCGTGAAAAATCAAATAAGGGCTCTTACAGGATAAGGCCCCCAATTCTGACACGTGCCTTGCAGAGGCTAAAGCCAGCAACATGACAGTCTGATACTTCAATTCCACCCTGTGTAAAGGTTCAAACTAGTCCGATTGGAGAAAAGTCAAGACCACATTGAGATCCCACGGAGCCGTGGTAGGGACAAAGGGTGGTTGAATGCGAAGGACAGCCTTCAGGAATGTCTGCACTTCCGGAATTACAGCCAAATGCTTCTGGAAGAATATGGAGAGGGCTGAAAACTGAACCTTAAGGGAGTCCAACCTTAGGCCCATAGCCACGCCTGCTCGCAGGAAGAGCAGAAAATGGCCAAGTTGAAAATCCACAGTAGAATATTTTCTACCCTCACACAACGAAACATATTTCTTCTAGATTCGGTGGTAATGTTTAGATGTGACCACCTTCCTGGCTTGGACCATAGTCGTGAAAACCCTGGAGGGAAGCCTTTTCCTGGCTAGAATCTCCCTTTCAACCTCCAAGCTGTCAAACGAAGCCGCAATAAAGTCTGGATAGATAAATAGGCCTTGTTGAAGAAGATCCTTGAGAAGCGGTAGAGGCTAGGGTTCCTCTAGAAATATGGTCAGGAGGTCCGCATACCAGGCCCGTCGAAGACAATCCGGGGCAATTAGAATTGCCTGAACATTTTCCCTTTTGAGTCTTTTTAGAACTCTGGGGATGAGCGGGATTGGAGGAAACCAGTATATGAACTGGTAAGTCGACGGTGATGTCAGAGCATCCACCGCTGCAGCCTGAGGATCCCTCATCCTGAAACAGTAATGACACAGCTTCTTGTTGAGACCAGTTGCTGAAACACCTGAGGGTGAAGGCCCCATTCTCCCGGATGGAGGTCGTGCCTGCTGAGGAAGTCCGCTTCTCAGTTGTCCACCGCCGTGGCGTTGTCCGACTGTACTTGTATGGCCTGATTTTGTAGAAGATAGGAGGCCTGCAGAAGAGCATTGTAAATTGCCCTGAATTTCAGAACATTTATTAGGAGCAAAGATTCCTGACTCAACCACTTTCCCAGGAACTGAGACCCTTGGGTCAATGTCCCCCAGCCCCGGAGGCCGAGTCCAAGACTGGGTACCGAAACTCCGGCCCTCCACAAGGTGAGAGACTTGTAGCCACCATAACAGGGAGATCCGTGCTCTTGGCGACAGAGCTATACTCTGGTGCAGGTGAGACCCTGACCACTTGTCTAGCAGATCCAGCCATACTGGATTGCCTCGTAGGAGGCCACCATCTTTCCCAGTAGGCGGATACAAAAGGTGAACAGAGACGCTGCGGGTCTGAGCCCCGAGCGGTCCATAGCCTGGATTGTCAATGCCTTGTCCATGGGGAGGAACACCTTCTGAGCCCCGTGACCAGTATCATTTCCAGGAACTGAATCCTTTGTGACCGTTCCAGGTGAGATTTCTGGAAATTTAGGATCCAACCATGTTCAGTAAGAAGGAGAGTAGCCAAGTTGATGTTGTTAAGCAGACTCTCCCTGGACACCGCCTTTATCAGGAGATCATCCCAGTAGGGAACTAGGTTGACTCCCATCATGCAGAGTTGCATCATCATCTCTGCCATGACTTTTGTGAATACCCATGGGGCTGTGGAGAAACCAAAGGGTAAGGCCTGAAACTGGAAATGGTGGTCAATAACAGCGAATCTGAGAGAAGCCTGATGAGGGGGCCGTATCGGGATGTGTAGATAGGCATCCTTGATCCCCTTCTTCAAGACCAGGGACCACAGACCTTAGAGATTCCATCTTGAACTTGAACACCCGAAGATACGGGTTCAGAGATTTGAGGTTCAAGATCGGCCGCACCAAACCATCCGGTTTCGGTACCACGAAGAGACTTGAATAAAATCCCCTGTTGTTTAACAGAGGAGGTACTGGAACAATAACCTTTGTCTGTAGTAGTTTTTGAATGACGTCCTGCAAGGTAACTCTTGCTACAGGTGAAGCTAACAAGCTTGACTTGAAGAATCTGAGAGGAGGGGGTGCTTGAAATTCCAACCGGTAACCCTGGGATATGAGGTCCCTCACCCACGGGTCCCGGCAGGATTTCGCCCACACATGGGCGAAGTGTTGAAGTAGAGCACCCACCTGAAATTCCCCTGCAGCTGGGGCCAAACGTCACGCGGAGGGCTTAGTGGAGGAGGGTCCGGAGGCATGGTCCAGAGAACCGTCAGCCGCTGGTTTAAGGGACTTACCTCTATTTCCTCTAGCTGCATTGGAGGCACCTCTGGCTCTGCTTCTAAATCTGGCCATGCGAAACGACTGTAGAGAGGGGCAGGATAGGGACGTATAGCCGGAGGCGCAGCAGATGGCAAATAGGTAGACTTACCCGTCGTTGCTTGAGAGATCCACTTGTTCAGTTCTTCCCCAAACAATGCATCCCATGTAAAAGGAAGACCGCCATTGCTGTGGCACGGGCATTAATGAGGCCTATTTCATTGATCGCATTGCTCATGAAATTCGCAGCATCCTGGATATGATGCAATAGAGTCAGGATTTCTTCCTGAGGTAGCGTGTCAAACCCCATTATCATATTATCGGACCATTTTACCATGGCTCTTGTAATCCAACCGCAAGCAATGGTGGGCCTCTGTGTTACGCCCACTGCGGTATAAACTGATTTGAGTGTAGTCTCAATTTTATGGTCAGCGGGGTCTCTGAGAGAGATAGCACCAGGTACAGGCAGCACAATCTTACGAGACAGCCTGGACACTGAGGTATCCACACATGGAGGGTTCTCCAATACCTTCCTATCCTCAGGTGGGAAAAAAATTAGCAACCGTTAAGAGGTTTTACATTTTTTGTCAGGATTGACCCACGCTTATTTAGAGAGTGAGTTCAATTCCTTGGAGACAGGGAAGGTGGCAGAAGATTTTGGTTTTATGTTAAAAAAACAATTCTTCCTCAGGTTCTGTCTCCTTATCTGGATGTTAAGGACTTCTCTAATAGAATAAATTAGGCCCTCCACACCTTGAGACAGAGTATTGTCCCCCTCCATGTCTACCTCACCTTCAGCCAAATCTGGCATGTCATTATCAGAGTCAGATTGGAGTACATGTGGGAGTGTGCATTCATGAGAGTCCATCAGGGGGGGCTGAGGAGCCTGCCTGTGGTCAGCAGCCCTGACTACAAAATCATACACGGATTTCTCAAGGGTCTGCCATCCTTATCTGGCAGTAGTCAACTCTGTATTAATATTAGTAATCATTCCTTTGAATGATTTTAACCACTCTGGCTCCTGAACACTACTACCCTGTTAAAGTAGAGAACAATGGGGCAGATGTATTAACCTGGAGAAGGCATAAGGAAGTGATAAACCACTGATAAGTGCAAGGTGATAAACACACCAGCCAATCAGCTCCAATATGTAAATTAACAGTTAGGAGCTGACTGGCTGGTGTGTTTATCACCTTGCACTTATCACTGGTTTATCACTTCCTTATGCCTTCTCCAGGTTAATACACCTGCCCCACAGTGTACAAAGGAGAGATCCTACGGTGAAGGCGAAAACTGTGTTGCATGAGGGACAGACAGCCTTTTTGCCAGACATTCTGATTCAGCAGAAATACACAGTTTAGTGAAATAACACAGTACAGTGAAAAACACAGGACGGTGATATAACACAGTAAACCCCAGACACCTTAATGGAGTGACACAGAGAGGAATGACACCAGCGCACAATACCTCAGTCAAAGCAGTGCTCTGCTGGGTATAACTCAGAACCTTAGTTAGGCAGAATGTGGTAGAGCCACCTATATGCTCCCCCCCTTGGTATAAAACCCCCTGGTACCAGTACAATTGGGGATTCAGCAGGGCCTGTGGAGGAGCGGCGCTTGCATGCAGCATGGAAGTCAGCAGCAGCTGGAAATGACGCCTTCGAGCCATTCATCCCGCTCTCTGGGAAGACCCGTACCCTCAATGGCGCGCGGTCCCTATATGATTATACTGGCTTTATTGTAAACATATACAGTGTAAAATGGAGTTTAAAAATAGGATTTTAATTACCTATCGGTAAATCCTTTTCTCGTAGTCCGTAGAGGATGCTGGGGTCCACATTAATACCATGGGGTATAGACGGGTCCCTTGGGAGCTATGGGCACTTTAAGAGTTTAATAGTGTGGGCTGGCTCCTCCCTCTATGCCCCTCCTACCAGACTCAGTCTAGAACTGTGCCAGAGGAGACGGACATACTTCGAGAGAAGGAAATACACAGATAGTGGTGAGATTCACACCAGCTGACATATAACATAAATCCAAGCTAACCAGCTTGAAACGAATCAGCAACGACTGAACAACAGTACTTAACTAAGTAACAAAAGCAGGAAAACTGAGCGCTGAGCGGGCGCCCAGCATCCTCTACAGACTACGAGAAAAGGATTTACCGGTAGGTAATTAAAATCCTATTTTCTCTTACGTCTTAGAGGATGCTGGGGTCCACATTAGTACCATGGGGATGTACCAAAGCTCCCAGTACGGGAGTGAGAGCGCGGAGGCTCCTGCAGAACCGATTGACCAAACTGAAGGTCTTCAGAGGCCACAGTATCGAACTTGTAGAACTTAGCAAATGTGTTCGATCCTGACCAAGTAGCCGCTCGGCAAAGTTGTAAAGCTGAGACACCCCTGGCAGCTGCCCAGCAAGAACCCACTTTACGAGTAGAGTGGGCCTTAACGGATTTTGGATACGGCAATCCTGCCGTAGAATAAGCGTGCTGGATAGTGAACCTAATCCAGCGAGAGATCGTCTGCTTAGAAGCAGGACACCCAATTTTCTTGGGATCATATAGGACAAACGGAGAGTCCGACTTTCTGTGACAAGAAGTTCTCTTCACATATATCTTCAGAGCCCTTACAACATCCAAGGACTTTGATGTGATTGAGGAGTCAGTAGCCACTGGCACCACAATAGGTTGGTTGATATGAAATGCCGACACAACCTTCGTAAGAAACTGCTGATGTGTCCGGGCTCAGCCCTATCTTCGTGGAGGATCAAGTAAGGGCTTTTACAGGATAAAGCCCCCAATTCGGACACGCATCTAGCAGAAGCTAAGGCCAACAACGTGACCGCCTTCCATGTAAGAAATTTTACCTCAACCTCCTGTAGAGGCTCAAACCAATCCGACTGGAGGAATTGGAGCACCACGTTAAGGTCCCAAGGCGCCGTAGGCGGTACAAAGGGAGGTTGGATGTGCAGAACTCTCTTCAAAAAAGTCTGAACCTCAGGGAGAGCAGCCAATTGTTTCTAGAAGAAAATGGATAGGGCTGAAATCTGGACCTTCACAGATCCCAACCTCTGCTCTTCGTTCTGCCCTGCTGGTTTATGTAAGCCACTGTTGTTACGTTGTCCGACTGCACTTGAATGGCCCGATTTCTTAGAAGTGGGGTCGCCTGAAGAAGACCGTTGTAGACGGCTCTTAGTTCCAGGATGTTGATGGGCAGGCCGGCTTCCAGGCTTGACCACCGTCCTTGGAAAGTTACTCCTTGAGTGTGCTTGTGGAGATGAGATCCCGACCACTTGTCCAGAAAATCCAGTTGGAAGGTCAGAGCGAGGAACCTCCCGTACTGGAGAGCCTCGTAAGAGGCCACCATCTTTCCCAACAGGCGAATGCATTGATGAACCGACACCCGGGCTGGCTTCAGGACATTCCGGACCATAGTTTGTATCACCAACGCCTTTTCCTGCGGAAGAAACACCTTCTGCACTTCTGTGTCCAGGATCATTCCCAGAAAGGACAACCTCTGGGTTGGTTCCAAATGTGACTTTGGAAGGTTCAGAATCCAACCATGACTCTTGAGGCGGCGTATTGTGAGAACTATGAACTGCAGCAGCTTCTCCTTGGACGATGCCTTTATCAGCAGATCGTCCAGATATGGAATGGTGTTCACCCCTTGTCTGCGGAGGAGAATCATCATCTCTGCCATCACCTTGGTAAACACCCTTGGTGCTGTGGAGAGGCCGAATGGCAGGGCCTGGAACTGGAGATGACAGTCCAGCAATGCGAAATGGAGATAAGCCTGATGCGGCAGCCATATCGGAATGTGGAGGTGCGCATCCTTGATATCCAGGGATACCAGGAATTCCCCCTCTTCCAGACCTGATATCACCGCCCTGAGAGACTCCATCTTGAACTCCTTTAGAAAGGGGTTCAATGATTTTAGGTTCAGAATGGGCCTGACCGAAACCATCAAGTTTCGGTACCACGAAAAAGGTTCGAATAGTAACCTGTGGCCTGCGCAGGAGGAGGAACTGGCACAATGACCTGTGCCTCCACCAGCTTCTTGTAGTACAGTGCTGTCTGTCAACAGAGCTGGTAAGCCTGATTTGAAAAAACGATGAGGAGGGAGACTTTGAAATTCCAGCCTGTATCCCTGGGATACAATATCTATCACCCAGGGATCCAGGCCGGACGATACCCAGACATGACTGAAGTGTCTAAGTCTCGCTCCCACTGGCCCCACCTCCAGGCCGCGCGGTCCACCGTCATGCAGAGGACTGTGGCGTACCTGAAGCAGGCTTTTGTTCCTGGGAACCTGCAGCGGCAGGTTTCTTGGACTTAACTCGACCTCCCCTAAAGAAGATATTGGACGGTCTGGCCTTTCTAGGCTTGTTAGGCCGAAAGGACTGTGTTGCAGATGAAGAGAAGGATTTCTTCGGAGCA
Source organism: Pseudophryne corroboree (assembly GCF_028390025.1). Taxonomy (NCBI): domain Eukaryota; kingdom Metazoa; phylum Chordata; class Amphibia; order Anura; family Myobatrachidae; genus Pseudophryne; species Pseudophryne corroboree. The sequence goes on along the minus strand of NC_086454.1, from coordinate 257,741,516 downwards.
GGTGCTGCTGAGGGAAGAAACGGAGTCTTACCCGCTGTAGCCGTGGATATCCACACGTGTAGAGCTTCCCCAAAGAGAGCCTTGTCTGGATTCCGCGTCGGCCGACCACTGGCGCAGCCACAGTCTCCGACGAGCTGAAACAGACATGGAAGATATTCCCGCAGCCATAGAATCCAGGTCTTTCATGGATTCTACCATAAAACCTGCTGAATCATGTATGTTGCGTAAAAATAATGCAACATCATCCTTATCCATCGTATCCAAATCCTCAAGTAAGGTAGCCGACCACTTTACTATAGCCTTTGCAATCCATGCACTAGCAATAGTGGGACGTAATATGGCCCCTGAAGCAGTGTACATTGATTTAAGTGTGTTAGCAATTTTTCGATCTGCCGGCTCCTTAAAGGCGGTAGATCCTGGAACAGGCAAAACCACCTTCTTTGAGAGTCTGGACGCAGATGCGTCAACAATCGGTGGGTTTTCCCCATTTTTCCTAGCCTCCTCAAGAGAAAGGAAACGCCACCTGTACCTGTTTAGGGATCTGGAATTTTTTCTCAGGGTTTTCCCATGCTTTCTCAAATAAAGCATTCAATTCCTTTGACACAGGGAAGCTTAGCGAGGCTTTTTTATTTTCAGTGAAAAAGGCCTCCTCAATCTTGTCAGGTGTGGTATCATTAATATTCAACACATCCCTGATAGCCTCTATCATCAATTGCACCCCTTTTGCAAGAGATGCGGACCCCCGCGACACATTCCGATCACCGTCTGTGGTGTCAGAATTGGTATCCGTGTCGTCCTGTGTGACATGCACAAGCGCACGCTTATGGGGGGTATATAGCGGAGCGTCCCGAGGTACCAGAAACCGGCCATACTGCCACAGAGTTCTGTAATACCTGGGTTGCAGATTCATTACTTGCAACCCTGTCAGAAATCTGAGAAATCCAAGATTTCATAGAGGAAAACCACTCAGACTCCCTTGCTGGTATCTGTGCTAAAACAGTGCTATCCTGATTACATGGAATGGGATCATCCTGAGAGGACAAATCTTCTGCAGCATATGACACAGTGTCCCTGGACATAGCTAAAGGAGACCACCAAACACTCCACACACACACACACACACACACACACACACACACACACACACACACACACACACACACACAGGGGAGGGCAGACAGTTTCCCCCCCAAGAATGGCAAGAGAGACACAGAGATTGGAGCCAACCCACACACAGCGCTTTCACTAAAGGGAGACCCCTTATCAGCGCTGGCTGTGCACCTCAATAGGACACACAGTCGTATTACATCCCCCCCCCCCCCTTCTACAACCCCCTGGTACCGTTTACAGACAGCTGGAGTTGCTGTGGAGGGACCGGATTCTCCTTCTCAGCGCTGTGCAGGCAGGAAAATGGCGCTGGAACGCTGCTGGGTCCGCTCTAAGGAGAAGCTCCACCCTCTTAATGGCGCTGTCTTCCCGCTCTTCATGGGTTATACTGGCCTGAGGAATTAGTGCTGGCTGAGATCCAAGGACCCAGACAGGCTTCTGGACCAGTGTAGGGGATAAGCGCTGGCCCCTCACAGCACCGCACCATGTACCGCTGAGCCTTCCCAGGAGCGCAGTTAATACCACGCTCCCTTCCCGCTGCCGCCATCTTCACACCGGCCCCCTGGGGGGCGGTATCCAATCGGACGGGGGGGCGGTATCTCACTCGCCACCGATTCTTCAGCTCTGCAAGAGGGTGGTGGCATGCTGCTGGGGCGAGTGGTCCCCTGTGGCGGAGAACGATCAGACCCCTCTGGAGCTCAGTGTCCAGTCAGCGGAAACAGTGGCTCAGACCCCGCAGGGCGGACACTGCTCCCCACCCTCAGTCCCTCGCTGCAGGGAGGCTGTTGCTAGCAGCCTCCCTGTAAAATAATAAACTCTAAAAAACATTTTTACTAGGAAAACTCAGGAGAGCTCCCCTAGCTGTGACCGGCTCCTCCGGGCAAATTTTCTAAATTGAGTCTGGTAGGAGGGGCATAGAGAGAGGAGCCAGCCCACACTCTCAAACTCTTAAAGTGCCAATGGCTCCTGGTGGACCTGTCTATACCCCATGGTACTAATGTGAACCCCAGCATCCTCAAGGACGTAAGAGAAAATTGGATTTTAATTACCTACCGGTAAATCCTTTTCTCGAAGTCCATAGGAGATACTGGGAATCAATTTAGTACCATGGGGTATAAACAGGTCCACTTTGAGCACTATAGAAGTTTGTTAACGTGTGGTGGCTCCTCCCTCTATGTCCCTCCTAACAGACTCAGTCTAGGAAACTGTGCCCGAGGAGACGGACATACTTTGAGAGAAGGATATAGATAAGGAAAGTGGTGAGATTTCAAACCAGAACAAGAGGAAAGCCATGCTAACCAAACTTGAAAACTGGAACAGCAACAGCTGAATCAAACAACAGTAGTTAAACAAGTACCCTTGCAGGAAGAACGAAGCACCGGGCAGGAGCCCAGTATCCCCTACGGACTATGAGAAAAGGATTTACCGGTACGTAATTAAAATTCTATTTTCTCTTATGTCCTAGGGAATACTGGGAATCCATTTAGTACCATGGGGAAGTACCAAAGCTCCCAAACTGGGTGGGAGAGTGCTGAGGTTTCTGTGGAACTGACTGACCCAACTGAAGGTCCTCAGAGGCCAAGGTATCAAACTTGGAAAACTTGGCAAACGTGTTCGAACCCGACGAAGTAGCTGCTCAGCAGAGCTGTAATGCAGAGACACCCCAGGCAGCCACCCAAGAGGAACCCACCGACCTAGTAGAGTGGGCCTGTACAGATTTTGGAATCGGCAAGTCTGCCCTGGAATAAGCATGCTGGATAGCGAGCCTGATCCAGCGAGCAATTGACTGCTTTGAAGCAGGACACCCAATCTTGTTGGCATCATATCAAACGAAGACTGAGTCGGATTTCCTGTGACGAGCAGTTCGCTTTACATATACCTTCAAAGCCCTTACAACATCCAAGGACTTTGAAGAAGCAGAGGTGTCAGTAACAACCGGGACCACAGTTGGCTGGTAGATGTGAAACGCCGACACCACCTTAGGAAGGAATTGCTGACGAGTCATCAGTTCAGCCCTGTCCTCATGGAAAATCAAGTAGGGGCTCTTGTGAGACAACGCCGCCAGCTGCGACACGCGCCTTGCCGAAGCCAAGGCCAACAGCGTGATGGTCTTCCACGTAAGATACTTTACGTCTACCTCCTGTAACGGTTCAAACCAGTCCGATTGGAGGAAAGTCAGAACCAAATTGAGATCCCAAGGTGCTGTTGGAGGCACAAAGGGAGGTTGGATGTGAAGAACACCTTTCAAGAACATCTGAACCTCAGGGAGAGAAGCCAATTGTTTCTGAAAGAAAAAAGACAAGGCCAAACTCTGAACTTTTATGGAGCCTAGGCGCAGGCCCACGTTAACTCCCGACTGCAGGAAAAGCAGGAAATGTCCCAGATGAAAGTACACCGCAGAATATGGTCTGCTTTCACACAAAGAGACATATTTCTTCCAGATACGATGGTAATGTTTTGACGTTACCCCCTTCTTGGCTTGGATCATAGTCTGGATAACCTTGCCAGGAATCCCGCTCCTGGCTAGAATCAGCCGTTCAACTTCCATGCTGTCAAACGTAGCTGTGGGAAGTCTTAATAGACGAACCGGCCCTGTTGCAGAAGATCCTCTCGAAGACGCAGAGGCCACGGATCTTCGATTAACATCTCGAGAAGATCCGCATACCAGGCCCTTCGCGGCCAGTCCGGAGCAATCAGGGTTGCTTGAACTCTTTCCCTTTTTATTCTTTTGAGGACTCTTGGGATCAGAGGAATGGGAGGAAACACGTACACCAGCTGGTAGACCCAAACGTGTATTGTTTAAAAATTAAGATACAAACTGTTATTTGATTATCCCTTGATTGATCTTTTGATGTATTAGGTGCGATATCAACTATTATAGATTGCTGGATCGTATATTTGAGCCATTCCTGTCCTCTTGGAGGACCATTACTCCCTTTAAAAACGGTTTTGTACACCAATAAAATAGACAGAGGCCGCCACAACGGGTATACACTCTCAGGATGAGATCTAATTATTTAACAAAAAAGATCTCTGGAAATTTGGAGTAACCCGTAATATTATTCAATTGATATTTCACTTTTTTCACATTTTCTAAATACTGCATTTTTGCAATTACAATTGTATGGGTCATTCCCACTACGGAATTAATTATAAGCTATTTATATTATGAATTGATTATCAATATACATATACCTTGACTATATTTTTTGTTATAGCAGGTGCAAACCATATTATGATTAACCTGCTCTGTTTATGTGTCCTATTTTTTTGACTACTTCATTTTAATATTTTCAATAAATGTTAAGTTTTAATTTTATAACATTAACAAATTATATTAAAAAAGAGTGCACCACAAAGTAAGCCTTCCTTGGGTGACGACCGTCTACGATCGTCCTTCCCTTTTGTCCCTTCTCAGACCCACGGAGTTCTCAGGGTGTCGACCGCTAGAGCTTGCGGGTCCCTCGACCTGGAACAAAACCGCTTGAGCTTCTTGTTGAGTCGAGAGGCCATCATGTCGATTTGTAAATAACCCCACCAAATGGCCTGAATGGCCTGATTCTGAAGAAGAGATGAGTTCCAGGATGTTTATTGGAAGAAAGATTTCCTGACTTGACTATCTTCCTTGAAACTGCACCCCCTGGGTGACTGCACCCCAACCTCTGAGGCTTGCGTCTGTGGTTAACAGAATCCAATTCTGAATCCCGGACCTTCGACCCTCCACTAGGTGAGAAGTTTGTAGTCACCACAGGAGGGAGATCCTGGCTTTCGGCGACAGACGAATCCGATGATGAATGTGATCATTTGTCCAACAGATCCAGCTGGAAGGCCCTCGCATGACACCTTCCGTACTGAATTGCTTCGTAAGAAGCCACCATTTTCCAAATAAGGCGGATGCACAGATGTACTGAGATTTGGGTCGGCTTCAAGACAGCCCGAAACATCAACTGGATCACCATTCCCTTTTCCAAGGAAAGGAACACTCTCTGAGACTCTGTGTCCAGTATCATTCCCAGGAAATGAAGCTTCTGCGTTGGTTCTAGGAGAGATTTTGGTAGGTTCAGAATCCACCCACGATCCAAGAGTAATCTGGTCGTGAGACCAATGTTCTCCAACAACTGCTCCCTGGACGCAGCCTTTATCAGAAGATCGTCCAGGTAAGGAATTACGATCACTCCCTGTCTGCGGAGTAACATCATCATCTCTGCCATCGCTTTGATGAACACCCTCGGTGCTGTGGAGAGACCAAATGGTAGTGCCTGAAACTGGTAGTGACAGTCCTGCAGTGCAAACCGTAGATAAGCCTGATAAGGCGGCCATATTGGAATGTGAAGGAATACATCCTTGACATCCATAGACGCTAGGAATTCCCCCTCTTCCAGACCTGAGATAACCGCTCTCAGAGACTCCATCTTGAACTTGAACACTTGTAAGTATGGGTTCAATAATTCAGAATTGGTCTTACCGAACCATCCGGTTTCGGAACTACAAACAAGCTGGAATAGTATCCCTTGTTTTGTAGATGAGGTGGAACTGGAACAGTGACCTGGGTTTGTAACAGTTTCTGAATAGCTTCTTGTAAGGTTACTCTTGCTTCTTGTGAAACTGGTAAGCCTGATTTGAAGAATCTGTGAGGTGGGGGATCCTGGAACTCCAGCCTGTAGCCCTGGGATATAATGTTTATGACCCAGAGATCCTGGCACGATCTTGTCCAGGTCTTACTGAAGAATTGTAGCTGGCCTCCCACCTGCCTGTCTCCCAGGCATCGTGGACCACCGTCATGCGGAAAGTTTTGAGGAGGCAGAGCCTGAGCTCTGTTTCTGTGAACCAGCAGTCACTGGTTTGCGTGGTTTACCTCTAGCACCACTTGCGGCGGTAGAAGAACCTCTGGCCTTGCCCCTAAACTTGGCAGTCCGAAAGGACTGTAAATTGGGTCCTGAGTAGGCCTTCCTGGCTGGCGGAGCGGCAGAAGGTAGATAAGTGGACTTACCCGCAGTAGCTCGTGCGATCCACTTGTCGAGCTCATCACCAAATAAGGCCTTCCTCACCTTTTTTTGAGTCCGCGTTAGCAGTCCACTGACGTAGCCATAATCCCCTGCCATAGCTGTAGTGCGTGCATTAAGCAAATCTATATCTTTAATGGCTTCCATCATAAAATTCGCAGAGTCTTGTATGTGCTGCAGGAATAACACAATTTCCTCTTGATGTAAGGTGTCTAACCCCTCAATTAAATTACCAGACCATTTAGCAATGGCACGAGTAATCCACCCACATGTTATAGTGGGTCTCTGGGCCACCCCTGCAGCTGTATACAAAGATTTGAGTGTATTCTCAATCTTACGATCAGCTGTATCCTTTAGGGAGGCTGCACCAGGAACAGGTAATACCATTTTATGCAAGAGCCTGGAGACTGATGTATCCACTATCGGTGGATTTTCCCATATTTACCTATCCTCAGGAGGAAAAGATGATAAAAACCGCCTAGGAATTTGACATTTCTTATCTAGATTAACCCACGGTTCTTCAAACAGGGTATTTAGTTCCTTTGATATGGGAAAATTGGCTGAGGATTTTTTTCTTTATATTAAAGTAAGATTCCTCACACTCCTGTCACCTTTTCAGGGATATTTAAGACTTCTCTGATAGAATCTATGAGAGCCTCTAAACCCTGCGAAAGAGTACCCTCCCCTACCTCTATGTCCACCTCACCTTCCTCCATTTCTGACCCTTCATTATCAGTCAGAATGCAGGATATGGGCCAAAGTACATTTTTGCGGACAAATGATAGAGGACTGAGATGCTGGTCTGAGTACTGCGTCCTTTTGCATAAACTCAGCCATAGACTGTCTTAAGTATTGCGTCTCTTCCTCATTACGAGATAATTTAGTAGAGATGGTGGAAATCATCCCCCTAATGGAGTCCATGCTGGCTCCACCCCACTAGCCTGAGAAGGGATACTACACTGAGTACACACTAATGAGCCACCTGGAGAAGAGGAACACTGTGCCTTACATGAAACACACTCTTTGCCTGACATACTGCATCAGTGACAGCACACACACAGGAAAAGGTTAAAAGCACAATTAACCCACAAAGAGCCCTTCCCGAGAGACACAGAGCGAGGATAGAACCAGCACACAACGCCCTTATCGCTAAAGCCAAGCTTAGCTGGGTCGCAGACTAAGTACCTAGATCAGGGACTTAGTACACTAGTATAACGCTCACCCCGGTTATGACCCCCTGGTATCGCTGAGGTAATCTGGAGGCTCTCCGAAGGCGTTGCGCATCCCTATAGTCAGCGTCTGTGTCAGCTGCAGTAGGGTAAAATGGCGCCTGTGAGCTGCTGGATCCGCTCATAGTGAAGCCCCGTCCCTTCAATGGCGCGCGGTCTTCCCGCTCTTCTTTATACTGACATTATGTGTCTGTGTGCATAAAATGGAGTAAGCCCCTTTTTAAGCCTGTATTGCCAGTCTGGGTACTGTGTACACTACAGTGTACTAAGTCTGGAGACACATTCCGCCCCGTGTAGAAGCCGTGCGTCTCCGTACCCTTATGCTGCCATAATGGCTTAGTACTCACCACTCTTCTTTCTTCTGGCTCTGTTAGGGGTGGCGGCGTGCTGTGGGAATGTACGCTCGCTGTGGTGGGGCTTGCGATTAGTTCCCTAGTGTCCTGTCAGCGGGGAACGGGACCATTAACCCTGAGTGGGGTTGGCCCGTTCTCCCCCGAAGTCCCACAACGCAGGCAGTCTGGTGCCATCCAGTCCTGCCTGAAAATAACAAACTTTAAAAATAAATGCAGAAAACTCTTCAGGAGCTTCCAGAGATGTGACCAGCTCCTTCGGGCACATTCTCTAAACTGAGTCTGGTAGGAGGGGCATAGAGGGAGGAGCCAGCACACGTTCACAAACTTCTATAGTGCCCATGGCTCCAAGTGGAACCATCTATACCATTGGTACTAAATGGATTCCCAGTATCTCTTAGGACATAAGAGAAATTGTAAATATGATAAAAGAATGTAAAGTATTTTTGTACAGTTATCCACCTTAAGATTTGTAGTGGGGGTTTTACCTGCAACCAATGTCTGCAGTAGTCTCATCTCCATAGTAGTTGCAGAGGTCAAAAGTATAGTTTCCAGAGTCTGCATAGAAGGGGCATCAAAAGAAGCCAAAAGATCTGGATTATCTTCTGTAACTGTTTGCAGACAGTAAGCTGTGAAAAAAGTGAAGCATTCAGAGATTATAAAGATATATTACAAAGGTACAAAGTGTTCACAAAAGGAGATCTATTAATCTAGATCAGTTTCCCAAATGCAGTCCTCAAAGCAATCTTGCAGGACAGGTTTTAAGTATATCCATGGTGACTGTGCGGGGTGATATTTTTAACTACTTGTTGACTCCATGTTGTTCATGTATGACTCCATTTTGCTTATGTATGACGTTATTGCTTATGCGAAGATACTCTATATTAGTACAGGTTGAGTATCCCATATCCAAATATTTCGAAATACGGAATATTCTGAAATACGGAATTTTTTGAGTAAGAGTGAGATAATAAAACCTTTGTTTTCTGATGGCTCAATGTACACAAACTTTGTTTAATACACAAAGTTATTAAAAATATTTTATTACATGACCTTCAGGCTGTGTGTATAAGGTGTATATGAGACATAAATGCATTCTATGCTTAGACTTTGGTCCCATCACCATGATATCTCACTATGGTATGCAATCATTCCAAAATACGGAAAAATCCGATATCCAAAATACTTCTGGTCCCAAGCATTTTGGATAAGGGATACTCAACCTGTACTTTATTATGATCTCAGAGCTTTGCAGACAGATAGGCACCCGCTGGATATACAGCCTTACTTTAATTAACAAGCTGTCTTTCATCTTGACCCAGCGTGAAAAGACAGTCAGTGGGGAGTGCAGACCGCTTTTATGCTGGCTGATTATAATAATGTTCCTATTATCAGTATCTCAGATGGAAACGGTCTAGTAAGCTACATTTGAGGTATTATGTTCCTATGTGTGTGAAAGGGGAATCTGTCAGGTTTAAGATAAATTATCTTATGTGAACGACTACTGTACCCAGCTTCACAGACACTGACGGTCGTATCTTTTAAGACAATGTTAAGGTGCCCATACACTTATACGATATGGCCCTTTTTTCACACGATTTCGACCCATTGGGCCGATAAATCATGTGAAAAGTGTCACATCGTATGTGTTTTACTTACCATTCCGATCCGATGTACGGTCCCGTGCGCATCAGATTGGATCCGGATATCGTCATGGCTGCCACTAGGCTTTGCCCGATCATCCTGCAGCCATGACTGGGATCGAATACGATACATTGTATGCAAAAGTGTCACATACGGTGCAGCCGCCCGGGAGCTGCCGGGTGAGTTGGCGGGGTACCGCATGCGAGGTTCACATGCGATACCTAGCACTAGTGGATGGGCACCTTTAGAGTGTTCCTGAAGGCATGCTATAAAACCTAGAAGTTTACACATAGCAAATTGGTTCCAATTGGAGCTAGTTCTGTCTGCAGCTTAATTAGTTTTCCTATAAACCCACTTCAGCTTAGTAATTCAGACAGACAGAGTTATTCAGATGGGACCCTGAAGACGACTGAATCTTATTTCTTTGAAACTACTTATAACCGATGACCATTGTCAGGAACAGTCCTTACACATCTGAGAAACAGCCAAGTATATATAATTTGATATCACATGTATGTTTTCATTTTTGTTACTTAAATAAATAAATGCTTAGCCTTTTTGAAATGTCCTGTGTCAGTCTCCATATTTAACACATTGTATCCCAGAACCTGGTCGCTTGAGTTTTTCAACCGACAACAGTGCCTTAATTAGTACCGCAAATAATTTGATGTAACGATCTGCAATGAGCCATGAATATCTTTAAAACCTGCACTGTTAGGGTGACTTGAGGAATGAGTTTGGGAACCACTGATCTAGATGTTGTCCCTGGAGCTGCAAGGGTTTATTTTTTTTCCTCTATCTCCCTTTCCTCCTCTCTTCAGCATTCCCCAGCCAGCATCCTTTTCTCCTCTTACACCAGCTCTCTCTTCTGTTGCTACTTCTCTTTCACCATGACAAGCATTTTCCCTCTTTCTCTTTCATCCACTAGGGCAGAGGTTCCCAAACTGTGTGCTGTGGCTCCCTGGGGTGCCTCGGGACACTTGCAGTGGTGCCCTGGGTTGGTGGTCCAGGACCAATTCAAATTATTCATGGTCAATGTAATAGGCAAAACCAGTGCTGGAGGCTGCCAGTCATAAAATATGTGGCCAAACAGAAGCAAATCTTGTCCCTCACCACACAACTGACCCTAAGGATGACATATAAACGCAATCTACTTAATGTAATATTTCTTTCTAAATTTCTCAATATGAAATTTTTGGCCTAGGGGTGCCGTGAAAAAAATTCTGATATTCTAGGGCGCCGTGATTCAAAAAAGTTTGGAAACCACTGCACTAGGGGACACTGGAGATCTCAGACAGCTGGGGTGTGAAGGAGGCAGACCGGAAGTAGCACAATGTAATATATTTAAAAAAATATGCATGGCTCCTCCCCCTTCACGCCCCCCCAATCCCTCCAGTTTGAAAAATTGTGCTGGAGGTAGCAGCACAAAAAGGAGGGTTTTGGTACTTACCGATAAATCCTTTTTTCGGAAGCCATAGGGGACACTGGCACAACTTCAAGACTGTGGGGGTGATGATGGTGGCTTACAGAGAGCTGGCACTTTGAATAATCTAAGAAGTGAAACAGGATCCTCCCCCTCTATCCCCCATCATCCCTCAGTTACGAATTAGCCGAGAGGAGACGGGAACAAGATAACAGAACTATACGAGGGTAAGAGAGCATATAACAATAAAACTCAAAACACAACAAGGAAGGCAAGAGAACAGCGACGGCGGCTGGCCAGCCAGTGTCCCCTATGGCTTTCGAAAAAGGGATTTATCGGTAAGTACCAAAATCCTCCTTTTTCTGTCAGCCACTAGGGGACACTGGCACAATTTCAAGACTGTGGGGACGTCCCAAAATTTCCCCCCAGGGCGGCAGATCACTGAGGAACTTGCAAAACAAGACGGCCAAACCGTGAGGATGAAGCCACAAAAGTATCAAACTTGTAGAATTTAGCAAACGTATGAATACTGGCCCAAGTGACTGCTCTACAGAGTTGAGACATGGTAGCCCCCTACTAGCGGCCCACGAAGACCCAACTGAGCGTGTTGAGTGGGCAGCAATGGATAATGGAGATCGCCTAGATTGGCCTGACGAATAGTCAACCGAATCCAGCGAGCCATGGTCTGCTTAGCATGCAACATCATGGGAATCACACATTCCGGAATCCCTTTGCATTTTAGGATGTCTCCCTCAAAAGCCATCCCGTTAAACGTATCCATGGTAAATCTGGATGCACGAAGGGCCCTTGTTGGAGTAGATCAAGACGCAGAGGTAGAGGCCAAGGATCGTTCCGCTAGTAGAAGGCGCAGGTCTGCAAACCAAGCTCTCCGAGGCCAATCTGGTGCCACCAAGATCACCATGATTGACTCACATTTGTCGAGGAAGCCGAGATGAGACACCACGAAATCCACCTCTGGACACCCCCAGCGTTGTGTCAGAGTGTCGAACACCTCTGGGTGAAGTGCCCATTCTCCCGGATGTAGATCCTGATGGCTGAGGTAGTCTGCTTCCCAATTGTCCTGGAATGAATACTGCCAAGAGGATTACAGCGTTCTGTTATGCCCACTGGAGAATTTGAGTCACCTCTCGCATCGCTTGGCGACAGAGTTCCTCCGTTTGTTTACGTACGCTACAGCAGTCGCGTTGTCTGACTGAACTTTTACTACCTTGGATCGAAGAATGTGGGCAGCTTGTACCAGCACACTGTAGATCACTCTCCGTTCCAACACATTTATTGGCAACAGTGATTCCTGTGGAGACCAATGGCCCTGAAGATAGAAGTCCAACACAACTGTGCCCCATTCTCAAAGGCTGGCATCTGTTGTTAAAAGCGTCCAGTTCCATACCCCAAAACACCTGCCCGCAGTGGGACTGTGCAGCTGGAGCCACCAAAGAAGCGAAAGTCGTGTCTCTGGAGTTAGCTGAATTGTTGAAGGTGTAGATGCGAACCCGACCACATTGATGTAACAGATCCAGCTAGAAAGTACGTGATGGCTTGAGAACAGCTTCCAGTTTCTGTATACTCAGAGCTTTGTCATGAGGTAGAAAAACTTTCTGTACGTTGATGTCCAGGATCACACAAAGAAACTGGACACGCTGTCATGGCTGAAGGTTGGATTTCCGAAAATTGATTATCCATCAGTGTTCCACTAACACATTAGGGGGAATTCAAATGTTTGAAAAGTAGGTTGGGTGTCTGTTTTTTCCTATTAGATAGGAAAAAACAGACACCCAACTGACTTTTCAAACAATTGAATCTCCCCCATTGTATGTTAATAGAGCATGCTCCTGGAGAATGAGATCGGATGGAGCTTTGAGGAGGAGGTCGTCTAGGTATGGAATTATTGTGACTCCCAATGATGAGGTGAGCAATCATCTCGAAACGTGTTGGTTAGCGCTTACTAAAAACAACAACCACAGATGCCGGAGGGGTGAATCTGACTGCACGGGAGAAGCAGGGGAACCAGACGGAGACAGCACAGGCATCCAAATCCAGGCGTATAATACCAGTCGCGATCGGCTGCAGGGGAGAAGCCGCCAGCCGGATACGGCTAGCATCAGCCATCAGCTGACGTTCGGGGGAAGTCACCAGCGGGGGACCCACTCACAGCACAAAGCGGCCAGCATCAGCCAACCGCTACACATGTGCATGAGTTAGGGAAAGTTAGTAACAATAAGTACCTGCTCATCTGTCAAAGGCTTATAATTGGAACCCTTTTCATGCAGACTTTCTGAGATCAAAATATCAGTTAAAAGGGCTGTAAACATACTCTTTTTAACACAATCTTTTATTACAGATGTGTGTTCACATAATATACAAGCACTCTGAGTTTTTTATTCCAAATGGTAAGGCTCTGAACTGAAAATTATCCTGTTGAATCGCGAACCTGAGAAACGCTTGGTGAGGTTCCCAGATCGAAATGTGGAGATATGCATCCTTGATGTCTAGAGATATAGATTGTAAGCTTGCAAGCAGGGCCTTCCTACCTCTATGTCTGTCTGTTTTTACCCAGTTTTGTTCTATTACTGTTCTAATTGTAAAGCGCAACGGAAAATGCTGCGCTATATAAGAAACTGTTAATAAATAAATAAAATAAATATCATGAATTCCTTGGGTTCCAGGCTCGAAATCACTGAGTTGATTTAATTATTTCAGACTCAGGATTGGTTGTACAGTACTGTCTGGTTTTGGTACTACGAAAAGATTGGAATAGTAACCCTTCTTTCGTTGAAGCAGTGGTACCGGCATTAACACAGCCGATTCCACCAAGGACTATAATGCACCTTGTAGGGCCAAACGTTTGTCCAGAAGAAGTGGAAGACTTGTCGTAAAGTATTTCGTTGGCAGCGAAACTTTGAAATCTATCTTGTACCCTTGGGAGATGATATTGTGAATCCACGCATTATTTTGAACCAGGCATCATGAAAGTTTTGAAGCTGCGCTCCCACTGTACTTGGGCCCCAATGGGAAGGGAGACAGTCATGCCACGGTCTTTTCTGCAGTCTTTGGGTCTTGACGACGAGCAACGACTGGTTGCTTGTCGCGACCTCTACCTCTCAAGAGTGTATTTCTGCAGCGTCCCCTAAAAGGATGAGTGGAACGAAAGGACCGAAAATAAGTTCCAGTATAAGAGCGCTTAGGTAGAGGCGGAAGGGTTGGTAAGAAGGTAGATTTACCACTCGTAGCCTGAGAAATTAATGAGTCTAGTTCTTGTCCAAAAAGAATGTCACCTGTAAACGGAAGTGCTTCTGCCGCTCTTTTTGACTCAGTGTTTTCTTGCCATGAGCGAACCCTACTGTCTCTTCTTCTGAACTCTTCTGGCTGCAATAGTTGCTGCTGAGATCCTCGAGTTAACTTGTCCGATATCTCTAGCCGCTTCTCCTAGGTATATAGCCGATTCCTTAATATGTTCCGCTAAGATCATTACTTCTTCTATTGGAACTCCCTCTTGTAAGTCCTTTATCAATTTAGTGGCCCAATGCTCCACTGCCCTGTTCACCCAGGAACTTACCAAGGTTGGTCTAAGTGAGACACCTGCGGCTGAATAGATAGACTTCAACATGGTGTCCAGCTTCCGGTCAGACGGGTCTTTCAACGAAGTTGCTCTCAGGACAGGTAACGCCGTCTTCTTGGACAACCTGGATAGAGAGACCACTCGAGGTGACTTCTCCCATTTATCAGTCATAGCCGATGGAAACGGATAAATACTGAGGAATCTTCTGGGCATCTGAAACCGCTTGTCCGGGTTTTTCCAAGCCTCCATCAGCTGATCATCCAGTTTCTTTGAAAAAGGATAAGTGGCCGTTGAAACACTGTTTTCTACCAAATAACATAGTATCTGGTGAATCCGGTGTAGTTGTCTCGGAAATGTTCAAAACTTGTCTTATAGTCAATATAAGAGGTTCAACCCCTTGAGAAGGATCCGGTGTAACTTCGTCATTCACGTCAGTAATTTCGCCCAACTCATGATCATCCTCTTCAGCTTCATCCTGAGAGACACGGAGTGAAGAATTAATGGTACTGGGCGTTTCTTAGTTTTAGACACTGTCTGTAGCTGTTCTAACAGTTTCTGTGGGACAAGGATCCCGGTGGAAGGGACCTGCATCTCACACAGAGAATCTGAGGTAAATAGCATAGCACTAGCAGCACAGTTATACCTCCCAGCAGCCAGCATCTATTAGTCAGAAAGAGCAGAGCACCCGCAGGGGGATGCGGCGTCAGCAAAGGCATGCCAGCAGCCGTGCAGAGGGCTCCACAGAGGAGGTCGTATCCAGCGGGGGCAGACAGTTGCTGGTGGATGGATGCGCTGCTGACAAAGGCGCGCGGTCAGCCACTGAGGTAGTCTAATAGCCTTCTCTCGGCGGGCACGCAGAGCCGTGTTCATAGCAGGCGGTGGGGAGCTGCTGAGTTAATCTAAAGGGAGAGGAGGAGGGAGACATAATGGACGCTCAAGCTGTTTGTTCGGAGCATATAGACAGTGATGCTGGGGATACCACATGATGAGGCTGCGATGTGATTAAAATATTTCAGTGGCAGCCATTTTGTTTTTTTCGGCCAGGCGCACTATTAGAGAGGGCAGTCTTATATATATATATATATATATATATATATATATATATATATAACTCTGGATACGACCGGCACTCCTACAGCAAAGGATAGTTACCAGGGTGCCTTCCCGTGGTACCACAAGGCCCAGCAAACAAGAGTAAAGTAAAGGGCGGCACTCCAATGGTTTTTGAAAAAAATAGCTCACCAAGCCAGCTTCAATTCAATCAAAATTGAATTGAAGCTGGCTTGGTGAGCTATTTTTTTCAAAAACCATTGGAGTGCCGCCCTTTACTTTACTCTTATATATATATATATATATATATATATATATATATATATATATATATATATATATATCTATTTCTGCGAGAGGACAATTGCAACCTAAACTGACACAAAGGCTTATGTACAATATTTAATGGCGCTGGTGACGAGATAGAAAGTTTTATACGCTCTATTACTAAAGATCTTTCTGAAAGACTATATTTAAGAGTTTATGTTTTTTTTTCTTCAAAAGGGACTGCTGACAGGTCCTGAGGAAGAGGAGCTACCGAATTTTCTCACAAATCAAGCTGTTTCAACAGTTGGTGGTGTGGGGGTTGTAAACGTCAGGTTGGTTAAGAAAGATTTTTTTTCTTTAATGTTTAATATAATTCCAGCTGTGTAACTCCCAATTTCTCATTGCTCCCTATATCCCTACGGTCTTTCTCGTCCTATTCTAATAGGGTGAAAGTACTGCTGATTGGTGTGTATGTGTTTTTAACATGTCTAAAGCACCAACCAAGACCACTAAGACTTGCTATGTATGTTCTAAATGTGAAAAAAAGAGCTCTAATGTTGGCAGCTCCGGGGTGTACGACACATGTCTGGGAATGGACGCTCAACCTGGGAGCAGTGCTCCGTCCGGGTCATGGGAACATGCCCTGGCTGATATTTCTAGGGAAATAGCAGAATCCCGCAAGCAACATTTAGAATGAGCTGCGGGTTCTTCCAAGACTATGGAAGAATTCCTAATTAGAGTAACTCCGATCGCACAGGTAGAAAAGAATGTGCGTAATGCAGTAAAGAGACCCCTCCCTCTCCTGCAAGAATAGTCGGAAGAGGAGGAGGGTGAGTCAGTAGAAGCGGTAATTGATGTCAGTCCTCAGGAGGAGAATGCTGAGGTCAAGGGGTTAGAATCCCTTATTGAAGCAGTAAAACAGGTCCTTAACCTTAAGGAAGATGAGGTTAAGGAAAATGAGGTCTTTGATCTATTTGAGTCTCAGAAACCGCAGACAGCAGTATTGCCAATTCCTCAGACTCTCCAGGAACAAATGGGAGAAGCTTGGAAGCAGCCAGATAGATGCTTCCAAATTCCCCAAAAGTTTACGGCTAATTACCCACTACCCAAAGGTGTCATGTCTAAGTGAGAGGTCCCGCCAATTGTGGACACCTCTCTGGCTAGACTGTCAAAGAAGACAATCTTACATATTCCAAACGTGACAACACTAAAAGGATGTGTTCGATCGTAAGCTGGATACGGCACTAAAATCTATCTTTGTGGCTGCAGGAGCATCACAAAGACCTATGATTATAAGTGCTTGGGTCAATAAGGCTATTGTAGCATGGGCTGGTCAAACAGTTCAGGCAGTGGCGGAAGATAACAGCCAGGAAGAAATAGTTCGACTAGTGAAGCATATCCGGGAGTCGGCTACATACATTTGCCAGCTACAAAGGATGCTAGCAGGATAGCGTCACGCATCTAGGTTTCAGCTATATTGGCCAGAAGGATTCTGTGGCTCAGAGAATTGCAAGTGGATTCTGATTCCAAGGAGGCAGTGAAGGCGATCGATCCCCTTTGCAGCAAATCTACTTTTCTGCCTAACACATAAACTAGAACTATGCTACCGGTCAGAAGAAATTACTCTGGTCCGGTGTTCAACTCATTTAGGTCTCAATCCTTTCGAGTTAGAGGAAGAGGTTTTGGCTGTCAAGCTCGTGGAAACAGAGGCCCTTCCCAGTCCACAGCCCAAAAACAGGACATTAAACCTGCTGACAAGACCGTGGCATGACGGTATTACAGGTCACCTTGGGTCTCCTACGATAGGCGCACGGTTGGAAAGGTTTCAGGACCGAAACCTCACTAGAAGTCTGGATCAACAATATTATTTCCCAGGGTTACAAAATAGAATTTCTGAATAGGCCTCAGTGTCAATTCTTTATGATAGGTCTTCCTCAGTGCCCTCAGAAAGCGAAGGCACAAGACACGGCTATTCAAAAGTTACTTCAGACGGAAGTAATTATGCCTGTACTGTCTTATCAAAGAGGAACGGGATTTTATTCAAATCTTTTTGTAGTGCCAAAACCGAATGGGTCCGTCGGGCCAATTCCCAATTTAAAGGTGTTAAATCAATTCCTGACAACTTACAGATTCAAGATGGAATCCATACAGTCAGTTATTACTGGACTGAAGCAAAGGGAGTTCATGTTGTCAATGGACATAAAGAATGCATAACTCCATGTCCCAATATGGACCCCGCACCAACCCTATTTACGATTTGCAGTGGGTAAGACTCATTACCAGTTCAGAGCTCTACCGTTCGGCCTATCATCAGCCCCGAAAGTCTTCACAAAGATCATGGCAGTCATGGTAGCGAAATTAAGATTGTTAGGAATAACGATAATACCGTATCTGGATGACCTTATCAAGGCTCCATCTCAGAACCGGTTGATTCGGGAGGCTCAGATCACTCATCAGTTTCTGATTCGTTATGGCTGGATCATAAATTTCAAGAAATCCAATCTGCAACCAACACAGAGAATTCAATTCATGGGCCTCATTTTAGATACGATACAACTGAAGGCGTTTCTCCCAGAAGACAACATTCGAGACATCAAGCAAATGGTACGTCAGGTTCTACAGAACCAGACGGTCTATTTACATCTTTGAGTACGGCTTCTAGGAAAGATGGTAGCATCCTTCCAAGCGATCCAATATCTACATTCCAGACCCTTTCAACTGAATCCGATTGCTCAGGGGGCAGGCATACATCTACTTCTTCACCGAAGGATTCGCTTATCCCCCCAGGCCAGGACCTCGTTAATTTCGTGATCGGTCCACAGGAACTAGCGGCGGGAAAGAAGTTTGGAATCTGGGATAGGAGTTTTATGGTAAGAACTTACCTTTGTTAAAACTCTTTCTGCGAGGTACACTGGGCTCCACAAGGAATGGAAAATGGGGTGTAGAGCAGGATCTTGATCCGAGGCACCAACAGGCTCAAAGCTTTGACTGTTCCCAGAATGCATAGCGCCGCCTCCTACATCACCCCGCCTCCCTGCACAGGATTTCAGTTTTTAGTTAACCAGTCCAATGCAGTAGCAGGAAAAGAGAGACAACGGTTAGTAGCCACAACGCTGGATTCTCGCGACAGGAGACATGTCAGCGGCTAATGCTATACCAACCCAAAGAAGCTAAGTGCGTCAGGGTGGGCGCCTTGTGGAGGAATGGACAATGGGGATGTCCTAAAGCAGTTCCTTATGGGAGGGGACGCACTGTAGCGGGCACAAGAACCCGGTGTCCAAAGGAAGCATCCTGGGAAGCGGCAGTATCGAAGGCATAAAACCTTATGAACGTGTTCACAGAGGACCACGTAGCCGCCTTGCACAATTGGTCAAGGGTTGCACCACGTTGGGCCGCCCAAGAAGGTCCAACAGACCGAGTAGAATGGGCCTTAATGTGATCAGGAGCAGAGAGACCAGCCTTCACATGAGCATGTGCAATCACCATTCTAATCCATCTGGCCAGAGTTTGCTTGTGAGCAGGCCAGCACACGTTTGTGAAACCCAAACACAACAAAAAGAGAATCCGATTTCCTAATAGGAACAGTTCTCTTCACATAGATACGGAGAGCCCGTACCACATCCAAAGACCGCTCTTTTGGAGACAGATCAGGAGAAACAAGTGCCGGAACTACAATCTCCTGATTAAGGTGGAACGAAGAAACCACCTTAGGTAGATAGCCGGGACAAGTCCTAAGAACCGTCCGGTCACGGTGAAATATCAGATATGGGGAACTACAGGACAAGGCACCCAAATCCGACACTCTTCTAGCTGAAGCAATAGCCACCAGAAACACCACCTTAAGGGAAAGCCACTTAAGGTCAGCTGAACCAAGAGGTTCAAACGGAGACTCTTGTAATGCCTCCAAAACCACCGACAAGTCCCAAGGAGCCACAGGCGGGACATAGGGAGGTTGGATACGCAACACGCCCTGAGTAAAGGTATGCACATCAGGTAAGGTCGCAATTTTTCTCTGAAACCACACCGACAAAGCAGATATTTGAACCTTGAGGGAGGCCAGACGCAGGCCTAAATCCAGGCCCTGCTGAAGAAAAGCCAACAACTGGGCTATACTAAACTTGGAAGCGTCATAATCGTTAGATGCGCACCAAACAAAGTAAGAATGCCAGACCCTATAGTAAATCCGAGCCGAATCCGGTTTCCGGGCACGCAACATAGTTTGAATGACCGCCTCAGAAAACCCTTTAGCCCTTAAGACGGAAGCTTCAAGAGCCACGCCGTCAAAGACAGCCGGGCTAGGTCCTGGTAGACACAGGGGCCCTGAACGAGGAGGTCTGGGCGTTGTGGAAGTAGAAATGGACGCTCTGACGATATGCCTTGGAGGTCTGAGAACCAGTGTCGTTTGGGCCACGCCGGAGCTATGAGAAGAATTCCTTTTTCTTGCTTGAACTTCCGAATTACCCTGGGCAGGAGTGACACCGGAGGGAACACCTACGGCAGCCGAAACCTCCACGGTACCGCCAGCGCATCCACGAATGCTGCTTGAGGATCCCATGTCCTTGCTCCGTAGACCGGAACCTTGTGATTGTGTCGAGACGCCATCAGATCTACGTCTGGAAGGCCCCACCTTTCCACTAGGAGTTGAAACACTTCTGGATGGAGGCCCCACTCGCCGGCATGCACGTCCTGACGACTGAGAAAGTCCGCTTCCCAATTCAGGACTCCCGGAATGAATATTGCCGATATGGCCGGTAGATGGCGTTCTGCCCACTGTAGAATCCGTGAGACTTCCTTCATTGCTAGGCGGCTTCGAGTGCCGCCTTGATGATTTATGTAAGCCACTGTGGTGGCGTTGTCCGACTGTACTTGAACAGGACGGTTCTGAATTAAGTGCTGGGCTAGGTTCAAGGCATTGAAGACCGCCCGCAACTCCAGAATATTGATCGAGAGGAGGGACTCCTCCTTGGTCCACGGCACCTGAAGGGAGTGTTGCTCCAGCACCGCACCCCAACCTCTTAGACTGGCATCTGTCGTCAACAGGACCCAGTCGGATATCCAGAACGGACGGCCCCTGCACAGTTGTTGGTCCCAGGGGCCACCAGAGCAGCGACAGATGGACCTCCGGAGTCAATGAGATCATTTGAGACCTGATCCGGTGAGGCAGGCCGTCCCATTTGGCTAGAATCAGCCTCTGGAGAGGGTGAGAATTAAATTGAGCGTACTCCACCATGTCGAATGCTGACACCATGAGGCCCAGCACCTGCATCGCCGAATGTATCGACACTTGCGGACGAGATAGGAAGCAACGAATCCTGTCCTGAAGTTTCAGGACTTTCTCCTGAGACAGGAACAACCGCTGGTTGTGAGTGTCCAATAGTGCTCCCAGATGCACCATGCTCTGAGCAGGGATTAGGGATGACTTCTTCCAGTTGATGAGCCACTCGTGGGCTTGCCGAAACCGGACAGTCACATCTAGATGACGCAGGAGAAGTTCTGGGGAATTTGCCAAGATTAACAAGTCGTCAAAATACGGCAGTATCCTGACCCCTTGACGGCGGAGTACCACCATCATCACCGCCATGACTTTTGTAAAGACTTGCGGAGCCATTGTTAAACCAAAAGGTAACGCCCGAAACTGGTAATGGCAGTTGCCAATCGCAAATCTCAGGTATTGCTGATGAGACACTGCTATAGGAACATGCAGGCAAGCATCCTGTATATCCAGGGAGACCATGAAGTCCCCAGGCTCCAAGGCCAGAACTATAGAGCGAAGGGTTTCCATCCGGAACTTGGAAACCTTCACAAACCTGTTCAATGCCTTGAGGTTGAGAATGGGCCGGGAGGACCCATTCGGTTTCGGGACTAGAAACAGTGGAGAATAGTACCCCCGGCCCCTCTGCGCAAGAGGCTCCTGTACTACGACTCCTGTATCCAGGAGGGTCTGTACCACCGAATGTAGAGTGTTTGCCTTTGTCTTGTCCAACGGGACATCTGTCTGGCAAAATCGATGAGGGGGTCAGTTTTTGAAGGCTATGGCGTAACCTTGTGTGACGACTTCCCGTACCCAGGCATCTGAAGTGGTCTTCAACCATTCCTGGGTATACCCTAGAAGCCGGCCCCCACCCTGGGATCCCCCAGAGGGAGGTCCGCCCCGTCATGCGGCAGGCTTATCTGTCTTGGAAGCTGGCTGACGGGCCACCCAGGCTCTTTTGGGCTTAGGCTTACCCGGTTTGGAAGTGCGGGCCTGCTTGTTGTACGCCTGACCTTTTGCTTTACCTGAAGGACGAAAGGGGCGAAAGGAAGTACCTTTAGCCTTCGACACAGAAGGAGCAGTACTTGGCAGACAGGCAGTTTTGGTAGTAGCCAAGTCACCCACAATCTTATTTAAATCCTCCCCAAACAGAATATCTCCCTTAAAAGGGAGTACCTCCAGGGTTTTTCTTGTGTCCAGATCCACAGACCAGGATCTCAGCCACAATATCCGGCGAGCCAGGACTGATGTAGTAGAGGCCTTGGCTGCTAGGATACCGGCATCAGAAGCCGCCTCTTTAATATAACGAGAAGCTGTGACAATATAAGACAAGCATTGTCTAGCATGGTCAGAGGAAATTTCAGCATCTAACTCCAAGGCCCATGCTTCAATGGCCTCTGCAGCCCAAGTAGCAGCAATAGTGGGCCTTTGTGCAGCACCCGTGAGGGTGTAAATCGCTTTCAGACAACCCTCCACACATTTATCCGTAGGCTCTTTTAGAGACGTGACGGTGGTGACCGGTAGAGCGGAGGAAACTACCATCCTAGCCACATGTGAGTCCACTGGAGGAGGCGTTTCCCAATTCTTAGACAGCTCCGGCGCGAGGGGATAGCGAGCCAGCATCTTCTTTTGAGGCACAAACTTCGTACCCGGGTTTTCCCAGGGTTCCTGACGTATATCAATTAGGTGGTCAGAGTGAGGTAAAACTTGTTCAATCACCTTCTGACGCTTGAACCTATCTGGTTTCTTAGGAGGAAAGGATGGCTCGGGATCATCCGTAATCTGTAAAAATAAGAATTTACTCACCGGTAATTCTATTTCTCGTAGTCCGTAGTGGATGCTGGGAACTCCGTAAGGACCATGGGGAATAGACAGGCTCCGCAGGAGACTGGGCACTCTAAAAGAAAGATTAGGTACTATCTAGTGTGCACTGGCTCCTCCCTCTATGCCCCTCCTCCAGACCTCAGTTAGGGAAACTGTGCCCGGAAGAGATGACACAACAAGGAAAGGATTTGGAATCCAGGGAAAGACTCATACCAGCCACACCAATCACACTGTACAACTTGTGATATCCATACCCAGTTAACAGTATGAACAACAACTGAGCCTCCTTTTACGGATGGCTCATAACAATAACCCTTTAGTGAAGCAATAACTATATACATGTATTGCAGAGAGTCCGCACTTGGGACGGGCGCCCAGCATCCACTACGGACTACGAGAAATAGAATTACCGGTGAGTAAATTCTTATTTTCTCTGACGTCCTAGTGGATGCTGGGAACTCCGTAAGGACCATGGGGATTATACCAAAGCTCCCAAACGGGCGGGAGAGTGCGGATGACTCTGCAGCACCGAATGAGCAAACTCAAGGTCCTCCTCAGCCAGGGGATCAAACTTGTAGAATTTTGCAAATGTGTTTGAACCCGACCAAGTAGCAGCTCGGCAAAGCTGTAAAGCCGAGACCCCTCGGGCAGCCGCCCAAGAAGAGCCCACCTTCCTTGTGGAATGGGCTTTTACTGATTTAGGATGCGGCAGTCCAGCCGCAGAATGTGCCAGCTGAATCGTGCAACAGATCCAGCGAGCAATAGTTTGCTTTGAAGCAGGAGCACCCAGCTTGTTGGGTGCATGCAGGATAAATAGCGAGTCAGTTATCCTGACTCCAGCCGTCCTGGAAACATAAATTTTCAAAGCCCGGACTACGTCCAGCAACTTGGAATCCTCCAAGTCCCGAGTAGCCGCAGGCACTACAATAGGCTGGTTCAAACGAACGCTGATACCACCTTTGGGAGAAATTGGGGACGAGTCCTCAATTCTGCCCTGTCCATACGGAAGATCAGATATGGGCTTTTACATGACAAAGCCGCCAATTCTGACACACACCTAGCCGAAGCCAAGGCCAACAGCATGACCACCTTCCACGTGAGATACTTTAGCTCCACGGTCTTAAGTGGCTCAAACCAGTGTGATTTCAGGAAATCCAACACAACGTTAAGATCCCAAGGTGCCACTGGAGGCACAAAAGGGGGCTAAATATGCAGCACTCCCTTAACAAACGTCTGAACTTCAGGCAGTGAAGCCAGTTCTTTTTGAAAGAAAATAGATAGGGACGAAATCTCGACCTTTATGGACCCCAATTTTAGGCCCATACACACCCCTGACTGTAGGAAGTGCAGAAATCGACCCAGCTGGAATTCCTCTGTTGGGGCCTTCCTGGCCTCACACCAAGCGACATATTTCCGCCATATGCGGTGATAATGCTTTACGGTCACATCCTTCCTAGCTTTTATCAGCGTAGGAATCACTTCATCTGGAATGCCCTTTTCCGTTAGGATCCGGCGTTCAACCGCCATGCCGTCAAACGCAGCCGCGGTAAGTCTTGGAACAGACAGGGCCCCTGCTGTAACAGGTCCTGTCTGAGAGGCAGAGGCCATGGGTCCTCTGAGATCATTTCTTGTAGTTCTGGGTACCAAGTTCTTCTTGGCCAATCCGGAACGATGAGTATAGTTTTTACTCCTCTCTTTCTTACTATCCTCAGTACCTTGGGTATGAGAGGAAGAGGAGGGAACACATAAACCGACTGGTACACCCACGGTGTCACTAGTGCGTCCACAGCTATCGCCTGAGGGTCCCTTGACCTGGCGCAATATTTTTTTAGCTTTTTGTTGAGGCGGGACGCCATCATGTCCACCTGTGGCAGTTCCCAGCGATTTACAATCTGTGTGAAGACTTCTTGATGAAGTCCCCACTCTCCCGGGTGGAGGTCGTGCCTGCTGAGGAAGTCTGCTTCCCAGTTGTCCACTCCCAGAATGAACACTGCTGACAGTGCTAGCACGTGATTCTCCGCCCATCGAAGAATCCTTGTGGCTTCTGCCATTGCCATCCTGCTTCTCGTGCCGCCCTGGCGGTTTACATGGGCGACCGCCGTGATGTTGTCTGACTGAATCAGTACTGGGTGGTTTTGAAGCAGGGGCTCTGCTTGACTCAGGGCGTTGTAAATGGCCCTTAGTTCCAGTATATTTATGTGTAGTGAAGTCTCCAGACTTGACCACTGTCCTTGGAAGTTTCTTCCCTGAGTGACTGCCCCCCATCCTCGGAGGCTTGCATCCGTGGTCACCAGGATCCAGTCCTGTATGCCGAACCTGCGGCCCTCGAGAAGATGAGCACTCTGCAGCCACCACAGCAGACACACCCTGGCCCTTTGGGACAGGGTGATCAACCGATGCATCTGAAGATGCGATCCGGACCATTTGTCCAACAGATCCCACTGAAAGATCCTTGCATGGAACCTGCCGAAGGGAATTGCTTCGTAAGAAGCCACCATCTTTCCCAGGACTTGCGTGCAGTGATGCACCGACACCTGTTTTGGTTTCAGGAGGTCCCTGACCAGAGATGACAATTCCTGGGCCTTCTCCACCGGGAGAAACACCTTCTTCTGTTCTGTGTCCAGAATCATGCCCAGGAAAAGCAGACGCCTCGCAGGAATCAGCTGCGACTTTGGGATATTCAGAATCCAGCCGTGCTGTTGCAACACTTCCTGAGAGTGCTACGCTGACCAACAACTGCTCTCTGGACCTCGCCTTTATGAGGAGATCGTCCAAGTACGGGATAATTATAACTCCCTTCTTCCGAAGGAGTATCATCATTTCGGCCATTACCTTGGTAAATATTCTCGGTGCCGTGGAGAGACCAAACGGCAACGTCTGGAATTGGTAATGACAGTCCTGTACCACAAACCTGAGGTATTCCTGGTGAAGTGGGTAAATGGGGACATGCAAGTAAGCATCCTTGATGTCCAGCGACACCATAAAATCCCCCTCTTCCAGGCTTGTAATAACCGCCCTGAGCGATTCCATTTTGAACTTGAACTTCTTTATATAAGTGTTCAAGGATTTTAAATTCAGAATGGGTCTCACCGAACCGTCCGGTTTCGGTACCACAAACATTGTGGAATAGTAACCCCTTCCCTGTTGAAGGAGGGGGACCTTGATCACCTCCTGCTGGAGGTACAGCTTGTGAATTGCCGCCAGTACTACCTCCCTTTCCCTGGGAGCAGCTGGCAAGGCTGATTTGAGGTAACGGCGAGGGGGAGTCGCCTCGAACTCCAGTTTGTATCCCTGAGATACAATTTTTACAGCCCAGAGATCCACCTGTGAGCGAACCCACTGGTTGCTGAAGTTTCGGAGACGCGCCCCCACCGCACCTGGCTCCGCCTGTGGAGCCCCAACGTCATGCGGTGGACTTAGTGGAAGCAGGGGAGGATTTTTGTTCCTGGGAACTGGCTGCCTGGTGCAGCTTCTTTCCTCTACCCTTGCCTCTGGCCAGAAAGGATGCTCCTCTGACCCGCTTGCCTTTCTGAGGCCGAAAGGACTGCATTTGATAATACGGTGCTTTCTTAGGCTGTGAGGGAACCTGAGGTAAAAAAGTCGACTTCCCAGCAGTTGCTGTGGATACGAGGTCCGAGAGACCGTCCCCAAACAATTTACTCACCCTTATAAGGCAAAACCTCCATGTGTTTTTTAGAATCAGCATCACCTGTCCACTGCCGAGTCCATAATACTCTCCTGGCAGAAATGGACATTGCATTAATTCTAGATGCCAGCAGGCAAATGTCCCTCTGGGCATCCCGCATATATAAGACGACGTCTTTTATATGTTCGAGGGTTAGCAAAACAGTATCCCTGTCGAGGGAATCAATGTCGTCTGACAGGGAATCAGTCCATGCTGCTGCAGCACTACACATCCAGGCTGAAGCAATAGCAGGTCTCAGTAGAGTACCAGAGTGTGTATACACAGACTTCAGGATAGCTTCCTGCTTTCTATCCGCAGGCTCCTTTAGGGCGGCCGTATCCTGAGACGGCAGTGCCACCCTTTTAGATAAGCGTGTTAGCGCCTTGTCCACCCTAGGGGATGTTTCCCAACGTAACCTATCCGTTGGCGGGAAAGGGTACGCCATCAGTAACCTCTTAGAAATCACTAGTTTCTTATCAGGGGAACTCCACGCTTCTTCACACAAATCATTTAATTCATCAGATGGGGGAAAAGTCACTGGCTGCTTTTTCTCCCCAAACATAATACCCCTCTTGGTGGTAACCGGGTTAAAGTCAGAAATGTGCAATACATCTTTCATTGCAGTAATCATGCATCGGATGGCTTTTGTAGACTGTACATTTGTCTCATCCTCATCTACACTTGAGTCAGACTCCGTGTCGACATCTGTGTCTACCATCTGAGCTAGCGGGCGTTTATGAGCCCCTGACGGCTTCTGAGTCGCCTGGGCAGGCGCGGGCTGAGACCCCAGCTGTCCCAAGGCTGCTGCGTCATCGAACCTTTTATGTAAGGAGTTGACACTGTCGGTTAAGACCTTCCACATATCCATCCAATCAGGTGTCGGCCCCGTCGGGGGCGACACCACACTTATCTGCCCCTGCTCCGCCTCCACGTAACACTCCTCATCAAACATGTCGACACAGCCGTACCGACACACCGCACACACACAGGGAATGCTCAGACTGAGGACAGAACCCCACAAAGTCCTTTGGGGAGACAGAGAGAGAGTATGCCAGCACACACCACAGCGCTATATAACACAGGGATTTACACTATAAATAGTGATTTACCCAATAGCTGCTTAAATATCTTATTTGCGCCTAAATTTATGTGCCCCCCCTCTCTTTTTTACCCTTCTTGTATCAGGATACTGCAGGGGAGAGCCTGGGGAGCTGCTTCCAGCGGAACTGTGAAGGGAAAATGGCGCTGGTGTGCTGAGGAAGAAGGCCCCGCCCCCTCAGCGGCGGGCTTCTTTCCCGCGTTTTATTTAACTTAATGGCGGTTTTTTTTACACATATACAGTTTTCAGACTGTATTATGTGTATTTTATGCCAAAAGGTATTATAATTGCTGCCCAGGGCGCCCCCCCCCCCCCAGCGCCCTGCACCCTACAGTGACCGGAGTGTGTGGTGTGCTGTGGGAGCAATGGCGCACAGCTGCGGTGCTGTGCACTACATTAATGAAGACAGGAGTCTTCTGCCGCCGATTTCATCGCTTCTCTTCTGTCTTCTGGCTCTGCAAGGGGGACGGCGGCACGGCTCCGGGAACGGACGATCGAGGTCAGGCCCTGTGTTCGAACCCTCTGGAGCTAATGGTGTCCAGTAGCCTATGAAGCACAAGCTAGCTGCAAGCAGGTAGGTTTGCTTCTCTCCCCTCAGTCCCACGTAGCAGTGAGTCTGTTGCCAGCAGATCTCACTGAAAATAAAAAACCTAACAAATACTTTTTCTAGCAAGCTCAGGAGAGCCCACTAGGAGCACCCAGCTCTGGCCGGGCACAGATTCTAACAGAGGTCTGGAGGAGGGGCATAGAGGGAGGAGCCAGTGCACACCAGATAGTACCTAATCTTTCTTTTAGAGTGCCCAGTCTCCTGCGGAGCCCGTCTATTCCCTATGGTCCTTACGGAGTTCCCAGCATCCACTAGGACGTCAGAGAAATTAACTTAATAGCCTCCAAGAGATCAGGAACATCCACATGTGAACCACCCTCCCCAACAGCCGTATCGGAGTCAGAACCTGTGGGGTCATTGTAAGTGCCGTCTTCATCCGACGAGGTGTCAGTGACAGCAGTGGATTGTGAGGAGACAAGCGCTCGCTTAGAGGACCCCTTGGACACAGGCGAGTGACGGTCAGACTTTTTAGTAGTCAGGGACTGGTTCAACTTCTTTATTTGAGCAGATAAATCGTCCGCCCACGGCGGGTTAGCTGCAGGGACCACAAACGGTTGTACCGGCATTGGGGGTCCCATAGGGGGTGTTAGTTTATGAACTAGCGTATGCAGAAGCGTGTAAAAAGCGGCCCACGGCGGGTCATTATTTGCCCCCGTTGCCACAGTCCCACTGGGGGGCAAGGAGCCCCCAGAACCAGAGCCCAAAGCGGCTATATTCTCCTCATAGGTATCTGCGGCTTCAGCAACACCGGCAGTGTGTTCAGCCCCAGAACCGTTACCCTCAGAAGCAGACATGATATAACTTGCAGTATCAGGTAACACAGTACAATTTGTCAGCAGCACGATACCTCTAGCACAAACCCCTGCGCAGTGTAGTCAGCACCAGCAGAGATAAAGGAGAGATATGGTGACTAAATCACAGAGAAAAATACGTAAAACAGTATATCTTTGTGAAAATCCTATATTAGATAAAACCTGAAGCACCAAGCCCCCTCAGGTTATAGAATATAGGGATAGCAGGTTGAGTGAAAGACGCGAAATGGACACCACTCAGCTATCAAATGCACACACAAATAGTCACAATTTGTACAATGCCGAGGTTATTACTAACAATAAGACTGCGCTGGACTAGCTTACACAGCTATAACACAATAGATATAACAGTACACAGTAAGAACTGGATGTATATCACAGGGTAATTGTGCTAGGAAACCCTGACTAAATGCACTCTTTCTTAACTAACACTGACTAAAAAAGGCAGGTAGAATACTTGTAAAGTCACAGCACTGACAACCAGGCGGCTTTACATAGGAGGATTTGCCCAAGCATTCCCAGGAACAGTGAGCTGAGGGATAATGGTGCCGCAGACACTGCCAGGGAGTGAGGGAGAGACAGATATGCAGCTCCAGGGCGGGAACATTTGCAGAAAATGGTGCCCTGGGGCTGGGGGAGGGGCTTCAGGTCCAAGCTCTATCCCCCTGCTGGCAAAACCACCGGGTACTGCGGGCTCTAATAAAACGGTTTATAGAGAAAACTTGACCTGTCCCATGCCCTGGTGATCTAGTGGGATCGCCTGTACTGCCACAGTGTCCACAGCCAGCGCGCGCGGCCCGCCTCCCACTGACCACGCCGGATCGCGATAAAGACCGGGTCCCGCAAGCGGGACCCACTTACCACCTCCCGAAGTGCGGCCACGCGATCCCGGAGAGCCTCCGTCGTGTGTGCCTGACAAGAAGAAAACCGGAGCCTCCAGCTGTAGTTACCCGGCAACCAGGGCTCGGGAGTGTACAGCGCCGCTGGGGAGAGCCGGAGCTGCAGCCGTGAATGTTCACTGACATGTAACACTGCTGCTGCCCTTGAAGTCTTCACTTTTTTCCTCAGAAAAAAAGCTCTTCTTAGGGCTGCCTAGAGCAGCCCCTCTGTAAAGTGCCTGCTACTGCAGCACCAACTACAAAACCGAGATCCTGTGCAGGGAGGCGGGGTGATATAGGAGGCGGCACTATGCATTCTGGGAACAGTCAAAGCTTTGAGCCTGTTGGTGCCTCGGATCAAGATCCTACTCTACACCCCATTGTCCATTCCTTGTGGAGCCCAGTGTACCCCGCAGCAGAAATTTTGACAACAGATGCCTGTCTCAGAGGATGGGGAGCAGAACTGGACAACCATCAGTTTCAGGGGAGATGGTCATCGCAGGAGAGTTGTCTCCCAATAAATGTACTGGAGCTAAAAGCCATTTACAATGCACTTCTTCTGGCGGAAGACCTAGTATGGGCTCAACATGTGAGAGCGCAGTCGGACAATGTGACGGCAACAGCATACATAAACCGTCAGGGAGGATCAAAAAGCTGTATGGCTTTAAAAAAGGCCACAAAGATTCTGTCTTGGACAGAAAAGCGCAACATAATCCTGTCGGCAGTCTTCATTCCAGGAGTGGAAAATTCTGAAGCAGACTACCTCAGTCGTCAGGATATGCATCAAGGGGAGTGGTGTCTACACCCACAGGTGTTCAAGGCAGTGGTGCGAGGGTGGGGTCTGCCACAGATAGACCTAATGGCCTCTCGAAACAACCATCAGCTACCAAGGTATGTGGCCAGGACGAGGGTTCCAGCAGCAGAGGCGGTGGACGCGTGGACAATTCCCTGGACATACGAACTGGTGTACATCTTCCCGCCGTTTCCCTTGTTGCCAAGAGTGTTGAAGAAGGTGAAACGGGAAAGAGCATGGGTGATTTTAATAGCAGCGGACTGGCCTCGCAGAAGTTGGTACTCAGACCTGAGGGGACTCCTGGCGGAAGATCCTTGGAAACTGCCGCAGAGGGAGGACCTGTTGTGACAGGGCCCATTCCTTCACCCAGATCTGAACCATCTACATTTGACAGTGTGGTTCTTGAGACCAAGATACTAAGAGACAGAGCGATCCCGAAATCGTCTATCCCTACCAAGTTAGTGACAAGGAAGCCAGTTACTGCAGCACACTACTATAGAATCTGGAAGAAGTACATAAACTGGTGCCAATCTAAGGATTGGAATCCCAAAGAGTTCCACCTTCCTAGACTGTTGAGGTATCTCCAAAATGGTTTGGATGGAGGTTTGAGATTGTGATCCTTGAAGGTACAGGTCTTGGCACTTTCGATCCTTTTCCAGCAACGTCTGGCGTCCTTGCAGGAGGTCCAGACATTTTTACAAGGTGTGTTGAGAATACAACCACGTTTTCGTCCTCCCAAGGCTCCGTGGGATCTAAATTTGGTGCTAGAATTCTTAAGATTGGCAGTTTTCGAGCCTTTGGAAAAGGCAGATCTGAAATACATGAGCTGGAATACAGCCCTGCTCCTAGCTTTAGCATCAGCGAGGAGAGTCTCCGAGTTAGGGGCTCTGTCATGTAAAAGCCCTTTGCTAGTCTTTCATGAAGACAGAGCGGAGCTCCGTCCAAAACGGAGTTTTACCTAAGGTGGTTTCGGGCTTTCACATAAACCAACCAATTGTGGTCCCCTCCTTCCAAGGATTGGCAGAGGGGGACTTGTCCTTGGATGTGGTCAGAGCCTTATGGCTCTATGTCCAGGCTACGGCATCTATTATGAAATCTGACGCCTTGTTTGTACTGTATGATGGACACAGGACAGGTTGCCCGGCTTCAAAACAAACCTTGGCCAGATGGATACGACTAACCATAAAACAGGCATCTCTCTCTAGTGGTAAGAGAGTTCCTTTTAGGGTAGGTGCTCCTACCACCAGATCAGTGGGTGCTTCATGGGCTCCACTACCCAACTTTGCAGAGCTGCAACGTGGTCTTCAGCACACACGTTCACTCAGTTCTACAAGTTTGATACGTTTACATCTAGAGATGCAAGGTTTGGACGTTTGGTTCTTCAGACTTCCGACAGCACTCCCGTCCGTGGGAGTATCTTTGGGACGTCCCCAGATCTCCAGTGTCCCCTAGTGGATGAAAGAGAAGATGATTTTGGTACTTACCGATAAATCCATTTCTCTGAATCCACTTGGGGACACTGGATGCCCACCTCGGTGCTGTCAGCCTTTCGTGTTCTGGTTAAAAGTTTAGTTCAAACAGTTTGATTATTATGTTCATAGTTCTTGGTTGCTGTTTGATGTGTTGGTATGGTTGGTTCCTTCCCGTATGGCTTTGATTTTTCATGTTCCCGCTTCTCTCCGTCAATTTTTCAAACTGGAGGGATTGGGGGGCTTGAAGGGGGAGGAGCCAGCTGTGCATAATTTATTTTTTTATTACATTGTGCTACCTCCGGTCTGCATCCATCACACCCCAGCTGTCCGAGATCTCCAGTGTCCCAGAGTGGATTTAGAGAAATACATTTATCGGGAGGTACCTAAATACTCTTTTTTTCTATCCCCCTTTCTTTTTCTCCTACTACTATCTCTCTCTTACCTCATCGCTCTCTTTGCTCCACCATCATGCTCCTTTTCCCCCTCTCACTATCCTGCCCCTCTGCATCTACATCTCTTTTTTGCTTTTCTTCTCCATTTTTTGTTTTTGTTTTCAGTAGCTCCTACTCTGTGGGCCCGTCTTCAGTTCTTCCAGGTACTGTTGCACCAACCAGACACTGACTGCTTCGCACATCACTGCATTGACCAAGCGTTTAAACACAATAGGCCTAAAAATAAGAATTTACTTACCGATAATTCTATTTCTCGTAGTCCGTAGTGGATGCTGGGAACTCCGTAAGGACCATGGGGAATAGCGGCTCCGCAGGAGACTGGGCACAAAAGTAAAAGCTTTCTGACTAGCTGGTGTGCACTGGCTCCTCCCCCTATGACCCTCCTCCAAGCCTCAGTTAGGATACTGTGCCCGGACGAGCGTACATAATAAGGAAGGATCTTGAATCCCGGGTAAGACTCATACCAGCCACACCAATCACACCGTACAACTTGTGATCTGAACCCAGTTAACAGTATGATAAACGTAGGAGCCTCTGAAAAGATGGCTCACAACAATAAACAACCCGATTTTTGCAACAATAACTATATACAAGTATTGCAGACAATCCGCACTTGGGATGGGCGCCCAGCATCCACTACGGACTACGAGAAATAGAATTATCGGTAAGTAAATTCTTATTTTCTCTGACGTCCTAGTGGATGCTGGGAACTCCGTAAGGACCATGGGGATTATACCAAAGCTCCCAAACGGGCGGGAGAGTGCGGATGACTCTGCAGCACCGAATGAGAGAACTCCAGGTCCTCCTCAGCCAGGGTATCAAATTTGTAGAATTTAGCAAACGTGTTTGCCCCTGACCAAGTAGCTGCTCGGCAAAGTTGTAAAGCCGAGACCCCTCGGGCAGCCGCCCAAGATGAGCCCCTTTCCTTGTGGAATGGGCTTTTACAGATTTTGGCTGTGGCAGGCCTGCCACAGAATGTGCAAGCTGAATTGTACTACAAATCCAACGAGCAATCGTCTGCTTAGAAGCAGGAGCACCCAGCTTGTTGGGTGCATACAGGATAAACAGCGAGTCAGATTTTCTGACTCCAGCCGTCCTGGAAACATATATTTTCAGGGCCCTGACTACGTCCAGCAACTTGGAGTCCTCCAAGTCCCTAGTAGCCGCAGGCACCACAATAGGCTGGTTCATGTGAAACGCTGAAACCACCTTAGGGAGAAATTGAGGGCGAGTCCTCAGTTCCGCCCTGTCTGAATGAAAAATTAGGTAAGGGCTTTTATATGACAAAGCCGCCAATTCTGAGACACGCCTGGCTGAAGCCAGGGCTAACAGCATGACCACTTTCCATGTGAGATATATCAATTCCACAGTGGTGAGTGGTTCAAACCAATGTGATTTTAGGAGACTCAACACTACATTGAGATCCCAAGGTGCCACTGGAGGCACAAAAGGAGGCTGTATATGCAGTACCCCTTTTACAAACGTCTGAACTTCAGGCACTGAAGCCAGTTCTTTTTGGAAGAAGATCGACAGGGCCGAAATTTGAACCTTAATGGAACCTAATTTTAGGCCCATAGATAGTCCTGTTTGCAAGAAATGCAGGAAACGACCCAGTTGAAATTCCTCTGTAGGGGCCTTCTTGGCCTCACACCACGCAACATATTTTCGCCAAATGCGGTGATAATGTTTTGCGGTTACATCCTTTCTGGCCTTGACCAGGGTAGGGATGACTTCATCTGGAATGCCTTTTTCCTTCAGGATCCGGCGTTCAACCTCCATGCCGTCAAACGCAGCCGCGGTAAGTCTTGGAACAGACAAGGTCTCTGCTGGAGCAGGTCCTTCCTTAGAGGTAGAGGCCACGGGTCCTCTGTGAGCATCTCTTGAAGTTCCGGGTACCAAGTCCTTCTTGGCCAATCCGGAGCCACGAGTATAGTTCTTACTCCTCTCCGTCTTATAATTCTCAATACCTTGGGTATGAGAGGCAGAGGAGGGAACACATACACTGACTGGTACACCCACGGTGTTACCAGAGCGTCCACAGCTATTGCCTGAGGGTCCCTTGACCTGGCGCAATATCTGTCTAGTTTTTTGTTGAGGCGGGACGCCATCATGTCCACCTTTGGTTTTTCCCAACGGTTTACAATCATGTGGAAGACTTCTGGATGAAGTCCCCACTCTCCCGGGTGGAGGTCGTGTCTGCTGAGGAAGTCTGCTTCCCAGTTGTCCACTCCCGGAATGAACACTGCTGACAGTGCTATCACATGATTTTCCGCCCAGCAAAGAATCCTTGCAGCTTCTGCCATTGCCCTCCTGCTTCTTGTGCCGCCCTGTCTGTTTACGTGGGCGACTGCCGTGATGTTGTCCGATTGGATCAATACCGACTGACCCTGAAGTAGAGGCCTTGCTTGGCTTAGGGCATTGTAAATTGCCCTTAGTTCCAGGATATTTATGTGAAGAGACGTTTCCATGCTTGACCACAAGCCCTGGAAATTTCTTCCCTGTGTGACTGCTCCCCAGCCTCTCAGGCTGGCATCCGTGGTCACCAGAATCCAGTCCTGAATGCCGAATCTGCGGCCCTCTAGAAGATGAGCACTCTGCAACCACCACAGGAGAGACACCCTTGTCCTTGGAGATAGGGTTATCCGCTGATGCATCTGAAGATGCGATCCGGACCATTTGTCCAGCAGATCCCACTGAAAAGTTCTTGCAAGGAATCTTCCGAATGGAATCGCTTCGTAAGAAGCCACCATCTTTCCCAGGACCCTTGTGCATTGATGCACTGACACTTGTCCTGGTTTCAGGAGGTTCCTGACTAGCTCGGATAACTCCCTGGCCTTCTCCTCCGGGAGAAACACCTTTTTCTGGACTGTGTCCAGAATCATCCCTAGGAACAGTAGACGTGTTGTTGGAATCAGCTGCGATTTTGGAATATTTAGAATCCACCCGTGCTGACGTAGCACCACCTGAGATAGTGCTACTCCGACCTCTAACTGTTCCCTGGATCTTGCCCTTATCAGGAGATCGTCCAAGTAAGGGATAATTAAGACGCCTTTTCTTCGAAGAAGAATCATCATTTCGGCCATTACCTTGGTAAAGACCCGTGGTGCCGTGGACATTCCAAACGGCAGCGTCTGAAACTGATAATGACAGTTCTGTACCACAAACCTGAGGTACCCTTGGTGAGAAGGGTAGATTGGGACATGGAGATAAGCATCTTTGATGTCCAGAGACACCATATAGTCCCCATCTTCCAGGTTCGCTATCACTGCTCTGAGTGATTCCATCTTGAATTTGAACCTTTTTATGTAAGTGTTCAATGATTTCAGATTTAAAATCGGTCTCACCGAGCCGTCCGGCTTCGGTACCACAAACAGCGTGGAATAATACCCCTTTCCCTGTTGTAGGAGGGGTACCTTGATTATCACCTGCTGGGAATACAGCTTGTGAATAGCTTCCAATACTGCCTCCCTGTCGGAGGGAGACGTTGGTAGAGCAGACTTCAGGAACCGGCGAGGGGGAGACGTCTCGAATTCCAATTTGTACCCCTGTGATACTACCTGCAGGATCCAGGGGTCCACTTGCGAGTGAGCCCACTGCGCGTTGAAATTTTTGAGACGAGCCCCCACCGTGCCTGAGTCCGCTTGTAAAGCCCCAGCGTCATGCTGAAGACTTGGCAGAAGCGGGGGAGGGCTTCTGATCCTGGGAAGAGGCTGCCTGCTGCAGTCTTTTTCCCCTTCCTCTGCCCCGGGGCAGAAATGAGTGGCCTTTTGCCCGCTTGCCCTTATGGGGACGAAGGACTGAGTTTGAAAAGACGGTGTCTTTTTCTGCTGAGAGGTGACCTGGGGTAAAAAGGTGGATTTCCCAGCCGTCGCCGTGGCCACCAGGTCCGACAGACCGACCCCAAATAACTCCTCCCCTTTATACGGCAAAACTTCCATATGCCGTTTGGAATCCGCATCACCTGACCACTATCGTGTCCATAAACTTCTTCTGGCAGAAATGGACAACGCACTTACTCTTGATGCCAGGGTGCAAATATCCCTCTGTGCATCTCGCATATATAGTAATGCATCCTTTAAATGCTCTATAGTCAATAATATACTGTCCCTATCCAGGGTATCAATATTTTCAGTCAGGGAATCCGACCAAGCCACTCCAGCGCTGCACATCCAGGCTGAGGCGATTGCTGGTCGTAGTATAACACCAGTATGTGTGTATATACCTTTTAGGATATTTTCCAGCTTTCTATCAGCTGGTTCCTTGAGGGCGGCCGTATCAGGAGACGGTAACGCCACTTGTTTTGATAAGCGTGTGAGCGCCTTATCTACCCTAGGGGGTGTTTCCCAACGCGCTCTAACCTCTGGCGGGAAAGGGTATAATGCCAATAATTTATTAGAAATCAGCAGTTTTTTATCGGGGGAAACCCACGCTTTGTCACACACCTCATTTAATTCATCTGATTCAGGAAAAACTATGGGTAGTTTTTTCACACCCCACATAATACCCCTTTTTGTGGTACTTGTATCAGAAATGTTCAAAGCCTCCTTCATTGCCGTGATCATGTAACGTGTGGCCCTACTGGACATTACGTTTGTCTCGTCACCGTCGACACTGGAGTCAGTATCCGTGTCTGGGTCTGTGTCGACCATCTGAGGTAACGGGCGCTTTAGAGCCCCTGACGGTGTTTGAGACGCCTGGACAGGCACTAACTGATTTGCCGGCTGTCTCATGTCGTCAACAGTTTTTTGCAAAGTGCTGACACTGTCACGTAATTCCTTCCATACGACCATCCAGTCAGGTGTCGACTCCCTAGGGGGTGACATCACTATTACAGGCAATTGCTCCGCCTCCACATCATTTTCCTCCTCATACATGTCGACACAATCGTACCGACACACAGCACACACACAGGGAATGCTCTGCTAGAGGACAGGACCCCACGAGCCCTTTGGGGAGACAGAGGGAGAGTTTGCCAGCACACACCAGAGCGCTATATATATGCAGGGATAACCTTATATAAGTGTTTCTCCCTTCTATAGCTGCTGTATAAGTATTTTCTGCCAATTAGTGCCCCCCCTCTCTTGTTTTACCCTGATTCTGTAGCAGGACTGCAGGGGAGAGTCAGGGAGCCGTCCTTCCAGCGGAGCTGTGAGGGAAAATGGCGCTTGTGTGCTGAGGAGATAGGCTCCGCCCCCTTTTCGGCGGCCTTTTCTCCCGCTTTTTTTTTTTAGGAAAACTGGCAGGGGTTAAATGCATCCATATAGCCCAGGAGCTATATGTGATGCATTTCTTTAGCCATATAAGGTTTAAAACATGTTTTATTGCGTCTCAGGGCGCTCCCCCCCAGCGCCCTGCACCCTCAGTGACCGGAGTGTGAAGTGTGCTGAGAGCAATGGCGCACAGCTGCAGTGCTGTGCGCTACCTTATTGAAGACAGGAACGTCTTCTGCCGCCGATTTTTCCGGACCTCTTCGCTCTTCTGGCTCTGTAAGGGGGCCGGCGGCGCGGCTCCGGGACCCATCCAGGCTGAACCTGTGATCGTCCCTCTGGAGCTAATGTCCAGTAGCCAAGAAGCCCAATCCACTCTGCATGCAGGTGAGTACGCTTCTTCTCCCCTTAGTCCCACGATGCAGTGAGCCTGTTGCCAGCAGGTCTCACTGAAAATAAAAAAACCTATTTAAAACTTTTACTCTAAGCAGCTCTGGAGAGCTACCTAGCATGCACCCTTCTCGGCCGGGCACAAAAATCTAACTGAGGCTTGGAGGAGGGTCATAGGGGGAGGAGCCAGTGCACACCAGCTAGTCAGAAAGCTTTTACTTTTGTGCCCAGTCTCCTGCGGAGCCGCTATTCCCCATGGTCCTTACGGAGTTCCCAGCATCCAATAGGACGTCAGAGAAATGCATTTGTCCATGCCTCAATTGTGTTTTTAAACCTTACAAAGGGCTAACGTGATTATTCTGTACTAGTAACCAGCCTGTTTAAAAGACAGAACAACATAACAGTAATGTCAGCGCCAGCTGTGTACGCCTGAACGGAGCAACACTTGAATTGCTCTGTCGGCACCATCTAGTGGCCACGGGCGCACAATACACTTGAATTTCTCCCATAGAGGTGAGGAGCAGTTTTAGCCTTTTATTATAGGGGGAAATGGGGGCAGTATTGCATGATGCTCAGAGTGTGTGTGTGTGTGTGTGTGTAAGTTAATTATTTATTTTTTTAAATTAGACTCAGTGGAAGGCACATGCAACGCATGAGAACCAACATAACATCATATTATCAGCATTTAATTTTATTATATACAGTAGATTATACTTTGCATTTTCTTTTCATCTTTACTACTGTACTTTTTGGAAATGCAGTGTTTTTTTTTTTTTTACTTCTACAGCAGGCGTGGGGAACCCCCGGCCCGCTGGCCGTACAAGGCCTGCAAAGCCGTCTGTTCCGACCCGCTGCTGTCTGAGTGTCAGCGAGACACCCCGCCCCTCGGTCCGGAGGCGGCGTTTCTCAGCTGTCAGGGCAGGGAGGAGAGCGCAGCTATGTCCAGCGGCAGCAGCAGGTAGGATCTCAAACCAGACGTCAATTTGAGAGCCAATCAGAGCTCGCGGTCTGGCAGCCAATCAGGACCTGCCGCTGCTGGTCCGCGAGCTCTAATTGGCTCACGAACCAGCTGCTGTTTTGAGGTCCTATACGCCACCACCGTCGCCCGACATAGCCGCGCTCTGCTCCCTGCCTGACCCCGACAGCGGGGAAGGGGGGGGGGGGGCATTTGTGTATCTGGCACTGTGGGGGGAATTTGTGGCACTGCTGGGGGCATTTGTGTATCTGGCACTGTGAGGGCATATATATGGCACTCATGGGGGCATTTGTGTATCTGGTACTGTGGGGGCATATATGGCAGTGCTGGAGACATTTGTGTATCTGGCACTGTGGGGGCATTTATGTATCTGGCACTGCACTACTGGGGGCATATGTGTATCGCATACCCATTTTTTGGCACAGATGCGCCTTTGATGCGCGCACTCAGTACCACTAAGGGGCATAAATACTGGGGGGCAGTGTAATTTTTAGGTTGATAATTTTTGTATGGCCCCCGAAGGATTTTATAAATATCCAAATGGCCCTTGGTAGAAAAAAAGGTTCCCCATCCCTGCTCTACAGTGTATTTTTTTCTTCTCCTTATTTTTTGCCAGTGCATCCTTAAGTGCCTTTTTCCTTTCTTCTATACTGCTAGACATTTTTGATTGTGGATAATGTTCTGATATTGTCATTGGTTGATTTTCAGGAGTTTTTGAGTTTTCTTAACTAGGAAGTATGTGATAAATGAGCACGGCAAATAACAGAAATGCTTGGACTGCAGATGTTTGTTATGATGGAACTGGCTCTCTGTAACATCACTGACACAGATGGATGGGTCATTACATGTCAATTTATAACAATATTTATCAGTAATCAATTTTATCATAGAAATATATAGTAAGTTAGAAATGCTACCAATGATAAGGTAGGATGCAACAGACACCTACCTGCAGAAATTACCAGTTCCATGTTACTTTGGAACTTTCGTAGGCACTGGATAACAACGTCCACACAGTGTTCCTTGTTGAAGACAGATAAGGCCTTACTGTTGCTTTCACTAAAGAAATATAAACAGTGAAAGGGAAAATATAAATTTGCCTCCTGAATTTTGCAGGCAAAGCAAGTTGAAATAAATCGGATTACATTTATAGACTAGACGCCTCTGTGATCAATAAATTCAGGCAGGATTTACAGCGGTCAGTCTCTCACTGTGATAATTGGAGTTGGACTCTGGAGCTGTGAATTGTCACAGGTGCAACATATACAGATTTGTAGCATTCACCAATTCCCAGTTACAGCATTCAGACCTGCCTATTAATGTGTTGGTTCTAGTCGTGCTCCAGGCTGAACAGCTAATTTTTTTACTATTTTGCATTTAACTCCTGACCTTGGTTTATTTAGGCTTTATGCAGTTGTACACATCATTTGTATTAACAAAGACCAGAGTGGGTGTTTTTTTTGTTACCAATACTTTTAGGATTAAGGTAATGCAACATACCATTCTATTAATGTTAGGAACCTTGGACTTACTGGAAGTCGAGAATTGTGGTTCTTGGACTTGATGAACGTCAAAACACTTGGACTTGATATTCCTGGAGGGAACTTGGACTTGCTTGGTGTTGTGGGGAACTCCAGTACTATTGGGGTGAGACTCCTAGAGCCCTCAAGAGGGTTTTCAACAATAGCAACCCCTGGACTTGAATCCTCCAGCAGTAGGAGCTCACCCTATAGACTGAACATACTGAATAGCACTGAGTAACGGTTGAGAGAGCGACACACAGCTGCACGAGGTATGAGGTATAAGCTGGATAAAACTCTGCAGGACAGATGTTTTATCATTGCAGGTGGTATGCAAGCTCCCAGCTAGGCATATGGAGAGTACCACACTAAACCTGGTAACCACAGTCAGGCCAGGATACAGGACACTGACAATATATATGGGAAAATGGGGGAAAGGGATGTCTCCTGCACCAGACAAAGTTTATAATGTTATTCGATAACGTTATCCCCAAATTATATTAATGCATACAAAATTCTGCTAGTATCCATAGGGGGTGCTGCCATAGATAATAAGAGTAGAGAACGACAAAGGACAGAAAAAGGATTGTCTCTTCGTTGGCGCACTTAGAAAGAGGAAAACTTATGTATTTTATTAAAATATAACTTTTATTCTTATTTAATAAAAAATTGCCTAGCAATTGGGAAACATATTGGTGAAAAAATATTTTTTTCAAAATATGTTTCCCAATTGCTAGGCAATTTTTTGTTAAATAAGAATGAAAGTTATATTTTAATAAAATACATAAGTTTTCCTCTTTCTAAGTGCGCCAACAAAGAGACAATCCTTTTTCTGTCCTTTGTCGTACAGGACACTGACAGGCAGAAATTCCGGTAGAGTATCCACAGGACAATAGCTAAGGCATGTAACAGTAAGCAGCGGTTTACACAACAAGGATAAACTATAACCAGCCATGGGGGAATGGCCAGGAGAGGATATAAAGGGTCTGAACTGAGCATGTGCCGCAGTGCGCCGGCGCATGCCAGAGATGCGATCAGCATCTCAGCCCAGCTATCGCCTTTGCCTG
This sequence comes from Pseudophryne corroboree, assembly GCF_028390025.1. Lineage (NCBI taxonomy): Eukaryota > Metazoa > Chordata > Amphibia > Anura > Myobatrachidae > Pseudophryne > Pseudophryne corroboree. Next base: position 257,699,833 of record NC_086454.1, on the reverse strand, counting down.
ATTGACAGGCAGAGGAGTTTGCTGGGCGGAAGGGCGGCGTCGGGCCGCTGTTATGGGGGAGCGGTCTGGGCAACGCAGGCATGCCCGGATCATGCGGGGGCCGGGCCGTAGCACTTGCGTGACGTCACACGCAGCCGCTGCGACGCTGGTAGGGAGCTACTCTTCAGATACAAAAGCATCGCCACCGTGCAAAGCTTTTGTACCTGTGCGGGGGAGGCAGAGCCAGACTAGCCCTGTGCTGGGTGTCCCCTCGCATTTCTGTGATCTACGATCAAGTCTGAATTACCCCCTAGGCCCCGTTACAATTAAGCAGTGCAGATGGTCTCAGATATAAACATTTCACATGGTAAATTCAAGGTCTCCTTATATCAATGGGGAAAGACATATCTCCAAATAAACAGACAGAATTGATTAGTACTTTTCTTTTAAAACATGTACCACAATTCCATGTACGCATACACAGTACACATACGCATGAAGCACTGAAGGGTTGAACTCACCACACATTCCACAGAACATTAATTGCTTGGTTTGCAATATCTTCAACATAGTTCTTTGGTGAGTCTTTACTCTTTATTGATGGCTCCAAATTTGAATCGAAGCCAGCTGAACACTGGAAGAGAAAGCATATAACAGAACTTGGCCTTCTTTGTAGAACCTCAAATATTAATCAGTGTTAAACTCCAAACAAACTTGCAAAAGGACACTGTGGAATATTGAGAATGCTATTCAGAAAATAGGATTTTAAATTACCTACCGGTAAATCCTTTTCTCGTAGTCCGCAGTGGATACTGGGGTCCTCATTAGTACCATGGGGTATAGATAGGTCTACTAGGAGCCATGGGCACTTTAAGAATTTGATAGTGTAGGCTGGCTCCTCCCTCTATGTCCCTCCTACCAGACTCAGTCTAGGAAACTGTGCCCGGGGAGACGGACATGCTTTGAGAGAAGGATATAAAAGGATAGTGGTGAGATTCCGAACCGGCACCCACAAACTAGAGAAAAGCCAAGCTAACCAAACTTTAAACCAGGAACAGCAACCGATGAACCAACAATACTTAACCAAGTAACACTGCAGGAAGAAATGAAGCACTGGGCAGGAGCCCAGTATCCTCTACGGACTATGAGAAAAGGATTTACCGGTAGGTAATTAAAAGACGATCTTCTCTTACATGGGGATGTACCAAAGTTCCCAAACCGGGTGGGAGAGTGCTGAGGTTCCTGCAGAATTGATTGACCAAACTGAAGATCCTCAGAGGCCAATGTATCGTACTTGTAGAACTTAGCAAACGTGTTCGAACCTGACCAAGTAGCTGCTCGGCAGAGCTGTAAAGCCGAGACACCCCGGGCAGCCGCCCAGGAAGAACCCACCGACCTAGTAGAGTGGGCCTGTACAGATTTTGGACACGGCAAACCTGCCGTGGAATAATCATGCTGGATAGTGTCGAAGTCAAAAATATTACATAAAGAGAACATACAAACTACACACAGTTAAGTCGCTATACTTGCAAATACGCGTAGCGAGCACAGCCATATATGGTAACACACGCATTTACACGGACATGCCACAGAGATGGATTCGACACTTATTTCATACAGAACATAATTATAATAATATCAAGCGCCAGACATCATGATGATTTAAAATTATCTAATGAAGTAATGTCATGAATGTGTATTATTTGAACTAAACAAGATATACCGGTCATGTTTACTATTAAAACAACCAGCTTAATGTGTAGATTAATTTGATACTTGTTATGAAGTTGTAGCACATTGCAGCGAATAGTTATGATTACATGTATAAAAGCTAAAATCACTTTGTTAGAACAATGAATGTTACAGTGGTCAGGGAACTCAGGCCAACCCTTTGGATGTCTTCAAGGCTGAACCTGATCAGCATATACAAAGAGAATAGTGACTCATCATGAACCCCTCCCCCAGAAACTAGTTAACACATTTTGCTGGTCACACAGGAAGGCAGTTTTTGTTTTGGTCTGAGAGTGGCTGTAAGGTCTGAGACGATGATGGAGGTCTTGCATGATTTTACAGAGAGAGACAGAGTCATATGGAGGGACACATTAATATGAGAAAGATATGGTAATTGTATCGCTGGCATGTAACTGAAACTGTATGAAACTGTATGTAATTGTATGTAATTGTATGTTTTAACTGCTGACTGTGTGAGTGTAACCATGTAACTATAGGTATACTGTACTTTGTAATATATATTGAATCCATATCCTTTTAATAGCAAATATATACTTCAATGAGCTTTGGAACTCAGATAATGTGTGGGTGTATTGTTTTCTCGTATGGGATACAGTGTTTTGCGATGTACAGCGCACTTTTATCGTATATGATAATAAGAGGTGCAGACATTTACAATATATATTAGAGTGGGCATTTTAAATATTTGTGAGAAATCAATTTGGCATTCTTAATAGTAAGCCTGATCCAGCGTGCAATTGTCTGCTTTGAAGCAGGACACACAATTTTATTGGGATCATAGGGAACAAACAGTGAGTCAAATTTTCTGTGACGAGCTGTCCGCTTCACATAGATCTTCAACGCCCTCACCACATCCAAGGACTTTGAAGTAGCAGAGGTGTAACCACCGGAACCACAATAGGTTGGTTGATATGAAACGCAGACACCACCTATTGAAGAAACTGCCGACAGGCTTCCATATAAGAAACTTGACGTCTACGTCCTGTAAAGGCTTGAACCATTCCGATTGCAGGAACTGCAACACCACGTTGAGATCCCAAGGTGCGGTAGGAGGCACAAAGGGCGGTTGAATGTGCAGAACCCCCTTCAAAAATGTCTGTACCTCAGGGAGAGAAGCCAATTGTTTCTGGAAGAAAATGGATTAGGCCGAAATCTGGACTTTTATGGAGCCCAAATGTAGGCCCACATACACAACTGACTGCAGAAAAAGGAGAAAACGTCCCAGTTGAAATTACATTTCCTGTTCTCACACCAAGAGACTTATTTTTTCCAAATACGGTGGTAATGTTTAGACGTTACCCCCTTTCTGGCTTGTATCAGGGTTGGAATAACCCTATCCGGGATCCCTTTCCGGGCTAGAATTTGACGTTCAATCTCCATACCATCAAACGCAACCCCGGTAAGTCTTGATAGACTAACGGCCCCTGTTGGAGAAGGTCCTCGCGAAGAGGTAGAGGCCACAGGTCCTCTGGGAGCATCTCCAGTATGTCCGCATACCAGGCCCTTCTTGGCCAGTCTGGAGCAATGAGAATTGCCTGAACCTTTTCCCTTTTTATTCTTTTGAGAATCTTTGGGATCAATGGGAGTAGTGGAAACACGTACACCATCTAGTAGACCCATGGAGTCACCAGAGTGTCCACTGCCACTGCTTGTGGGTCCCTCGACCTGGAACAATACCGCTTGAGCTTCTTGTTGAGATGAGAGGCCATCATGTCGATTTGTGGAATTCCCCACCGACGTGTCAAGCACCCGAACACCACCGGGTGAAGGCCCCACTCTCCTGGGTGGAGGTCATGCCTGCTGAGGAAGTCTGCCCAGAGGAGAATCCTTGTTACCTCTGACATTGCTGGTCTGCTCTGTCGGTTTATGTACGGTACTGCCGTCATATTGTCCGACTGAACCTGAATGGCTTGATCTTGAAGAAGATGCGATGCCTGTAGAAGGGCGTTGTATATGGCCCTTAGTTACAGAATGTTGAATGGCTTCCTGACTTGACCATTTTCCTTGGAACTGTTCCCCCTGGGTGACTGCTCCCCAACCTCTGAGGCTTGCGTCTGTGGTTAGCAGAATCCAATTTTGAAACCCGAACCTCCGGCCTTCGGTCAGGTGAGTAGTCTGAAGCCACCACAGAAGAGAAAATAAGAATTTACTTACCGATAATTCTATTTCTCGTAGTCCGTAGTGGATGCTGGGACTTCCGTAAGGACCATGGGGAATAGCGGCTCCGCAGGAGACTGGGCACAAAAGTAAAAGCTTTAGACTAGCTGGTGTGCACTGGCTCCTCCCCCTATGACCCTCCTCCAAGCCTCAGTTAGGATACTGTGCCCGGACGAGCGTACATAATAAGGAAGGATTTTGAATCCCGGGTAAGACTCATACCAGCCACACCAATCACACCGTACAACCTGTGATCTGAACCCAGTTATCAGTATGATAAACGTAGGAGCCTCTGAAAAGATGGCTCACAACAATAAACAACCCGATTTTTTTGTAACAATAACTATATACAAGTATTGCAGACAATCCGCACTTGGGATGGGCGCCCAGCATCCACTACGGACTACGAGAAATAGAATTATCTGTAAGTAAATTCTTATTTTCTCTGACGTCCTAGTGGATGCTGGGACTTCCGTAAGGACCATGGGGATTATACCAAAGCTCCCAAACGGGCGGGAGAGTGCGGATGACTCTGCAGCACCGAATGAGAGAACTCCAGGTCCTCCTCAGCCAGGGTATCGAATTTGTAAAATTTTGCAAACGTGTTTGCCCCTGACCAAGTAGCTGCTCGGCAAAGTTGTAAAGCCGAGACCCCTCGGGCAGCCGCCCAAGATGAGCCCACTTTCCTTGTGGAATGGGCTTTAACAGATTTTGGCTGTGGCAGTCCTGCCACAGAATGTGCAAGCTGAATTGTACTACAAATCCAACGAGCAATCGTCTGCTTAGAAGCAGGAGCACCCAGCTTGTTGGGTGCATAAAGGATAAACAGCGAGTCAGATTTTCTGACTCCAGCCGTCCTGGAAACATATATTTTCAGGGCCCTGACTACGTCCAGCAACTTGAAGTCCTCCAAGTCCCTAGTAGCCGCAGGTACCACAATAGGTTGGTTCATGTGAAAACGCTGAAACCACCTTAGGGAGAAATTGAGGACGAGTCCTCAATTCTGCCCTGTCTGAATGAAAAATTAGGTAAGGGCTTTTATATGATAAAGCCGCCAATTCTGAGACACGCCTGGCTGACGCCAGGGCTAACAGCATGACCACCTTCCATGTGAGATATCTTAATTCCACAGTGGTGAGTGGTTCAAACCATTGTGATTTTAGGAACCCTAAAACTACATTGAGATCCCAAGGTGCCACTGGTGACACAAAAGGAGGCTGTATATGCAGTACCCCCTTGACAAACGTCTGAACTTCAGGCACTGAAGCCAGTTCTTTCTGGAAGAAGATCGACAGGGCCGAAATTTGAACCTTAATGGATCCTAATTTTAGGCCCATAGACAGTCCTGCTTGCAGGAAATGTAGGAAACGACCCAGTTGAAATTCCTCTGTGGGGGCCTTCTTGGCCTCACACCACGCAACATATTTCCGCCAAATGCGGTGATAATGTTTCGCGGTTACATCCTTCCTGGCTTTGATCAGGGTAGGGATGACTTCATCTGGAATGCCTTTTTCCATCAGGATCCGGCGTTCAACCGCCATGCCGTCAAACGCAGCCGCGGTAAGTCTTGGAACAGACAAGGTCCCTGCTGGAGCAGGTCCTTTCTTAGAGGTAGAGGCCACGGGTCCTCCGTGAGCATCTCTTGCAGTTCCGGGTACCAAGTTCTTCTTGGCCAATCCGGAGCCACGAGTATAGTTCTTACTCCTCTCCTTCTTATGATTCTCAGTACTTTGGGTATGAGAGGCAGAGGAGGGAACACATACACCGACTGGTACACCCACGGTGTTACCAGAGCGTCCACCGCTATTGCCTGAGGGTCCCTTGACCTGGCGCAATATCTGTCCAGTTTTTTGTTGAGACGGGACGCCATCATGTCCACCTTTGGTTTTTCCCAACGGTTTACAATCACTTGGAAGACTTCTGGGTGAAGTCCCCACTCCCCCGGGTGGAGGTCGTGTCTGCTGAGGAAGTCTGCTTCCCAGTTGTCCACTCCCGGAATGAACACTGCTGACAGTGCTACCACATGATTTTCCGCACAGCAGAGAATCCTTGCAGCTTCTGCCATTGCCCTCCTGCTTCTTGTGCCGCCCTGTCTGTTGACGTGGGCGACTGCCGTGATGTTGTCCGATTGGATCAATACCGACTGACCCTGAAGCAGAGGCCTTGCTTGACTTAGGGCATTGTAAATGGCCCTTAGTTCCAGGATATTTATGTGAAGAGACGTTTCCATGCTTGACCACAAGCCCTGGAAATTTCTTCCCTGTGTGACTGCTCCCCAGCCTCTCAGACTGGCATCCGTAGTCACCAGCATCCAATCCTGAATGCCGAATCTGCGGCCCTCTAGAAGATGAGCACTCTGTAACCACCACAGGAGAGACACCCTTGTCCTTGGAGATAGGGTTATCCGCTGATGCATCTGAAGATGCGTGTTGTTGGAATCAGCTGTGATTTTGGGATATTTAGAATCCACCCGTGCTGACGTAGCACTACCTGAGACAGTGCTACTCCGAACTCTAACTGTTCCCTGGATCTTGCCCTTATCAGGAGATCGTCCAAGTAAGGGATAATTAAGACGCCTTCTCTTCGAAGAAGAATCATCATTTCGGCCATTACCTTGGTAAAGACCCGGGGTGCCGTGGACAATCCAAACGGCAGCGTCTGAAACTGATAATGACAGTTTTGAACCACAAACCTGAGGTACCCCTGGTGAGAAGGGAAGATTGGGACATGGAGATAAGCATCTTTGATGTCCAGAGATACCATATAGTCCCCTTCTTCCAGGTTCGCTATCACTGCTCTGAGTGATTCCATCTTGAATTTGAACCTTTTTATGTAAGTGTTCAAGGATTTCAGATTTAAAATTGGTCTCACCGAGCCGTCCGGCTTCGGTACCACAAACAGCGTGGAATAATACCCCTTTCCCTGTTGTAGGAGGGGTACCTTGATTATCACCTGCTGGGAATACAGCTTGTGAATAGCTTCCAATACTGCCTCCCTGTCGGAGGGAGACGTTGGAAGAGCAGACTTCAGGAATCGGCGAGGGGGAGACGTCTCGAATTCCAATTTGTACCCCTGTGATACTACCTGCAGGATCCAGGGGTCCACTTGCGAGTGAGCCCACTGCGCGTTGAAATTTTTGAGACGGGCCCCCACCGTGCCTGAGTCCGCTTGTAAAGCCCCAGCGTCATGCTGAAGACTTGGCAGAAGCGGGGGAGGGCTTCTGCTCCTGGGAAGAGGCTGCCTGGTGCAGTCTTTTTCCTCTTCCTCTGCCCCGGGGCAGAAATGAGTGGCCTTTTGCTCGCTTGTTCTTATAGGAACGAAAGGACTGAGTTTGAAAAGACGGTGTCTTTTTCTGCTGAGAGGTGACCTGGGGTAAAAAGGTGGACTTTCCAGCCGTTGCCGTGGCCACCAGGTCTGATAGACCGACCCCAAATAACTCCTCCCCTTTATACGGCAATACTTCCATATGTCGTTTGAAATCTGCATCACCTGACCACTGTCGCGTCCATAACGCCCTTCTGGCAGAAATGGACATCGCACTCACTCTTGATGCCAGGGTGCAAATATCCCTCTGTGCATCACGCATATATAGTAATGCATCCTTTAAATGCTCTATAGTTAATAAAATACTGTCCCTATCCAGGGTATCAATATTTTCAGTCAGGGAATCCGACCAAGCCACTCCAGCGCTGCACATCCAGGCTGAGGCGATTGCTGGTCGCAGTATAACACCAGTATGTGTGTATATACCTTTTAGGATATTTTCCAGCCTTCTATCAGCTGGTTCCTTGAGGGCGGCCGTATCAGGAGACGGTAACGCCACTTGTTTTGATAAGCGTGTGAGCGCCTTATCTACCCTAGGGGGTGTTTCCCAACGTGCCCTAACCTCTGGCGGGAAAGGGTATAGTGCCAATAATTTGTTAGAAATCAGCAGTTTTTTATCGGGGGAAACCCATGCTTTATCACACACCTCATTTAATTCCTCTGATTCAGGAAAAACTACTGGTAGTTTTTTCACACCCCACATAATACCCTTTTTTGTGGTACTTGTAGTGTCAGAAATGTTCAATGCCTCCTTCATTGCCGTGATCATGTAACGTGTGGCCCTACTGGACATTACGTTTGTCTCCTCACCGTCGACACTGGATTCAGTATCCGTGTCTGGGTCTGTGTCGACCATCTGAGGTAACGGGCGTTTTAGCGCCCCTGACAGTGTCTGAGACGCCTGAACAGGCACTAACTGATTTGCCGGCTGTCTCATGTCGTCAACAGTTTTTTGCAAAGTGCTGACATTGTCACGTAATTCTTTAAATACGACCATCCAGTCAGGTGTCGACTCCCTAGGGGGTGACATCACTAAAACAGGCAATTGCTCTGCTTCCACATCATTTTCCTCCTCATACATGTCGACACAATCGTACCGACACCCAGCACACACACAGGGAATGCTCTGATAGAGGACAGGACCCCACTAGCCCTTTGGGGAGACAGAGGGAGAGTTTGCCAGCACACACCAGAGCGCTATATATATGCAGGGATAACCTTATATAAGTGTTACTCCCTGTTATAGCTGCTGTATTATATATTAGCTGCCAATAGTGCCCCCCCTCTCTTGTTTTACCCTGATTCTTGTAGCAGGACTGCAGGGGAGAGTCAGGGAGCCGTCCTTCCAGCGGAGCTGTGAGGGAAAATGGCGCTTGTGTGCTGAGGATAGGCTCCGCCCCCTTCTCGGCGGCCTTTTCTCCCGCTTTTTTCAGGAAAACTGGCAGGGGTTAAATGCATCCATATAGCCTAGGAGCTATATGTGATGCATTTCTTTAGCCATATAAGGTTTTTATAGTGTTTTATTGCGTCTCAGGGCGCTCCCCCCCAGCGCCCTGCACCCTCAGTGACCGGAGTGTGAAGTGTGCTGAGAGCAATTGCGCACAGCTGCAGTGCTGTGCGCTACCTTATTTGAAGACAGGAACGTCTTCTGCCGCCGCTTTCTCCGGACCTCTTCGCTCTTCTGGCTCTGTAAGGGGGCCGGCGGCGCGGCTCCGGGACCCATCCAGGCTGAACCTGTGATCGTCCCTCTGGAGCTAATGTCCAGTAGCCAAGAAGCCCAATCCACTCTGCACGCAGGTGAGTTCGCTTCTTCTCCCCTTAGTCCCACGATGCAGTGAGCCTGTTGCCAGCAGTACTCACTGAAAATAAAAAACCTATTTAAACTTTTACTTCTAAGCAGCTCAGGAGAGCCCCTAGTGTGCACCCTTCTCGTTCGGGCACAAAAATCTAACTGAGGCTTGGAGGAGGGTCATAGGGGGAGGAGCCAGTGCACACCAGCTAGTCTAAAGCTTTTACTTTTGTGCCCAGTCTCCTGCGGAGCCGCTATTCCCCATGGTCCTTACGGAAGTCCCAGCATCCACTAGGACGTCAGAGAAATCCTGGCTTTTGGCGACAGACAGATCCTCTGGTGCATGTGAAGATGCGACCTGGACCATTTGTCCAACAGATCCAGTTTGAAGGGCCTGGCGTGAAACCTTCCGTACTGCAGCGCCTCGTAAGCTGCCACCATCTTCCCCAGAAGGCAAATGCATAGATGCACCAATATCCAGGTTTGTCTTAGAACATCCTGCACTATCAACTGGATCACCAATGTTTTTTCCAACGGAAGGAATACCTTCTGCGTCTCCGTACGGGTTCAACGACTTGAGATTTAAAATGGGCCTTACCGAACCGTCCGGTTTCTGAACTACAAACAGGTTGGAATAAAAACCCTGACCTTGTAGCTGAAGTGGAACTGGAACAATGACCCAAGTCTGTACCAGTTTTAGAATTGCTTCCTGTAAAGTCATACTTGCTTCTTGAGAAGCTGGTAAGCCTGATTTGACGAATCTGTGAGGTGGGAGTTCCTGAAACTCCAGTCTGTAGCCCTGGGCTATAAGATCTTTGACCCAGGGATCCTGGCATGACGTTACCCATATGTGACTGAAGAGTCTCAAACGGGCTCCCACTTGCCTGTCTTCAAGGCAGTGCGGTTCACCGTCATGCTGAAGGCTGAGAGGAAGTAGAACCGGGGTTCTGTTCCTGTGATCCTGCAGTTGCTGGTTTTCTGGGCTTACCTCTATTGCCTTTAAAGGCCGTAGAAGAACCTTTGGTTTTGTTTTTAAACTTCGCTGTCCGAAAGAACTGCAGAGTTGGAGCAGTGTAGGATTTTCTAGCCGGGGGAGCTGTGGAAGGAAGGTACGTAGTTTTGGATATCCACGTATCCAGTTCATCTCCAAATAGGGCTTCACCTGTGAAAGGTAGGCTTTCTACGTCTTTCCTGGAATCCACATCCACAGTCCACTGGCGTAGCCACAAGTCCCTGCGTGCTGACACTGCCATGGGAGTGGTGTGTGCATTAAGTAAACCAATTTCCTTTATGGCCTCCACCATAAAGTTAGCAGAATCCTGTATATGTTGTAGGAGTAAAATTATCTCCCCCCTGGATAAGGAATCTAATCCGTCAATGAGATTACCTGACCATTTTGCAGTGGCCCTAGAGATCCATGAACAAGCTATAGTGGGTCTCTGGGCAGCTGTGTACAGAGATTTGAGAGTGGTCTCAATCTTGCAGTCAAAAACTATCTTACGAGACAGCCCAGAAATCAATGCGACAACAATTGGTGGGTTTTCCCATTTTTTCCTATCATCCTCAGGAAATGGGAAGGATGTAACCGTTTTGGGACCTGAAACTTCTTGTCAGGATTTACCCAAGTTGCTTTAAATAGGGAATTTAGATGCAGGGAAAGTAGCTGAGGATTTATTTTTCACATTAAAATAAGAATCCTCCTCGGGCACCTTATCAGGGATGTGCAGGACGCCTCTAATAGCTTCTATCAGGGCCTGTATACCCTGTGACAAAGCAGCATCCCCCTCCCGAGTCCACCTTACCCTCCTCTGGGTCTGTTACATCATCATCATCGGTATCAGCCTGCATGATTTGGGCCAGAGTATGCTTCTGTGGACAAATGGCAGGGGTCTGAGACGTTGGAATGACCACTGAATCTCTATTCATCAGGTCATCAACAGATTGCCTTAAGTATTGCGTCTCCTTCTCATTTTGGGATAATTTATTTGAAATCATCACTTTTAATGAATCTAACCATACTGGTTCAGATCCACTAGCCTGAGAATGTGTACTATCCTGAGTACACGGCAGTGATCCCCCAGACTGAGAGAAACACTCTGCTGTGCATGAAACACACTCCCTTGACATAGTAAATGTAAAAGAACACACACACACACACATACAGTGATGAATAGGTTAAAAGCACAGTTAACCCACACAGAGCACCCTAGGGAGACACAGAGTATGAGGAGGCCAGCCACACAGAGCCCTTATAGCTAATTATATTGTAGCTGGGTCACAAACTAAGCATTTGTAATGAAGGCCCACTATTCTAATACTGCTCCCCCGCTTTGCTATGACCCCCTGGTACTGCTGAGGCAAGCTGGAGTCCTTGTGGAAGGGCACCGCTTCTCTGCCAGTCTGTCTGTGTAGAGCTGCAGAGGGAAAATGGCGCTGGTGAGCTGCTGGATCCGCTCAGTGAAGCCCCGCCCCTGTAATGAAGCGCAGTCTTCCTCGGTTTTTTATACTGGCTGTGGTATGTGTGTTGCTTAACAGTGGGTTAGAACCCCTGTAAGCTAGTTTGCCAGTGTGGGTATTTCATTAGTGGCTCAGCACGCCCTTCACAGTGGGACACATGCACTGCATGTCATCCATAGCCTTGGAGCGCAGCCTGCATGTCAGCCCTGCGCTCCATACCCTTATGCCGCCATTTTAGCCGGTGACCCACTAACCGGGAAACCGGACGTCTACTTGCCACTCTTCTGTCTCTGTTAGGGGTGGCGGTGTGCTGCGGGTCTGTACGCTCGCCGTGGTGGGGCTTGCGAACAGGACCCTCAGGAGTTCAGTGTCCTGTCAGCGGGGAACAGGACCATTAACCCTGGAGGAGGTTGGGTCGTTGCGCCCCCCCCCCCCCGTAAGTCCCACGAAGCAGACAGGCTGTTGTCAAACAGCGCTGTCTGAAAACAAACCGCGAAATAAATGTAGAAAACTCTTCAGGAGCTTCCCTAAGCGTGACTGGCTCCTCCGGGCACATTTTCTAAACTGACTCTGGTAGGAGGGGCATAGGGGGAGTAGCCAGCCCACACTATCAAATTCTTAAAGTGCCCATGGCTCCTAGTGGACCCCATGGTACTAATGTGGACCCCAGTATCCTATAGGACGTAAGAGAAATAAGTAATAAAAATAAACGTATAGTTACACCACTTAAGGGTATTTCTAAATACATGAATAGTGTCTTGTAAACATGGAATATTTAAACTCCTTTGTACAACCTTTGCTGGTTAGCCACACTTCCCCTCATGTACCAATTTGTTGGGGGTCTAACTCCACCAGAACTGTAATACAGTCACTGATCCAACAACACAGACTACTGGAATCAACCTATCCTTGTTGTTCAAGCAGCTTGGATGAGGTTGTGCAGATTCTGTACAGATCATAGTAAGTGGAGTTCGAATTGTATGCCCAGGTTTCTCAGGCTTTGCTCCCCTTTTTCACCTGTCAGTGCTGGTAGTGAGCAGCTGTAATCTTCTAACGGGATTCCCAAGGGGTTGAAACCCAGACCAGGAGGTGTGCATAGCTAGCAGTATTATACACGGTGTATGAGAAATTACTGAGTAATAATAGGATTTTGATAACCTACCGGTATATCCTTTTCTCCTAGTCCGTAGAGGTTGCTGGGGACGACATCAAGACCATGGGGTATAGACGGGATCCGCAGGAGACATGGGCACTCCAAAGACTTTTCATTGGGTGTGAACTGGCTCCTCCCTCTATGCCCCTCCTCCAGACCTCAGTTGTAGGAACTGTGCCCAGGGAGACTGACATTTCAAGGAAGGAATTACTTAACTAGCGGTGAGATATCTATCAACTCACACCCTCAACCATGCCACACACATGGCATTCAACATAACACACGCCAACAGGCATGAACTAATTGCAGCAACATGCTGAAACCAAGATAACACAACTTGTGTAACTGTAATAACTAAACTGCAGGTAAAGTACGCACTGGGACGGGCGCCCAGCATCCTCTACGGACTAGGAGAAAATAGGATTTTGGTACTTACCGGTAAATCCTTTTCTCCTAGTCCGTAGAGGATGCTGGGGACTCCAAAAGGACCATGGGGTATAGACGGGATCCGCAGGAGCTTCGGCACACTGAAAAGACACCAACTGGGTGTGAACTGGCTCCTCCCTCTATGCCCCTCCTCCAGACCTCAGTTATAGGAACTGTGCCCAGGAGAGACGGACATTTCGAGGAAAGGATTTTTGTGTAAACTAAGGGCTACAAACATACTAGCCCACACCACAAACATACCGTACAATCAGAGTAACAGTAAACCAGATAACAGTATGAATGAACAACAGCAACAAGCTGAAAACCAGAAATACACAACCCATGTATAAACCAAGTTAACCAACAAGAATACATTGCCAGCAACAGTCCGCACTGGGATGGGCGCCCAGCATCCTCTACGGACTAGGAGAAAAGGATTTACCGGTAAGTACCAAAATCCTATTTTCTCTAACGTCCTAGAGGATGCTGGGGACTCCAAAAGGACCATGGGGTTTATACCAAAGCTCCAGACCGGGCAGGAGAGTGCGGACGACTCTGCAGCACCGACTGAGCAAACGCAAGGTCCTCATCAGCCAGGGTATCAAACTTATAGAACTTAGCAAAAGTGTTTGAACCCGACCAGGTGGCCCCTCGGCAAAGCTGTAAAGCCGAGACGCCTCGGGCAGCCGCCCAAGACGAGCCCACTTTTCTGGTAGAATGGGCTTTTATCGACTTCGGCACCGGTAGCCCGGCCGAAGAATGAGCCTGTTGAATAGTACTACAAATCCAGCGTGCAATAGTCTGTTTTGAAGCAGGATGACCAATCTTGTTAGAAGCATACAGGACAAACAGCGCCTCAGTTTTCCTGGCAACAGCCGTTCGGGCGACGTAGATCTTTAAAGCTCTCACCACATCCAGAGACTTTGGAACTGCCACAGCATCCGTAGCCACCGGAACCACAATAGGTTGGCTAATGTGAAACGAAGACACCACCTTCGGTAAAAATTGTTGACGAGTCCTCAATTCTGCCCTATCCGAATGAAAAATCAAGTACGGCTCTTCTGAGATAAGGCCGCCAACTCGGACACTCGCCTGGCAGACGCCAGCGCCAATAGCATGACTACCTTCCAAGTGAGAAATTTCAACTCAACCTTATGCAAAGGTTCAAACCAGGAAGACATGAGAAACTGTAAGACCACGTCCAGATCCCATGGAGCCACAGGAGGCACAAACGGAGGATTGATATGCAACACTCCTTTCACAAACGTCTGAACCTCTGGCAGGACAGCTAATTCCTTTTGAAAGAAAAATAAGATTTTACTCACCGGTAAATCTATTTCTCGTAGTCCGTAGTGGATGCTGGGAACTCCGTAAGGACCATGGGGAATAGCGGGCTCCGAAGGAGGCTGGGCACTCTAGAAAGATTTATGACTACCTGGTGTGCACTGGCTCCTCCCACTATGACCCTCCTCCAAGCCTCAGTTAGGACACTGTGCCCGGACGAGCTGACATAATAAGAAAGGATTTTGAATCCCGGGTAAGACTCATACCAGCCACACCAATCACACCGTATAACTCGTGATACTATACCCAGTTAACAGTATGAATATAACTGAGCCTCTCAACAGATGGCTCAACAATAACCCTTTAGTTAGGCAATAACTATATACAAGTATTGCAGACAATCCGCACTTGGGATGGGCGCCCAGCATCCACTACGGACTACGAGAAATAGATTTACCGGTGAGTAAAATCTTATTTTCTCTGACGTCCTAGTGGATGCTGGGAACTCCGTAAGGACCATGGGGATTATACCAAAGCTCCCAAACGGGCGGGAGAGTGCGGGTGACTCTGCAGCACCGAATGAGAGAACTCCAGGTCCTCCTCAGCCAGGGTATCAAATTTGTAGAATTTTGCAAACGTGTTTGCCCCTGACCAAGTAACAGCTCGGCAAAGTTGTAAAGCCGAGACCCCTCGGGCAGCCGCCCAAGATGAGCCCACCTTCCCTGTGGAATGGGCTTTCACTGATTTAAGATGCGGCAGTCCAGCCGCAGAATGCGCCTGCTGAATCGTGTCACAGATCCAGCGAGCGATAGTCTGCTTAGAAGCAGGAGCACCCAGCCTGTTGGGTGCATACAGGATAAATAGCGAGTCAATTTTCCTGACTCTAGCCGTCCTGGAAACATAATTTTTCAAGGCCCTGACTACGTCCAGTAACTTGGAATCCTCCGAGTCCCTAGTAGCCGCAGGCACCACAATAGGTTGGTTCAAGTGAAAAGCTGATACCACCTTAGGGAGAAACTGGGGACGAGTCCTCAATTCTGCCCTATCCATATGGAAAATCAGATAAGGACTTTTACATGACAAAGCCGCCAATTCTGATACACGCCTGGCCGAAACCAAGGCCAATAACATGACCACTTTCAACGTGAGATATTTTAGATCCACGGTTTTTGAGTGGTTCAAACCAATGTGATTTTAAGAAACTCAACACCACGTTGAGATCCCAAGGTGCCACTGGAGGCACAACCGGGGGCTGAATATGCAGCACTCCTTTTACAATGTCTGAACTTCAGGTACTGAAGCTAATGCATTCTGGAAGAAAATCGACAGAGCCGAGATCTGTATCTTAGTGGAGCCTAATTTTAGGCCCATAGACACTCCTGCTTGTAGGAAGTGCAGAAATCGACCTAGTTGAAATTCCTCTGTTGGGGCCTTTTTTGGCCTCACACCAAGCAACATATTTCCGCCATATGCGGTGATAATGTTTTGCAGTTACATCTTTCCTGGCTTGAATCAGCGTAGGAATGACTTCCTCCGGAATGCCCTTTTCCTTTAGGATCCGGCGTTCAACCGCCATGCCATCAAAACGTAGCCGCGGTAAGTCTTGGAACAGACAGGGCCCCTGCTGCAGGTCCTGTCTGAGCGGCAGAGGCCATGGGTCCTCTGATATATTTTCTTGAAGTTCTGGGTACCAGGCTCTTCTTGGCCAATCCGGAACCACGAGTATCGTTCTTACTCCTCGCCTTCTTATTATTCTCAGTACCTTTGGTATGAGAGGCAGAGAGGGGAACACATAAAACAACTGGTACACCCACGGTGTTACCAGAGCGTCCACAGCTATCGCCTGAAGGTCCCTTGACCTGGCGCAATATCTTTTATAGCTTTTTGTTGAGGCGGGACGCCTTCATGTCCACCTGTGGCCTTTCCCAATGGTGTACAATCCTTTGAAGACTTCTGAATGAAGTCCCCACACTCTCGGGTGGAAGTCGTGTCTGCTGAGAAGATCTGCTTCCCAGTTGTCCACTCCGGGAATGAACACTGCTGACAGTGCTAACACATGATTTTCCGCCCATCGGAGAATCCTTGTGGCTTCTGCCATCGCCATCCTGCTTCTTGTGCCGCCCTGTTGGTTTACATGGGCGACTGCCGTGATGTTGCCTGATTGGTTTTGAAGCAGAGGCCTTGCCTGACTCAGGGCATTGTAAATGGCCCTCTGTTCCAGAATATTTATGTAGGGAAGTCACCTGACTTGACCAAAGTCCCTGGAAGTTTCTTCCCTGTGTGACTGCCCCCAGCCTCAAAGGCTGGCATCCATGGTCACTAGGACCTAGTCCTGTATGTCGAACCTGCGGCCCTCTTGAAGATGGGCACTCTGCAGCCACTACAGTAGAGATACCCTGGTCCTTGGAGACAGGGTTATCAGCCTAATGCATCTGAAGATGCGACCCGGACCACTTGTCTAACAGGTCCCCCTGAAAAGTTCTTGCATGGAACCTGCCGAATGGGATTGCTTCGTAGGAAGCTATCATTTTTCCCAGGACTCGCGTGCAATGATGCACCGATAACTGTTTTGGCTTCAGGAGGTCTCTGACTAGAGATGACAGCTCCTTGGCTTTCTCCTCCGGGAGAAACACTTATTTCTGGTCTGTGTCCAGAACCATCCCCAGGAACAGTAGACGTGTCGTAGGAACCAGCTGTGACTCTGGACTGTTTAGAATCCAACCGTGCTGTTGTAGCACTTTCCAAAATAGTGCTACCCCGACTAGCAACTGCTCCTTGGACCTCGCCCTTATAAGGAGATTGTCCAAGTACGGGATAATTAAAACTCCCCTTTTTCGAATGAGTATCATCATTCCGGCCATTACCTTGGTAACACCCTCGGTGCCATGTACAGTCCAAACGGCAGAGTCCGGACTTGGTAATGGTAATCCTGTACCACAAATCTGAGGTACTCCTGACGAGGATAGTAAATAGGGACATGCAGGTAAGCATCCTTGATGTCCCGGGATACCATGTAATCCCCTTCGTCCAGGCTTGCAATAACCGCCCTGAGCGATTCCATCTTGAACTTGAATTACATGTGTTCAAGGATTTTAAATATAAAGAAGGGTCACACCGAACCATGCGGTTTCGGTACCCCAAACCGTGTGGAATAGTAACCCCGTCCTTGTTGAAGTAGGGGCACCTTAAGTATTACCTGCTGGGAATACAGCTTATTAATTGCCTCTAGCACAGCCTCCCTGCCTGAGGGAGTTGTTGGCAAGGCATATTTGAGGAAACGGCGGGGGGAAGACATCTCGAATTCCAGCTTGTACCCCTGAAATACTACTTGAATGAAACAGGGATCCACCTGTGAGCGAGCCCACTGATCGCTGAAATTTTTGAGACGGCCCCCCACCGTACCTGGCTACACCTGTGGAGCCCCCGCGTCATGCTGTGGACTCAGAGGAAGCGAGAGAAGAATTATGATTCTGGGAACAGGCTGACTGGTGCAGCTTTTTCCCTCTTCCCTTGTCTTTGTACAGAAAGGAAGCGCCTTTGACCCGCTTGCTTTTCTGAAGCCGAAAGGACTGTACCTGATAATACAGTGCTTTCTTAGTCTGTGAGGAAAACTGAGGTAAAAATATTTCTTCCCAGCTGTTGCTGCGGATACGAGGTCCCAGAGACCATCCCCAAATAATTCCTCACCCTTATAAGGCAGAATCTCTATGCGCCTTTTAAGGTCAGCATCACCTGTCCAGTGACAGGTCTCTAATACCCTCCTGACAGAATGGACATTACATTCATTTTGGATGCCAGCCGGCAAAATATCCCTCTGTGCATCCCTCATATATAAGACGACGTCTTTAATATGTTCTCATGTTAGCAAACTAGTATGTTCGACAGGGTCACCGACCACGCTGCAGCAGCACGCTCTGCAGGTTTCAGTCTAGTACCTGAGTGTGTAAATACAGACTTCAGGATAGCCTCCTGCTTTTTATCAACAGGTACCTTCAAAGTGGCCGTTCCTAAAACGGCAGTGCCACCTATTTTGACAACCGTGTGAGCGCCTTATCCACCCTAGGGGATATCTCCCAGCGTAACTTATCCTCTGGCGGGAAAAGGTACGCCATCAGTAACTTTTTAGAAATTACCAGTTTCTTATCAGGGGGAACCCACGCTTTTCACACACTTCATTCATTCATCTGATGGGGGAACAAAACACTGCCTGCTTTTTCTCCCCAAACATAAAAACCCATTTTTAGAGGTTAATGTCATTAATGTGTAACACATTTTTTTTTTATTGCCGGGATCAAGTCACGGATGTTCCTAGTGGATTGTGTATATGTCTCAACCTTGTCGACACTGGAGTCAGACTCCGTGTCGACATCTATGTCTGCCATCTGAATGAGCGGGCGTTTTTGAGCCCCTGATGGCCTTTGAGACGCCTGGGCAGGCACGGGCTGAGAAGCCGGCTGTCCCACAGCTGTTACGTCATCCACCCTTTTATGTAAGGAGTTAACACTGTCGGTTAATACCTTTTACCTAACCATCCACTCTGGTGTCGGCCCCACAGGGGGCGACATCACATTTATCGGCATCTGCTCCGTCACTATATAAGCCTCCTCCTCAAACATGTCGACACAGCTGTACCGACACACCGCACACACACAGGGAATGCTCTGACTGAGGACAGGACCCACAAAGCCCTTTGGGGAGACAGAGAGAGAGTATGCCAGCACACACCAGAGCGCTATATAATGAGGGGATTAACACTATAACTGAGTGAATTTTCCGCCATAGCTGCTTGTATATACAATATTGCGCCTAAATTTAGTGCCCCCCCTCTCTTTTTAACCCTTTGAGCATGAAAACTACAGGGGAGAGCCTGGGGAGCTTTCTTCCAGCTGCACTGTGAAGAGAAAATGGCGCCAGTGTGTCTGAGGGAGATAGCTCAGCCCCTTTTCCGCGGCCTATTCTCCCGCTTTTTTCTGGATTCTGGCAGGGGTATTTACCACATATATAGCCTCTGGGGCTATATATTGTGGTATTTTTGCCAGCCAAGGTGTTTTTATTGCTGCTCAGGGCGCCCCCCCCAAGCGCCCTGCACCCTCAGTGACCGGAGTGTGAAGTGTGTATGAGGAGCAATGGCGCACAGCTGCAGTGCTGTGCGCTACCTTGGTGAAGACTGATGTCTTCTGCCGCCGTTTTTCCGGACCTCTTCTTGCTTCTGGCTCTGTAAGGGGGACGGCGGCGCGGCTCCGGGACCGAACACCAAGGACTGGGCCTGCGGTCGATCCCTCTGGAGCTAATGGTGTCCAGTAGCCTAAGAAGCCCAATCCGGCTGCAAGCAGGCGAGTTCGCTTCTTCTCCCCTTAGTCCCTCGCTGCAGTGAGTCTGTTGCCAGCAGGTCTCACTGAAAATAAAAAACCTAAATCTATACTTTCTTTCTAAGGGCTCAGGAGAGCCCCTAGTGTGCATCCAACCTCGGCCGGGCACAAGATCTAACTGAGGCTTGGAGGAGGGTCATAGTGGGAGGAGCCAGTGCACACCAGGTAGTCATAAATCTTTCTAGAGTGCCCAGCCTCCTTCGGAGCCCGCTATTCCCCATGGTCCTTACGGAGTTCCCAGCATCCACTAGGACGTCAGAGAAATAGACAATGCCGAAACCTGCACTTTGATGGAGCCTAATTTCAGGGCCGCATCTACACCTGCCTGCAAAAAGTGGATAAAACGACCCAAATGAAAATCTTCCGCAGGAGCCATTTTAGCCTCACACCAGGAAACATACTTCCTCCAAATACGGTGATAATTTTTCGCCGTAACCTCCTTCCTAGCCTTAATGAGAGTAGGAATGACCTCCCCAGGAATACCCTTACGAGCTAAGATCTGGCGCTCAACTTCCATGCCGTCAAACGCAGCCGCGGTAAGTCTGGAAACATGCATGGACCCTGCAACAACAAGTCCCCTCTTAGAGGAAGCGGCCAAGGATCTTCCACCAGTAATTCCTGAAGATCCGGGTACCAGGCCCCTCTTGGCCAATCTGGAACGACGAGAATCGCCTGAACCCTTGCTCGACGAATGATCCCCAGTACCTTTGGAATGAGAGGAAGTGGAGGGAACACATACACCGACCGGAACACCCATGGAGACACCAGGGCGTCCACCGCACTGGCTTGGGGGTCCCTTGACCTGGAACAATACCTCGGGAGCTTCTTGTTGAGACGAGACGCCATCATGTCGATCAACGGAATTCCCCAACGCTTCGTCACCTCCGCAAATAACTCTTCGTAAAGAGCCCACTCTCCCGGATGGAGATCATGTCTGCTGAGGAAGTCCGCTTCCCAGTTGTCCACTCCCGGTAGGAAGACTGCTGACAGGGCGCTCACGTGTTGTTCTGCCCAGCGAAGGATTCTTGTGGCCTCCGCCATTGCCGCTCTGCTCCTTGTACCACCTTGACGGTTTATATGTGCCACCGCTGTGATGTTGTCTGACTGTACCAGGACAGATCGACCCTGAAGAAGACTTCTTGCTTGTAGCAGGCCGTTGTAAATGGCTTTTAACTCGAGAACATTTATATGGAGACACGCTTCCTGGAGCGACCATCCCCCTGGAAGTTTCTTCCTTGGGTGACTGCACCCCAGCCCCGGAGACTTGCATCTGTTGTCAGAAGTACCCAGTCCAGGATACCGAACCAGCTTCCTTCTAGGAGGTGAGAACTTTGTAGCCACCACAGGAGAGAAATTCTGGCTCTGGGAGATAGACTTTTCTTCCGGTGCATGTGCAGGTGAGACACGGACCATTTGCTCAGTAAGTCCCACTGAAATACCCGGGCATGAAACCTGCCAAACGGAATGGCTTCGTACGCCGCAACCCTTTTCCCCAGAACCAGAGTACAGTGATGGATGGACACACTCGTCGGCCTCAGAAGTTCCCTGACCATCGACTGCAGTTCTAGAGCTTTTTCTTCTGGAAGAAATACTCTCCGTAACTCCGTGTCCAGAATCATGCCCAGAAAACACAGCCGAGTGGTTGGAATCAACTGAGATTCAGCAAATTTAGCACCCAACCGTGCTGTCGCAGCACCGACAGCACCAAATTTACACTCCTCAGCAACCGTTCCTTGGACCTCGCCTTTATCAGGAGATCGTCCAAGTACGGGATAATTGTAACCCCCTGCTTGCGAAGGAGAACCATCATTTCTGCCATGACCTTGGTGAAAATCCTCGGGGCCGTGGAGAGCCCAAGCGGCAACGTCTGAAATTGGTAATGAGAATCCTGTATCTCAAACCTGAGGGAGGCCTGATGCGAAGGAAAATAAGATTTTAAACCTACCGGTAAATCTATTTCTCCTAGTCCGTAGAGGATGCTGGGGACTCCGTAAGGACCATGGGGTATAGACTGGCTCCGCAGGAGATAGGGCACCTAAAAAGAACTTTGACTATGGGTGTGCACTGGCTCCTCCCTCTATGCCCCTCCTCCAGACCTCAGTTAGAGAACTGTGCCCAGAGGAGATGGACAATACAAGGCAGGATTTAGAAATCCAATGGCAAGATTCATACCAGCCCACACCAATCATACCATGTAACCTGGACCATACATAACCAGTTAACCGTATGAACAACAACAGTAACGGTCCAAGACCGATTTCAACTGTAACATAACCCTTATGTAAGAAACAACTATATACAAGTCTTGCAGAGTTTCCGCACTGGGACGGGCGCCCAGCATCCTCTACGGACTAGGAGAAATAGATTTACCGGTAGGTTTAAAATCTTATTTTCTCTTACGTCCTAGAGGATGCTGGGGACTCCGTAAGGACCATGGGGTTTATACCAAAGCATCCAATCGGGCGGGAGAGTGCGTATGACTCTGCAGCACCGACTGAGCAAACGCTAGGTCCTCATCAGCCAGGGTATCAAACTTGTAGAATTTAGCAAAAGTGTTTGACCCCGACCAAGTCGCCGCTCGGCAAAGTTGTAATGCCGAGACGCCTCGGGCAGCCGCCCAAGAAGAGCCCACCTTCCTAGTGGAATGGCCCTTATCCGAATTTGGCACCGGCAATCCAGCCGCAGAGTGAGCCTGCTGAATCGTATTACAGATCCAGCGAGCAATAGTCTGCTTCGAAGCAGGTGCGCCAATCTTATTGGCCGCATACAGGACAAACAGAGCCTCTGTTTTCCTAATTCTAGCCGTCCTGGCTACATAAATCTTTAAGGCCCTGACTACGTCCAGGGATCTGGAATCCTCCAGGTCACTTGTAGCCACAGGCACCACAATAGGTTGATTCATATGGAACGAAGAAACCACCTTAGGCAAAAATTGCGGACGTGTCCTCAATTCAGCTCGATCCACATGAAAAATCAAGTAGGGGGGGGCGTGGCTTGGCTAGCAAAGGAGATAGCTGTGCATCACCTCAGCTCCTCCGGTGATTCCTTATTCAGAGCCTCTAAAACCCCTTTAATAAATACCCTTGCAGACCAGGGACAACTCAGAAAGCCCCCTGACCTGATATTGCGACCTGGGGAGACCCGCGGAGTCGGGGAGCGCTTTTAAGCGCTCCTGCAGACTGCGGCCTACTCCCCGGATAGAGACCGGGGACTGGAGTGAGAAGGACGCCCGGACCGCTCCACCCGGAAGAGGACTGCCGTAGAGAGACGGAGCTCGGCGGCCCCGGCTGCAACACCCGGACCCTCCAACCCACGGCCGGAAGGGAGAAGCCGAGAACAGCGCTGGGGGGTAAGTCCGCTCCACGTACAGAGCACAGCCCGTGACCGCCACGCAGGCTCTGAGCGGCCGCGGCTCCCTGTACGTCCGCTGCCTCCCACTCGTTCACCCGGCACAGCACTGCCCGCTCCGCCACGCACAAGTCACCAGACGGCTCTGCAGACAGCTGGCGCCAGACACAGAGGCTCCCCTCCAGGCCCCCGGCCACATAATCCTGAGAGGCCTCATCAAGCCTCAGTATACCGCACAGGACAGCCGTCCTGACGGGACTTCCACCACCACCATATAAGCCCCCCCTCTTTACCCAGGCACACACCTCTACCCTGGCAACACAGGGGAACAGCTTGCTGGGACTGAAGTGGAGGCCATAGAGCCGAGGGAAGCTGAGGAAACTTCCTAACAGACTGCGGCCTAGCGCCTCACCAAAAGCAGGGGACTCTATTGTTCACTGACCTTGAAGATAGGCTCTCACATAAATCCTGAGCCATTGCTCACACAGAACTCTCCCTCTGGTGGTCAGCCTAAGATAATACACCAAAGTCGTGCACTTAAGCCCACCCAGGAGAAACCATCTAAATGTCCTTCTGCAATCCTGAGCGATTGGCACTATCAACCATATATTTCACCTGGCTGTCGATGCTACTAATACCGTAATGTACCGCTGAAGCCAATCCAAAGGGATCTGTTCTGCTGAAGGCATCCCTATGCGAGCTATGTAAGTGAATCTAACCTCGTCACCCTGATTCCAGGAAACCAGACACCCCTGCGCTGGCGAAGTGATGACCAGGAACAAAAGACCTACTAAAAAGGCCGATACGTCAACCCCCCGAGGAAACATGTCACAATCCGCTATAAGATCTTTCTTGCAACCCACCCCGCCCGCCCAGATTGACAACCCACAAGAGGCAGATCCCCCCGCCCCCTCACAGTCACCCCGTTCATCTCCCTCAGACACGGAAACACCACTTGACAGTTCACCAAGAAATAAAGATCTACAAGAAATTCTAGCCTATATGAAAAACCTACCCACTAAGAAAGACCTGCAAGACACGGTGAGACGTGAACTGGCGGCCGTGAGACAAGATATCTCTTGCGTCTCAGATCGGGTGACGAGCTTAGAAGAACACCATGATTCCTCCGACACATTTTTAATGTCAATGGCGACCATCATTGAAGCTCAATCCACAGAGATCCGCTCACTCCAGACTCGATTAACTGATTTGGATAACAGAGGGAGGAGAAACAATATCCGAGTACGGGGCCTACCGGAAGATGTTACCCAAACAGGCCTAATAGATGCCCTCACAAAAATCTTTAATGAGATCCTGGGTAATGACCCCGATGACAATATTACCTTCGACAGGGCCCACAGGGCCTTGAAGCCAAGAGGCCTCTCTTCAGACAGCCCACGCAATATAATATGCAGATTGCATTACTTCTCCCAAAAGGACGACATCATGCGCAAAGTCCGACAGCTCGACGGGGTTGACTTCAACGGCACGCCAATCCAAATATACCAAGACTTGTCCTGGCACACTCTTCAACAGCGGAAGGCCCTCAAGCCCCTAACGGATGAACTCCGCAAACGCCAATTAAAATACAGATGGGGATACCCTTTTAATCTCCAAGTCTCCTTGTCAGGGAAAACACATGTCCTCAACTCGTTCATGGACCTCCCTGAATTCTGTACAGGACTGGGTATTCCGAAACCTAGTCTCCGCGACTGGGACTTCCAAACCCCAGAGTTACCATCTTTCCGGCCCTTACACACCGGAGCTCCTTGGACAGAAGTACGAAGGTCTGGGAAAAGAAACTCCAAAGGACTCCCCTCAGATGAGGATTCACGCATCACCTGATGGAACGATGAAGGAGGGTCACGGTTTCCTGCACATAACGTGAGATTACCCTACACCTCTGGTGGACCTTTATTTGACATTTAGCCGTTACGGGGTCCTGACCCCTTACTCCACCTCGAGACGCAGATTGCAAAATGAAGCTCACTGAACATGAGACTTATTGCAACCAACCACTCGGTGCAACCTACAGCTTAACGAGGTTTACAGTATACAATCTATCGATTATACTTGACAGTTTACAATTAGCTAACAATATGTATGTTTACTTACTTTAGCTCTACTTTTGATTATTAATAAGATGCCCTAGGCGGGAGTTCCCTTATCCGACCTACACCCGCTCCCGGCAGAAATGCCTCTTAGGTTTCCAACCCTCAGTGGGCTTGGCGACCTCAACGCGGGTTATCCAAATGTTATTGTTGTTGTTTACCTTTTTCCCATGTTTTACCCTTCTCATGTCTCCCCCACAATCCCGCCCTCCCCCTTCCTTGACCACTCCAGACGTGCAATCCCCCCCCCATGACCCACGCCCACCATGACACCCCCCGGAAGAATTAAAATAACATCAATCAATGCGAAAGGCCTTAATGTCCCAGAGAAAAGAACATCTCTTCTGCGGTCCTTATGGGCCGACAGAGTGGATGTCGCGCTAATCCAAGAGTCACATTTCAAAATCTCCGCTAAGAATCCATCCTTGACTAATTTTCGCTTCCCTCAGGCCTACTACAGCAACAACCCAGACACCAAATCCAAGGGAGCAGCGATAATATTCTCTAGGACTCTCCAACTATCAGATATAACAGTCCACAAACCGATCCCGGGACGCCTCTTGGTAGTCAATTGCAAATTATGTATGTGCCCATACACATTTGTGGCTCTGTATGCCCCAAACAAGGACCAGATCCCATTTTTTCGCTCGGCCCTTTCCCTAATTGAACCTCTACTTTCGGGGGTTGTGGTTATGGGGGGAGACCTGAACTGGACAATGGACCCATCCCTAGACTCATCCTCCGGCTCACCCCGAACATCCCAACGTCAACACCGACAGGCGAAGCGACTGTTCCACGATCTACAGTTGGTAGACTCTTGGAGAATACTCCACCCCTCTGACAGAGACTACACCTTTTACTCGAACCCGCACAATGCTTATTCACGTCTTGATTATTTATTTTTGAGCCACAGGCACCTCCCTCAACTAGTAGACTCCTCCATAGGCTCGATAACCTGGTCAGACCATGCCCCAATACATATGACCCTCTTAACCCCCCAATCAGCCCCGGGCCATTGGACCTGGCGCCTTAACGAGTTACTTTTGCAGGATCAATACTGCAGAGGCGAACTAGAAAAGGCCCTGACAGAATATTTTTCCTTTAACGACACTGACGATGTCTCCAAGGTCACCCTGTGGGAAGCACATAAATGCACCATAAGAGGCAAACTCATACAGCTGGGGACTTTCATGAAAAAACAGAGGTCAGCTCATATCACTACACTACTAGAACGTCTCCACCGCCTCGAGTCCTCACATAAAATATCCCTTTCAGAACCCGATTACTTGGATCTGATAGATACTCGTGCCCAATTGAAAAAAGCCCTCACAGACAGTATCCAGTTTTCGGTCCGTAAGTGTAACTCCAAATATTACCAGTGGGGCAATAAACCTGGCCGCCTCCTGGCCCAAGCCCTCAAAGCACAACGCTCATCCCTGTATATCAATAGCATAAAAGACGGAGGCGGAGTCCCCCGATTCAAGACCCCTGAAATAGCCGCGTGCTTTAAACAATATTACTCCCTCCTATACAATCTAGAGAACCAAGCAGACAATACATCCACCCCTTACAACTTTCTACAGGCAAAAGCATACTTAGAAAAGGTATCCTACCCTGTTCTAACCCAAGCAGATAGAGATACACTAGAGCAACCCTTCACTCAATTAGAGTTGGAAGGTGCCCTAGCATCGACCCCCATTGGGAAAAGCCCGGGGCCAGATGGCTTCACACTTACATACTACAAACAATTCAAGGATCTCCTCTCCCCCCACCTTCTCCAGGGCTCCAACTCAATCTCCGCGGACACCCATTTCTCGACCCAATCCTTAGAAGCCCACATCTCAGTACTGCCGAAACCCGGTAAGGACCCCTCGGTGTGCTCCAGCTACAGGCCCATATCCCTTCTAAACATTGATGCCAAGCTGTTTGCAAAATTAATGGCAAACAGACTAAACGTACTCCTACCATCCCTGATTCATAATGACCAGGTGGGCTTTGTCTTGGGCCGCGAAGCTAAAGACAATACCACTAAGGCCCTAAGCCTAATCCATATAGCGTCCCAAGGTGGCCCTCCTACTATGCTACTTTCTACTGACGCTGAAAAGGCCTTCGACAGAGTTAGTTGGGGCTTTATGAGGTCTGTCCTGGGGCACATGGGACTGGGTCCCCTGGCACTTGGTAGAATCATGGGACTCTATAGATCACCCACAGCCCGAGTCCGAGTCAACGGGACATTGTCCGAGCCCTTCTGTATAAACAACGGGACACGACAGGGATGCCCATTATCACCTCTATTTTTCACCCTATGCATTGAGGCCTTTGCAAGGGCCATTAGGGCTAATGACCACATCACAGGCCTGACAGTAGGAGACACAGAACATAAACTCTCCCTATTCGCTGACGATCTACTGGCCACAATAACACACCCGATCACCTCCCTTCCCCATTTCATGCAGGAACTAAATCACTTTGGACAACTTACCAACTTTAAGATAAACATGTCTAAGTCCTGTGCCCTGAACATATCCTCACCTCCCGACACTGTTAACAAACTTAAGCAATCCTTCCCTTTTACTTGGAACACCTCACATCTGCCCTATCTGGGAATACTGCTGCCAAAAGATTTATCCGTTTGTTTAACCTAAACTTCACTCCCCTCCTCCGGACGATCAGAGCTGATTATAGCAGATGGTATCTTAAACCACTTTCATGGTTGGGGAGAGTGAACGTTGTAAAAATGAATACACTCCCTAAATTACTGTACAAATTGCAAACCCTCCCAATACAAATCCCAGACTCCTGGTTCAGGTCCATACAACTCCTGACACAGCAATTCATATGGTCTAGGAGAAGACCTAGAATTAGCAGATCCACAATGACTCGCCCCATACGGAGCGGAGGCTTTCAATTACCAGATATAAGAGGCTATTACTGGGCAATATTACTCAATAGAGTTCTGGATTGGACGAGGAGTCGGGACACTAAACAATGGGTGGCATTAGAAGGACTCTACATGCAGCAATTCCCAGAGATCTTTCCATGGCTTCCCTCCCTGCCTAAGACCCCTACCACACACCCAACTATCAACGCAACCCTCTCTTTCTGGAAAAAAGCACGCAATTGGCCAAACATTTCATCTGCCTTTGGCCCACTGACTTCTTTTTTAGCCAACCCCGACTTTCAACCCGGCTTAACGCCATCCCACTTCGGTAACTGGGCCCTCGCGGGTCTCTTTAGGGTAGGCCAATTAGCAACCTCTACGGGGGTCAAGCAGTTTTCAGAAGTGCGATTAAAGTGGGACATCCCACAACGGGATTTTTGGAAATACCTACAACTTAGACACTACATACACTCCGGACATAGACACCCCCAAGCTTCAAGGGAACTGACACAGTTTGAGAGGTTGTGTGTTTCCAGATGCACCCCCCAACATACAGTCTCTACACTCTACAAACTAATACAAGACATAGAAGCCCAAACACCCACATCCTTCCAAAAGGCATGGGAAAGGGACCTGGAAATCCGACTGACGGATAAAGAGTGGCGAATGATATTCCTCAAAGCTCATAAAAGCTCAGTGTGCATACAAGTCAGGGAAACCCAATACAAACTGATAATGAGGTGGTACAGACACCCCTCTCTCCTCCACCACATGTATCCGGGAGTGACGAACAAATGCTGGAGATGCCTTGGTACAATTGGCTCCTTAATGCATATTTGGTGGTCCTGCCCCTTAATACGCCCTTTCTGGGCAGAAGTCATTTCTATCTCTCAAGATATACTCCAAACACCTGTCCATACTGATCCGGCCTTCTGGTTGCTTTCCCACTCCCCTATCCCACTGGCACAACACAAAACGTCACTGCTACGCCATCTATCCAATGCAGCGCGGGCAATCATCCCCACACTATGGAGGTCCCCAAATCCACCCACGAGGAAACTATGGTTTGAGAGGATTAATTACTATATGAATATGGAGAACATTCTATTGGGATCTAGAGACAAACTCTCCGAATTCATGGCCATATGGCTGCCATGGATAGACTATACCTCCTCCAAAGAGTACAAAGATCACCTTTATGCAACTAAGTGAACTAGCAATACAGCCAGTTCCCCATAATGAAGGCATTGCTCCCTCCTCTCAATTCACAAGTCCCCCTGGTATTGGTCAACCCCGATCCCTGACCCCCCCCCCCCCCCCTCCATTCCTTACTTCGCCCAACCCCCTGTCCTTTAACTACCTTACTGTTTATATTTCAAAGTTATGATTAGATTTATTGTATAAGCAGAAGGCAAATGGATAATGTACTAAATGTTATAGGATGATATATCAACGACTTTACCAGTAATGACCTTCAAAACCTGTGACAACTTATTATTCTGATGCCATAGATTGGAATGTACTTAATCCTAACCTCATTTATAATAGCTTTCTGAACTTAAATGTGATGTAATCTTTGAATTCTCTTGAATAAAAACAGAATATACAAAAAAGAAAAATCAAGTAGGGGCTTTTGTGTGACAAAGCCGCCAATTCTGATACTCGCCTTGCTGATGCCAAGGCCAACAACATGACCACCTTCCAAGTAAGAAATTTCAACTCAACCTTGTTAAGCGGTTCAAACCAGTGTGATTTTAGGAACTGCAACACCACGTTGAGGTCCCACGGTGCCACTGGAGGCACAAAAGGAGGCTGGATGTGTAGCACTCTCTTTACAAACGTCTGGACTTCTGGAAGAGAAGCCAATTCCTTCTGAAAGAAAATCGAGAGGGCTGAAATCTGAACCTTAACAGAGCCTAATTTCAGGCCCATATCCACACCTGTCTGTAGGAAGTGGAGAAAACGACCCAGATGAAAATCTTCCGTAAGTGCATTCTTGGTCTCACACCAAGACACATACTTTCGCCAGATACGGTGATAATGCTTAACCATCACCTCCTTCCTAGCCTTTATTAAAGTAGACCTCTTCCGGAATCCCCTTTTTCGCTAGGATTCGGCGTTCAACCGCCATGCCGTCAAACGTAACCGCGGTAAGTCCTGAAATACACAGGGCCCCTGTTGCAACAGGTCTTCCCTCAGAGAAAGAGGCCAGGGATCTCCGGTGAGCATCTCTTGTAGATCTGAGTACCAGGCCCTTTGAGGCCAGTCTGGGACGAGTATCGTCTGTACTCTTCTTTGCCTTATGATCCTCAACACTTTTGTGATGAGAGGAAGAGGAGGAAACATGTAGACCGATTTGAACACCCACGGTGTTATCAGAGCGTCTACTACCACTGCCTGAGGGTGCCGAGACCTGGCACAATACCTCCGAAGCTTATTGTTGAGGCGTGACGCCATCATGTCTATTTGAGGAGTTCCCCAAAGACGTGTTATGTCTGTAAAGACTTCTTAATGAAGTCCCCACTCTCCCGGATGGAGATCGTGTCTGCTGAGGAAGTCTGCTTCCCAGTTGTCCACTCCCGGAATGAAGACAGCCGACAGAGCGCTTACATGATTTTCCGGCCAGCGAAGAATCCTGGTGACTTCCGTCATCGCGACTCTGCTTCTTGTCCCGCCTTGGCGGTTCACATGAGCCACTGCTGTGACATTGTCTGATTGAAACAGAACCGGTAGGTTTCGAAGAAGACTCTCAGCTTGCTGTAGCTGTGGAAACCAGGTCCGTCAGCCCATCCCCAAACAATACCTCACCCTTATAGGGTAGTACTTCCATATGTTTTTTGGAATCCGCATCACCCGTCCATTGGCGAGTCCATAAGGATCTTCTCGCCGAGATAGACATGGCATTGGTCCTAGAAGCTAGCAGTCCAGCTGCGTCTTTAATATGGGCTAGAGTTAAGAATATAGTATCCTTATCCATATTATCAAATTGATCTGTCAGCTCATCTGCCCAAGCTGCAATTGCGCTACACACCCATGCCGACGCAATTGTCGGTCTTAGCACAGCACCCGTATGAGAATAAATACACTTTAAGGTAGTTTCTTGCCTGCGATCTGCAGGGTCCTTAAGGGCCGCTGTGTCAGGAGACGGTAGCGCCACTTTCTTGGACAAGTGCGCCAGGGCCTTGTCCACAGTGGGGGGTGATTCCCAAATCTCCCTGTCCTGCTTAGGGAAGGGGTATGCCATATAAATTCTTTTGGGGATCTGCGGTCTCTTTTCCGGAGTCTCCCAAGCTTTTCCAAAGAAATCATTTAATTCATGAGATGTGGGAAAATTAATAATCTGTTTCTTTTCCTTAAACATGTGTACCCTTGTGTCGGGGACCGAGGGTTCATCCTCAATATGCAACACATCCCTTATTGCCACAATCATACACTGAATGGTTTTAGTCACCCTAGGGTGCAATTTTACTTAGTCATAGTCGACACTGGAATCAGAATCCGTGTCGATTGTAGTGTCTTGTGTTAAGGGACGCTTTTGAGACCCCGACGGGCCCTGTGAGTCTGTCCAATCCGAGGATTGACCCCCTGATGTCCCCCCTAATTCAGCCTTATCAAGCCTTTTATGTAAAGATGCCACACTTGCATTCAACATATGCCACATGTCCATCCATTCCGGAGTCAGCACAACCGACGGGGACACACCACTCATTTGCTGCACCTCCTCCTTGGAGAAGCCTTCCACTTCAGACATGTCGACACCACGTACCGACAACCCACACACACAGGGATTAACCTACAAGGGGACAAAACCCCAACCAGGCCCTTAGGAGAGACAGAGAGAGAGTATGCCAGCACACACCCAGCGCTTAATAACACTGTGGAAAAATATGACCAGATAGCGCTTTTTTATATAATAATATTCCAATTCCCACTCACTGCGTCGCCAATGTGCCCCCCTCCTCTTTTTTCCAGCCTGTGAAGTTCAGCAGGGGAGAGACCAGGGAGCCAGCGTTCAGCATGCAGCTTCTGTGGAGAAAATGGCGCTGGTTAGTGCTGAGGATCAAGCCCCGCCCACACGACGGCGGGCTTCGGTCCCAGTGCTTTTTTTATTAAAATGGCGGGGGATTCTTGGATTTACTGCCTCCGCAGCGTAATCCATCTTAACATGCCCAGAAGTGAGGAATATTGCTGCCCAGGGCGCCCCCCCCAGCGTCCTGCACCCTTCAGTGCTGCTCTGTGTGTGTATAGTAGGAGCAATGGCGCGCAGCTTACCGCTGCGCGCCTTACCTCATGAAGATCTGATGTCTTCTGCCGCCTGATATCTTCTGCCTTCTCATACACACCCGGCTTCTATCTTCGGCATCTGTGAGGACGACGGCAGCGCGGCTCCGGGACGAACCCCGGCGCGGCTCCGGGACGAACCCCAGGTGAGACCTGTGTTCCGACACCCTCTGGAGCCAATGGTGTCCAGTAGCCTAGAAACAAGAGCCCAACCGTAAAGCCAGCCCTGCTGCTCTCTCCTCAGTCCCACGATGCAGGGAGCCTGTTGCCAACAGGACTCCCTGAAAATAAAAAACCTAACAAAATTCTTTTAAAACAGAAAACTCTGGAGAGCTCTCTGCAGTGTACCCTTTCTCCTCTGGGCACATAATCTAACTGAGGTCTGGAGGAGGGGCATAGAGGGAGGAGCCAGTGCACACCCATAGTCAAAGTTCTTTTTAGGTGCCCTATCTCCTGCGGAGCCCGTCTATACCCCATGGTCCTTACGGAGTCCCCAGCATCCTCTAGGACGTAAGAGAAATATCGGGACGTGTAAGTAGGCATCCTTTATGTCGACTGACGACATAAAATCCCCCCCTTCTAGGCTGGAAATCACCGCTCGAAGAGATTCCATCTTGAACTTGAAAACTTTTAAGTATGGATTGAGGGGTTTTAGATTCAGAATCGGTCTGACCAAACCGTCCGGTTTCGGCACAACAAATAGGCTCGAGTAGAACCCCTCCCCCCGTTGTGACGGGGGAACGGGAACAATGACCCTCTGCTGACACAATTTTTGTATCGTTGCCAGCACCAGCTCCCTGTCCGGAAGAGACACTGGTAAGGGCGAAATGAAAAACCGGTGAGGGGGCACCTCCCGAAACTCCAGTTTGTATCCCTGAGACACAATCTCCAGGACCCAAGGATCCAGGTCTGATTGAATCCAGACCTGACTGAAGACTCGCAGACGGCCCCCCACCGGTCCGGACTCCCCCAGGGAAGCCCCAGCGTCATGCGGTGGACTTGATGGAGGCAGGGGAGGACTTTTGGTCCTGGGCACCGGACACGGCAGGCGACTTCCTTCCCCTTCCTTTACCCTTAGAAGCGAGGAAGGACGAACCTTTTCCACGCCTGTATTTATTGGGACGAAAGGACTGCATCTGCTGATATGGTGCCTTTTTGTGTTGTGTGGGAACATAGGGAAGAAAAGAGGACTTACCCGCCGTCGCGGTAGAGACTAGGTCCGCCAAGCCGTCCCCAAACAAGACATAACCTTTGAAGGGTAAAGCTTCCATAGCTCTCTTGGAGTCGGCATCAACATTCCATTGATGGATCCACAACGCCCTCCTTGCCGATATTCACATGGCATTGGCTCTTGATCCCAAGAGACAAACATCCCTCGCCGCATCCTTCAGGTAATCTGCAGCGTCCTTCATATAACCAAGAGTCAAAAGAACATTATCTTTATCAAGAGTATCCATATCATTAGCTGAATTCTCAGCCCATTTAGCAATAGCACTACTCACCCATACCGACGCCACCGCACGTCTGAGCAATGCACCCGAATTAGCGAAAATGGACTTCAGAGACGTCTCCAGCTTGCGATCCGCCGGATCCTTGAGAGCTGCAGTGTCAGGAGACGGAAGCGCCACCTTCTTAGACAAACGAGATAGAGCTTTGTCAACATTTGGAGACGACTCCCATTTTTCCCTGTCATCAGAGGGGAAAGGATATGCCATGTAAATCCTCTTGGGAATCTGCCACCTCTTATCCGGCGACTCCCAAGCTTTTTCACAAAGAGTATTCATTTCATGAGAGGGGGGAAACTTCACCTCAGGTATTTTCCCTTTGAACAAGCAAATCCTTGTTTCCTGCACTGCCGGTTCATCAGAAATGTGTAAAACATCTTTTATAGCCACAATCATGTATTGAATACTCTTCACTAAACGTGGATGTAAAGCAGCCTCAGTGAAATCGACCTCGGAATTAGAGTCCGTGTCGGTATCAGTATCTACCACTTGAGCAAATGGCCGCTTTTGCGATCCTGATGGGGTCTGCACCTGAGACAAAGCCTCCTCTATGGACTTTTTCCACACCTGCGTCTGTGACTCAGACTTATCCAACCTCTTAGATAAAGAAGCTACATTAGTATTGATTGTACTTAGCAATGTGAGTAAATCAGGTGTCGGCTGCGCCGACAGGCCCAAATCTAGACCCGCATCCGCTCCCCCAGCAACCTCCTCCGGTGAATAACATTCAGCCTCAGACATGCCGACACGTATAATCGACACACAGACACACTCACAGAATGTCTCAGCTAGGGGACAGGCCCACAATGAAGCCCAGATAGAGGACACAGAAGGATTATGCCAGCTCACACCCCAGCGCCCCCATATCCCTTTAAGGGATATATTTGACCAGCGCTGCTTAACTAGAATAAAAAATGCACCACAACTGCGCCTGTCCCCCCCCCCCTCCCTTCGATTAGCTCCCCGTTACTTGAGAGGAGCTGCGGAGGTCCCGGGTCAGCGTCTCCTTCAGCCGCGTGTGGAGGAGAAAAATGGCGATGTGAGCCGCTCGGCTAAGCTCCGCCGCTTCCCGGCGCGCTTCAGCCTGCCAGATATGAAAGTTTGAAAGTGGCGGCGGGGTATGCAAAACGGTGCCGAGGCACCGACAAGGCTTCTGCCGGCTCCCGGACCCCAGTAACATGCTGCCCAGGGCGCCCCCCCCCCCCCAGCACCCTGTGAGTGCCGTCAGTGATAGTGCGTTACCGCTGTGCTGTACCTGGTTACTGAAGTCTTCTGCCGTCCTGAAGTCTTCTGTTCTTCTCATACTCACCCGACTTCTTTCTTCTGGCTTCTGTGAGGGGGTGACGGCGTGGCTCCGGGAACAAGCAGCTAGGCGCACCAAGTGATCGAACCCTCTGGAGCTAATGGTGTCCAGTAGCCGAGAAGCCGAGCCCTTAAACTAAGAAGAAGTAGGTCTGCTTCTCTCCCCTCACTCCCACGCTGCAGGGAGCCTGTAGCCAGCAGGTCTCGATGAAAAAAAAAAACCTAACAAAGTATTTTCCAGAGAAACTCAGGAGAGCTCCCCTAGTGAGTGTCCAGTCAGTCCTGGGCACAAAGTCTAACTGAGGTCTGGAGGAGGGGCATAGAGGGAGGAGCCAGTTCACACCCAGTTTAAGTCTTTTCAGTGTGCCCAAGCTCCTGCGGATCCCGTCTATACCCCATGGTCCTTTTGGAGTCCCCAGCATCCTCTAGGACGTAAGAGAAAAGGATTTACCGGTAGGTTATCAAAATCCTATTTTCTCATACGTCCTAGAGGATGCTGGGGACGACATCGAGACCATGGGGTCTATACCAAAGCTCCAGTACGGACGGGAGAGTGCGGATGACCCTGCAGCATCGACTGACCAAACTTTAGGTCCTCATCGGCCAAGGTGTCAAACTAGTAGAACTTAGCAAATGTGTTTGACCCTGACCAAGTAGCTGCTCGGCAAAGTTGTAATGCCGAGACCCCCGGGCAGCCGCCCAGGATGAGCCCACCTTCCTAGTGGAGTGGGCCTTTACCGACGTCGGTAACGGCAATCCAGTCGTAGAATGAGCTTGCTGAATCATATTTCTAATCCAACGTGCAATAGTCTGCTTGGAAGCAGGACAGCCAATCTTGTTGTGATCATACAGGACAAACAGAGCCTCTGTTTTCCGTATACGAGCTGTTCTAGCAACATAGATTTTCAAAGCTCTAACCACATCTAGAGACTTTGAATCAGTGAATGTGTCAGTAACTACTGGCACCACAATAGGTTGGTTTATGTGAAAAGCAGAAACCACCTTTGGAAGAAAATGTTGGCGAGTTCGCAACTCTGCCCTATATTCATGGAAAATCAGGTAAGGGCTCTTGTGAGACAAGGCCCCCAATTCAGACACCCGCCTTGCGGATGCCAATGCCAAAAGCATCACCACTTTCCAAGTGAGAAACTTCAACTCTATCTTTTGTAGGGGCTCAAACCAATCCGATTGAAGGAACTGCAATTCCACGTTAAGGTCCCATGGTGCCACTGGAGGCACGAATGGAAGCTGGATGTGCAGAACCCCTTTCACGAAGGTCTGAACCTCTGGAAGAGAGGCCAATTGTTTTTGGAAGAACACTGACAAGGTCGAAATCTGGACCTTGATTGATCCCAATCGTAGGCCCGTCTCCACACCATCCTGCAAAAAATGGAGAAAAGTGAAACTCTTCCGTAGGAGCTTTCTTGGATTCACACCAAGACACATTTTCTCCAAATACGGTGGTAATGTTTAGACGTTACTCCCTTTCTGGCCTGAATAAGGGTGGGGATGACCTCCTTAGGAATACCCTCCCTGGCTAGGACACGGCGCTCAACAGCCATGCCGTCAAACGTAGCCGCGGTAAGTCTTGGTACACACACGGCCCCTGCTGCAGCAGGTCCTCCCGAGGAGGAAGAGGCCGAGGATCTCCTATGAGTAACTGCTGAAGATCTGGGTACCAAGCCCTTCTTGGCCAGTCTGGGGCAATGAAGATTGCTCTAACCCTTGTCTTTCTTATGATCCTGTGATTGGGATCAGTGGAAGTGGAGGGAAAACATACACTGACGGAAACACCCACTGGGTCACCAGTGCATCCACTGCTACTGCTTGAGGGTCTCTCGACTTGGAACAGTATCTCTGAAGTTTCTTGTTGAGAAGAGACGCCATCATGTCTATTTGGGGAACTCCCCAAGACTTGTCACCTCTGCGAAGACTACTTGGTGGAGGCCCCATTCTCCTGGATGGAGATCGTGTCTGCTGAGGAAGTCTGCTTCCCAGTTGTCTACTCCCGGAATGAATATTGCCGACAGAGCTTGTAGATGTTTTTCTGCTTAGCGGAGGATTTTTGTCGCCTCTGCCATTGCCGCTCTGCTTTTTGTTCTGCCCTGCCTGTTTATGTATGCGACTGCTGTTACATTGTCCGCCTGGATCTGCACGGGACGGTCTTGAAGATGATGTACCGCTTGTTGAAGGCCGTTGTAAATGGCTCTTAGCTCCAGAACGTTTATGTGAAGGCAGGCTTCCTGTTGTGACCAACATCCCTGGAAGTTTTCTCCCTGAGAGACTGCTCCCCAGCCTCGGAGACTTGCATCCGTGGTGTCAAAGTCAGAAAAATGTCTTAGTGCACACTGCCATATTTGCACCGCACACTGGTCCGTGCTGCGCATGCGTACGCTCTCCCGTGGAAGCGCATACCCGCAATAGCGTGCACTCGCACGCGCAGTATGCGCATTTACGGTAGAGTTTATGTGATCGTAGCGTGCGACTCATTCGTTACAAAAGTTCACAATTAATGTAGTTTATAGATCATGTTCCCCTCAATAGTTTCTGTAAGTTTGGTTAAAATATAATGTCCCAGAGCTGAGGAATCCCTCTTTGCATCGTACGAAGGGTTTAACAGGAATCATACAGCAGTGTTTGGTACCCATCGGAAGAGTATTTGATTAGCAATATTCCGGTGTTGGTTTGGAGCGTATTAATCGCTCGTGCGAATAGTTATGGACATAAGAAGTTTATGTCCATTTCTATGATTTGCACATACTCAGGTATGCGGCGGGAAACCCAGTTTCCCACCCACCTGAGCTGTTGGAAATCGTCACAGCCCACCTGTATGAATCACCCTATGACCTTTTGTTATGATGCAGGGCCGAATTCCTTCGGCCAATGGACAATGGGATTGTAGGACCAGGAGATTGCATTGTGTGTGGAGCATAAATAGGCAGGCCGACCACATCCAGCTCTCACTCTCTCATCAACGGTTATCTGCTGATAATCGGGAGCTGGATATCGAGGCGCTGGCGATCATACCCTTTGTGCGTAAGTTCTCTCCGTAATCATTGTCTTTCTGTGAGCCAATATCTCTCTTTCTCTCTCTATCTCTCCTCTCCTCTTTTTCTCTTAAATACTTCGTAGTATTATTGTATTGTATTGTGTTAGACCAGGATAGCATTGTAGTTTATCCCTTAGTTAGGTGTTTGGTTAGGAAGTCTTTGTTATATTGTAGTGTATCATTTGTACTGTGTTACTCTTTTACAAGTATACTAGATATAATACAGATTATAGGCTTTGGAACCCTAAACCAGTATCAGTGTATTTACTATAGTGTTAAGTGTTCACTTGAGCGTCGGTGACGCTCAAACAGCTTTGTAGATAGTCAGGTTACACAAGGTTGCATTTACACCCTGTACTCACATTAAGGTATTCTGTGTGTTTCATCGGTATAAGGTTTAATATCAAGGTATAGTGTTGTGAGCGTCTGCATCGCTGGTGACCTCCTCGTGGTCTCTAGCGTACGCTACGTTACAGCGAATCTTTCCCCTAGACATAACCAATAACGTGTCCTGTGATCACTGGGCCGTGAGCGAACGTGACGCTTGAGCGTCTCGCCTACGGCTGAGCGATCGTTACGCAAATAGCGTATCATTACGGTATTTCTTAAATAAACAGCGTACAGTGTTCTTAGCTTCATAAGGGTTGTTTACACGACAAGGAATTTAGCATTGTCAATTGCGGGCTCGTCCGGTCCTTTTCACATCTGCACTAGGTAGACCAGCAGACATTATCCCCCAGCAAAAGGGTGGGAGGTTGTCTCGCAGTTGCTGACGGGATAAGCGTCTGCTTCGCTTAGACAAAGAGTGCTGAAGGAACCCGGTAACCGGAAGTAAGAACAAAACGCTTGTGTCTTTTAAAACTGTTTATTTTTCTTTTGTCTTGCGTACGCATACATTTATCTGCATTTCTTTTTCAAATTTCGTATATCACTATTCCTGTTTGCCAATTTTTTTTATAGTTGATAGAAAGTGCTAAAAAGAGATTTGCTGTTATTTAAAAGTAGAGGTAATAGTTAAAGTATAGAACAAACACACGGTTTGTCTGAGATACAAGGCAGTCAGTGTGGATTGCGGTAGATGATCAGGGATCATCTACATTGATAAATAAATATATTGTGTTACGGTGGATCCTTTGCATTGCGTACACGTGTCACTAACAAAGACTAGCGTACGCAATCCAAAAGGCAGACGCACGCAGCGTTCATTACGCAACGTAGCGTCTGGTTACGCCCACGTAGCCCAAGTAGCGCAAAGCGATAATTAGCGCAAAAGCGATAAGTAACGCACAGCGGTAGATAACGCGACGCGGTAAATAACGCAAATCTATTTTTGGAAAATCTGAAATTTAGTTTAACAGATCCTGCTCCTAATTGGTAACACTCTTGGCCTGAAGACAATTTCTGCGCAGAAATAGATATAGAAACAAAAGTGTACATGTGTTGAGTGAGTGTGTTTTGTATACAAAAGTTTATACAATTTTAAAGGTGGAACCAAAAGGAAAGTCGGGTACTCGTTAAGGAACATACGTGTAAGTGACATATACGGTGGCCAGGGAGGCATCTCTGGTTAAATAATATTTGAGCATTAGAGTATAGCGGACCATAAGGTAACAAGACCAGGAGGTCATAAGGAACAAGACCAGGAGGTCGTAAGGTAAAAGGTCCGCTATAAAAGTCCAGTGGCACAACGCCTGGGGTGTTGGTGCAGAACCCATATAGGCCATACAAGCTCTGGTTGAAGGAATCGCAGCCGGAAACATCGATTCCATTGATCTTTCAGTACATGACAAGTAGTGCTCGTATACTGAACGATTGGACCACACGTAATTGTGTGCAGTAGTTAGTAATCTGACCTAAATACCATTAGAGTAAAGTGGTCACAAACGCTATTTGTACACTCTGACGTGATTTGTGTAATTTTTTATTTTTGGAAGGGAAGTTCGCTGGTCACTCAGGAACTATCTAACAACCCCAACTTTACTGGAAAGAGTAAGTGTCCTGCGGGTAACCCTCATATGTTCCAGTAAACTAAAGGTTCACAGGGGCCCTGGGTTGGGTACCACAGCTCTGGTTTACAGTGATTGCGGCACAGGCCAACGTGGGCGAGAAGTAAGTGGGGTACTTGATAAACCACCACCGCCGGCCTGCCCAAGGACATCTTGGTTTGTTTGTAAGGGTTCGCTGAAAACCTTGAGATAAAAGATCCAAGGAGGAATAAGCAACGCCTACAGATTATGGGGGCCATTTGTTCCGGTAGGGGGCGATCAACCCAGGTTCAGGTTGATTCGGAGGACCGACCAATTGGGTCGGCAAGATACATTATGTGTGAAAAATACGGTAGTCACACAGAGGTTTTATGTGATGAATGGCAAAGAATGACTGTACAAGACAGGGACAAGTTCCCAAGAATAGGTAGCTTCAGTCCAGAGGTGTTACAAAATTTAAGGAGGAGGATATGTCTCGTAAAATCAGCAAAGAGACGAATTCAGCATCATGATTATTTACAGTTATGGCACCAGGAAGGTGAGATACAAAGAGGTTTGGCTCTGGCGGCGGGATCTGGGGCAGTCAGGAAGTTGATTGCCACAGCTCCTCCCCCACCATACATTGCAGGAGAGAAGTTGATTGCGGAGAGAAACGCACTGGGTTGTAAAACACAAACTCTTAGTAACACTGTAAATGTTAATGATGTTAACCAAATAACTCATGCAAGTATTAACCCGTGCAAGATGTACCCTGTTTTGAACCTTCCTCAGGAGTGTGATCAAGAAGACGATTCAGCAACAATTTCAGCTCTCTCTCTTGCAGCCACCATAGCAGAGACCACAGTAGGCACAGCGACACCCACGAGATTAGTGAAAGCCCCTAGCGGAGGGATAGGTGAGGTCGTGTCAACGGGTAAGTACGGCACCATGCACTACACTGAAACAATTGTACCACAACAAGCTGTAGAATCTACACAGGAAGAGGCTGTTAGAATTGCTCCTGTAAGGGTAATAGCAGTTCCCAATGGAAAAACAGATGTGTCTGGAGCCACTCCCATAAGGAATATTGCCATGTACGCCCCATTTTCCAGAATGGAAATAAGAACAATAGTGTCCGAATTTCCTGACCCCAGGAAGGACTTAGTTGCTAGCCAAAAATACATCAGGGATTTAGGAAACACTTTAGAGCCCAACAACAAGGATTGGCAGATACTGCTAAGAGCTTGTTTACCTTCAAATGTTGATGCAACTCAGTTTTTAGCCGATTGTGCATTGGATAAAGATGTACCGCTTACAGACGTGTACAATAAGGATAATGTAAAAAGGATAAATTTGCAGCTAAAGGAGTATTTCCCAGCCATTGTTAAATGGAATAAAATATTCTCCATTAAGCAAAAGGAGTCCGAAACGGCAACAGAATATTTTCACCGGGCACTATTAGAAATGGCAAAGTACACTGGTATAGAAGACATAAAGACCAACCCAAACCATCGAGAAGTAGCAGTATCTGTACTGATGGATGGTTTGAAAGAAACATTAAAAGCTAGGGTACAGACCACGCAGCCATGTTGGCGAGGTCTGTCAGTGTCCACCTTGAGAGAGGCTGCTATTGATCACGACAGAAATATCACTAGGCACAGGGAGTCGCAAAGTGATAAGTTGATGTCCGTAAGTATACAGGCGCTGACCACAAGGCAGCCTGCGTATGTACCACCGAATCCTGTGGGTAAGGCAAGTGTAATAACATGTTTTTCTTGTAACAAACCAGGACATTTTGCACGAGACTGTAGAGTAAGAAATGTACAAAGATCTTTTCAACCCCCTAGACAACAACACCACACACGACATTGGGAGCAGGGTCCACAGAGGCGGAGTTTTGAGCCACATACAGGGGAAACAAAAAGATATCCCCCAAACAGAGATTGGCATGCCTCTGGTAGTTCCCAGCTAACTCCCTCACAAGTAGTTGCTGCCAGCGGGATTCAGGGAGGTCAGCATACCCAATAGGGGTGTGGCCATACCTGTAATCTGCAACCAGTTAAATTGATTGCCAGTCTTGGAAGCGAACCAGAGATTGCAATCAATGTAGCCGGTAAAACTTTAAACTTTCTTGTAGACACAGGGGCGGCCAAGTCAGTGATCAATTCGACAGTGGGCATGAGAACCACTGGTAGGACAGTTCCAGCCATAGGAGTAACAGGAGTAGTCCAGCACTACCCTGTTAGCAAACCAGCCGAGATTACAATAGGGCCTTTGCATACCAAGCATTCCTTTTTGCTGGCTGCATCGGCACCGACCAATCTCCTGGGAAGAGACTTACTATGTAAAATGGGTTGCGTCATTTATTGTACTCCTGAAGGTGTATTCTTGGACATCCCTGAGAACCACGCTCAGGAAGTACGAGACATGTTAGACTCCCCATCAAAATTAATGTCACATTCCATTATGACAAATAGGAATCCATCCCAAATAGAAGAGATGACATCTCAGATACCAGAGTCGCTTTGGACAAAAGATGGACAGGACACTGGATTAATGGCAAATGTAGCTCCAGTAGTAGTACAAGTAAAAGATGGTAGGATAGCTCCAAAAATCCCACAGTATCCTCTGAAGCCAGAGGTGGAGTTAGGAGTTTTCCCGGTAATAGAGCGCTTGCTACAACAGGGCATTCTAGTAAGAACGTCCAGCACAGCAAATAGTCCCATCTTCCCTGTTAAAAAGAGTGGGGGGAGGGGTTACAGGCTAGTGCAGGATCTAAGGGGGATTAACAAAATAGTCGAGAGTCAGTTCCCCGTAGTGCCTAATCCAGCTGTCATCCTAATGCAAATTCCTCCCACTGCCAAATTTTTCACTGTTATTGACCTCTGCTCCGCTTTCTTTTCGGTACCTCTGCACCCTGACAGCCAATATTTGTTTGCATTCACATACAGAGGAGTCCAATACACGTGGACTCGGTTACCCCAAGGTTTCATAGATAGTCCAAGTATATTTTCTCAGGCTTTGCATGATTGTTTACAGTCTTTCCAACCGGAAAGTGGATCAGTGTTGATACAGTACGTGGATGATCTACTACTGTGTTCTGATTCATTGGAGGCATCCCTGAAGGATACGAAACAGCTCCTGTTTCATCTTTCAGACACAGGTCACAAGGTCTCCAAAGACAAGTTGCAATTATGCCAAGCTAAGGTAAAATACTTGGGACACTGTCTAACACAAGGACTGAGACACCTGACCGCTGATAGAATCCAAGCCATTAGAGACATGACACTGCCACAAACCCAGCAACAGATCAGGACGTTTTTAGGAATGTGTGGGTATTGCCGTAATTGGATCCCAGGGTTTTCCATATTGGCGCTACCTTTGCAGGAAATGGTCTCTTCAAACAAACCTGATCGGATTTCGCATACAGACGAATCTGAAACAGCATTTGAGAGACTCAAACAGTGCCTAACGCAGGCACCAGCACTAGGTATGCCAGACTATGGGAAACCCTTTGAGCTATACGGAACAGAAAGTGCTGGGTGCGCAGCAGGGGTACTAACACAAAAACACGGTGATGCCAGCAGGCCAATTGC
Organism: Pseudophryne corroboree; assembly: GCF_028390025.1. Classification (NCBI taxonomy): domain Eukaryota; kingdom Metazoa; phylum Chordata; class Amphibia; order Anura; family Myobatrachidae; genus Pseudophryne; species Pseudophryne corroboree. The sequence goes on along the minus strand of NC_086454.1, from coordinate 257,656,106 downwards.
ATACTACAGCGCGCAGCTAGACACGGTAGCGCGATCCCTCCCCACATGCTTGCGTAGCGTTGCAGCGATAGCATTGCTAGTGACGAAAAGCGAAGATGTCGTGCTAGGCCACAACCTCACAATCCATACACCACATGCGGTATCGGCCTTATTGAATTCTGCCCAAACCAGACATGTCTCATCAGCAAGGTTTACGAGATGGGAATTGGCATTAATGGCCCCAGTAAACATCACCATAAGGAGATGCAGCGCATTAAACCCTGCAACATTTCTCCCAGGTGTGCCTGGACAGGCACAAAGGGTGGGAGGTGAGAGTGATGGGGAAGGAGGATTTAATGCAAAGGAAGATACACATGATTGTATGGAATATTTGACCCAAAATTTTACCGCAAGGCCTGACATCAGTGACAATCCACTAGAAGATGCAGAACTCACGTTCTACACGGACGGTAGTTGTCACAGACAGTCAGACTCGGGAGACTTGTGTACTGGATACGCAGTCGTAGATGACCAAGACACCATAGAAGCGGAACCGCTAGGCCCACCTCACTCAGCCCAGGTTGCTGAACTGGTCGCCCTAACCAGAGCATGTGAATTGGCTAAGGGTAAGTCTGCCAATATCTACACCGATTCTAGATACGCGTTCGGGGTAGTCCATGATTTCGGAGCCCTATGGCGGCTCAGAAATTTCATGACGGCAGCTGGCACACCGATAGCGCATGCAGCGTATATAAAAAGGCTTCTAACAGCGATACAGGAACCCGACAGAGTGGCTGTTATCAAATGTAAAGCACATACATATAGTCAAGACCCAGTATCCCTTGGTAACAGCCGAGCAGACGAAGCTGCAAAGCTTGCAGCTGCTACCCCCATACGGACAGACACCACACAACTGATGGTATTTAATACCATCAACACACAAAAGTTGTGTGAAATGCAGAATTTGTGTTCCACTCAGGAGAAGGCAGTCTGGAAGGCAAAGGGATATGGCCAGGAGTCCTCAGGGCTCTGGACGGATGGACATGGTAAACCAGTGGCCCCCAGGGCATACCTTCCGTGTCTGGCTGAAGCAGCTCACGGGCTGACTCATCTAGGCAAGGAGGGGATGTGCAAATTGGTAAGAGCATACTGGTGCGCCCCAGGATTCTCCTCTCATGCTAGTAAAAGAGCAATGTCATGCCTTACCTGTCTGAGAAAGAATATTGGAAAAGCAATACCAACAGAACCATCCCATATCCCACCTGCCGGCGGCCCTTTCCAAGTAATACAAATTGACTTCATTCAATTACCCCCATGTAGAAATTTGAAATATGTACTTGTTTGTATAGATGTTTTCTCGAATTGGGTCGAAGCTTTTCCAACAGCTACAAATACCGCTATGTTTACAGCTAAGAAAATTGTGCAGGAATTTGTATGTAGATATGGTATCCCTAGAATCATTGAAAGTGATAGGGGTACCCATTTTACAGGTGATGTCTTTCAAGGAATGTGTAAGTTGATGGGAATTGATAGTAAGCTGCACACTCCGTACCGTCCACAGGCGAGCGCGAAGGTCGAAAGAGTGAACAGCACTATTAAAAATAAATTGAGTAAAGTAATGGCAGAGACAGGATTGACGTGGCCAGAAGCTTTACCCATTGTTTTGTATAGTATCAGAACCACTCCCAGGTCCCCTCTTAATCTGTCCCCTTTTGAAATCTTGTTTGGTCGACAACCGCATGTCATGATTAACCCTCAGGATGATTTGAAATGTAACAATGAAGTAACTGTAAAGTACTTGATTAACATGAGTAAACAGTTGAGGAATCAAAATGATAATCTGAAGTTGGTGATTCCTGATTTACCAGATAGTAATTGTCATGACATTGAACCTGGGGATTATGTAATGATACGAAATTTTCTACGCTCAGGTTGTCTTATTGATAGATGGGAAGGACCATACCAGGTCTTATTGACTAGCACCACAGCATTGAAGGTTGCTGAGAGAGAGACTTGGGTCCATTCATCCCACTGCAAGAAGGTTGCTGATCCAGAGAAGTCCCGTGATAAGGAACAGACGGTAGAGGTTGTATCACTAGAGTGTCTGTTCCAGGAGGACTGAGGCGGCACCTGAGCCTTGAAGACCGAAAGCAGCTGTCGACTCCCCTCTCCCTTTTATTGTTTTCTCCACTTCCCATCCCCTCTCCCTTAAAAATTTCTTTTTCCCCCTTCTCATTCTTCTCTATTTCCTCCTCAAAGATGGACTTGCCCCAAGAGACTGTGGTCCGGATTTTGATGTTAACCATGATGTTGACCAGAGCAGTCTGTTCCGGCGAGAGTACCATAGAGGTCGAAAGAGGTTCTGGAATGGGTTCCGATTATGATGATGGAGGTGTAGTTTTCCAAGATCAACCAAGCCAACAAGCAAAGGCGAGTATCAGAAAACGATCCGATAGAAGAAATTGTGATGGATTGTTAGCTGAGGAAAATTGTATCTGTAGGCTCTGTGATAATCTGGTTGAAGATGGATGCATAAAGAAATGTCAATCTAGTTTTAATATCCATATAGACCGGCATCCATTGAGTGACTATCACTCCTTAGTGGGTAACGTGTTAAACCAAACAGATTGTTGGGTATGCTCTCAAGTACCTCAGGGTCACAGTAAATCAGGGCTAGTACCATTTCCTTTAACGTTAGGGGAGGTACTTGAGCTAAGTGGTGGGAGACCGGTGGACCGGAGGTTTAACATCTCCAGCCCTCCTAGTTTAAAGCTCCACCAATACCATGTGGATAGGTCCCTCTTATGTTTTAACATCTCCAATCCCAGAAAACCGGGAAATTGGGAAGTGTCATGGAGCAACCTTACCATGACCTTTTCACACAGAGCAGATAGAATGCCTACAGATACAGAGCTCGTACGCCACATAGCCAGTAGAGGAAAATCATTCCGGTATCGATATACCTTAGGAAATAGGATTACTAAAGTTGGAGAGGTATCACCAGGATACTGTGCACATATCGTACAAACTGATACGTGCATTAGACAGATGGAAGAATTAGGGTCAGGAGATTTCACCTGGAAGGTTTGTAACATGGTCATGTCCTTCTCCGTCCCTTATGTTCTCCCCGATGATGCATATTTCATATGCGGGAGAAAGGCGTACAAGTGGCTTGCCCCAAACTCTGAAGGATTGTGTTATATTGGAAAAGTATTGCCTGAAGTAATGACTGTTACACATGACAAAATGAAGGACATACACCGTGGTGCCCAAACTCCTTATACTCACACTCACTACGAGCACCTTGTTAAAAGACAACTGTCAGAAAGGTTAGAGCATCCGGCCTCTGATCTTATCCATGAATCCACCGGGATTCAGGTTCTGGTAGCGTTAGATTTCACTCGCACCGCTCGAGGTGTGATGAATTATAGATACATTTCCGCACTCGCCAATTTGTTAGATAATATCACTGAAATGTATGATGACACGTTTAGATACACTGGAAGAGAACTCCAAGCTTACAAAACAGAACTAGTTCAGCATAGGATGGTTCTTAATTATCTTACAGCAGTGACGGGCGGATATTGTGTTACATTGGCAACACAGTACGGCATAAAGTGTTGCACGTATATCACAAATAGCACCGAGGATCCGGTAGAGGTCATAGACCAAAAGATGGATGATATTCTCCAATTGAAGTGGGAATTTCGTCGAAAACACAATCTCACCCTTGCTGCTGTAGGTAATGAGCTGACTGGTTGGGTGTCATGGTTGAACCCGCGAAATTGGTTCTCCGGTTTAGGAGACTGGGCTCAAGGAGTCATAATGGATGTTGGAAAGTTTCTCCTGTGTATCTTAGGTGTTGTTATATCTATTGGATTGATATTTAGATGCGGGCAGGCTTTGATGAGGTGCAAACAAAGTACAAAAGTGATGAGCTTGAGGAGTGAGGAAACTGTAATTAACCTGGATTTGATTTATGACCCAATGCTAGAAACCATGACGTAATGATGTAATGAGTATACGGTCCGTCTTTCACCCATTTCTATGTTTTCCTCCGAGGTACAAAGACCCACGTAGACGAAGGATTTGATGAGCCAAGGGGCCGACAACGGAAAGATGGAAAGAAGAAGAGCAGTCGACCTGATATACAAGATTTTGATGGACAATGCCATGGGTACCCCAGTTTCCCTAGGAACTTTAAAATCACGATAGCCCAACATTTTTTTGTAAATCCATGGACGTTGTATGCTTTACTCACGATTTATGAGCAAAAGCACAAAGAAGAAGACTCCAATCAACCGACACCAATCAAGACCTCAATCGACGAACGTACATTACCCTGACATAGAATATCATTGCATTTTTCGTAAGTGTTCTTTATCTTCATCTCTGCAACCCTCAGGCAATAACACACATAGTCGATAGGGAATACAGGCACAGATAGCAGCAACCACATACCCCCCCCCAATTCATGTATCATCAACTAAAATGTGCATCCCCATTGTGTTACAACCACAGCCGAAATGAGCTCGGTAGAGTTTGACAGCCCATCCACAGACCTGTACCACAGGATAAGAAGGAATTCAAATGTATACTTCGCAATACCCGAAGCTTGATTTACCACACGTACGGCACGATGATACATGACCCTCCAAACATGGACTCATACACACATGCTTCTGCTTTCTCACTAGGTCATACCCTCTTCACACCTTCTCCTCTCTCCTCCCCTACCCAACCATGGAAATCAATTAACCCCTGACTTACATTTTTCTCCTTAAATATTTTGTGGCAGTTATTATTGACTGCCAAAGGGTGGACTGTCAAAGTCAGAAAAATGTCTTAGTGCACACTGCCATATTTGCACCGCACACTGGTCCGTGCTGCGCATGCGTACGCTCTCCCGTGGAAGCGCATACCCGCAATAGCGTGCACTCGCACGCGCAGTATGCGCATTTACGGTAGAGTTTATGTGATCGTAGCGTGCGACTCATTCGTTACAAAAGTTCACAATTAATGTAGTTTATAGATCATGTTCCCCTCAATAGTTTCTGTAAGTTTGGTTAAAATATAATGTCCCAGAGCTGAGGAATCCCTCTTTGCATCGTACGAAGGGTTTAACAGGAATCATACAGCAGTGTTTGGTACCCATCGGAAGAGTATTTGATTAGCAATATTCCGGTGTTGGTTTGGAGCGTATTAATCGCTCGTGCGAATAGTTATGGACATAAGAAGTTTATGTCCATTTCTATGATTTGCACATACTCAGGTATGCGGCGGGAAACCCAGTTTCCCACCCACCTGAGCTGTTGGAAATCGTCACAGCCCACCTGTATGAATCACCCTATGACCTTTTGTTATGATGCAGGGCCGAATTCCTTCGGCCAATGGACAATGGGATTGTAGGACCAGGAGATTGCATTGTGTGTGGAGCATAAATAGGCAGGCCGACCACATCCAGCTCTCACTCTCTCATCAACGGTTATCTGCTGATAATCGGGAGCTGGATATCGAGGCGCTGGCGATCATACCCTTTGTGCGTAAGTTCTCTCCGTAATCATTGTCTTTCTGTGAGCCAATATCTCTCTTTCTCTCTCTATCTCTCCTCTCCTCTTTTTCTCTTAAATACTTCGTAGTATTATTGTATTGTATTGTGTTAGACCAGGATAGCATTGTAGTTTATCCCTTAGTTAGGTGTTTGGTTAGGAAGTCTTTGTTATATTGTAGTGTATCATTTGTACTGTGTTACTCTTTTACAAGTATACTAGATATAATACAGATTATAGGCTTTGGAACCCTAAACCAGTATCAGTGTATTTACTATAGTGTTAAGTGTTCACTTGAGCGTCGGTGACGCTCAAACAGCTTTGTAGATAGTCAGGTTACACAAGGTTGCATTTACACCCTGTACTCACATTAAGGTATTCTGTGTGTTTCATCGGTATAAGGTTTAATATCAAGGTATAGTGTTGTGAGCGTCTGCATCGCTGGTGACCTCCTCGTGGTCTCTAGCGTACGCTACGTTACAGCGAATCTTTCCCCTAGACATAACCAATAACGTGTCCTGTGATCACTGGGCCGTGAGCGAACGTGACGCTTGAGCGTCTCGCCTACGGCTGAGCGATCGTTACGCAAATAGCGTATCATTACGGTATTTCTTAAATAAACAGCGTACAGTGTTCTTAGCTTCATAAGGGTTGTTTACACGACAAGGAATTTAGCATTGTCAGTGGTTACTAGGAACCAGTCCTGAATCCCGAACCTGCGTCCCTCTAGCAGGTGAGAGCTGTGCAACCACCATAGGAGCGAAATCCTGGTTTTTGACAACAGGATTATCTTTCTGTGCATGTGTAGGTGTGACCCCGACCACTTGTCCAACAGGTCCCACTGGAATACTCTGGCATGGAACCTGCCAAACTGTATGGCCTCGTAGGCCGCCACCATCTTCCCCAACAACCGAATGCACTGATGGATCGACACACTTGATGGTTTCAATATCTGTTTTACCATTTTCTGGATTTCCAGAGCCTTTTCCAGCTGAAGAAATACTCTCTGAACTTCTGTGTCCAGAATCATCCCGAGAAAAGACAACCTTTTTGTCGGTTCCAACTGTGACTTTGGGTAATTTATGATCCACCCGTGTTGTTGGAGTATTGACAGGGAGAGGGATATGTTTTGTAATAACTGCTCCCTGGATCACGCCTTTATCAGTTGTCGTCCAGATAAGGGATTATATTGACTCCTTTCTGACGAAGGAGGACCATCATCTCCGCCATCACCTTGGTGAATACCCTCGGCGCCGTGGAGAGACCGAAAGGTAACGTCTGGAATTGGTAATGGCAATCCTGAACCGCGAATCTCAGATAAGCCTGGTGAGGAGGATAAAGGGGAACATGCAGGTAAGCATCCTTTATGTCCACCGACACTAAGTAGTCCCCCTCCTCCAGACTGGCAATCAACGCCCGAAGTGATTCTATCGAACTTGAACCTTTTCAGGAAGAAATTCACATCTTTTAGATTTAGGATCGGTCTGACCGAGCCGTCCGGCTTCGGAACAACAAAGAGGCTTGAATAAAAACCCCGCCCTTGTTGTGACAACGGTACCAGGACTATAACCTGGTCTTGACATAATTTTTGGATTGCTGCTGTTACTGCTTCTCTCTCTGGCGGAGAAGCTGGCATGGTCGATTTGAAAAATCGACATGGGGGAACGTCTTGAAACTCTAGTTTGTATCCCTGGAATAATATTTGCAACACCAGGGATCCAGGTCAGACAGAATCCAATCCTGGCTTAAGAGTTTGAGACGTGCCCCCACCCGAGCGGCCTCACGCAAGGGAGTTCGAGCGTCATGCTGGGGATTTGGCAGAATTAGGGGTAGACTTCTGCTTTTGGGAACCTGGAGCCGGTGTGGGCTTCTTTCCCCTTCCCCTACCTGCAAAGAAGGGGGAACCTCTCGCCTTTTTGTATTTATTGGGCCGAAAGGACTGCATTTGCGGGTGATAGGTCTTTTTTGCCGATGCAGGCGCAGAGGGCAAAAATGTTGACTTACCTGCGGTAGCCGCCGAGACTAACGCATCCAGGCCATCGCCAAATAAGGCCTCACCTTTATATGGGAGAGCCTCCATGTTTCTTTTGGAATCTGCATCCGCGTTCCACTGGCGAATCCATAACACCCGCCTAGCCGATACTGCCATGGTAGCGGCTTGTGAACTCAAGAGTCCAATATCCTTCATTGCTTCCAGCATGTAGGCGGCAGCGTCCTTGATATTCCCTAACTTAAGGAGTATCTCATCTTTATCAATCGTGTCAATTTCTGATGACACGCTTTCTGACCATTTTTCAATAGCGCGACTCACCGATGCGCAGGTAATAGTGGGCCTGAGCAGTGTACCATTGGTAACATAAATGGATTTCAATGTCGTTTCCATTTTGCGGTCTGCCAACTCTTTAAGAGAAGCAGTGCCAGGAGCAGGGAGAATTACCTTCTTTGTCAACCTGGAAAGTGCACTGTCTAACACAGGGGGTGACTCACATTTTTTCCAGTCTTCAACCGGGAAAGGAAAAGCTATGTGAATCCTTTGGGAACACAACATTTTTTATCAGGATTCACCCACATCCCTTCAAACAGAGCATTTAGTTCGTGTGAAGGAGGGAACGTGACTTTGGATTTCTTTTCCTTACATAAATAAGCTTTCTCCTGAGGTACAGGAGTGCTTTATGTAACCTCCAACACGTCCCTTATAGCCACAATCATATATTGTATACTTTTTGCCAATTTATGATCTATCTCTCTGGATTCACTATTGTCGACACAAGAATCAGAATCCGTGTCGGTATCAGTGTTTACAACATTTGCAAATGGTCTCTTATGTGACCCAGAGGGGCCGACCGCATAAGGAACAACAGCATCCTGAAAAATCACATCTTCCACAGATTTTCTCCAGCATGCAGCCTTAGATTCAGACTTAACTAATCTACGGTTAATCAGATACATACTGTCATGTAGCTCTTTCACCCATGCAGGCTCTTGGTGTGCCGGTAGCGCCACCACATTACAACTCTGTGTCCCTAAAATGGCTTCCTCCGGGGAGGAACTCCCTGCCTCAGACATGCCTCACCCGTGTACACCACACTCACAAACACATTGGGACTTATTTTGGGGACAGACCCACAGTAAAATCTGTCAGAGGGACACAGGATAGGAGCAGCCAGTTCACAAACCCAGCGCTAGTATTGCCTGTGAACACAGTGTGTCCACAGCCCAAAAGCGCTTTTAAATAGTAATATACACTATCAAATGCACCACAATCGTTTTGTGCCCCCCCTTTATAGCACCCTGTACTTGTCAGAAGTGGAGAGGACCAGCGTGTTCTCTGCAGCCTGAGGAGAGAAAATGGTGCTGAGTAGTGTGCTGGCTGCCTGAGGAAGATGCTCCGCCCCTCAGTATCCATGACAATATTTATACTGGCCGGGGTAGGGCTGTGCCAGCGGCATCTTATGCCCCCCTTTAGCCAGTTTGAGGTATTTTTCTTGCTGCCCAGGACGCGCCCCCTCCCCGCGCGTGCCCTGCACCCTGCAGTGCCTGTGTGTGTGGGCAGCAATGGCGCGCTGCGCTCCCGCCAGCTGCGCCGCACCTCAGCCGTCACTTACTTGATTGAAGATCATTCTTCTCATACTCACCTGTCTTCTGACTTCTGGCTCTGTGAGGGGGGTGACGGCGTGCTGTGGGAGTGAGCATCTAGACACGGCTAGCGTTCAGTTCCCTTCAGGAGCTAATGGTGTCCTGTCAGCCAGAAGCGGAGCCATGAAACTCTGAGGAAGTTGGTTCTGCTTCTGCCCCCTCAGTCCCACGAAGCAGGGAGTCTGATGCCAGCAGATCTCCCTGAAATAAAAAACCTAACATAAATCTTTTCAAAGAAACTCAGTAGAGCTCCTCAGAGTGCATCCAGTCGACCTGGGCACATTTCTAAAACCGAGGTCTGGAGGAGGGGCATAGAGGGAGGAGCCAGTTCACACCCAATGAAAAGTCTTTGGAGTGCTCATGTCTCCTGCGGATCCCGTCTATACCCCATGGTCTTGATGTCATCCCCAGCATCCTCTAGGACGTATGAGAAATATGTATTTTTAGTGCCAGATTGTTCAGCAGTACTTGAGTTGTGTTTGTTTTTAATGTGGCATTATCCTGAATGCCTTCAATAACTTTACTTATTGTTTTGGGTGCTGGTACCACTTAAATAGAGGGTATGCGGTTAGCATACCGCTCATATGGATCCCAGCTGTCACAATACAGACGCCGGTATCCTGATGGGGGCACCATACCGCCGCCAGTATACCGGCAAGGTAGGTGATTCCATGTCTATGGGTTTCCACGACACCCATAGAGGGAGAATAGAACCTGTGGTGAGCGCAGTGAGCCCGCAAGGGGATTAGTTGCGCTCGCCCCCCTGCCGGCATTCCACCGCTCGAGATGCCAATGTCGGTATACTTACAAGCGGCATCCCATGCGGCAGGATGTCATACCAAACCCAAATAGAGTCTTATGGTTTTGTTCTCCTAAAAAAAAGAAAGAAGGGAAGTTATTTAAATGTGTTTTTGGTGGATCTAGGTCATGGGTCTTCAACCTTCAGCCCTCCAGCTGCTGTGGAACTACACATCCTAGCATGCCCTGCCACAGTTTAGCTATTAAGGCATGGTAAAATTGAGGCAGGGCATGCTGGGATGTGTAGTTCCACAGCAGCTGGAGGGCTGCAGCTTGAAGACCCATGATCTAGGCAGTAAATAGTCATGGAGCTTACAATAGGATTTTAATACCTACTGGTAAATCCTTTTCTAGGAGTCCGTAGAGGATGTTGGGAACACCAAAAGAACCATGGGGTATAGACGGGACCCGCAGCAGACATGGGCACTTTAAGACTTTCAAAGGGGCGTGACCTGGCTACTCCCTCTATATCCCTCCCCAGACCCAGTTTGGAACTGTGCCCGGAGAGATGGACATTCCGAGGAAAGGAATTAACAAACAAGGTGAGCATTATACCAGCTCACGCCATAAACATGCCATTCAACTGAACACATGCCAACGGACATGAACAAAATTCAGCAACAAGCTGAAGAAACCATAACACAACCTGTGTGTAACCACAACTAAACTGCAGATACAGTACGCACTGGGACAGGCGCCCAACATCCTCTACGGACTCATAGAAAAGGATTTACCGGTAGGTATTAAAATCCTATTTTCTATTTCGTCCTAGAGGATGTTGGGGACACCAAAAGAACCATGGGGTTTTATGCCAAACCTCTATAGCGGGCGGGAGAGTGCGGATGACTCTGCAGCACCGATTGACCAAACTTAAGGTCCTCATCGGCCAAGGTATCAAACTTGTAAAATTTAGCAAACGTGTTTGACCCCGACCAAGTAGCAGCTCGGCAAAGTTGCAATGCCGAGACACCCCGAGCAGCCGCCCAGGACGAGCCCACCTTCCTAGTGGAATGGGCCTTCACCAATTTCGGCAACGGCAAACCTGCCGTGGAATGAGCCTGCTGAATCGTTTGACATATCCAGCGGGCAATGGTCTGCTTGGAAGCAGGACACCCAATCTTAGTGGGAGCATACAGGATAAACAGAGACTCTAATTTCCTAACTGGAGCCGTTCTGGCGACATAAATTTTCAAAGCCCTGACCACATCTAGAGACTTTTCCTCAGCCAAAGCGCCAGTAGCCACTGGCACCACAATAGGTTGGTTAATATGAAAAGAGGAAACCACCTTTGGCAGAAATTGTTGCCGAGTTCTCAACTCTGCTCTATCTTCATGGAAGTTCAAATAAGGGCTCTTGTGAGACAAGGCCGCTAACGCACACACCCGCCTTACGGATGCCAATGCCAACAAAATGATAACCTTCCACGTGAGGAATTTCAATTCCACTTTACGTAAAGGTCCAAACCAATGTGATTGAAGGAATGTCAATACCACATTAAGGTCCCAAGGTGCCACAGGGGGCACAAAGGGAGGTTGTATGTGCAGGACCCCTTTAACGAAGGTCTGCACCTCAGGAAGTGAGGCCAATTGTTTCTGAAAGAAAATTGACAAGGCAGAAATCTGCACCTTAAAGGAGCATAATTTAAGGCCCGCACCCACTCCATTTGTAGAAAAAGGAGAAACCGTCCAAGGTCAAACTTCTCCACAGGAGCTTTCTTGGACTCGCACCAGGAAACATATTTCCTCCAAATACGGTGATAGCACTTTGACGTCACAACCTTCCTAGCAAGAATAGGGGTAGGGATGACTTCACTGGGAATACCCTTTCGGCCTAAAATCTGGCGTTCAACCGCCATGCCGTCAAACGTAGCCGCTGTAAGTCCTGATAGACGAACGGCCCCTGTCGTAGCAGATCCTCGCGAAGAGGAAGAGGCCAGTGATCTTCGACCAGTAACGCCTGAAGATCCGGGTACCAAATTTTCCTTGGCCAGTCTGGAACTACATTGACAGCTGGAATCTTTGATTTTCTTAGAATTCTCAGAACCTTTGGGATGAGAGGAAGCGGAGGGAAAATGTACACCGACGGAAACACCCAAGGTGACGTCAGTGCATCCACTGCCGCCGCCTGAGGGTCCCTGGACCTGGAACAATACTTTAGAAGTTTTCTGTTGAGGCGAGACGCCATCATGTCAATGTGGGGAACCCCCCAAAGACTTGTCACTAGTGTGAAGACCTCTTGATGGAGGCTCCACTCTCCTGGATGTAGATAGTGTCTGCTGAGGAAGTCTGGTTCCCAGTAGTCCACCCCCGGAAGGAATATTGCCGACAGAGCGCTTGTATGTGTCTCTGCCCAGCGGAGAATCTTTGTGGCCTCTGCCATGGCTGTTCTGCTCTTTGTGCCGCCTTGGCGGTTTATGTATGCTACTGCTGTCACATTGTCCGATTGGATCAGGACAGACCGGTTTAGAAGAAGATGCTCCGCTTGCAGAAGGCCGTTGTAAATGGCCCTTAGCTCCAGAACGTTTATGTGAAGATGAGTCTCTGGACCTGACCATCTTCCTTGACTGCTCCCCAACCTCGGAGACTTGCATCCGTGGTCACTAGGATCCAGTCCTGGATCCCGTACCTGCGTCCCTCTAAGAGGTGAGAGCTGTGGAGCCACCACAGGAGTGAGAATCTGGTGTTGGGAGATAGAATTATTCTCCGGTGCATATGAAGGTGGGATCCGGACCACTTATCCAACAGGTCCCACTGAAACACTCTGGCATGGAACCTCCCAAACTGGAGGGCTTCGTATGCCGCTACCATCTTCCCCAGCAACCGAATGCATTGATGAATGGATACTGTTGGTTTCAGAATGAGTTTTACCAAACTCTGAATTTCCAGAGCTTTCTCCATAGGGAGGAACACTCTCTGCTAGACTGTGCCCAGAATCATACCTAAAAACGTCAATCGGGTTGTTGGGATTAACTGTGATTTCGGCAAGTTTAAGATCCAGCCGTGCTGCTGCAGAATCGATAGGGACAGTGCAATGTCCTGTACAAACTTGTCTTTGGATCTCGCCTTTATCAGGAGATCGTCCAAGTATGGGATAATTGTAACTCCTCGCTTGCGGAGGAGAACCATCATCTCTACCATGACTTTTGTGAAAATCCTCGGAGCCGTGGACAGGCCAAACGGCAACGTCTGAAACTGGTAATGAGTATCCTAGATTGCAAACCTGAGGTACCTTTGATGAGGGGGATAGATGGGGACATGAAGGTATGCATCCTTTATGTCCAATGATACCATGAATTCCCCCTCCTCCAGACTGGAGATCACCGCTCTGAGAGACTCCATCTTGAATTTGAATTTCTTCAGGAAAAAAATTTAGAGATTTCAGGTTGAGGATTGGTCTTACCGAGCCATCCGGCTTTGGTACCACAAACAGGCTTGAATAAAAACCCTCCCCCTGCTGTGCCAGGGGAACTGGGACCACAACCTGATTTTGACACAATTTTTATATTGCTCCACAGACTAGAACTCTGTCTGGAAGCAAAGCTGGTAAGGTTGATTTGAAAAAACGGCGAGGGGGAACGTCTTGAAACTCTAGTTTGTACCCTTGGGTCACAATTTGCAACACCCAAGGGTCTAGGTTTGAACGAACCCAGACCTGACTGAAGAGCTTTAGACGTGCCCCCACCGGTGCGGTCTCCTGTAGGGAAGACCCGGCGTCATGCGGTGGATTTAGCAGAAGCCGGGGAGGACTTCTGCTCCTGGGAACCCGAGGAGGCGGGTGTTCTCTTGCCCCTTCCTCTACCTCTGGTAGCAAGGAAGAAATTTCCTCGGCCTCTTTTATACTTGTTGGGCCGATACCAAATCAGTAAGGCCATCACCAAAAAGTTCACCTCCCTTAAATGGAAGGGACTCCATATTTTTCTTGGAATCGGCGTCAGCATTCCACTGGTGAGTCCAAAGCGCTCGCCTAGCCGCAACTGACATAGCATTAGCATTAGCACACAGGAGGCCAGCATCTCTTGCAACCTCTTTCAAGTACGCAGCCGCATCCCGGATATAACCAAGCGTCACCAGGATACTATCCCTATCAAGATTATCCAAATCAGAAGACAAACTTTCAGCCCATTTTTCAACAGCGCTACTTACCCACGCTGACGCAATAAGAGGCCTATGCTGCGTCCCCGTGGTTGTAAAAATAGCTATCAAAGTAGCCTCCTGTTTACGATCAGCCGGCTCCTTAAGGGTCGTCGACTGAGCCGCAGGGAGGGCTACCTGTTTAGACAAGCGCGCGAGGGCCTTGTCAACTGTGGGTGGCGTTTCCCACTTTTCCCTATCAGCCGCGAGAAAGGGGTACGCCACCTTGATCCGGTTAGGAATTAGAATTTTTTTTATCAGGGTTGTTCCAAATGCCATCAAAGAGGTCATTTAGTTCAAAACATAGAGGAAAAGCAACTGAGCGTCTCTTTTCCTTGGACCCTCGTTTCAGGTGTAATAGGGTCCTCATCAATATGTAATATGTCTTTAACAGCTACAATCATATACTGGATACTCTTAGCTAATTTAGGATCTACTCTGGAATCAGCATAGTCGACATCAGCCTCAGAGTCTGTGTCGGTATCTGTGTCAACTAATTGGTCAACACCACGTTTGAGCAACCCCGGAGGGCCCTGGACCAGCAATAAAGCGTCCTCCATTGATCTCTTCCACACCTGGATTTGAGATTCAGACTGATCAAACTTTTGATTTAAACGAGTGACATTAGCATTTAAAGCATTCAATGTAGATAACCAGTCAGCGGTGCCGACAGGGCCACCCCCAAAACATTTGGTGTCCCCAATAAATTATCCCCCTGAGAGGAATAATCTGTCTCAGACATGTCATCCACTGAAAACAGCACCCAAATCAAAGCCTGTCAGGGAACACAAAGGGAAAAAGCCAGCTCACGCCCCAGCGCTAAAATGCAGGTCTGAAAACACCCTCAAGTGCCCCAGAGCTGCAGCGCTATATTTATCTATTAATTCTGCCCCCCTCGCTTTCTTATGCCCCTGGTACTTACTGCTTGTGAGGAAGGACCAGCGCTGCTTGTGTGGAGGAGGAAATGGCGCCGAGAGAGCAGTGAGGAAGAAGCTCCGCCCCCATAATGGCGCGCTTCGTCCCGCTTAAATATACATTTATTTATCCTGGCGGGGGTTTAGTCCCACTAGCCAGCTTTTCTGAGGTAAACAGGCTCCCCAGGGCTCGCTCCCCCCCCCCCTCCCCCAGCGCCCAGCAGTGTGTACTGTATGGGAGCCCGGCGCGCACTGTGCACTCGCTCTGCGGTACCTCTGTGTTGCCGTCTTAGTGAAGAGAAGTCTTCTTTTCTTCTACATACTCGCCTGTCTTCTGACTTCAGGCTCTGAAAGGGGGTGACGGCAGGCTGTGGGAGCGAGCATCCGAGAGTACCCGGTGTTCATCTCCCCTCAGGTGCGGAGGCATCCTGTCAGCAGCAGCAGAGCCCTGAAACTCATAAGTGGGTCTAGACTGCTCTCCCCTCAGTCCCACGAAGCAGGGAGGCTGTAGCCAGCAGACCTCCCTGAAAATAAAAAACCTAACATAAGTCTTTTCAGAGAAACTCAGTAGAGCTCCCCCGAGTGCCTCCGTCTCGCAGGGCACATTTTCTAAACTAAACTGGGTCTGGGGAGGGACATAGAGGGAGGAGCCAGGTCAAGACCCTTTGAAAGTCTTAAAAGTGCCCATGTCTCCTGCGGGTCCCGTCTATACCCCATGGTTCTTTTGGTGCCCCCAACATCCTCTTGGACGAAATAGAAAAGAGGATTTTGGTACTTACCGATAAATCCATTTCTCTGAATCCTCTAGGGGACACTGGAGATCCATCTTAGACATTAGGGGTGTGAAGTCTGTGAACCGTGCCACACCTCCGGTTCACAGACTTAACACCCCTAATGTCTAAGATGGATCTCCAGTGTCCCTAGTGGATGAAAGAGAAATTAGGTTTAATATATATTTTACACTCAAGCTAACAAAGCTAATAATAAGAATTTACTTACCGATAATTCTATTTCTCGTAGTCCGTAGTGGATGCTGGGGACTCCGTAAGGACCATGGGGAATAGGGGCTCCGCAGGAGACTGGGCACATCTAAAGAAAGCTTTAGGACTAACCGGTGTGCACTGGCTCCTCCCCCTATGACCCTCCTCCAAGCCTCAGTTAGGAAACTGTGCCCGGACGAGCGTACACAATAAGGAAGGATTTTGAATCCCGGGTAAGACTCATACCAGCCACACCAATCACACCGTATAACTTGTGATCTGAACCCAGTTAACAGTATGATAACAGAGGAGCCTCTGAAAAGATGGCTCCCAACAATAATAACCCGATTTTTGTAACAATAACTATGTACAAGTATTGCAGACAATCCGCACTTGGGATGGGCGCCCAGCATCCACTACGGACTACGAGAAATAGAATTATCGGTAAGTAAATTCTTATTTTCTCTAACGTCCTAAGTGGATGCTGGGGACTCCGTAAGGACCATGGGGATTATACCAAAGCTCCCAAACGGGCGGGAGAGTGCGGATGACTCTGCAGCACCGAATGAGAGAACTCCAGGTCCTCCTCAGCCAGGGTATCAAATTTGTAGAATTTAGCAAACGTGTTTGCCCCTGACCAAGTAGCTGCTCGGCAAAGTTGTAAAGCCGAGACCCCTCGGGCAGCCGCCCAAGATGAGCCCACTTTCCTTGTGGAACGGGCTTTTACAGATTTTAGCTGTGGCAGGCCTGCCACAGAATGTGCAAGCTGAATTGTACTACAAATCCAACGAGCAATAGTCTGCTTAGAAGCAGGAGCACCCAGCATGTTGGGTGCATACAGGATAAACAGCGAGTCAGATTTCCTGACTCCAGCCGTCCTGGAACATATTTTCAGGGCCCTGACAACATCCAGCAACTTGGATTCCTCCAAGTCCCTAGTAGCCGCAGGCACCACAATAGGTTGGTTCACGTGAAAACGCTGGAACCACCTTAGGGAGAAACGGAGGACGAGTCCTCAATTCCGCCCTGTCCGAATGGAAAATCAGATAAGGGCTTTTACAGGATAAAGCCGCCAATCCTGACACGCGCCTGGCCTAGGCCAGGGCCAACAGCATGACCACTTTCCATGTGAGATATTTTAACTCCACAGATTTAAGTGGTTCAAACCAATGTGACTTTTGGAACCCAAACTACATTGAGATCCCAAATTGCCACTGGAGGCACAAAAGGAGGCTGTATATGCAGTACCCCTTTTACAAACGTCTAAACTTCAGGGACTGAAGCTAGTTCTTTTTTGGAAGAAAATTGACAGGGCCGAAATCTGAACCTTAATGGACCCCAATTTCAGGCCCATAGACACTCCTGTTTGCAGGAAATGTAGGAATCGACCCAGTTGAATTTCCTCCGTCGGGCCTTACTGGCTTCGCACTACGCAACATATTTTCGCCAATTGCGGTGATAATGATTTTGCGGTTACATCCTTCCTGGCTTTTGATCAGGATAGGGATGACTTCATCCGGAATGCCTTTTTTCCTTCAGGATCCGGTGTTCAACCGCCATGCCGTCAAACGCAGCCGCGGTAAGTCTTGGAACAGACAGGGTCCTTGCTGGAGCAGGTCCCTTCTTAGAGGTAGAGGCCACGGATCCTCCGTGAGCCTCTCTTGAAGTTCCGGTTACCAAGTCCTTTTTGGCCCATCCGGAGCCACGAATATAGTGCTTACTCCTCTCCATCTTATCAATCTCAGTACCTTGGGTATGAGAGGCAGATGAGGGAACACATACACTGACTGGTACACCCACGGTGTTACCAGAGCGTCTACAACTATTGCCTGAGGGTCTCTTGACCTGGCGCAATACCTGTCGAGTTTTTTAATCATGTGGACGACTTCTGGGTGAAGTCCCCACTCTCCCGGGTGGAGGTCGTGCTGAGGAAGTCTGCTTCCCAGTTGTCCACTCCCGGAATGAATACTGTTGACAGTGCTATTACATGATTTTCCGCCCAGCGGAGAATCCTTGCAGCTTCTGCCATTGCCCTCCTGCTTCTTGTGCCACCCTGTCTGTTTACGTGGGTGACTGCCATGATGTTGTCCGACTGGATCAACACCGGCTGACCTTGAAGCAGAGGTCTCGCTAAGCTTAGAGCATTGTAACTGGCCCTTAGCTTCAGGATATTTATGTGAAGTGATGTATCCAGGCTTGACCCTAAGCCCTGGATATTCCTTCCCTGTGTGACTGCTCCCCAGCCTCGCAGGCTGGCATCCGTGGTCACCAGGACCCAGTCCTGAATGCCGAATCTGCGGCCCTCTAGAAGATGAGCACTCTGCAACCACCACAGGATGGATACCCTTGTCCTTGGTGACAGGGTTATCCGCTGATGCATCTGAAAATGCGACCCGGACCATTTGTCCAGTAGGATCCACTGGAAAGTTCTTGCGTGGAATCTAACGAATGGGATTGCTTCGTAGGAAGCCACCATTTTTTCCCAGAACCCTTGTGCATTGATGCACTGAGACTTGGTTCGGTTTTAGGAGGTTCCTGATTAGCTCGGATAACTCCCTGGCTTTCTCTTCCGGGAGAAACACCTTTTTTCTGGACTGTGTCCAGGATCATCCCTAGGAAACAGAAGACAAGTCGTCGGAACCAGCTGCGATTTTGGAATATTGAGAACCCAATCGTGCTGCCGCAACACTACCTGAGATAGTGCTACACCGACCTCCAACTGTTCCCTGGATCTTACCCTTATCAGGGAATTGTCCAAGTAAGGGATAACTAAAATTTCCTTCCTTCGAAGGGATATCATTTCGTCCATTACCTTGGTAAAGACCCGGGGTGCCGTGGACCATCCCTACGGCAGCGTCTGAACTGATAGTGACAGTTCTGTACCATAACCTGAGGTACCCTTGGTGAGAAGGGTAAATTTTGACATGAAGGTAAGCATCCTTGATGTCCCGAGACATCATGTAGTCCCCTTCTTCCAGGTTCGCAATCACTGCTCTGAGTGACTCAATCTTGAATTTGAACCTCTGTATGTAAGTGTTCAAAGATTTTAGATTTTAGAATCGGTCTCACCGAGCCGTCTGGCTTCGGTACCACAATAGTGTGGAATAATACCCCGTTCCTTGTTGCAGGAGGGGTACCTTGATTATCACCTGCTGGGAATACAGCTTGTGAATGGC
This sequence comes from Pseudophryne corroboree, assembly GCF_028390025.1. Taxonomy (NCBI): domain Eukaryota; kingdom Metazoa; phylum Chordata; class Amphibia; order Anura; family Myobatrachidae; genus Pseudophryne; species Pseudophryne corroboree. The sequence continues at coordinate 257,636,944 of NC_086454.1, read as the reverse complement.
TTCCAAAACTGCCTCCCTGTCAGAGGGAGACGTCGGTAAAGTCGACTTTTGGAAACGGCGAGGGGAGACGTCTCGAATTCCAATATGTACCCCTGAGATATTACCTGAAGGATCCAGGGGTCTACTTGCGAGTGAGCCCACTGCGCACTGAAATTCATTGAGAACGGGCCCCCACCGTGCCTGAGCTTGTAAAGCCCTAGCGTCATACTGAGGGCTTGGCAGAGGCGGGAAGGGGTTTCTGTTCCTGGGAACTGGCTGATCTCTGCAGCCTTTTTCCTCTCCCTCTGTCACGAGCAGAAAAGAGGAACCTTTTGTCCGCTTGCCAACAAAGGACTGCGCCTGATAATACGGCGTCTTATTTTGAGAGGCGACCTGGGGTACAAACGTGGATTTCCCAGTTGTTGCCGTGGCCACCAGGTCTAAAAGACCGACCCCAAATGTCCCCTTTCAAAGGCAATACTTCCAAATGCCGTTTGGAATCCGCATCACCTGACCATTTTACTGGTAGAATTGGACAACGCACTTATACTTGATGCCAGTCGGCAATTATTCCGCTGTGCATCATGCATATATAGAAATGCATCTTTTAAATGCTCTATAGGCAATAATATACTATCCTTATCTAGGATATCAATATTTCCAGTCAGGGAATCCGACCATGCCAACCCAGCACTGCACCTCCAGGCTGAGGCGATAGCTGGTCGCAGTATAACACCAGTATGTGTGTAAATACCTTTTTTGGATACCCTCCTGCTTTCTATCAGCAGGATACTTAAGGGCGGCCTTCTCATGAGAGGGTAGAGCCCTTGTTCTTACAAGCGTGTGAGCGCCTTATCCCCCCTAGGGGGTGTTTCCCAATGCATCCTAACCTCTGGCGGGAAAGGGTATGCAGCCAATACTTTTTAAGAAATTATTAATTGTTATCGGGGGGAAACCCACGCATCATCACACACCTCATTTTATTTCTCAGATTCAGGAAAACTACATGTAGTTTTTCCCTCACCGAACATAATACCCCTTTTTTTGGTGGTACTCGTATTATCAGAAATGTATAAAAACATTTTCCATTGTCTCAATCATGTAACGTGTGGCCCTACTGGAAATCACGGTCGTCTCTTCACCGTCGACACAGGAGTCAGTATCCGTGTCGGCGTCTGTATCTGCCATCTGAGGTAACGGCCGCTTTAGAGCCCCTGACGGCCTATGAGACGTCTGGACAGGCACAAGCTGAGTAGCCGGCTGTCTCATGTCAACCACTGTTTTTTTATATAGAGCTGACACGGTCACGTAATTTTCAACAGTACATCCACTCAGGTGTCGACCCCCTAGGGGGTGACATCACTGTTACAGACACTCTGCTCCGTCTCCACATCATTTTTCTCCTCATACATGTCGACACAAACGTACCGACACACAGCACACACACAGGGAATGCTCTGATAGAGGACAGGACCCCACTAGCCCTTTGGGGAGACAGAGGGAGAGTATGCCAGCACACACCAGAGCGCTATATATATATATACAGGGATAACCTTATATAAGTGTTTTTCCCCTTATAGCTGCTGTATGTTTTAATACTGCGCCTAATTAGTGCCCCCCTCTCTTTTTTTTAACCCTTTCTGTCTGCAGAGAAGAGCCAGGGAGCTTCCCTCCAACTGAGCTGTGAGGGAAAATGGCGCCAGTGTGCTGAGGAGATAGGCTCCGCCCCCTTTTCGGCGGCCTTATCTCACGGTTTTTTGTATATTCTGGCAGGGGTTAAATGCATCCATATAGCCCAGGAGCTATATGTGATGCATTTTTTGCCATGTAAGGTATTTCTGTAATGTTTTATTGCGTCTCAGGGCGCCCCCCCCCCAGCGCCCTGCACCCTCAGTGACCGGAGTGTGAAGTGTGCTGAGAGCAATGGCGCACAGCTGCAGTGCTGTGCGCTACCTTATTGAAGACAGGAACGTCTTCTGCCGCCGATTTTCCCGGACCTCTTCGCTCTTCTGGCTCTGTAAGGGGGCCGGCGGCGCGGCTCCGGGACCCATCCAGGCTGGACCTGTGATCGTCCCTCTGGAGCTAATGTCCAGTAGCCAAGAAGCCCAATCCACTCTGCACGCAGGTGAGTTCGCTTCTTCTCCCCTTAGTCCCTCGATGCAGTGAGCCTGTTGCCAGCAGGTCTCACTGAAAATAACAAACCTAAACTAAAACTTTCACTAAGAAGCTCAGGAGAGCCCCTAGTGTGCACCCTTCTCGTCGGGCACAGAAATCTAACTGAGGCTTGGAGGAGGGTCATAGGGGGAGGAGCCAGTGCACACCAGTTAGTCCTAAAGCTTTCTTTAGATGTGCCCAGTCTCCTGCGGAGCCGCTATTCCCCATGGTCCTTACGGAGTCCCCAGCATCCACTTAGGACGTTAGAGAAAATAGCTTCCTAAAGCGAATCACCATTTCTCACACTGGATATAGAAAACAGTATTGTGTAATAGAGGAATAACTAGAGCACCTCAATAAACACAAGCTCAAACAATGTAAAAAAAAACTGAACTGACAAACCTCTCTCAGAAGAGCCACTAATGGGGTCATGATGTCCCTGGTAACCATGTCATCACATACTTCAAAGCCTCCACATGTGCTCAGGTTCCTAAAAGGAAGAGAACCCACAAATGGGAAACAAATACAATTGCTCAAAACAAGAACAATCTTAAATCTAACAAAGGGATGATAAGCCAGTAGGATAGTGTAGTTTACCGTAAAGCACCGGCGGCCGTCTCTCGTACGGACATACACTTATCAAGCAGGAGCGGTCCAAGGCATCTAATGGCATCTCTCTGCAGGAGAGAAGGGATGACCTGCTTCTGTTCCACAAGCTTGGAGATACTAGCACAAGCAAATTCCCTAACTTCTGGACAAGGGCTCTGCAGCTGTGAGAAAAAAACATGGTGAACTATGAGGGTTCCCATGATATATTATACGCTACTGAGTTTTTGTTATTATCATCTTTTATTTTTAAGAGGACAAAGTTTTCGGAGCACCATAAAGGGAAAATATAAACACAGAGAAACTGACAGAGCTGAGATACAGTTCAGAGTAAAAACTGATGAGCTAGATATGAAGCAGACAAATGTAATTGTAGAGTCAAAGCCTACCCTTCCGCATAACTTAAGGGGCCTACACACTGAGCGATGTTGGCAATATTATCGACCATCGATATAATGGTCGATTTTTCCACCAAAAATGTAAAGCCTACACACTGAACAATATCGATGGCCAATTTGGACGATATGAGAGTACAGACATCTATATCGTCTAAACTGACTGGCATGTTTAAACCATGATCGTTCAACGATGAACGCTTGCGAGCATGCGCATCGTTCATCGTTGAAGCACCCACACTGAAAGATATTAACAATTTATCATTCATTTATGAATGACATCGTTCATATCTTTCAAATATATCGAACAGTGTGTAGGGCCCTTTAGTCTCGAGGCCACTCTTCCAACCCCCTGCTTTATGCATTGGCCACCTCTGCCTCGCTTACTTCCTGCCATCAGGTCACCTTCCGCTTGTTCGCACCTCATGCCACCTGTCTCCCCTCTCCTCCTAGATTGTGAGCTCCTTGGAGCAGTGCCCTCTTCCCTCCTGTTCTCACAAACCTATTCTCTAACATGTCAATTACAGCTCTCTCCTACTCAGCGACTGTCTATACCACATCTCCTCCCGCTCGTTATTGTTTAACTCTTAACGGCTGCCACCCCTAGTAGTACGCCAATTACTCCTTTGCTTCCTTAAATCTCAGCTGTATTGTATACTGAGAATTGTGGTGCTAATTGTTACCTGGGCTCTGTTTCAGTAATTCAGTGTACTGTAATGTTTAGTTCTGTGTACCCAGTATTGTTGTAATGTGTGCTGTATGTACGGCGCTGCAAAACACTTGTGGCGCCTTATATATAAAATGTAAAAAGAATAATAGTGACGTCCCATGTCTTGATGGAAAATGTAGGAGAGGGGTAGTTTAGCAAGCAATGTGGTCAATTCAAATCAGCTCGATATGAATTGCGCTGGGAAGAAGGTCCCGGAGCTTTTCAATTGACCGCGCTATTATGTCGGAAATTGCCATTTCTCGCGCCTTAAACCGGGTGTTTAGTCACGGGCATTCTCCGACTTAAGTGTCTGCAGCAACGCTGTTTGCACCGCACTAAAGGCAGGACACAGCATTGCAGCAGTTTAGTCAGATTTCTGCTTGCACCCTAGGAGGCAGCACACTTAATTGAACCGCTCCAGGACCTCCCTCCCCGCACTATTTATATTGTGCTGAATTAAACTGACCCCACTATACCCAGTGAAGGGTCGAGTATATAGGGGGACAAATCCAATGAAACCCAGCAGCTAATGGTCAGGGGACTTTCAATTAAGACTCGCTACTCCGCACTTTAAGCCCCAGAGGGTGCACTTTTCCTCACAGCCTCAGGAGCGGCTAAGTGAAAATCTGTATCTAATGCAACCTCTTGGGTTTAACAAGTGGGAAAACCCAGAGTTTCTGACAATTTACACAGAACCTATAGGTTACTGTGGAGGGAAAATGTAGAAAAACTGAATAGCTCCGTCCCACAAACACTGCAGGTAATTTTATCTGGCCCCAGAGTCTGTGTCTCTGAAAGGGACTAAAGCCAGGTACAGCCTGGACCAACATATCAGAACCTGGGTACACAATGAGCAATGTTAATGAATTACGGAATGATCACTGTTCCGTCCTCCATTAACAACACATCAAACCGGATGATGTCGCCAACAATTGTGGACAAGTGCATATCAGGATACACAGACAACATATCACTCAGTGTGTACCCAGTTTTAGAGACTTGAGACCAGGGGCACTGGCAGCAAGGATAGTGACATGAGGAAGCTGACCCTGAGAGGCTACATGAATGGAGGTGCTGACCACCAGCTGCACCCTCAGAGTGATTACATTTACACAGTATTACTGCTGTACAACAGAATATGACTGCTATACTTGCAAGTGTTAGATAAGACTGCACTAATGCAATGTATGAGGTACGCAGTGCTGGGACATTAGTGTTACACGTAAGACACATGTAAAAGCTGCAGTGACAGTCCCTGAAAGTGACTAATGTGCTCTATGACAGGTTCTCTCTACAGGCAGCATGGGGGGAGGGAGGAGGCACAGAGCAGCCAGGCACGTGTTCTACATGAACTGGCACAGTAGGTAAGAGCAGAACACACGATGCCATGCAGCCAGACCAGACCTTCTGCAGCAAGTCTCCGGCCTGCAGGGCCTCACTGTCCTCCTGCTCTCCGGCCTCTGCTGGCTGTGTGACGGGGGACGTAGGGGAGAATCCGGGCTGCTTGAACCTTCGAGCTCTGCTCTTCCCCATAGTCATTCCTCCCAGGGTGCTTCGAAATTTCGAATAACTTTATTGACAACAAAATACAATTACATTACGGTAGTTTTTTTTTTCTTCAACAAACTTTATCGACATACGGCAAACTTCCGAACTTACTCGTGACTAATTTGCTCGTCCACTCCTACTAGTCTGTGCAGCAGCACACTTCCAGGCCAGCTTCTGTTACTTGAGAGAACATCAAATATACTAATAACCAGTGGTAGGAAGAAACGTGTGGCACTATAGCTGCTGTGGAACTACACGTATCAGAATGCACTGCCACAGGTTTGCTGGTAGGGAAACCTAATACTGTGGCAGTGCATGCTGGGACGTGTAGTTCTACATCAGTTGCAATGCCAAACGTTGCCTACCACTGCACTATAACATATTCACTCAAAGAGTAATAACAGATTAAATAGGGTGCTCATAATAACCCTTTAATCTGGGGCACCTATGATTTACACAGGTTCTGTGGCTGGCTAAACCCTAGCCTGAATTTCACCTGGTTTTCGCCAGCCACAGAACCTGTGTAAATCATCTGTCCCATATGCTATTCTTTTGCACACGCTAAGCGGCGCCTAACCCCCACCCCGTCACGCAGCTGCCGCAACCGCACCCTCGACATGCCCCCGTTCGGGTTGCCCCGCCCCCAGGGCCGGCCCGAGCTTACTTTTTTTGGTAAGCAAATTTAGCGCCCCTTGATGGGATCAAATTTTAAAAGAGGTGTGGTCTCACAAGGAAGAGGCGTGGCCACACAATAGTACCCCCAGGAGTCCAGGGAGATTGTCAGTTACAGGGAGAAAGTGTGTGACTGGGTGGCAGAGGTGATGGAGATAGAGGGTGACTGAGGAGGCTGGGGTCACAGGGAGATAGTGGGTGCCATGTGCCCACAGTGCTAGATATGCCCCCACAGTGCCATGTGCCCATAGTGCCAGATATGCCCCCACAATGCCAGATATAGATATGCCCCCACACTGCAATGTGCCAGATATGCCCCCACAGTGCCATGTGCCCATAGTGCCAGATATGCCCCACAGTGCCAGCTACAGATATGCCCCCACAGTGCCAGATAAAGATATGACCCCATAGTGCCAGATACAGATATGCCCCCACAGTGCCAGATACAGATATGCCCCCACAGCGCCATGTGCCCACAGTGCCAGATACAGATATGCCCCCACAGTGCCAGCTACAGATATGCCCCCACAGTGCCATGTGACCACAGTGCCAGATACAGATATGCCCCCACAGTGCCATGTGACCACAGTGCCTGATACAGATATGACCCCACAGTGCCAGATACAGATATGCCCCCACAGTGCCAGCTACAGATATGCCCCCACAGTGCCATGTGACCACAGTGCCAGATACAGATATGCCCCCACAGTGCCATGTGACCACAGTGCCTGATACAGATATGACCCCACAGTGCCAGATACAGATATGACCCCACAGTGCCATGTGCCCACAGTGCCAGATACAGATATGACCCCACAGTGCCAGCTACAGATATGCCCCCACAGTGCCATGTGACCACAGTGCCAGATACAGATATGCCCCCACAGTGCCATGTGACCACAGTGCCAGATACAGATATGCCCCCACAGTGCCAGCTACAGATATGCCCCCACAGTGCCAGATACAGATATGCCCCCACAGTGCCACATATGCCCCCACAGTGTTGCTCACCGTTTTGCTGCTGTGTGTGTGTGTGTGGAGAGCGCAGGGGTCACTGAGCTCACAGCAGCAACAAGTGACACTCACCCTGCAGGCACCTGTGCACTGGCTCAGCTCCTCACACCTCCACATCCAGCATCTACACACAGCTCTTCCGCAGCTCCATCCCTGCCTATCCCGGGAGAGGTCCTGAGATCTGGCACTGCGGTCTGACATGCATCCAGTGCGGGGAGCGGCGAGATGATGAAGCGGCGGCGCCAGCAGCAGCAGATACCCAGCAGCAGGGACAACAACACACAGTCACAGACAGCGCTGGGCTCAGGGACTGGCTGCTGGGCGATCCAGTCAATGGGGGGGGGGAGGGGTGCAGCACAGGTGGGCGCAGGGGCGTTTTAAGAGAAGAGGAGGCCCATGAGCAGACTCCGTCCGGCCTCCTCCAAATGCCAGCAGTCGCTAGTAAACTCTAGCGCTGTGCTAGAGTCTACTGATCATGTGTCCCCCTACTGCGCATGCACAAAACTCCAGGAAAATGTTCCTCCTCCGTAATGATCACTTGCATATGTGTGGTCTGCTGACCACACAGTAGCGTGACCAGACACCGAATGAGACAGTAAAGTGACTGCATTAGGAGCCACTGTCCCTGCGCGTGTTTTTTCATACATTCTGGTGGTACATAATTTCTTATTGCGCAACAAGCGGGGATAAGAAATTATAAATACTATGTCTAAAACATAATAATAAATAGGCCCCTTAAAGTATACCTCCTAACATTGCTAGAAGTGGAAGAGGGATACTTCTGCTAAAAGGGGTGTGGCATATAGAAAAGGGGCGTGGCTTTGTGGGAGTGCCGCAATTGTGAGCCATGCCACCATTTTCCATCACTATGGGGGCATGGCCAGCGCTCTATGAGCTGCTGGCATGCCCCCTGTCCCTCCATCTCTAGTGAATAGACGCTGGACGCATGCACAAAGTATATATTCACCGCTGCTCTGGCTGACAGGACCCTCCCAACTGTCCACCACGGGACACTGTGGCCCGCGGGTGGGACAGCGGTACAGTCCCCAAAAAAGGGACTGTCCCGCAAAAATCTGGACAGTTGGGAGGTATGCTTAAAGTATAACCGGGCAGAAAGCAACCCCTGTAGGTGGCAGCTTAATAGAGGAGGGGAGCCGTGTGCAGATTCCTCTTCTGTGGGCCCCTCCTCTCTACAGCACCGTAGACTCTGTGCAAGTGAATGACTCTGGAAACATTGCTTCCGCCGTGTTCATGGAGACTAATCTCTAGTGCGCATGCGCGGGTCTGTGAAAACATGACAGCCGCCATGTTACTGGAGACAATTTTTTGCTGCGCATGTGCAAATCACCGGGGAACTGGCCACAGCACTATTTTCCAAATGATTTCTCTGGCATCAGTAGCAGGACTCTGGAGAGGTAAATAAATAAATAAATATGGTGCGGGGTGTGTGGTGTGGGTCCCCATAGACTCAGGGGCACATGTGCACCATACACACTGCACCCATTATAAAAATGCTTATGCCTTCCTGCCACCATTAAAATCATTGCAACCCCCACCTACTCATTCGTAATATTTAAAGATGAGGAACAATATTAGGGTGGAAACTAAGTACAGTGCCACAAGCCTGCTGTCCAAAAACATACAATTATAGTAAATGTGGTGTACTGTGTCACCTTCCTAGGTATCTGCAGGACAATGGGACACTACAGGAGATTTACCACAGGGAAGCATAATGCGCCAAAAAAACATTGGAGTTTGGATGTCATGGTTGAATATTTGTGAAGTGCACCAACAATCACCCATCTTCCATAGTCGAAGGAGTACTTTTTAATCTTGCTAACCACAATTACTGGAACCAAAGTAGTCTATCATTTTTATACATAACCATATTAGGGATACTATTCACTTAATTAACACGTGTGTGGAAGTCCATGTTTTCAATATGATTGGTATTCCTCATTTACCTGAATGTTAATTTTATAATTTTTCTTACCCTCTAGCTGCAGCTTACTTAAGGTGCATACACACTTGTCGAGAAAGTAAACAACGTCGCTCAGGAAGTGTGAAAATTGATATTGGCCAGTGTGTATGCGCCGACGACAACAAGTGATGCGTGTCATTAACTACCCACGCTGTCGGCTATGCATGCAGCCTAATTTGGACTGTCGTCCAAAAACTGCATGCATGGCCCGGCCGCGGCATGACGTTACTGAACGATATGCTTCATATCGCTCAGCGTGCACGCACTGCCGCTGACCGCCCCGTCCCAAGAGGGGAAACACTAGGCGACGTCGCTCATAGAGCACATCGCCTACTGTGTACCTTTAGTCATACATGGGTAAATTTACTAAGATGGGAGTTCTACTTAAGATGGGATGTTGAAGATAATACCTGGAATCTGGTTGCTATGGGTAACATCCCATCTTAAACAGAACGCCCATCTTAGTAAATTTATCCCACAGACACAAAAAGCATCAAGCAAATGCTAAAAGGCAAAGGAACAACATGCAGTAAATTAAAGGATGATAAAAGTCATTGAGACATTGGTGGTCATTCCGAGTTGTTCGCTCGTTGCCGTTTTTCGCAACAGAGCGATTAGGTAGAAAATGCGCATGCGCTTAGTTATTTAACACAAAACTTAGTAGATTTACACAAGCTTGAGCGACGTTTTTTCAACGCTCGAGTGATCGTAGTGTGATTGACAGAAAGTGGGTGTTTCTGGGCGGCAACATGGCGTTTTCAGGGAGTGTGCTAAAAAACACAGGCGTGCCAGGTAAAAATGCAGGAGTGGCAGGAGAAACGGGGGAGTGGCTGGCCGAATGCAGGGCGTGTTTGTGACGTCAAACCAGGAACTAAATGGACCGAGCTGATCGCAACCTAGGAGTAGGTCTGTAGCTACTCAGAGACTGCAGGGAATTATTTAGTAGCAGTTTTGATAATCTTTCGTTCGCTATTCTGCTAAGCTAAAATACACTCCCAGAGGGCGGCGGCCTAGCGTGTGCAATGCTGCTAAAAGCAGCTAGCGAGTGAACAACTCGGAATGAGGGCCATTGTGCAACCATTATACAGGAACTATTGGGGTTTTCCTATTTGCCATGTCAAAGTCAGAAAAATATCACGCTACACACTGCCATATTTGCACCTCATGCGTGTCCCCGCTGCGAGTGCATGGGCTCTCCCGTGCGTGCGCATACTCGCTGTTGCGTGCACCCGCAGGCGCACGGTATGCGCATTTACGGTAAAGTTTATGTGCGTCTGGCGGGCGACTCGTTCGTAACATATTTTAACTATATAATGTATTTTGTAGATTATGGTCCCTTTGATAGAATCTGAAAGTTTAGTTAATGTAGCATGTTCATAGACAAAGAGATCCCTCTTTGTTTGATACGAAGGGTCAGACAGAGGTTATACAGTGGTGTTTAGTATCCATCGGAAGAGTATTTAATTAGCAATATTCCGGTGTTGGTTTGAAGCAGATTAATCGCTCGTGCGAATAGTTATGGACATAAGAAGTTTATGGACATTTGCTATTATTTGCACTTTATTATCCATGTGGCGGGAAACCTAGTTTCCCACCCACCTGAGCAGTTGGAAATAGTCACAGCCCACCTGTATGAATCAACCTATGACCTTTTGTTATAATGCGAAGACGAATTCCTGTGTCCAATGAACACTAAGAATATAGGGACCATTGTACTGTATTATGTGTAGGGTATAAAAGGACAAGCCGATCTGGGCCAGCTCTCTATTCTCTTCAACGGTTCTCACCACTGATAATCGGGAGCTGGATATCCAGAGGCGCATGCGATTGTTTCCTTTGAGCGTAAGTTTCTCCGCAACTATAATATTGCCTTTATTGTTATTGTGAGCCGTATCTCTCTCTCTCTCTCTTCTCCTCTTTCTCTCTCTTAAGTGTTATTGTACAGCTATTGTATTTCATGTGTAGTTATCTGGTTAGGTAGTCAATGTTATTTTGGTCGTGTATGACTTGTATTGTATTATTCTTTTGCAAATAAGAACGTTCATATAAGGTGTTAGAACCTAATACCGGCATCTGTGTATTTATTATATTTCTAAGTATTCTCAGAGCGTCGGAGACGCTCATACAGCTTTCAAGTTAATAAGGTTACACTGTGTTACATTTACACCCTATCATTGCACCAAGGTTTATTGCATAAATACATTGTTTATGGTATAGTTATAAAGGTTTAACATTGTGAGTATCAGCGCCGCTTGTGATCTCCTCGTGGTCCCAAGCGTCCGCTACGTTAATAGCATATCATTACGTTAGTCGGCAGCCTATAGCGTGCCTGCCTGTGATCTCTTGGCCGTGAGCGAACGTGACGCTCGAGCGTCTCGACTACGGCTAAGCGATTGTTACGCAACGTGCGTACCCTTACGGTATACCATACGCCAATAGCGTACTGTGTTCTTCCACCTTTTAGAGGGTATTAAGTAAGATAAATATTAGGCTTTATCAATTGGCAGCTCGTCCGTCCTTCACATATCTGCACTAGGTAATTTCAGCAGACATTGGGGGTAATTCTGAGTTGATCGCAGCAGTAAGTTTGTTAGCAATTGGGAAAAACCATGTGCACTGCAGGGGAGGCAGATATAACATGTGCAGAGAGAGATAGATTTGGGTGTGGTGAGTTCAATCTGCAATCTAAATTGCAGTGTAACAATAAAGCAGCCAGTATTTACCCTGCACAGAAACAAAATAACCCACCCAAATCTAACTCTCTCTGCAAATGTTATATCTGCCCCCCTGCAGTGTACATGGTTTTGCCCAACTGCTAAAAAATGTCCTGCTGCGATCAACTTGGAATTACCCCCATTATCCATCAGCAAAGGGTGGGAGGTCATATTCCTCGTAGTGCTGACTGGATAAGCGTCTGCTTCGCTTAGTAAAGGGTGCTGAAGGAATCCGGAACCGGAGGTAAGAACAACACGCTAGTGTCTTTTAAAACTGTTTATTTCTGTCTTGCGTACGCACGCACGCATATATCTGCATTTCTTTTCATTCGTGTATTTTCACATATCACTCTCCTGTTTGCCATTTCACAATTAATAACGTGCTAAGAAAGATTTGTTGCTATTAGAAGTTAAAGAGTAAAAGTAATACATTAAGGGGTAATTTGTAAAGCACGCACACAGCTTTGCCTAAGATACAAGGAAAGACCTGGGTGGTGCTCGGTAGAGGATTACAGTTAAAGACCATCTACATTGATAAACGTGTTAATTGTATTTCTGTGGACATATCTGGCTGGCATACACGTGTTTCTAACAAAAGGGTTAGACTAGTGTATGCAACGTAAAGGCCGACGCACGCAGCGTATATTACGCAACGGAGCGTCCGGGTACGCACACATAATTCAAAACACACGATAGTATTTTTAACAGGCGAAAAGGTGGCAACGCGATAAATAGCGCAAGTCAATTTTAGTGTCCGAAATTTAAACTAATAGATCCTTCTCTAAATTTACGACTCATCTGGTCTAAAGGAAAGAAATTTCTGCGCAGAAATAGAAACAAAAGTAAAGTGTACATGTGGTGAGTGAGTGTTTGTATATATATGTTTTTACAATTTTTAGGTTGAACCACAAGAAGTCGAGTTCTCGTGAGGTACATACATGTAAGTGACGTGCATGGTGGCTGGGGAGGCATCCCTTGTTAAACATAAATTTGAGCATTAGAGTATAGCAGACCAGGAGGTCTACTGTAGCACAGACCAGGAGGTCCGGAACAGACCAGGAGGTCCAGGTACAGCAGACTAAGAAGTCCGCTATAGAGAAAGGAGCACAACCCAGTGGGTTGGTGCAGAACCCATATAGGCCATTAAAGCTCTGGCTGAAGGAATTCGCAGCAGAAATTTTCGATTCCACTGGTCGCTCCGCACATAAGATTAGTTGCTTATGTGCCGAACGATTGTACCGCACGTAATTGTGTGCATTAGTTAGTAATTTGACCCAGTATCATTTGCGTACACTAGAGGGGTCATAAACGCTATTTGTACACTCTAACGTGATTTGTGTAATTTTTTTTATTTTAAGGGAGGTTCGCTGGTCACTCGGGAACTATCCAACAACCGATACTTGCTGGGGACTGGTAGGTCCAACACGCCCCAGTAAGTAAAGGTTCATAGGGGCCCTAGGTTGGGTACAACAGCTCTGGATACAGTGATTGCAGTACTGGCCAACGTGGGCGAGGAGTGAGTGGAGTACTCGGTAAACTTCGCCGCCGGCCTGCCCCGGACATCTTGGTTTTTGTAAGGGTTCGCTGAAGACCCTGATTGAAGGTCAGAGGTAGTGAAAGCAACACCTGCAAGTTATGGGGGCCAGTTGTTCAGGTAGGGGGCGATCAACCTTGGTTCGGGTTGACTTAGTAAACCGATCAATCGGGTCGGCAAGGTATGTAATGTGTGAAAAATACGGTTCACACACAGGGGTTTTATGTGATGAATGGGAAAGAATGACTGTACATGACGGGGAGAAGTTCCCAAGAGTAGGCAGCTTTAGCCCAGATGTGTTACTAAATCTAAGGAGAAGGATAGGTCTCATTAAATCAGCAAAGAGACGGATCAAACATTATGACTATTTAAACTTGTGGCAACAGGAAAGTGAAATGCAAAGAAGTTTAACTGACATATCTGACTCTCATCTTGGGAGGAGAGACATGGCAATGGAGAGGATTATGGTTGCGGAGAAAGGCACAATGTTGTACGATAAAAATGCACTTAGTAACTGTATTAAGAATGAAAGTGTAAAATGTAATAATGTTTATGAAAATGAAAGTGTAAAAATTACAAATGTTAACCCGTGCAAGTCGCACCCCATGTCAAACTTCCCTCAGGACTACAAGCAAGAAAGTGAGCCCAGCACGATGTCGGCACCTTTACCAGCAGCCATCACACAAGACATCCAGGTGGACACGACCAAATCGGTAAAGGCAATAATCAAACCCCCTAACGGAGGGTCAGGTGAGGTCGTGTCCACAGGTACGTACAATGTTTTATGTCACGCACAAACAAATGTACCCCATATTGTAAGACCAACACAAGATGATGTAGTTGAATTTGATCCTGTCAGGGTGATCACAGTCCCCAATGGGAAGACTGACGATCAGGGAATCATTCCCGTCGGGGACAGTGCAATGCGCTGTCTCTGGTCCCGGACCGAATTGAGATCAATTATGTCTGAATTTCCTGATCCTAGGAAAAATCTAGTCGCATGTCAAAGGTTCATTAAAGAACTAGGAAACGCCACAGAACCCACCAACAAAGATTGGCGGACAGTGCTGAGGGCATGTTTGCCCTCCAGTGTTGACCCTGCGAAATTTATTACTGATTGTCAATTAGACACAGAAGTACCTCAAACGGAGGAACACAATTAGGAATGTATTAAGCAGATTAACCGACAGTTAGAAGTATATTTCCCTGCCGTTGTCAAGTGGAATGAAATTTTCTCCATAAGACAAAACGAAGGGGAAAGTATTTCTAATTATTTCAATCGAGCACTGCAAGTAATGGCTAGAAACACTGGGATCACAGACATCAAAACTAATGCACAGCATAGGGAAATAGCGGTTAAGGTATTAATGAATGGTTTAAAGGAGGTATTGAGAACTAGGATACAGACCACCAACCCAAACTGGAGAAATATCTCGGTGGCCGCATTAAGAGAGGCCGCTATTGATCATGATCAGAATATCACCAGATACAGGGAGTCACAAAGTGATAAGTTAATGGCCGCAAGTATACAGGCCCTAACCACAAGACCACTCCAGCATAAGCCCCACACCACTGCGAGAAATTCAAATGTGGAAGTCTGTTACAATTGTCATAAAAAGGGACATTTTGCACGAGACTGTAGAATGAAAAATACACAAAAATCATATCAACCCCCTAGACAACAACATAACCATGATATCCAAGGAATCAGGGAGGTACAGGGAAAGCGGTTGATGGTGATGAGCATCCAAGCGTTTGAGGAGGCATCAAATCAACCAAAACTTCAGGTCACTGACACTTGGAAGAAGCCCAGGGTTTGTTATCTGTGTAAAAGAGAAGGGCATTATGCCAGTAACTGTAACAGCCCACATAAAGTCAGACCCCCTAGACATGAATATGACACACCAAATTATAATCAGGGATCATATAGGAAGAAGTTTGGGCCACACCCATAATATGTAGTCAGGAAAGGTGATCACTAGGACAGATGGTAAGCCTGAGGTTATTGTTAACAAGTTGGGAGGTCATTCCCTGAAGACACAGGAATGACCAGGTGAAACGTTGTAAATGTATCTGTGAAATGATTTTTTTTTTCTCTCCCCATCTCTGACGATTATTGGTAGGACTCAAACATTGCATATCTACTTGGTCTTTGCAGAAGTCTACCAAACCCCAGCATGACCTACCCACATCAATGTATCCTGGCCAGATACAAAGGGTGGAGTATGGAGGTGCGGGTGGGAGGGACTGCGCAAGGAAACCATTGGACATGTAGATATGACAGCCTGATGATCTGGCAATGTTTTAAAATGTTTGAAAAATGTTTTTTTTTTCCCTGTTGTTGTTCATTGATGGTTTAAGTAATATATATATATATATATATATATATATATATATGAATTGTTCTCTCTCTCTTTTGTTTTTTGGTTTTTTTTTCTTTCTCTCTTCTCACTCATGTTTTCATGTTTTAAAGATGGTATGTCACCCATCAGTTAGACAAATGGTAATGCAATATTTTTGCTCCGTACAGAGAGATCGCTGGTTTGGAAGGAATATTGCATCACCGGAATGTTCGTTTGGAAGACTGAGAGACAGCACCTTTGAGATGACAGCAGAACAAGAAGAACAACAAGACTAGAGAACTAATTATCGTAACAAGTTTCTCCCCCCCTCAAACTGTTTTCCTGTACCCCCATTACAAATTGCTCCTTTCTCCTCCTGTAAGATGGACTCGCCTCGAGAGACTGTGAGCCGTGTTTTCATGTTGACCCTGATGTTGACCAGAGCAGTCTGTTTCGGCGAGAGTACCAGTGAGGTCGAGAAAGGATCCAGAAAGGTTCTGATGACTGAGACGGAGGTGTAAATTTCCAATAGCAACACAATCACCAAGCAAAGGCGAGTACCGGAAACGATCTAGCAGCCATGTTATTTGTAAACATTTTGAAGGATTGTTAGCTGAAGAGAACTGTATCTGTAGACACTGTGATAGTTGAGGATGGGTGCATCAAGAAATGCCAATCCAGTTTTAATATCCACATGGACCGGCATCCATTGAGTGACTATCACTCCTTAGTGGGTAAAGTGTTAAATCAGACAGATTGTTGGGTATGCTCTCAAGTACCTCAAGGCCATAGCAAATCAGGATTAGTGCCCTTCCCTTTAACTATAGGGGAGGTACTTGAGCTAAGTGGTGGGAGGCCGGTGGACAGGAGGTTTAATATCTCCAGTCCTCCTAGTTTGAAGCTCCACCAATATCATGTGGATAGATCCCTAGTATGTTTTAACATTTCCAATCCCCGAAAGCCGGGAAATTGGGAAGTGTCATGGAATAACCAAACCATGACCTTTTCATACAGAGCCGATAGAATGCCAACAGATACAGAACTTATACGCCACATAGCTGGTAGTGGAAAATATTTCCGATATAGGTATACCCTAGGAAGTAGGACCATGAGAGTTGGAGAGGTATCACCAGGATACTGTGCACATATCATACAAACTGATACGTGTATTAAACAGATGGGAGAATTAGGGTTAGGAGAGTTCACATGGAAAATGTGTAACATGGTAATGACATATTCAGTCCCATATGTTCTCCCCGATGATGCATATTTCATATGCGGGAGAAAGGCGTATAAGTGGCTTGCCCCAAACTCTGAAGGATTATGTTATATTGGAAAAGTACTGCCTGAAGTAATGACTGTATCACATACTAAAATGAAGGATATTCACCGCAGTGCCCAAGCTCCTTATACTCACACTCATTACGAGCACATCGTTAAACGGCACCTGATAGAGAGAACAGAGCATCCGGCCTCTGACCTGATCAGTGAATCCACCGGGATTCAATTCCTAATCGCGTTAGATATCACCCGTACCGCCAGAGGAGTGATAAATTATAAATATATATCTGCGCTTGCAAATTTATTAGACAATATCACTGAAATGTATGATGACACATTCAGGTATACTGGAAGGGAGCTCCAAGCTTATAAAACAGAACTGGTTCAGCATAGGATGATTCTCAATTATCTCACAGCTGTGACGGGTGGGTATTGTGTCACCCTAGCAACTCAGTATGGAATAAAGTGCTGCACGTATATCACAAACAGCACCGAGTACCCGGTCGAGGTCATAGACCAAAAGATGGACGACATTCTCCAATTAAAATGGGAGTTCCGAAGGAAACACAATCTCACCCTTGCCGCTGTGGGTAATGAGCTGACCAGTTGGGTGTCATGGTTGAACCCGCGAAATTGGTTCTCTGGTTTAGGAGAATGGGCTCAAGGAGTCATAATGGATGTAGGGAAGTTTCTTCTATGTATCCTGGGTGTTGTCATATCGATTGGTTTGATATTTAGATGCGTTCGGGTTTTAACAAAGTGTATACGTAGCGCCCGAGTGATGAGTTTAAGGAGTGAAGATACTGTAATAACAACGACTGATGTGATTTATGACCCAACGATAGAGACAATGTTGTGATGAAAATGTGATTCCACGGTCCGTTTCCTTCACCTGTTTCTCGTTTTCCTCCAAGGTAAAAAGACCCACTTGGAAGAGGAATTTGACGACCTTGTATGCAGACAACAGATGGATTAAAGAAGAAGTTTGACAACCTTTTACACAGACAACTGCTGGACTATGCCATAGACCCCCCATATCCCTAGTACTTTTAATTTTACGCTAGCCCAACATTTTTTGTAAGTCTATGGACATTGATAAAGCTTTGCTTACGTTTATTAGCAAAAGCACAAAGAGACTACAGTCAACATGTACATCAAGACAAGACAAGACCTCAATCGGCAAATGTATATTAAACTCACATAGTTTATCAATGCATTTACCATAAGTGTTCTTTATCTTCATCTCTACAACCCTCAGGTAATGACACACATAGTCGATAGGGAATATAGGCACAGATATCAGCATTCACATATTCCCCCATTCATGTATCATCAACTAAAATGTGCTCCCCCATTTTGTTGCAACTAAAAGCCGAAAAGAGCTCGGTAAAGTTTGACAGCCCATCCACAGACCCGTACCACGGGATAAGAAGGAATTCAAATGTATACTTCGCAATACCTCGAAGCTTGATCTAAAACACGTACGGCACGATGATACATGACCCTCCAAACATGGACTCATACACACATGCTTCTGCTATCTCACTAGGTCATACCCTTTTCTCACCTTCTCCTCTCCTCCCCTACCCAACCATAGAAATATTTACACATGACATATATTTTTCTCTTTTTGAAATGTTTTAGAAAGTGGCAGTTATTGGTGACTGCCAAAGGGTGGACTGTCAAAGTCAGAAAAATATCACGCTACACACTGCCATATTTGCACCTCATGCGTGTCCCCGCTGCGAGTGCATGGGCTCTCCCGTGCGTGCGCATACTCGCTGTTGCGTGCACCCGCAGGCGCACGGTATGCGCATTTACGGTAAAGTTTATGTGCGTCTGGCGGGCGACTCGTTCGTTACATATTTTAACTATATAATGTATTTTGTAGATTATGGTCCCTTTGATAGAATCTGAAAGTTTAGTTAATGTAGCATGTTCATAGACAAAGAGATCCCTCTTTGTTTGATACGAAGGGTCAGACAGAGGTTATACAGTGGTGTTTAGTATCCATCGGAAGAGTATTTAATTAGCAATATTCCGGTGTTGGTTTGAAGCAGATTAATCGCTCGTGCGAATAGTTATGGACATAAGAAGTTTATGGACATTTGCTATTATTTGCACTTTATTATCCATGCGGCGGGAAACCTAGTTTCCCACCCACCTGAGCAGTTGGAAATAGTCACAGCCCACCTGTATGAATCAACCTATGACCTTTTGTTATAATGCGAAGACGAATTCCTGTGTCCAATGAACACTAAGAATATAGGGACCATTGTACTGTATTATGTGTAGGGTATAAAAGCACAAGCCGATCTGGGCCAGCTCTCTATTCTCTTCAACGGTTCTCACCACTGATAATCGGGAGCTGGATATCCAGAGGCGCATGCGATTGTTTCCTTTGAGCGTAAGTTTCTCCGCAACTATAATATTGCCTTTATTGTTATTGTGAGCCATATCTCTCTCTCTCTCTCTCTCTTCTCCTCTTTCTCTCTCTTTCTCTCTCTTTCTCTTAAGTGTTATTGTACAGCTATTGTATTTCATGTGTAGTTATCTGGTTAGGTAGTCAATGTTATTTTGGTAGTGTATGACTTGTATTGTATTATTCTTTTGCAAATAAGAACGTTCATATAAGGTGTTAGAACCTAATACCGGCATCTGTGTATTTATTATATTTCTAAGTATTCTCAGAGCGTCGGAGACGCTCATACAGCTTTCAAGTTAATAAGGTTACACTGTGTTACATTTACACCCTATCATTGCACCAAGGTTTGTGGCATAAATACATTGTTTATGGTATAGTTATAAAGGTTTAACATTGTGAGCATCAGCGCCGCTTGTGATCTCCTCGTGGTCCCAAGCGTCCGCTACGTTAATAGCATATCATTACGTTAGTCGGCAGCCTATAGCGTGCCTGCCTGTGATCTCTTGGCCGTGAGCGAACGTGACGCTCGAGCGTCTCGACTATGGCTAAGCGATTGTTACGCAACGTGCGTACCCTTACGGTACACCATACGCCAATAGCGTACTGTGTTCTTCCACCTTTTAGAGGGTATTAAGTAAGATAAATATTAGGCTTTATCAGCCATGGTAATTTTTTTTAGCGCGATTTATGCCCAATGGTCATTATCAGACAGTCCAATCCAATCCATTTTTCCCCCGTGCAAAAAATTACACATTTTGCAAATAAAACATAGGATCCGCAAAAAGCCGCGTACCTATGTGTTTTTGCGGCAGGGATTGTGGAAAAATGAATACTTATCAGGAATTTGGTTTGGCAGGAGGACCAAATTCCCCAAAAGTTCTGACATCGTGGCTAATAGGATAGCCCTGGGTGAGTCCATTAGTCATGGTAAATTACAGCAGCTAATTAGATACCGCACAAATGGGCCCTACACACTGGACGATTAGTGCAATTTGATGACCGATATCGTCCAAATTGGCTTGCATTGAAAAACGATGAAAAAAAAATGATTAATGACCGCAGGGATGCGCATCGTTCATTGTCGGCGCCTCCACACTAAACGATATATCGTTCTTACAGTAAATATCGTCCAGTGCGTAGGGCCCATTAGAGTTCAATGTGACTTCTAAGAGTTGGATTTAAGAGAGGTACTTTATTCCTTACAATATATTAGTTTTACTTTAATAAAAAAAAATGTAAAAAAAAATCAGCTCCCAGTTTACTGTCTGCCATCAGGGAGCACCAGTCAAGTACTAACATCTGACAAAAAGGTCTAAAAACGCTGAAGCAGCACACTTTGTGAAAACCAATATTTGTGTCATTCTCAAAACTTTTGGCCACGGCTGTACAATAGGAACCCAGTCAGAGGGCCACAACCTGCATAGAGGCTAGCAATCTCCCTGATTGCACCTTACTCCCATTATGTAGCTCTTATTCTAGATAGATAGATAGATAGATAGATAGATAGATAGATAGATAGATAGACAGACAGACAGACAGAGAAAGACAGACAGACAGACAGACAGACAGATAGATAGACAGAGACAGACAGACAGACAGACAGACAGACAGACAGACAGACAGACAGACAGATAGATAGATAGATAGATAGATAGATAGGGGGAGGGCATTTCCCGAGGATTGGTGCAGGACAGGAGAAGTCTTGAAAGTGAGAGTGAAAGTGATGGAGGAGGAGGCAGTCGGCCAAGTGGCCCTGTCATCATTCTCAGTGCACACCTGTACAAGCCTTCTCCTTTGTTTAAGAGATCTGTCTGAAAACAGACATATCTGTGAGCAAGCATGACCATGCTTTGCCCTCAATTCTATCTATATATCCTTGCTAAATTTGCCTTCATGTGAAAGCCCCATCACCCCTGAATAATACACCATTAGCTACAAACAGAGATGTGGACGAATTGTATGTAACTTAGCATCACCTGTAATTGTGTGCGATCGGCTCTAGAACACATGTAGTGCAAAAACATGCTAGACCAGAAGTTCCCAAACTTTTTTGAATCACAGCACCCCAGAGTATCATAATTTTTATCATGGCACCCCTATGTCAAAAATATGATTTTGGTACTTACCAGGTAAATCCTTTTCTTTGAATCCATAGGAGGCACTGGAGTACTCTTGGGATATGGACGGTTCCACAGGAACTAGGCACTGAATAATTAAAATTTGAGACTATATCCCCCCTCCATATCCCAGAGTACCTCAGTGTTTTTTTACAGGAGCTATAGAGGTTAATGGAGAATTACATATAACAAACGGACAACAATAAAGTTGACACATAACGTTACGGACAACTATCAGTTGACACCAACCCTATAAACTTGCTAATTTGAACCAGTCGGTGAGAGTGTGTTACCATAAGATCCCCTGAACTTACCACAAGCCAGGTAAAACTGCTCTGGGTGGGCGTCCAGTGCCCCCTATGGATTCAAAGAAAAGGATTTACCTAGTAAGTACCAAAATCCTATTTTCTTTTTCATCCACTAGGGGTCACTGGAGTACTCTAGGGACGTACCAAAGTTTCCCCCCGTGGGCGGGAGAGCTGTTTGACACCTGTAACACTAGACGGCCAAAGCTAGATGCTCATGCCGCAAAAGTATCAAACTTGTAAAAGCGCACAAACATGTGCACTGAAGACCATGTAGCCGCACTGCAAAGCTGTGTCGTAGAACTCCACGACCAGCTGCCCATGACATTCCCGGAGAACGTGTGGAATGAGCTGTTACTGATGTAGGCGGCTGTAACCTAGCATGAAGGTAAGCCTGACGTATGGTCAGTTTTATCCATCTGGATAAGGTCTGCTTAGAAGGTGGCCAACCCATCCTGGCCGCATCATAGAGGATAACAACGTATCCGTCTTAGGAACTGTAGACGTTCGGAATACATAAATGCATAATGCACGTACCACAACCAAAATTCCAGAATCTCCTGTTAACACAGGAACTACTATTGGATGATTGATGTGAAAAGAGGACCCTACTTTTGGTAGGAAAGCGGGATTCGTCCAAAGTTCCGCTCTGTCATTATGAAACACTAAATACGGTGGCTTGCATGACAAGTCACCAAAATCTGAAACCCGCCCTGCCGAAGCTAAGGCTAGGAGAGAAATTGTTTCCCAAGTGAGAAACTTAATATCCACTTGTTGTAAGGGTCCGAAATAAAAAGACTATAAGAAATCTAAACCAGATTCAAGTCCCATGGCGCAGTAAGTGGAGTGAAATGGAGGCTGTACTTTGAGGACACCCTGCATAAAGGTGTGTACCGACGGCAATAGAGCCAATCTTTTTTGAAAATAAATTGACAACGCAGATATCTGCACCTTTAGTGTGGATAAACGCTGACCTCCATCTAACCCCATCTGTAGAGATAACAAAAGACGGGATAACTTGAAAGATGATGTCGGAAACTTCCGAACTTCACACCAACCTATATAGGCACACCAAATTCTGTAATAATGAGCTGCCGTAACCGGCTTCCTAGCTCGTAACATGGTTGGTATAACCTATTCTGGAATGCCCTCTCTTTTTAAGAGGGCTGTCTCACAGCCACTCCGTGAAACTCAGCCGCGCTAAATCGGAGAAAAAGAACGGACCCTGTTGTAACAGGTCCTGACGCAGTGGTAGCGGCCAAGGAACGTCCGCGAGTAGGCCGCGGAGATCCGAAAACCAAGCTCTCCGAGGCCAATGAGGCGCCACTAGTATGACTGACTCTCTTTTGATCCGTTTTAGCAACAGAGGGAGCAGCAGAAAACGGTGGAACAGATACATGAGACTGTATGGCCACGTGATTGTGAGAGCATCCACCGCCACTGCCTTTGGATCTCTCGTTCTGGACACGAACTGGGGCGTTTGATAATTGTGGCGAGATGCCATCAGGTCCACTTGCGGGTAACCCTACTTCTGGACCAGCGTGTGAAACACTTCTGGATTTAATGCACATCCTTGATAAAAATCCCAACAGTTGAGATAATCCGCCTCCCAGTTGTCCACTCCCGGAATGAATACTACCGACAAAATCACCTCGGCCCAATTGAGGACTCGAGCTACTTCCCGCATTGCCATGCGGCTTTTCGTTCCTCCTTGTTTGTTGATGTATGCGACCACCGTCGCATTGTCTGACTGTACCTGAACGGCCTGAGCCTGCAGCATGTGCACTGCTTGTCGTAGCGCATTGTAAATTGCCCGGAGTTCCAGGACATTTATAGACAGCAATCTTTCGTGATCCGCCCAGAGACCCTGGAGCTGAAAATTTTGAACTACAGCTCCCCAACCTCTGAGACTCGCGTCCGCCGTGAGAATTATCCAATTCCAGGCGCCGAACCGTTCCCCTGCGGTTAGATTCTGTACTTTGAGCCACCAGAGTAGAGACACCATGGCCCTTGGAGACCACCTCACCCTGCGGTGAATCTGCAGAAGCGAGCCCGACCATTGTGCGAGCACATCCAGTTAAAAAGGACGTGAGTGAAGTCTTCCGAACTGAAGCGCTTCGAAAGCCGCCACCATTGTGTCTAATAGGCAAATGCACAAATGAACCGAGACTGCGTGGCTTGAGCACTAATTGTACCAGATGACAAATGATCTGTACTTCTGTTCGGGTAGGTAAATTCTTTGATTTACCGTATCGAGAATCATACCTAGGAATTGAAGTCGTTGAGACGGAATCATTCAGGAAATCGCGCAGACAATGGTAGGAAATCAGATTTTACCCCCCACTTGGTCTGCGATCTATTCTCGTTTGGAACGTAGCCAAAGTGGACGTTGTGCGCCACTAGCGAAGCTGAAACGCAAGAACCAATCTGCCAACGTCACAGAAGCTGTAGGCAACAAGAAGTGTAAGGTGGTCTTTATTTAGGGCAAACCTGAACTGGAGTGCCCTGGCACTACAGCCTTGTTACCTCAAACCCTTACCAAAGCAGGGCGAAGCAACAGCCCTACTGCTGTGTAGGGTACACTCCGATAGGTAGTTAAACGCCCTATAATTGTTATGATTCCAGTACTCCTGACCGGAGGAGATCTAATGACAATGGCCAGAGTACTGGAAGGGGAATGCTCGTTACGGGAGCTAGAAAGACTAGTTGCCCCTGGCGCCCTAACTCTATTGTCTCACCCGTGCTATCGAAAATCCCTTGCGAGACTATGGTTTCTTGAGCCCCTGGCAGCCACGTTTGAAAGGCGGATTATGTCTGCCCAACTCCGGTGCCCCCCGGTCTTAGTGAGAGACAAAGGGAAATCTGAGGCAGGATGATGACAAGAGGACCTCTGACTGACAACAGGCCAGGGGCAACAAGCTAACTAACCAAACCAGAAGTATGCGCGGAAAAACCGCCAGATAAAAGGACAACCAAAATCCACTAGTCCGTTACTCCTACCCAGCACCGCTGGATACCAGAGTGGATCTGTGGGAGCGGAATCCTCCGCAAAAGCTCCGGAACACAAATGATAAATAATAAGTAATAAAGCGGCCAAGCCGCAACACACGGCTACGCCGTGACTCACGAACACCACTGGATGTTTAAAGGTGCTCAGTCAGGACTCCAGGAACAGATGACGACTTCCGAGTACAGGACAACTGAGGACAGGAACGACCGGGTACAGCAAGACTGGAAACACTCTCAGCAAACAGATACAGCATGCAGGAAGCTATTACCAGCGTCTGTGAGAAGCCCAGGAAGTGTACTTAACAGGGAGTCCTCCAATCAGCTGTTCAGAGGCTGATTGGATTAAATGCCGTGCAGCTGCCTTGCTGCACGGCCAGGAAACAGGTGCCCTATTAATTTAAATGGACCCAGCAACGGGGAACGCGGTCCGCCAGTGGCGTCCCCGTTGCTAGGGTCCGTGCGGCTCCATGCGCCCGGCGTCTAGCGTTGCCAGGGAGCCGGCGGCTGTACGCGCACGGCGTCCCTGGTTGCTAGGCGCCGGGCTGCACCGACGAGCGGACCCCGACGCCTAACAGTACCCCCCCCTTGAGGAGGGGTCAAGGAACCCCTAAAGCCAGGTTTCCGAGGAAATTCCCGAAAAAATGCCCTCTTGAGCCTCGGGCATGGAGATCCTTATCCAGGACCCAAGACCTTTCCTCTGGACCATAGCCCTTCCAGTGCACCAGAAAATAAAGCCGACCCCGGGACAATTTGGAATCGAGAACCTTCTCCACCAAGAACTCCTGATGTCCCTGTACATCTACTGGTGATTTCCCCTGAGAGATCTTCCGAGGAAATCTACTGGAAGAAACGTATGGTTTCAACAGGGAGCAATGGAACGTATTTCCGATTCGGAGAGCTCTTGGTAAACGTAACCGGAAAGCAACTGGATTGATTTTTTTAATAATATGAAATGGTCCAATAAATTTGGGGCCCAATCTAGCTGAGGTTTGTCGAAGTCTAATGTTACGAGTCGACAACCATACCCTGTCTCCCACCTTAAAAGTGCAAGGACGCCGGAGCCTGTCAGAAAACTTTTTCTCTCGAAATGCCGCTTTTCTGAGAGCAAGGTGCACTTTTTTCCAAATGACTCTGAGATGAGAGGTTAAGGTTAGCGAGGAAACAGAGGAATGTTGGAAAAAAGAATTAGCTCTGGGGTCAAAACCAAAAACTGAAAAGAATGGAGACACATTAGTGGAGGAATGACAAGAATTGTTGTAAGCAAACTCCGCCAAAGGAAGAAACTCGGACCAATCATTCTGGAGTTTGGCTGAGTACAAACGCAAATACTGTTTTAATGATTGATTAACTCGCTCGGTCTGCCCGTTGGATTGGGGATGATAGCCGGATGTTAAAGACAATTTCATCTTTAATGAGGCACAAAAAGACTTCCAGAATTGTGCAATGAATTGTGGACCCCGATCAGACACAATATCAGTGGGCAACCCATGAAGTCTGAAAACATGGCGGAGAAACAAAACAACCAATCCCTGGGCAGATGGCAGTCGGGGAAGAGCAATGAAATGGGCCATCTTGCTAAAACGGTCCACTACCACCCATATGACTCGGAATCCGGCTGACAGAGGGAGGTCTACCACAAAATCCATGGAAATATGAGACCATGGCCTGAGAGGAACATTTAAGGGCATAAGTTGCCCGATAGGCAAGGAACGGGGAACCTTATGCTGTGCACAGACCTGACAAGAAAAAACAAACTCCTTAATGTCTTTAGAAAGACCAGGCCACCATACTGAGCGGGAGACTAATTCCAAAGTCTTAGAGATCCCCGGATGCCCGGCAACTTTGCTATCATGAAACTCAGTCAAAACAGTAGCTCTCAAAAACTCAGGGACGTAAAGACGACCAGCAGGAGTATTTCCAGGAGCTTGATGTTGAAGCTGCTTTAACTGGGTAAACAAATCTTGTGTGAGGCCTGCCCAAATGACTGAAGACGGAAGTATGGGAGTAACAGGACTGTTATTATGAACTGGAAGAAAACTGCGTGACAGGGCATCCGCCTTGGTATTCTTGGAACCTGGCCTAAAAGTGACAATAAACTTGAAACGAGTAAAAAATAAAGCCCAACGAGCCTGCCGGGCATTCAGCCGCTTAGCTGATTCGATGTACTGAAGATTTTTGTGGTCAGTCAATACTGAAATGGTATGTGTTGCTCCCTCAAGCCAATGCCTCCACTCCTCGAAAGCCCATTTAATAGCCAGTAACTCCCGGTTACCAACATCGTAGTTGGATTCAGCAGATGAGAATTTCCTGGACATAAAGGCACAAGGATGTAGTTCCAGAGAGTCCGGATCCTTCTGAGATAGGATAGCCCCCACTCCAACCTCCGAGGCATCAACCTCAACAATGAAGGGCAATTCTGGGTTGGGATGTCTGAGGACTGGAGCTGACACAAAAGCTTGTTTCAAGGCCTGAAAGGATAACTCAGCTTCACGTGACCAGTTGGTAGGATCCGCTCCCTTCTTAGTCAGTGCCACAATGGGAGCAACCAGGTCGGAAAAATAATGAATAAATCTTCTATAATAATTCGCAAACCCTAAAAAGCGCTGAATTGCTTTTAAGTTGGTGGGTTGCGCCCAACTAAGGATGGCTTGGAGCTTCTTAGGTTCCATACAGAATCCCTGAGGGGAAATAATGTACCCTAAAAAGGATACCTCCGTGACATGAAACTCACACTTCTCCAGCTTGGCATATAGGTGATTTTCACGTAATTTTTTAAGAACCTGACGCACCTGGGTAACATGTTGTTCAATTGAATCCGAATAGATCAGGATGTCGTCTAAGTAAACGACCACGAATCTTCCTAGAAAATCACGGAGCACATCGTTAATGAGATCCTGGAAAACTGCCGGAGCGTTAGACAAGCCAAACGGCATCACCAGATACTCGTAGTGACCCGACTGAGTACTGAAAGCCGTCTTCCACTCATCTCCCGACTTGATTCGGATGAGGTTATACGCTCCCCTCAGGTCAATTTTAGAAAAAAATCACAGCCGAACGCAGCTGATCAAAGAGGACAGAAATCAGCGGCAGAGGGTAAGTATTTTTAACTGAGATCTTATTCAGGGCTCTAAAGTCAATGCAATGTCTGAGTGATCCATCTTTTTTCTCCACAAAGAAGAAGCCTGCACTTAAAGGGGATTTAGATGGCCTGATAAATCCTTTCCCTAGGCTCTCCTTAACATACTCATTCATGGCCGCAGTTTCTGGCCCGGATAATGCATATAACCTTCCCTTTGGCAATGTGGCACCAGGAATTAGCTCAATAGCACAATCATAAGGCCGATGGGGAGGCAGAATGTCCGCATTGCCCTTGGAAAACACATCAACAAAGTCCTGGTATTCCACGGGAATGAGTTCAGGAATGGCAGCAGCTATTCTGACGGGAAACGTAATACATTCCTTATTACAGATGGTACCCCATTGTGAAATCTCCCCCGACTGCCAATCAATGATGGGATTATGAAAGGCCAGCCAAGGGTGACCCAGAACCACTGGAACTGCTGGGCAATGGGTAAGGAAAAACTCGATCTTTTCGGAATGAAGAGCTCCTACCGTAAGTAGTATAGGGGGTGTACGGAGGGAAATAACCCCATTGGACAAGGGACTCCCATCTAAACCATGCATGGTGATACACCTACCCAAGGCTAACTGAGGAATACCTGAGGCTTTGGCCCACGTTAAGTCCATAAAGTTCCCTGCAGCTCCACTGTCAACAAAAGCCGACACCGAAGAACTGAGGCTGCCAAAGGAAACTTTAGCTGGGACTAAAAGGGAGTTATTCGAGGAGATAAGCTGCAGACCAAAGTGAACCCCCTCACAATTCACTTGGTCGAGGCGTTTCCCGACTTGTTCGGACAATTACGGGCAAAATGTCCCTTACCCCCACAGTACAAACAAAGACCAGAGTTTTGCCTTCTGGCTCTTTCTTCTGGAGACAGCCGAGAGAGACCCATCTGCATGGACTCCTCTATGTCCTCAGGAATGGAAAATACACATGGAGTAGACCTGACAGGTGCTCCTTTTTTAGCCCTCCGCTCTCTGAGACGACGATCAATCTTAATAGAAAGCTCCATGAGTTTATCGAGAGTCTCAGGAGCGGGATACTGAAGGAGACTGTCTTTTATAGACTCAGATAAGCCGAGGCGAAACTGACTGCGCAGGGCTGGGTCATTCCAGCCACAGTCGTTCGACCAACGGCAAAATTCTGTACAATAAACCTCTGCAGGATTTCTACCCTGTCTGAGAGCGCGTAACTGACTCTCAGCGGATGCCTCTCTATCAGGGTCATCATACAAAAGCCCTAAAGACCCCAAAAAGGCGTCTACTGACAACAATGCCGGATCCTCTGCTTTTAAACCAAAAGCCCAGGTCTGAGGATCCCCCTGGAGCAAAGAAATAATAATTCCGACCCGCTGAGATTCAGTACCTGAGGAGATCGGTCTTAAACGAAAATAAAGTTTACAGGATTCTTTAAAATTAAAAAAACTCCTTCCTATCACCAGAAAAACGGTCAGGCAAGTGCATTTTTGGTTCAGGGACTACCCTCGGGGAAGTTCGTAAAAGATCTTCCTGCGACTTCACCCGAAGGGAAAGATCCTGAACCATCTGAGTAAGTTCTTGAATCTGGCTGACTAGGAGCTGGCCAGGATTTGGCCCTAAACCTGTGGGATTCATGAGGCCGATAACTCTTACAAAACTGAATAAGGAAAAAATCAAACCCTGTTTAATTTTAAGTTTTGGTAGGGCCGGTAATAATGTTATGATTCCAGTACTCCTGACCGGAGGAGATCTAATCAGAGGCGTAACTAGCATGGGGCGAGCAGGGCTCGTGCCCTGGGCGCCGTGGCAGACCCAGCAGAGGGGGGCGCCACCGCCACCTGCACGGCCCGCTCCGCTCGCCCCATGCGACATGGTTTCCGCCGGCGGTCTCTCCCTGGCTCCCCAGCTCCGGCTGCTGTGCCTGTCACACTGTACAGGCAGCAGCAGCTAGGACGGAGCCTCCCCCTACTCCCCCCCCCAAGCAGTGTCTAATTGTTGAGGCGCGCGTGCGCGACCTCAGAGGTGCGCGCGTACGCGACCTCGGAGGTGCGCGCGTGCGCGACCTCGGAGGTGCGCCCGCGTAGGGCATCGGAGGCGGCAGGTGAGCAGGCAGGCGGCGGCGGCAACAGTAGTAATTTATTGGCAGGGGGGGGGTGGTACAGTGTGTGTGTGGGTTAAGTGTGTGTGTGTGTGACAGTGTGAGTGTAAGTGAATATTGTAGTCCTGTGTGTGGGGTGGGAGGGGGGGAAAGTATGAGAATGTGTGTGTAGTCTGAGTGGGTGTGTGTGGGATTTGGGGGGTGGCCAGTCTGTGTGTGTGTGTAATCTGTAGATTACACACACACACAGACTGGCCACCCCCAAACTCCACATACACCCACTCAGACTACACACACATTCTCATACTTTCCCCTCTCCCACCAGAGACGTAACTAGCATGGGGCGAGCAGGGCACGTGCACTGGGCGCTGTGGCAGCCCCAGCAGAGGGGGGCGCCACCGCCACCTGCACGGCCCGCTCCGCTCGCCCCATGCGACATGGTTTCCGCCGGCGGGCTCTCCCTGGCTCCCCAGACCCGGCTGCTGTGACTGCCACACAGGCAGCAGCAGCTAGGACGGAGCCTCCCCCTACTCCCCTCCCCCCCCTCCCCCCAAGCAGTGTCTAATCGTGGAGGCGCGCGTGCGCGGGTCTGCGGAGGCAACAGGTGAGTAGGCAGGCGGCGGCAGCAGTAGTTTATTGTCGGGAGGGGAGGGGGGGTGGTACAGTGTGTGTGTGGGTTAAGTGTGTGTGTGTGTGGGACAGTGGGAGTGTAAGTGAATATTGTAGTCCTGTGTGTGGGGGGGAGGGAGGCGAAAGTATGAGAATGTGTGTGTAGTCTGAGTGGGTGTGTGTGGGGTTTGGGGGGTGGCCAGTCTGTGTGTGTGTAATCTGTAGATCACACACACACACACACACACACACACACACACACACACACACACACAGACACAGACTGGCCACCCACAAACTAACCCTAGTTACTAACCCTAGGATTTCCCAACTGATGGTGTGCTGAGTGACGACGCAGGTTGAGGTGATGGTGTGCTGAGTGAGTGACGACGCAGGGGAGGTGATGGTGTGCTGAGTGACGACGCAGGGGGAGGTGATGGTGTGCTGAGTGACGACGCAGGAGGAGGTGATGGTGTGCTGAGTGACGACGCAGGGGGAGGTGATGGTGTGCTGAGTGACGACGCAGGGGGAGGTGATGGTGTGCTGAGTGACGACGCAGGGGGAGGTGATGGTGTGCTGAGTGACGACGCAGGGGGAAGTGATCGTGTGCTGAGTGACGACGCAGAGGTAGGTTATGGTGTGCTGAGTGACGACGCAGGGGAGGTGATGGTGTGCTGAGTGACGACGCAGGGGGAGGTGATGGTGTGCTGAGTGACGACGCAGAGGTAGGTTATGGTGTGCTGAGTGACGTCGCAGAGGTAGGTTATAGTGTGCTGAGTGACGACGCAGGGGAGGTGATGGTGTGCTGAGTGATGACGCAGGGGGAGGTGATGGTGTGCTGAGTGACGACGCAGGGGGAGGTGATGGTGTGCTGAGTGACGACGCAGAGGTAGGTTATGGTGTGCTGAGTGACGACGCAGGGGAGGTGATGGTGTGCTGAGTGACGACGCAGGGGGAGGTGATGGTGTGCTGAGTGACGACGCAGGGGGAGGTGATGGTGTGCTGAGTGAGAGACGACCAGAGGCGTAACTTACTTATTTTTTAATTAGCAGACAGCAGCAGCACGTAGGAAGTAGGCCCTGGAGGATTCACGCCTGCACCTGTCACCGTAGCGACCAGAGCCGTCCGCGCTGAGTGGAGAAGATGCCGCAGAAGAGGAGTCCAGCCAGACGCAGGACTGGGGAAGGACATCCAACCTTCGGTGGACCGGGACACTGCAGCAAGGGAGGAGACTGACCAGCAATGGGAGCACCGGCAGAAGACCCTGGCTGGCTTAAAGAAGACGGCACGGAACAGCGGGGAGGATGGCGCAGATCGGAATCCTGCAGCAGGAGAGAATATTCCCCTTTGGAGCGCAGCAGACCACACTGAAAAGGGTGCATCCCCGGTGCGGTGCGGTGCTCTGCATCCCGGGTGGCGCCGAAGATGTGGAGTGTCGTAGGTGGCAGAAGCGCCGCAGCTTGGGGTGAGAAACCGCTGCAACCCTTCCACTGCTAAACTCTGCAATTAGTCGATTAAGGGGGTAGGCTCCCCTCACCACAGTGCCCCACAGGCCTTGTTAATTAAGAGGGTTGAATCCCCTCTCTCTATAATGTGAATTTCGGCTCCTACCGTGTGTTATAATATGAAAGGGGCACCAGTACTAGATAGTATAATGGGTCCTACTACACTGAAGGACACGCCCCCTCCTGAGTGGCCACGCCCCCTTTTCCAGGGAGCGCGCGCGCCTTTGGCGCGCGCATAATGCATACCTCCACTTTTTCATATCCCCCTTCAAAAATTAAACTTCGACCACTTTATACACAGTGACACCTATTTGTGTAGGAGATGATGATGTTAAGGTGCATGTGGAATTGAAAAGAATGTTACCAGTATGACCTGTAACAGCTGGTGTGTCATGTTGGCACATCGCCATTAGCGTGCGCACATACTTTCCTTTTGTATTTTATTTATTATTATTTATTTATTTATTTGGGGGGGGGGGGGCGCCATTTTTGATCTTGCCCTGGGCTCCAAAACCCCTAGTTACGCCTCTGGATCTAATGACAATGGCCAGAGTACTGGAAGGGGAATGCTCGTTACGGGAGCTAGAAAGACTAGTTGCCCCTGGCGCCCTAACTCTATTGTCTCACCCGTGCTATCGAAAATCCCTTGCGAGACTATGGTTTCTTGAGCCCCTGGCAGCCACGTTTGAAAGGCGGATTATGTCTGCCCAACTCCGGTGCCCCCCGGTCTTAGTGAGAGACAAAGGGAAATCCGAGGCAGGATGATGACAAGAGGACCTCTGACTGACAACAGGCCAGGGGCAACAAGCTAACTAACCAAACCAGAAGTATGCGCGGAAAAACCGCCAGATAAAAGGACAACCAAAATCCACTAGTCCGTTACTCCTACCCAGCACCGCTGGATACCAGAGTGGATCTGTGGGAGCGGAATCCTCCGCAAAAGCTCCGGAACACAAATGATAAATAATAAGTAATAAAGCGGCCAAGCCGCAACACACGGCTACGCCGTAACTCACGAACACCACTGGATGTTTAAAGGTGCTCAGTCAGGACTCCAGGAACAGATGACGACTTCCGAGTACAGGACAACTGAGGACAGGAACGACCGGGTACAGCAGGACTGGAAACACTCTCAGCAAACAGATACAGCATGCAGGAAGCTATTACCGGCGTCTGTGAGAAGCCCAGGAAGTGTACTTAACAGGGAGCCCTCCAATCAGCTGTTCAGAGGCTGATTGGATTAAATGCCGTGCAGCTGCCTTGCTGCACGGCCAGGAAACAGGTGCCCTATTAATTTAAATGGACCCAGCAACGGGGAACGCGGTCCGCCAGTGGCGTCCCCGTTGCTAGGGTCCGTGCGGCTCCGTGCGCCCGGCGTCTAGCGTTGCCAGGGAGCCGGCGGCTGTACGCGCACGGCGTCCCTGGTTGCTAGGCGCCGGGCCGCACCGACGAGCGGACCCCGGCGCCTAACAATAATTGCAATTGTCTCTCATTGGAAATTGTTCAGCCTTCGCTGAGAAACTGACGTACTGGCCTGGTGCTATGAGGGCTGGCGGAGAATCGACCGCAACAATCTAGCTGAAACAGTAAAATAATTTTTTTATTTTTTTTCCCCCAGGCAGTACATGCGCCCACATTCCCCCCAAAGAGGACCGGTAAGGGTCCGTCTGTGCAGTTGTATTTGTCCGACACGCTGTGTGACCGACTCTGCAGCGAAGCTGCTTGTTTGATTATGCATTAGACTTAGTGATCATGTACCCCGACCACTAAGTACACCACGGAAGTAATCTGTGTATAAACCTGCATTACCGTGTATGTGGTTACCAGCAATAGTGAATCTTCCTGTAGAGACACACTGTCAAAAACAATTAATAAATTAAATTCCTAACAACCCCCTCGCTCCCCCAGAGGCTGAGTGTTGTAGGGCAGCAACCTTTGGCAAAGAACCAGGAAGTAACGTTAAAAATAGTGTCCTACCATGTTTTTTTTTTATTATTTTTTTTTATTTATTTTTTTATATTACACCTGTTAAACCAGGATCTGAACCAGTGTCCATGCAATCACAATGTTCACTGTGGGCGGGAAGCCTAACCACTTGGCTACAGTGCCACCTGTAAAATAATAAGCAAAGCTGCTGTTTAAACATCAACTCTGGTGATGAAATGGTTGCTGTAGTGACTTGCAATCCAGATGGTACCTGAACCCACAATCCCTGGTTTAGGATGGCAGTGTCCTATCCATTAGGCCACTGGGGATCTGGGGAGGTGAGGCCTGAACTCACAATGTTTGCAGTGCTCAACAGATACTGTTTAATAAGCAGTGTGTGCCGACCAACTGCGCCACTGTAGTCTTGCTTATTGCAAAATAGATTTTTAATGTCAGCATATTATATATATATATATATATATATATATATATATATATATATACACACACATACACACATACATATACAACAATGTATATTCACACATACTCAGACCTTATAAATATATATATATATTTCATATATGCATACATACACACATATATATTATATACCCATATACATATATCCAGATATATCCTGATTCAGAGGTATAATAATTCTTAGAAGTCTGAAACTAAATGTGACCACTCACAGGCTTAAAAACCTGAGATGTCTGCTGCTTAACCGCAGCTAATAGGCCCTACACACTGGCCGATTTTTAGAAAGATATGAACGATCTCGTTCATAAATGAACGAGAACTCGTTCATATCTTTCAGTGTGGAGACTCCAGCGAAGAACGATGCGCGTCCCCGCGCTCGTTCATCGCTGGTCTCCCGTCGGCTGTGCATGCAGGCCAATATGGACGATCTCGTCCATATTTGCCTGCACTTCAATGCAGCCGCGTGACGGGGGGAGTGAAGAAACTTCACTCCCCCCGTCACTGCCCCCCCGCCGCCGGGTCGCTCGTCGGCCGTATCCGCCGTCGGGCAGCTCGGCGGCGGGTCGGCCAGTGAGTAGGGCCCCTTAGTTAATGGGTCCCGTATCCAGTGTGGTGTGGCTGTAGATTTAAAAATACCTACAGCACCTTGTATTCCCAGGTGGCTAACCAGGCCCAACACTGCTTAGCTTCCAAGATCAGATGAGATCGGGTGTATCCAATTGTGGTGTGGCTAAGTGAATTAAGCAAAGCTGCTGCAGGTGAGCCTGAACTCACAATGCTTGCAGAGCTCCACAGATACTGTTTTATAATCACCATGTGCTGACCAATTGTATAACACATCTTACTTTACAACAGTGAACAAAGCCAGTATTTGGCTGACCACAGCCATGATTCAGATTTGCAGTCTTTGGGATAATATCATTATAAACAGTTATGATAAGAATAATAGTAAGAGAAGTGAGTGTAGATCCATGAATACACTGTTATAGACATGGTAGAGAAACTGCTTTTTTAGTCTTTGCTGGTGTCTTACTCATTATGCAGACAGACAATACAAAAAATACAACTTGCGAGACCCAGTAAATAGCACTAAGGTGTCTCTATAAATATAACACAAAGTGCAGACTTATAATTATGTAAGCAGATTTAATAAACATACTATGTTGCATTCAAACCTGCACATATAACATGTATCCTGTTTAACAAAGACTTAATAGCCTATTGTAATACATATGCAGCGCTGCTGTATTCTAGTAAACATACTTTCTTTTATCAACAAGAGTTGAACATGAGATTTTATCCAGTGACCCTGACATTCTGTGTGCAGGGAACATCACTGTGGCAGCAAAGTTACTCACTAGGCTATGGAGCCTGTGTGCCCCCCCCCCCCCTCCCCCGTGCTCCGTGTACCGTTCTCTATACACTGAGCCGGGCTATGGTGGAGAGGGAGCCGGAAGCGACATCGAGGGCCGGGGAGCACGCTGCATAGAGCCGTGGAGCGGCCTATGCATAAAACAAAGTGGCCGGCGCGGCTAAGAGCGGCGGGGGATACAGCATAAACAGCGGCGCTGGAAGCGGCGGCGGGCGGCTGAAGACAGCGGCTGGCGGCCACACACACACAGTATCCCACACAGCGGGGCGGCAGCGTCAGCTGACCGCCCCGTTCAACATACCTGGACCCTGTGGTGAGGGCAATGACGGGGCTTCTCTGTAAGCACTGTCAGCCTTTTACTGCAGGAGTCCTGCACGTGGTAGTGAGGGAGCTCTTCTAGAGAGGTCCGACACCCACAGCTGCTTCAGCAGCTTTCACTATCCCAGACCCTCGCCTTCCTGGAAGGGGGAAAGGGATGTGGCTTCAAACAAAAAATCAAAAAATCAATAATTGTGGACCAACTTCCACAAGCCTAGTTGCTCGGTGAGCACCGAAAAAACACTGAGGTACTCTGGGATATGGAGGGGGGATGTAGTCTCAAATTTTAATTATTCAGTGCCTAGTTCCTGTGCAACTGTCCATATCCCTAGAGTACTCCAGTGACCCCTAGTGGATGAAAAAGAAAGTTTCTTCTTGAGAAATGTAGAAAGAAACATTAAATTAAGTAAATTGTGTTTATATGTCATCCTTAGGTTCAAATGTGTGGTGAGGGACAAGATTTGCTTTGTTTGTCCACATATTTTATGATTGGCAGCCACCAGCAACAGTTTGCCTATTACATTGACCATACATAATTAGAACTGGTCCTGGACCAACAATCCAAGGCACCCCTGCAAGTGTCCCGAGGCACGCCAGGGTGCCACGGCACACAGTTTGAGAACCACTGTGCTAGACAGATGCACCTGAACCTGAAAACTGTGCATGTTCCACCGACAATAGAAATAAGTAACCATTGCAGATAATAGTTTTAGAAAAGTAGAACTGTGCCTTTTTCTTTTTTTTTTAAACACGGTTAAAATGTAACTTTATATACATCGACAAAGATGCACGGTCAGGGTAGGCAGGGCCACACATGTCATACTCCAGTATAAGCCACAGTTCTGAGAATAAAAATGATTACAATACAAAGAAGATATTTATAACTTATAAATATCTTCTTTGTATTATTCATATTATCTTTGCGTTACTGCAATAATTTTTTTATAGTCTTATAGTCAGGGCCGGCTCCAGGCATGTTCCAATAGAGCGGCCGAACAGGGCGCCGCACTTTATGGGCGCCGCTAGCTCTGGCCGCCATATTGGAGCCTGGAGCCGTCCCAGCACTGCAGAGTCCATCTATCTCAAAGGCCGGCCCCTGTGTACTCCCCCTCCCACCCCCCAGCTAACCGCCACCGGCCCGGCCCGTGAGCCAACCAGAGCTCGTGGTCCGGCAGCTGAAGCTGATTGGCTGCCGGTCCGCGAGCTTTGATTGGCTTGCGGACCGGCGCCTAGTTGAAGCTTTACACCGCCGCGGCCGCCACAGATTGAGGGCTAGGAGAGGCGCACGCTGCGCTCTCCTCCCCGCCCTCAGCTGAACAGCAGCAGCAGACAGACTTGTCGTCACTCAGCAGCAGAAGTGCGGTGAGCAGCACGGGGGTGGGGGTGAGGGAGGTGATATCTGGCACTGGGTGCATGTCTGGCACTGGGGGCATGGGACATGTGCATCTGGCATTGGGGGCAAGTGTATCTGGCATCAGGGGCATATCTGTATCTGGCACTGTGGGGACATATCTGGCACTGTGGGGACATATCTGGCACTGTGGGGGCATTTATGTATCTGACACTGGGGGCATTTATGTATCTGGCACTATGGAGCCATATCTGCACTGTGGGGGCATGTATGTATCTGGCACTGTGGGGGCATTTATGTATCTGGCACTGTGGGGACATATCTGGCACTGTGGGGGCATTTATGTATCTGGCACCGTGGGGGCATTTATGTATCTGGCACCGTGGGGGCATATCGGCACTGGGGGCATTTATGTATCAGGCACTGTGGGGGCATTTATGTATCTGGCACTGTGGGGGCATTTATGTATCTGTCACTGTGGGGGCATTTATGTATCTGGCACTGTGGGGGCATTTATGTATCTGGCACTGTGGGGGCATTTATGTATCAGACACTGTGGGGGCATTTATGTATCTGGAACTATGGAGGCATATCTGCACTGTGGGGGCATATCGGCACTGTGGGGGCATTTATGTATCTGGCACTGTGGGGGCATATCTGCCCTGTGGAGGCATTTATGCATCTGGCACTGTGGGGGCATTTATGTAACTGGCACTGTGGGGGCATTTATGTAACTGGCACTGCTGGGGGGCATGTCACGTGGAGCTGGCACTGCTGGTGGGCATGTCACGTGGAGCTGGCACTGCTGGGGGGCATGTCATGTGTATCGTCTGTGGCTGTGCTCTCTACCTGGCGCAAAGTGTCTCAGTGCTGTGCCTGGCGCAAAGTGTCTAACGTGCTGTGCCTGGCGCAAAGTGTCTAGGAGGTTCAACCTGGTGCAATGTGTATTAACTGCACTACTGTGTGGTGTAATGCGAATTGCCACTATTATGTGGCCACGCACCTTCCTTACGAATCAACGCCCCTAAATTTTTGCTGTCCATCCATTACCATGTAGGTAGAGGAACAACAAGCATTACAGTATGTACATCATTTTGCCCTCCTAACTTTAAAATGTGCCCTCCCTGTGATCAGCACCCTGCCCTAAAA
The DNA here is from genome assembly GCF_028390025.1 of Pseudophryne corroboree. Classification (NCBI taxonomy): domain Eukaryota; kingdom Metazoa; phylum Chordata; class Amphibia; order Anura; family Myobatrachidae; genus Pseudophryne; species Pseudophryne corroboree. Next base: position 257,598,249 of record NC_086454.1, on the reverse strand, counting down.
AGTGAACACTATCATGTGTAGCTGGCACTGCTGGGGGGCATAATGTGTGTAGCTGGCACTGCTGCGGGGCATGTTGTGTGTAGCTGGCACTGCATGCGGGGCATGTCATGTGTAGCTGGCACTGCTGCGGGGCATGTCATGTCTATCTGGTACTGCTGGGGGGCATATCATGTCTATCTGGCATGCTGAGGGGCATATCATGTGTATCTGGCAATGCACATTATGTGTATCTGGCACTATACTGGAGACAATATGTGTATCTGGCACTATACTGGAAACATTGTGTGTAAGGAACACTACTGTGGCTGTTATGTGTAAGGCTGCTAATTGTGTGCGTGGAGGAAGTGAGAAAATATACTTATTTATAGTTTTATGATATGAAGTTACGAGGCCACGCCCACTTTTCAAGAGACCACGCCCATGTTTCCCAGGATGCCACACCCGCTTTTCCAGGAGCGCCCGCGCCTTCGGCGCGCATGGGGGGGAGGGGGGGCGCTTTTACATTTTCTTGCTCAGGGTGCTGGTAGGCCTGGAGCCGGCCCTGCTTATAGTCTAAACTCTAAACCAAATCATGTATGTGTATAACTCTGGCTCTGAAATTAGTCAGTGCCTCCCCAGCCATTGACCTCACCACACCTCACTTGATCTATGTAAATTTGTATATATTTTCATGCCACAAGAACCTTTAATTTGTATACTAATAAATGTGATAATTTAAGCAAATATCCTGAAGGCTGTTTTTATACAAGTACAGGAATAATTTAAAAATGCAATCTACATTTAACGAAGAAAGAAAACAAACATTATTAAAAGTATTACATTTTATTTGAACTCCGCATTATACAGGAAATCCAATGCATCTCTTTGGTATTTTCCAACCTTCCGTTGCAAACTATATGCAATTCCCAAGTCCTATCACTTTTGTGAATTCTTCCATCTCCTTTGGGCAAATCACCAACACCATTATCGTACCTTCCCAGGATAATTCAGGCTCCCTCCTCGCTGACCATGTGTTATATTGTGCGATACATGTGACCCAGTGTTTCAGCGCCATGCGACTGAGGTGTGAACCATGAGAAACACTGGTGAAGGCTTTGACAATTGAGGTGCAAGTCCCATATGCAACTGTTAGCTCTAGAGATTTGTAGCAATCAATTCTCCCGGCACAAAAGGAAAAAATGCATATGAATGAGTGTGTTCACATCTCTGATTCTGCAGTGTTCAAGAGCGCAGAACGCGAGAACACATTTCCATCTCTGTGTGGTATTGGCCAAGAGAAGGGGGCACATTGGGGGCACATTGGCTTGAGGGCAGACAGGACAAAACCTAGTTTTTATTTAGATCGACTTCACCTTCTCACTTTGAATATCCAGCATCATAAATATTAATACAGATTTTCATTTCTATATTATTATTACACTGTGGACTAAAATAATTCCTTGCTACCTAAATGAGACCAGTCTATGTGGTAAAAGATAATGATTGATAACTTAACACCACATCAGCATTTTTCTGAGGTCTATATGTGAGTCTTACGTTTGTTAAAATACTGTTTCGTCCATGCACAAATGGTTTTGTTAATACAAAAGGGAGGTGTTAGGCTTCCTTCTCATTTCCAAGTGATGACAGTGTTACGTCTTAAGGTGCCCATACACTAGTGCGATTTGGGGCAATTTCATCAGATTTCGACTTTTCGTGCCCATAAATCGGATGATAACTGGCAAGACACATGTTTTACCTCCGATCCTATACAATGCGCGGTACCGTGAGCATTGGATTGCAGCCCCAAGATCAGAAGTACTGGCAGCCTTGGCTGGGGTCACATACGATACATTGTATGCAAAAGGACTGCATACACTATATCATATGCGATCCTGCCGCTGGGGAGCCGTCGGGCGGTTCAGTGGTGATCGTATGCGACTTCTCCCCTCCGAGAAGTCACATAAGTGTACGGCCAGCTTTACATATCACTTGTATATACTTGTTTGTCTGTATATAGGAGTAGAACTTATCCATTGTTACTCTTTTCATGCTCCCATTTTCTCTGACGTCCTAAGTGGATGCTGGGGACTCCGTAAGGACCATGGGAATAGCGGCTCCGCAGGAGACAGGGCACAAAAGTAAAAGCTTTAGGATCAGGTGGTGTGCACTGGCTCCTCCCCCTATGACCCTCCTCCAAGCCTCAGTTAGGTTTTTGTGCCCGGCCGAGAAGGGTGCAATCTAGGTGGCTCTCCTAAAGAGCTGCTTAGCGTAAAAGTTTTGTTAGGTTTTTTATTTTCAGTGAGTCCTGCTGGCAACAGGCTCACTGCAACGAGGGACTTAGGGGAGAAGAAGTGAACTCACCTGCGTGCAGGATGGATTGGCTTCTTAGGCTACTGGACACTAGCTCCAGAGGGACGATCACAGGTACAGCCTGGATGGGTCACCGGAGCCGCGCCGCCGACCCCCTTGCAGATGCCGAAGAGAGAAGAGGTCCAGAAACCGGCGGCTGAAGACTTCTCAGTCTTCATGAGGTAGCGCACAGCACTGCAGCTGTGCGCCATTGCTCTCAGCACACTTCACACCAACGGTCACTGAGGGTGCAGGGCGCTGGGGGGGGCGCCCTGGGCAGCAATGAAAGTACCTATTCTGGCTAAAAATACATCACATATAGCCTCTGGGGCTATATGGATGTATTTAACCCCTACCAGGTTGTCAGAAAAACGGGAGAAGAAGCCCGCCGAAAAGGGGGCGGGGCCTATTCTCCTCAGCACACAGCGCCATTTTCCTACACAGCTCCGCTGCTAGGAAGGCTCCCAGGCTCTCCCCTGCACTGCACTACAGAAACAGGGTTAAAACAGAGAGGAGGGGGCATTTTATGTGGCGATATTATTATATATTAAGATGCTATAAGGGAAAACACTTATATAAGGTTGTCCCTGTATAATTATAGCGTTTTGGTGTGTGCTGGCAAACTCTCCCTCTGTCTCCCCAAAGGGCTAGTGGGGTCCTGTCCTCTATCAGAGCATTCCCTGTGTGTGTGCTGTGTGTCGGTACGTGTGTGTCGACATGTATGAGGACGATGTTGGTGAGGAGGCGGAGCAATTGCCTGTAATGGTGATGTCACTCTCTAGGGAGTCGACACCGGAATGGATGGCTTATTTAGGAAATTACGTGATAATGTCAACACGCTGCAAGGTCGGTTGACGACATGAGACGGCCGGCAAACCAATTAGTACCTGTCCAGGCGTCTCAAACACCGTCACACGGACACTGACTCCAGTGTCGACGGTGAAGAAACAAACGTATTTTCCATTAGGGCCACACGTTACATGTTAAGGGCAATGAAGGAGGTGTTACATATTTCTGATACTACAAGTACCACAAAAAAGGCTATTATGTGGGGTGTGAAAAAACTACCAGTAGTTTTTCCTGAATCAGATAAATTAAATGAAGTGTGTGATGATGCGTGGGTTTCCCCCGATAGAAAATTATTGGCGTTATACCCTTTCCCGCCAGAAGTTAGGGCGCGTTGGGAAACACCCCCTAGGGTGGATAAGGCGCTCACACGCTTATCAAAACAAGTGGCGTTACCGTCTCCAGATACGGCCGCCCTCAAGGAGCCAGCTGATAGGAGGCTGGAAAATATCCAAAAAAGTATATACACACATACTGGTGTTATACTGCGACCAGCGATCGCCTCAGCCTGGATGTGCAGCGCTGGGGTGGCTTGGTCGGATTCCCTGACTGAAAATATTAATACCCTTGATAGGGACAGTATTTTATTGACTATAGAGCATTTAAAGGATGCATTTCTATATATGCGAGATGCACAGAGGGATATTTGCACTCTGGCATCAAGAGTAAGTGCGATGTCCATGTCTGCCAGAAGATGTTTATGGACACGACAGTGATCAGGTGATGCAGATTCCAAACGGCACATGGAAGTATTGCCGTATAAAGGGGAGGAGTTATTTGGGGTCGGTCCATCGGACCTGGTGGCCACGGCAACAGCTGGAAAATCCACTTTTTTTTACCCCAAGTCACATCTCAGCAGAAAAAGACACCGTCTTTTCAGCCTCAGTCCTTTCGTCCCCATAAGGGCAAGCGGGCAAAAGGCCAGTCATATCTGCCCAGGGGTAGAGGAAAGGGAAGAAGACTGCAGCAGGCAGCCCCTTCCCAGGAACAGAAGCCCTCCACCGCTTCTGCCAAGTCCTCAGCATGACGCTGGGGCCGTACAAGCGGACTCAGGTGCGGTGGGGGGTCGTCTCAAGAGTTTCAGCACGCAGTGGGCTCACTCGCAAGTGGACCCCTGGATCCTACAAGTAGTATCCCAGGGGTACAGATTGGAAATTCGAGACGTCTCCCCCTCGCAGGTTCCTGAAGTCTGCTTTACCAACGTCTCCCTCCGACAGGGAGGCAGTATTGGAAACAATTCACAAGCTGTATTCCCAGCAGGTGATAATCAAAGTACCCCTCCTACAACAAGGAAAGGGGTATTATTCCACACTATTTGTGGTACTGAAGCCAGACGGCTCGGTGAGACCTATTCTAAATCTGAAATCTTTGAACACTTACATACAAAGGTTCAAATCAAGATGGAGTCACTCAGAGCAGTGATAGCGAACCAGGAAGAAGGGGACTATATGGTGTCCCTGGACATCAAGGATGCTTACCTCCATGTCCCAATTTGCCCTTCTCACCAAGGGTACCTCAGGTTCGTGGTACAGAACTGTCACTATCAGTTTCAGACGCTGCCGTTTGGATTGTCCACGGCACCCCGGGTCTTTACCAAGGTAATGGCCGAAATGATGATTCTTCTTCAAAGAAAAGGCGTCTTAATTATCCCTTACTTGGACGATCTCCTGATAAGGGCAAGGTCCAGAGAACAGTTGGAGGTCGGAGTAGCACTATCTCAAGTAGTTCTACGACAGCACGGGTGGATTCTAAATATTCCAAAATCGCAGCTGATTCCGACGACACGTCTGCTGTTCCTAGGGATGATTCTGGACACAGTCCAGAAAAAGGTGTTTCTCCCGGAGGAGAAAGCCAGGGAGTTATCCGAGCTAGTCAGAAACCTCCTAAAACCAGGCCAAGTGTCAGTGCATCAATGCACAAGAGTCCTGGGAAAAATGGTGGCTTCTTACGAAGCGATTCCATTCGGCAGATTTCACGCAAGAATTTTTCAGTGGGATCTGCTGGACGAATGGTCCGGATCGCATCTTCAGATGCATCAGCGGATAATCCTGTCTCCAAGGACAAGGGTGTCTCTTCTGTGGTGGCTGCAGAGTGCTCATCTACTAGAGGGCAGCAGATTCGGCATTCAGGACTGGGTCCTGGTGACCACGGATGCCAGCCTGAGAGGCTGGGGAGCAGTCACACAGGGAAGAAATTTCCAAGGAGACTTCTCTCCACATAAATATACTGGAGCTAAGGGCAATTTACAATGCTCTGAGCCTAGGAAGACCTCTGCTTCAAAGTCAACCGGTGCTGATCCAGTCGGACAACATCACGGCAGTCGCCCACGTAAACAGACAGGGCGGCACAAGAAGCAGGAGGGAAATGGCAGCAAGGATTCTTCGCGGGGCGAAAAATCATGTGATAACACTGTCAGCGGTGTTCATTCCGGGAGTGGACAACTGGGAAGCAGACTTCCTCAGCAGGCACGACCTCCACCCGGGAGAGTGGGGACTTCATCTGGAAGTCTTCCACATGATTGTGAACCGTTGGGAAAGACCAAAGGTGGACATGATGGCGTCCCGTCTGAACAAAAAACTGGACAGGTATTGCGCCAGGTCAAGAGACCCTCAGGCAATAGCTGGGACGCTCTGGTAACACCGTGGGTGTACCAGTCGGTGTATGTGTTCCCTCCTCTGCCTCTCATACCCAAGGTACTGAGAATTATAAGACGGAGAGGAGTAAGAACTATACTCGTGGCTCCGGATTGGCCAAGAAGGACTTGGTACCCGGAACTTCAAGAGATACTAAGAAGGGACTTGCTTCAGCAAGGATCATGTCTGTTCCAAGACTTACCGCGGCTGCGTTTGACGGCATGGCGGTTGAACGCCGGATCCTAAGGGAAAAAGGCATTCCGGAAGAGGTCATCCCTACCCTGGTCAGAGCCAGGAAGGAGGTGACCGCACAACATTATCACCGCATTTGGCGAAAATATGTTGCATGGTGTGAGGCCAAGAAGGCCCCCACGGAGGAATTTCAACTCGGTCGATTCCTGCATTTCCTACAAACAGGAGTGTCTATGGGCCTCAAATTGGGGTCCATTAAGGTTCAAATTTCGGCCCTGTCGATTTTCTTCCAGAAAGAATTGGCTTCAGTTCCTGAAGTCCAGAAGTTTGTCAAGGGAGTACTGCATATACAACCCCCTTTTGTGCCTCCAGTGGCACTGTGGGATCTCAACGTAGTTCTGGGATTCCTCAAATCACATTGGTTTAAACCGCTCAAATCTGTGGATTTGAAATATCTCACATGGAAAGTGACCATGCTGTTGGCCCTGGCCTCGGCCAGGCGAGTGTCAGAATTGGCGGCTTTGTCTCACAAAAGCCCATATCTGATTGTCCATTCGGACAGGGCAGAGCTGCGGACTCGTCCCCAGTTTCTCCCTAAGGTGGTGTCAGCGTTTCAACTGAACCAGCTTATTGTGGTACCTGCGGCTACTAGGGACTTGGAGGACTCCAAGTTGCTAGATGTTGTCAGGGCCCTGAAAATATAGGTTTCCAGGACGGCTGGAGTCAGGAAAACTGACTTGCTGTTATCCTGTATGCACCCAACAAACTGGGTGCTCTTGCTTCTAAGCAGACGATTGCTAGTTGGATGTGTAGTACAATTCAGCTTGCACATTCTGTGGCAGGCCTGCCACAGCCAAAATATGTAAATGCCCATTCCACAAGAAAGGTGGGCTCATCTTGGGCGGCTGCCCGAGAGGTCTCGGCTTTACAACTTTGCCGAGCTGCTACTTGGTCAGGGGCAAACACGTTTGCAAAATTCTACAAATTTGATACCCTGGCTGAGGAGATCCTGGAGTTCTCTCATTCGGTGCTGCAGAGTCATCCGCACTCTCCCGCCCGTTTGGGAGCTTTGGTATAATCCCCATGGTCCTGACGGAGTCCCCAGCATCCACTTAGGACGTCAGAGAAAATAAGAATTTCCTTACCGATAATTCTATTTCTCGTAGTCCGTAGTGGATGCTGGGCGCCCATCCCAAGTGCGGATTGTCTGCAATACTTGTACATAGTTATTGTTACAAAAAATCGGGTTATTATTGTTGTGAGCCATCTTTTCAGAGGCTCCTCTGTTATCATGCTGTTAACTGGGTTCAGATCACAGGTTGTACGGTGTGATTGGTGTGGCTGGTATGAGTCTTACCCGGGATTCAAAATCTTTCCTTATTGTGTACGCTCGTCCGGGCACAGTATCCTAACTGAGGCTTGGAGGAGGGTCATAGGGGGAGGAGCCAGTGCACACCACCTGATCCTAAAGCTTTTACTTTTGTGCCCTGTCTCCTGCGGAGCCGCAATTCCCATGGTCCTTACGGAGTCCCCAGCATCCACTACGGACTACGAGAAATAGAATTATCGGTAAGTAAATTCTTATTATTCCCATATTACTTTTTTAGAGACCACTTTAACTTATTGCTTTGTAACTGATCTGTAGGACAACAGCCTGACATCTGAAAGGGTCTCCCAGATAAATGTATTAAGAGCTGGATTGGACGCAGTTAGCACAGCAGCTATGCCTTTGGACGCAGCTGCTGTATGGAAATATGCAAAAGCAGCAGAAGGCATCTTGAGTCAATAGGTGGCTCTTGCATGCTTGTGTGATCCGCTGCTGTGTTGAAGATGAACATCGGATCGCTTGTGTGACCATCGAACATCTGAGTAACTTGGGTTGCGCAGGACAGCGGGGCTGTTCACGTTCCAAGGACGTGACATGCCCCCATTTGTTGGGATGTTGTGAAGCTTCACCCATTCGCCCACACCAATCTCCAAATGCTGGCAGTCGGGCGGCAGCTTGGAGATACTGCATGCAAGGATGCAAGACCCATTCTGCGCATGCACCGCTGCCCCACCATTGGAGATATATATATATATATATCAATATATAGAAGGTCCCTGGCACTCCGGGCTTACGCACACCTTGCTCCGGTGCCCTCCCTGCAGATCAGCGTCTGTGTATATTCCCTTTGTATGGGCGGCACTCAGAGACTTGCAACAAACATGGAAAGTGCAAAAAAAGACCCCACCGGGCCAATTTAATAGTAACGTTTCGGGGTATTATTCCCCTTCCTCAGACTAATGAACAAACCGAAAACAGTGAAATTTATAGATGAATCAAACCTGTGCCCTCCAGTGCCATCCAGTGTGTGTCCCACGCTCCCGGCCACCATCCCGCAGTGGCACTTCCGGTCGTGGGTCTCCAGTCGCGCCGGAAGTGACGTCACCCGTCCGGCCCCGATCGTCATGGGCACACACTGAAAGAACAACAACAGTGTGTCGTGAACATTCAAAACATAGTAATAACTTGTAAAAGCGCTCAAGTGCTTCTTGTCATCAACAACTTTGTGCAATGATATAAAAACAAACAAACGATACATCTTTGAACAATACATTACAGTGATATAAAAATATTTGTTTAAAATATACTGCAAAGGTGATAAGTGTCAAAATTACATTAAAGCATAGCAAATTTACCAAAACATTGTTAATTTCACCCTGCGTGTGTGCATATCTCCATAACTTATACATTATAGAATAGCAAAGCTGACATCGTGCAAAGGACTGCATTGCCAAGAGAAAGATGAGAGACATGAGACCGAACAATGCAGAAGAACTGAAGGCCGCTATTGAAGCATCCTGCTCTTCCATAACACCTCAGCAGTGCCACAGGCTGATAGAATCCATGCCACGCCGCATTGAGGCAGTAATTCATGCAAAAGGGGCCCAAACCAAGTACTGAGTACATATGCATGATTATACTTTTCAGAGGGCCGACATTTCTGTATTTAAAATCCATTTTTTATTTTATGTAATATTCCAATTTTCAGAGATTTTGGATTTGGGGTTTTCTTAAACTGTAAGCCACAATCATCAAAATGATAACAAATAAAGGCTTGAAATATCTCACTTTGCATGTAATGAGTCTATATAATATATTAGTTTCACCTTTTAAGTTGAATTACTGAAATAAATGAACTTTTGCACAATATTCAAATTTTCTGAGTTTCACCTGCAAAATATATATTTATCATACGTCCTAGAGGATGATGGGGTCACTTCAAGAACCATGGGGTATAGACGGGATCCGCAGGAGACATGGGCACTTTAAGACTTTCAAATGGTGTGACCTGGCTCCTCCCTCTATGCCCCTCAACCAGACTCCAGTTTAGATCTGTGCCCAGACAGACTGGATGCACAACTGGAGAGCTCTACTGAGTTTCTCAGAAAAGACTTTATGTTAGGTTTTTTATTTTCAGAGAGGCTGCTGGCAACGGTCTACCTGCATCGTGGGATTTAGGGGAGAGAAGTCAGACCTACTTCTAGGGAGTTTAAAGGCTCTGCTTCTTGGCTACAGGACACCATTAGCTCCTGAGGGTTTGGAACACTAGGTACGCCTAGGGGTTCACTCCCAGAGCCCGCCGTCACCCCCCTTGCAGAGCCAGAAGTCAGAAGACTGGTGAGAAGAAGAAAGAAGACTTCAGTGACGGCTTCTGAGGTACCGCACAGCGATCGCACGCTGCGCGCCATGCTCCCACACACAGAGGCACTCCAGGGTGCAGGGCGCGTGGGGAAGGGGGGGGGGGGTTAGGCGCCCTGGGCAGCATATACACCTCAATTATAGGACTGGCAACAGGGGACATAGGTGCTGGGGCACTGTCCTAACCCCCGCCAGTATAAATTTTTTAACTAAAATAGCGGGACTGAGGCGCGCCACTGCGGGGGCGGGGCTTAGCCCTCACAGCTCACACAGCCAGCGCCATTTTCTTTTGCTGTACACTGGTCCTTCCTCACACTGCTGAATGTATCAGGGTGCAAAACGGGGGGGGGGGGGGGGGGGCGGCACAGTAAAGTGGTGAAATATATGTGTAATATAAAGCGCTGCAGGTTTGAGGGCATTCTATAATGTTCCGAACTACTAATTAAGAGCTGTGTTATGAGCTGACAAACTCTGTCTGTGTCTCTCTGACATGTTGGGTACATGTGTGTGTGTCGGCATGTCTGAGGCGGAGTACTTCCCACAAACGGCCGTGGGAGTGACTCTGTCGGCGCGGCCGACTCCTGATACATGTGAGTCAACATGTAAGTGAATGGACAAGTGAAAACTATATTGGGGACACAGATGCGGGGGTGGTGGCCCTGTCGGCACCTCCGATATATGACTGGGTAAAAAAAAATGCATATTAATGTATATATATATATATATATATATATAGTGTAAGGTTGAATAATTCGGTGTAAGAGACACAGGAATATCTATGGATGTCTTGGTCCTACCTATGTTTCCCTCAGACCCCTCGGGGTCGAAAACAGGTTATTTTGCCCAGCTACTACTCCCTTATACCAACACGGATGCTAATTCCTGAGTCGACCATAATTCTTCCTGATGAGATCCCCCCCCCCCCCCAAAAAAAAGGAGCATTTAGTACATGATTAATACATAATAAGGACGTATTAACGTCACTGTGGACCCTGCTGTTCCGAACAAAAGGGTCTATGCGTGTATATGTATATATATGTATATATATATATATATATATATATATATTATATATATATATATATATATATATATATATATATATATATATATATATATATATATATATTATACTGCTGAAGTAACATTCTTCATTTTCATGTGCTGAACGCTCTGTTCGAAAAGGTCTGGGTCAGCCCTGACAAGATGATTTCAAATCCTCAAGGAGGATTCCGATTGTTTATTCTTTTCCCGCCGCGGATAGAATAAAGTGGGTGTAACCCCCTGTTTTGCACGAGGCCCTGTCACGAAGCAAGCGGATCATATGTAGGAAGTTTTCGTTATGTTCTAGTTATGTGTCCACGCGTACGTCAGTTAGACCTGGCCATTACATGCGTATGGGGAGTAGTAGTATTCAAAAATGGTCGGTTGCCTGGTCATCCGTTATAGATACCCTGGGGAGAGATGGTATACTCTTTACGTTGGGTCGTATCAAGGACGCTGCAGCATGCTTTCGGGTGACTGCAAGGGACAGAGGACTTTTGGGTTAGCGGGCCGATTCCATGGTTTCGGCTAGTAGGGAGTTGTATATTCACCAATGGAATCCTGAGGTTGACTCCGAGAAGATATGGAGTCTCTTCCAGATGAAGGTGAAGCCCGGTTCGGTGACGACCTAGTTAATTTGATCTCGGCATATGCCGTGGGTAGGTCTACCTTCTGGGCCTATGTTCCCTCACAACGGAAGATGACGCATAATTGTCAGATGCAGTCATGTTAGCCTGATAGATATGGATTCCCCCTTCTTTCTTTGCAGGCAGAGGAAGGATAAAAGGGAAGAGGTCAGCAGCCTCTTCAAGGTCGCAGGGGCAGAAATCATCCTCTGTTTTCTGCCAGATCCACCGCATGACGCTGGGACACTCTTGCGGGAGCCCACATCGGTGAGGTCACGTCTAAAACTTTTCAGTTGGTCCTGGAACGGACTTGGACCCGTGGGGTTTACGAATAGTGTCCCAAGGGTGCATACTGGAGTTTCCAGGCGTTTTTTCCCTCACCAATTCTTCATTATTTCCGATTCTCCTCCGGACGGGGAGGGAGTATGCGACGCAACACAAGAGTTGTGTCAGGATCAGGTCATGGTCCTGGTGTCCCCTGTCACAATAGGGAGAAGACTGTTATTCAAGCCTCTTCGTGCTCCCGTAGCCAGACGGCTAGGTCAGACCAATCCAAAAGCTGACATACTGTAATTTGTATTTAAAGAAATTCAAATCCAATCTAAAAAAGAATAAAGGAGGTCTAAGTACATTTTCCTCCGCATTAGTTTACCTGAGTTTTGCTATTCAGGATGGTCATTACCAGTTTCACCAGGGTGATGGCAGTAATGATGGTTCTCTTTCTCTAGTACGGAGCAACGTTTATCCCGTACGGGGCCGATCTCCTGATAACGGCGAGATCAAGAAACCAGTTGGTGCAAAACGTTGCACTCTCCCTGACAGTTCTTCAGCAACAGGGTTGGCTCTTGAACTTAAAAGAATCACTGATGGCCCACCGACGCAGTTGTTGGTTATGGGAATAATACTAGATACTACAGAGAGTTTTTTCTTCCAGTGGAAAAGGATCTGGAGATCCAGAGTCTGGTCATATGAATTCCAAGACCAGCTGGAGTGTCAATCCATCAATACATTAGAAAAGATGGTTGCGGGGGCGTGGCCTGACTGGAGAGACGGCTGGATGCAGGAATTCAGAGCTCCTGCTCATTATATAACAGACAGCATCTGCCGTTACACTAATTAGCCCCATATTATCCCCATAGTTCCCCCTGTGGCTCTGGGTGCCTATGTGCCTGGTCGCGGAGCCGGGAGATCGTTTTTACAGTCTCTGCAGGTTGTGGCCTACACCGGGTGCCGGAGCCGCGGGCTAAATTTTCACGTCCGACCCGCCGGGAAACTCCGGGAGACGCACTGGCGCCGAAGCTGCCCACGACCACTGAAACACCCTGGTCCGTCCTGCAGCCTGCTGAGAGACCTATGGGACCCCCCTGCATCGAAGCTGGAGCCCCGTGAAGCGGGAATCGAGACCCGGCGCTCGCAGATGGAGAAAGCCGCGGGGCCGCACTTCCGGTGCTGCGCCAGCACAGATCTGCCCCAGCCTGTCGCGGACTCCATCTGAGGCGGCTGAGCCTTCCCTGCACCCCTCTCCCCCTGGAAATAACATCTACTGGAGCTGGGAGAGGCGGAAGAGGACCTAGAAGGTGAGAGGGACTATAAGTGCCATAGTTATATGAGAGACTGGGGGGGGGGGGGGGGGATCACCTGACACTCCGGGCCTCTTACATGGAATCAACTACAGGGGCACCACAGATCTACCAAATCCTACCTCCCTTCATCCTCTGCTGATTAAATCTTTGCCCTATGCTGGATATCTCCTGAACCGCATTATAGTGAAACTGGATACTCTCATTACCACCACTGTTGATCCTCAGAACCAACGCTATTTCTCCAGTCCGTTGCCACACAGTGAATTACACCTCCTACCCCCCCCCCCACCCCGTCGCCACGTGTGTGGGAGGTGAGTGAGATTATTTCAATAACTACTAAGTTATCTTCAGTTGACGTGCTCATACGGTGATGCCGCGGGCCGGATTGCCGTTGTAATTGAAATACTACATTACCGATATTATTTACCACGCTCTCTAAATCTCGCTGCTTACTCTCCCATATATACTGGCGATAGCAATTTTATACCTGATAAACACAATTGCATCCCTCTGACAACTTGGTGAACTGCACCCGCTCTCAGTTTTCCCTAAGTGGACACATTTCACAGCGCTATGTGAATTCGCACCACCCGCAGCTGTGATGTAGACTTCTCCTTACTACTAGAACCAACGGCATACCATCTCATCTGTTCGACCCTCATGAGCTCATAATTATTATTATGGACAAATTCTTAAGTTCTTCTACACCAAAACCCCAAAGATATAGGAGTGGTAGTAAACGCGGGGAACCAAGCACTAACTCTCCACCACTGTCCTCTCATCCTGTCTGCCTAGACATCGCGGTTGAATCATCACCTACCATGGCCCCAAAGGCTCACCCCGCTCCTCCTTCCTATTCGGAAATAGTGAAAGCGATTAAGGAAACCGTGGAACCTTTATTACAAGCTCAGGCAGATAAATTTATGACTGCAGTATCAGACCTGAAATCAGAACTTGGATCTATGACCCGCAGAATCTCGGTGAACGAGAATAGGATTGGCGTTAACTTTAAGGAAATTGAGGATCTTAAAGAACAGGTCATATCCTTAACATCTTCGCGCCAACATATGATGATGAAGATGGACGACCTAGAAAATCGTTCGAGACAAACAACCTGAGAATTGTGGGCCTTAAAGAATCATTGAAGGGCCCTGATCTTCTAAAATGTATCCTCTCCGACTTGCCAGACCTCCTGGGTATATCTGAAGAGCTCTCTTCGTTGGAAATTGAACGAGCTCATAGACTGGGTCCACCACGTGACTAACCAATCTAGACCCCGCCCGGTTATCTTCAAATGCTTACATTTCAAACATAAAGAACGGATATGGTCTGCGGCTCGGAGCAAAGGCCCACTTCAATGGGATGGCCAACGACTGTTTCTCTTCCAGGACAATTCCGCGGAAGTCTCTAGAGCCAGAAGGGAAATGTCACCGATATGCTCTCAGCTGGTGAAAAGCGGTATCCGATTTGCCCTTCTTTATCCTGCGCGGCTGCGTATTTTCACTCCGCAAGGTCCGAAGGATTTCACTTCAGTGGACTCGGCTAAGGGCTTTGTAACGGAACTCGGAGGACCCATACGGTCGCCCTCGACCTCACATCCATCTTCTCCAAGCAGAACTGATGATAATGATTGAAACCTGATACCGGGACTTAATACATGTTCTTATGCTGGTTGCTATAGTTGATAATCCTCCTATATTGCGGGGTGGATTTGGTTTAACTCCTACCATAATAATATAAGAAATCGCTTCATTTTCTTTCTATAAGGGTCATTATGATGTTTTCTTGAGTTTATTATCTTGGTATTGCCTGTTGGTCACTTTGTTATTTCTTTTTGTTCTACATTGCAGCGGGCCCACGCTGAAAGTCTATACTGATGTATGCTGGTATGGACGCTCTCATATATTGTCTTTGTCTTAATCTTTGTCTTTACTTTTCTTTCTTCTTTCCGACTTTTTTTGCCTTCTTCTCCATTCCTTCTTACTTGAGGATGCTTAGCCGGTTGGGGTGGGGATTGTCTATGTTCATGATACTCTGGATTACTTACATAAGGATGTTTCTCATCTCAAGACCTGTTACTATCCTTCTGTATTCCCCTGTTGATGTTATAAATGTCACAACTTAATATAATATCGTGGAATGTCAGGGGTATTAATTCTCCTATCAAACGGAGACGTATCCTTACCTACTTAAATAAGATAAAAGCTGATGTCTCTATGCTCCAAGAGACACACCTGACCCCTGCTGAACATGCTAAACTTGCTATGCTTAGACAGGAGGTTGCAGCATCTTCTTCATTCTCCTCTAAGGCGAGGGGGGTTGTTATCCTTATCCGTAAGGGGGTGGTGTTTGACATTCATCATCAGATTATAGATCCTCTAGGTAGATACATTGTCTTAGATATCACCTTGGAGGGCACCAGATTAACCTTATGCAATGTCTATGCCCCGGCTGTCTATGATAAATCATTTTATTTGGAGATAACGAATACTCTCCGCCCGTATTCGCATACCTCTATCATTGTTGGAGGGGATATGAATATGGTGTCCTCTTTGGTTTTGGACAGGAAGGGTGCCTCGTCTCAGAGGACCCGACTTCCCAGGATCAACCTGGATTACATGTCTGCACAGCTGGGACTGGTTGATATATGGCGTCTCCATAACCCTGTGGAATTGGAATATACTTACTACTCTTCATCTCATAATTCCTTCTCACGTATTGATTATTTCTTTGTCTCCACCAATCTGTCCCCCAGGATCACTGAGGCAGCTATTAACCCCATAACTATTTCAGACCATGCCCCTATATCACTTGTGCTTCAGGGTAGACTCACTTTGGGTACCAATTCACATTGGAGATTCCCTGCCAAGATGGCGGCTTCTCCGGACTTTAAAACTATGTTGATGACTTCCTGGGACTCTTATGTTCTTAACAACTCTGACCATACGTCTGACCCTGCCTTATTTTGGCAGACTGCTAAAGCTGTTTTACGAGGAGATATAATTGCATACATGGCGAAATATAGGCGGGACCAAGACGCTGCATATAGGGCAACACAATCTATACTCACTTCCTCATTTCAAAACTTTAAATCCTCTCCTACGTTAGCTAACAAGCAGAAATATAGGGACGCTAGGACCCAGTTTGAACATACTCTGACACATATGGATAATAGATTCCTTATTGCAGGTAAATATACATTTTTTCAATATGGAGATAAGCCGAGCCGAATGCTTTTCAATCTACTTAAATACGATAAGGGACCCCAACATGTGACAGCTTTGAGGGATGCGACCTCAGCTGTGCAATCCGAAGGGAAGGCGATCACTGATATCTTTTACTCCTTTTTTAGCGATCTTTACTCACATAGCGATGTTGACCAACCTTCCAAAACCTCCTTCTGGGAAACATTACAGTTGCCTCAGATCTCTCCAGATCAATCAGATTCCCTTACGGCGCCTGTTACTGTCACTGAAGTGACAAAGGCGATTAAAGCCCTTAAACCGCTGAAGACCCCAGGCCCTGATGGTTTATCTGGGGAATTCTTTAAATTGCTCTCCCCTAAAATAGTGGACTCTCTAACAGCCTTTTTTAATTCTATTTTCTCTAACTTTGCTATCCCACACTATTTTAACTCGGCCCTGATTCGGGTTATACCCAAACCTGGTAAAGACCCGCTCCTCCCGTCTTCTTACCGCCCTATCTCCTTACTTAATGTGGACTACAAATTGTTTACTAAACTGTTAGCAGACCGACTAAAATTTATCTTGCCTGAAATAATCCACGAGGATCAAACCGGTTTTATCTCAGGCAGACACTCGGTGACCAATATCCGTAAAGTCCTGACAGTTCTACAATCCCTGGGGAGGGCGGAGATGGGTGATCCCACTCTCCTATTATCATTGGATGCTGAAAAGGCGTTTGATTTGGTGACGTGGGACCACCTGTTTGAGACACTCCGACAATTTGGATTTCCTGACCGATTTGTGACCATAATACGCACCATATACCATAATGCATCTACACAAATTTTCACTAATCGATATCTGTCTCAACCCTTAATGATTCATAGGGGGACTAGACAGAGCTGCCCCTTATCCCCTTTGCTTTTTGCGGCAGCTTTAGAACCACTGGCTATAGCACTGAGACAATTACCGACCTTCTCGGGGATCTCAGTAGGAGGGAGGGAAGTTAAACTTGGACTATTTGCAGATGATATGATCTTATTTGTCTCTAACCCCCGTACTTCGATACCAGCTATTTTTGACACTATACACTGTTTTAGTACCGCATAAATACCCATAAATCTACCCATAAATCTGAATTACTCCCTCTGAATTACTCCCTCTGACTAACATAAAGGACCCCCTTCTCTATACAGACTTCTCTTCCCAATTCACGCTGACTCCTACTAAACTAAAATACTTAGGTATTTATATCCCTTCGGAACTCTCCCGGCTGTATCTCTTTAATTATACACCCATTATTCAACAAATTAAAACACGTTTAGAATCCTGGAAAGACCTCAAACTTTCTCTGTTAGGCAGGATAGTGGTGATAAAGGCTGTTATTTTCCCAAAACTGGCTTATTTGCTTCAAATGCTCCCCGTCACGATCACTAAGCAAGACTCCCTACTACTTTGCTCACAAATATTTTCAAAATTTATCTGGAAAAATACAAAGCCTCGCATGCCCAAAGCCCAAACTTATGTTAACAAACGAAAAGGCGGACTGAGTATGCCCAATGTGACAATGTTTGCTAGATCAGCACTATTTAAGTTTGCCTCAGACTGGCTCCTTCGGTCTTCGGTATTCACGAACCTGGAACTGGAGGAGGCACTATTTTCCCCATACTCCCCTGCAGCATTACTTCACACGCCACTGTCTAAACTACCCCAGGAGGTTAGGACTAATATTTTATTTTGGGATACTTATAGGGCCTGGACCTCCACTCAAACTATTTCGTACTAACCCTTTTGAGTCACCATACATACCCTTATGGGGTAACCCCAATTTCCCCTCTTCTTTAGATAATCGTCATTTTTACACATGGAAATGTAAGGGGATATACACTATTAGGGATGTCTTTGATCCTGGTGGACAGATGGCTCTCCTTCATGCAACAACGTGACAAATTTTCTTTACCCCACTCCAACTTCTTTATGTATCTCCAAGTGCGCCATTATGGTAACTCCCTTAGTGACCCCTTAGGCAAAATGGCCTCTACTCGAACAATTCTCGACACTCTCACGTTTTGCAGACATAATCCATTCAAGATTCGCTACCTTTACAATGACCTGATTGAAGCGTCAGCCCCCTCTTGGTCCCCTCTCTCTGATTCTTGGCGGCGGGAGCTCCCGGAGGCACCCGAGATGGGCGAGATTTCTGCGTACACTGAATTAGTCCTAAAGGCTCTAAAATCCGCATCATTACAAGAAGTACATTTAAGGATTGTGAACAGGATGTATGTGTCCCCCTCCCAAAGACAACACATCCGCCCTGGTGAGTCGGGCAATTGCCCTAAATGTGGAGTGAGTGGAGCATCCCTTGCACACAATCTCTGGTTATGTGGGAAAATGAAACGGTTCTGGTGTAAGATTCTCCAGTATTTATCCCGTCTACTCAAATTAACTCTTCCTGGAGTAGTGGGCCCGTTACTCTTCGCAGACTTCTCGCCCTGGCTGTCACGGTTTGACCTTGCCCCTGTGCTCCCTCTGCTAACTGTGATGGTCACGGTGGCGAAACAGGTGATACTGAGACATTGGATATATAAAACTGCTCCATCGGTAGGAGAATGGGAATCTGCTTTATTAGATGTGCTATTTTGTGAGAGACGAATGGCCACTTTCCAAATTGAAAATGGAGTTATACTTTTCCATAAAAAGTGGGGAATCTATATAGAAAGTTTACCCCTAGACAGACGCGAAAGTATCTGGAAGGTATTCCGGGATACAACGTGGTATTGGACTAGTCGGATAGCGGGAACTATTATTTGACTTTCTGTAATTTGAAGAGTAGGGTTACTTGGTAGACCTCATTTATAACGTCGACTCTCCAAAATTGTGGTACTACATACTACAGTGTTCACTCCAAAACCACGACTTAATCTCCTCATCCAGAATATATATTTGACCAATCCCCCCCCCCCGGCAATATACACGACCTATCTATAGTATCTCTGTACTATTTCTTTTTCTTTACTCTCTATCTCTATCCCTTTTCTTTCCTGTCTCTCCTTCTCTCTAACAGCTGTGATATTCAGTTCACGTTTTATGTCTGTTGCTTGTTGTTGGGGACAGTGGTACACCTAGGTGGATCATGCCCCCTATTATTATTGCTAGACAGCTGCGTTTGTATTACTCGATGTGAAATGTTTCTATTTTTTCTTCTTTTCTTACTAAAAAAACAAAAAAGCTGTACAGCCTTCAATTTTCTGTATTCTATTCATTATCAAACTTGATTATTTGTCACTGCTGAACATTCTTGTAAGTTGATTCCTGGTAATTTATGTTGTGACTTTATGGCTGTCTAATAAAGAAACTTATTAAAAAAGAAAAAAAAAAGAAAAGATGGTTGCAGCCTACAAGGCCGTTCAGTTGGCAGGTTCCTTGCCAAGGTGTTCTAGTGGGTCCTGTGGGACGAGGGGTCCAGTTCCCACCTACACGGGAAGATAATCCATGTTGTCAAAAGCCAGAGTTTTGCTCCTGTGGTGGCGCCACACCTCGCACTTACTAGAGGCACGTAGCTTCGGGGTCAGGACTGGGTCCTGGTATCCACGGATGCAAGTCTCCGAGGCTGGGGAGCTGTCACTCAAGGGAAAAGCTTCCAAGAAAAATGCTAATGTCGGGAAGCCTGCCTACACATGAATATGCTGGAATTGAGAGCCGTTTACGACGGCCTTCAGCAGGCGGTACATCTTCAAGATCACCCCGTGCAGATCCAGTTGGATAAGGTAACAGAAAAAAAGCAGAGCGGAAATGGCAGAGGTGACGGAGATCCTCCTCTGGGCAGAAAAATCTGTAAAGGCTCTGTCGGCAATTTCATTCCGGTGGACAACTGGGAAGCATGGTTCCTCAGCAGACACGATCTCCGTCTGGGAGAGTAGGACCTCCACCAAGAAGGTCCCTTTAGGACGTATGAGAAAATAGGATTTTAATACCTACCGATAAATCCTTTTCTCTTAGTCCGTAGAGGATGCTGGGCGCCCGTCCCAGTGCGTACTGTATATGCAGTTATTGGTTGTGGTTACACACAGGTTGTGTTACGATTTTTGTCAGCATATTGCTGCACATTCTTCATGCCGTTGGCTTGGGTTCTGTTGAATGCCACGTTCTGCGGGATGCTTGAGGTGTGAGCTGGTAAGATGCTCACCGTGGTTTAACAATAAATCCTTTCCTCGAAATGTCAGTCTCCCTGGGCACAGTTCCATAAACTGGAGTCTGGAGGAGGGGCATAGAGGGAGGAGCCAGGTCACACCATTTGAAAGTCTTAAAGTGCCCATTTCTCGTGCGGATCCCGTCTATACCCCATGGTTCTTGAAGTGACCCCAGCAACCTCTACGGACCAAGAGAAAGGGATTTACCGGTAGGTATTAAAATCCTAATATATATATATATATATATATAATAAGAATTTACTTACCGATAATTCTATTTCTCATAGTCCGTAGTGGATGCTGGGAACTCCGTAAGGACCATGGGGAATAGCGGCTCCGCAGGAGACTGGGCACAAAAGTAAAAGCTTTAGGACTACCTGGTGTGCACTGGCTCCTCCCCCTATGACCCTCCTCCAAGCCTCAGTTAGGATACTGTGCCCGGACGAGCGTACACAATAAGGAAGGATTTTGAATCCCGGGTAAGACTCATACCAGCCACACCAATCACACCGTACAACCTGTGATCTGAACCCAGTTAACAGCATGATAACAGAGGAGCCTCTGAAAAGATGGCTCACAACAATAATAACCCGATTTTTGTAACAATAACTATGTACAAGTATTGCAGAAAATCCGCACTTGGGATGGGCGCCCAGCATCCACTACGGACTATGAGAAATAGAATTATCGGTAAGTAAATTCTTATTTTCTCTGACGTCCTAGTGGATGCTGGGAACTCCGTAAGGACCATGGGGATTATACCAAAGCTCCCAAACGGGCGGGAGAGTGCGGATGACTCTGCAGCACCGAATGAGAGAACTCCAGGTCCTCCTCAGCCAGGGTATCAAATTTGTAGAATTTAGCAAACGTGTTTGCCCCTGACCAAGTAGCTGCTCGGCAAAGTTGTAAAGCCGAGACCCCTCGGGCAGCCGCCCAAGATGAGCCCACTTTCCTTGTGGAATGGGCTTTTACAGATTTTGGCTGTGGCAGGCCTGCCACCGAATGTGCAAGCTGAATTGTACTACAAATCCAACGAGCAATAGTCTGCTTAGAAGCAGGAGCACCCAGCTTGTTGGGTGCATACAGGATAAACAGCGAGTCAGATTTTCTGACTCCAGCCGTCCTGGAAACATATATTTTCAGGGCCCTGACTACGTCCAGCAACTTGGAGTCCTCCAAGTCCCTAGTAGCCACAGGTACCACAATAGGCTGGTTCAAGTGAAACGCTGAAACCACCTTAGGGAGAAATTGAGGACGAGTCCTCAATTCTGCCCTGTCCGTATGAAAAATTAGGTAAGGGCTTTTATAGGATAAAGCCGCCAATTCTGAGACACGCCTGGCTGAAGCCAGGGCTAACAGCATTACCACTTTCCATGTGAGATATTTTAAGTCCACAGTGGTGAGTGGTTCAAACCAATGTGATTTTAGGAACCCCAAAACTACATTGAGATCCCAAGGTGCCACTGGAGGCACAAAAGGAGGCTGTATATGCAGTACCCCCTTGACAAACGTCTGAACTTCAGGAACTGAAGCCAGTTCTTTCTGGAAGAAAATCGACAGGGCCGAAATTTGAACCTTAATGGACCCTAATTTTAGGCCCATAGACAGTCCTGTTTGCAGGAAACGACCCAGTTGAAATTCCTCTGTAGGGGCCTTCCTGGCCTCACACCACGCAACATATTTACGCCAAATACGGTGATAATGTTGCACGGTTACATCCTTCCTGGCTTTGATCAGGGTAGGGATGACTTCATCCGGAATGCCTTTTTCCTTCAGGATCCGGCGTTCAACCGCCATGCCGTCAAACGCAGCCGCGGTAAGTCTTGGAACAGACAGGGTCCCTGCTGGAGCAGGTCCTTTCTTAGAGGTAGAGACCACGGGTCCTCCGTGAGCATCTCTTGAAGTTCCGGGTACCAAGTCCTTCTTGGCCAATCCGGAGCCACGAGTATAGTCCTTACTCCTCTCCTTCTTATGATTCTCAGTACCTTGGGTATGAGAGGCAGAGGAGGGAACACATACACTGACTGGTACACCCACGGTGTTACCAGAGCGTCCACAGCTATTGCCTGAGGGTCCCTTGACCTGGCGCAATATCTGTCTAGTTTTTTGTTGAGGCGGGACGCCATCATGTCCACCTTTGGTTTTTCCCAACGGTTCACAATCATGTGGAAGACTTCTGGGTGAAGTCCCCACTCCCCCGGGTGGAGGTCGTGTCTGCTGAGGAAGTCTGCTTCCCAGTTGTCCACTCCCGGAATGAACACTGCTGACAGTGCTATCACATGATTTTCCGCCCAGCGAAGAATCCTTGCAACTTCTGCCATTGCCCTCCTGCTTCTTGTGCCGCCCTGTCTGTTTACGTGGGCGACTGCCGTGATGTTGTCCGACTGGATCAACACCAGCTGACCCTGAAGCAGAGGCCTTGCTTGACTTAGGGCATTGTAAATGGCCCTTAGTTCCAGGATATTTATGTGAAATGACGTTTCCATGCTTGACCACAAGCCCTGGAAATTTCTTCCCTGTGTGACTGCTCCCCAGCCTCTCAGGCTGGCATCCGTGGTCACCAGGACCCAGTCCTGAATGCCGAATCTGCGGCCCTCTAGAAGATGAGCCCTCTGCAACCACCACAGGAGAGACACCCTTGTCCTTGGAGACAGGGTTATCCGCTGATGCATCTGAAGATGCGATCCGGACCATTTGTCCAGCAGATCCCACTGAAAAGTTCTTGCGTGGAATCTGCCGAATGGAATCGCTTCGTAAGAAGCCACCATGTTTCCCAGGACCCTTGTGCATTGATGCACTGACACTTGGCCTGGTTTTAGGAGGTTCCTGACTAGCTCGGATAACTCCCTGGCTTTCTCCTCCGGGAGAAACACCTTTTTCTGGACTGTGTCCAGAATCATTCCTAGGAACAGCAGACGTGTCGTCGGAATCAGCTGCGATTTTGGAATATTTAGAATCCACCCGTGCTGTCGCAGTACTACTTGAGATAGTGCTACTCCGACCTCTAACTGTTCCCTGGACCTTGCCCTTATCAGGAGATCGTCCAAGTAAGGGATAATTAAGACGCCTTTTCTTCGAAGAAGAATCATCATTTCGGCCATTACCTTGGTAAAGACCCGGGGTGCCGTGGACAATCCAAACGGCAGCGTCTGAAACGGATAGTGACAGTTCTGTACCACAAACCTGAGGTACCCTTGGTGAGAAGGGCAAATTGGGACATGGAGGTAAGCATCCTTGATGTCCAGAGACACCATATAGTCCCCTTCTTCCAGGTTCGCTATCACTGCTCTTAGTGACTCCATCTTGAATTTGAACCTTTGTATGTAAGTGTTCAAGGATTTCAGATTTAAAATAGGTCTTACCGAGCCGTCCGGCTTCGGTACCACAAACAGCGTGGAATAATACCCCTTTCCCTGTTGTAGGAGGGGTACCTTGATTATCACCTGCTGGGAATACAGCTTGTGAATGGCTTCCAATACCGCCTTCCTGTCGGAGGGAGACGTTGGTAAAGCAGACTTCAGGAACCGGCGAGGGGGAGACGTCTCGAATTCCAATTTGTACCCCTGAGATACTACCTGCAGGATCCAGGGGTCCACTTGCGAGTGAGCCCACTGCGCGCTGAAATTCTTGAGACGACCCCCCACCGTACCTGAGTCCGCTTGTAAGGCCCCAGCGTCATGCTGAGGACTTGGCAGAAGCGGGGGAGGGCTTCTGTTCCTGGGAAGAGGCTGCCTGCTGCAGTCTTTTTCCCCTTCCTCTGCCCCGGGGCAGATATGAGTGGCCTTTTGCCCGCTTGCCCTTATGGGGACGAAAGGACTGAGCCTGAAAAGACGGTGTCTTCTTCTGCTGAGAGGTGACCTGGGGTAAAAAGGTGGATTTCCCAGCCGTTGCCGTGGCCACCAGGTCCGATAGACCGACCCCAAATAACTCCTCCCCTTTATACGGCAATACTTCCATATGCCGTTTGGAATCCGCATCACCTGACCACTGTCGCGTCCATAACCCTCTTCTGGCAGAAATGGACAGCGCACTTACTCTTGATGCCAGAGTGCAAATATCCCTCTGTGCATCTCGCATATATAGAAATGCATCCTTTAAATGCTCTATAGTCAATAATATACTGTTCCTGTCCAGGGTATCAATATTTTCAGTCAGGGAATCCGACCAAGCCACCCCAGCACTGCACATCCAGGCTGAGGCGATTGCTGGTCGCAGTATAACACCAGTATGTGTGTATATACTTTTTAGGATATTTTCCAGCTTCCTATCAGCTGGCTCCTTGAGGGCGGCCGTATCAGGAGACGGTAACGCCACTTGTTTTGATAAGCGTGTGAGCGCCTTATCTACCCTAGGGGGTGTTTCCCAACGCGCCCTAACCTCTGGCGGGAAAGGGTATAATGCCAATAATTTTTTAGAAATTAGCAGTTTTTTATCGGGGGAAACCCACGCTTCATCACACACCTCATTTAATTCATCTGATTCAGGAAAAACTACGGGTAGTTTTTTCACACCCCACATAATACCCTTTTTTGTGGTACTTGTAGTATCAGAAATGTTCAAAACCTCCTTCATTGCCGTGATCATGTAACGTGTGGCCCTACTGGAAAATACGTTTGTTTCCTCACCGTCGACACTGGAGTCAGTGTCTGGGTCTGTGTCGACCATCTGAGGTAACGGGCGCTTTAGAGCCCCTGACGGTGTTTGAGACGCCTGGACAGATACTAACTGATTTGCCGGCTGTCTCATGTCGTCAACAGTCTTTTGTAAAGTGCTGACGCTATCACGTAATTCCTTCCATAAGACCATCCAGTCAGGTGTCGACTCCCTAGGGGGTGACATCACTATTACAGGCAATTGCTCCGCCTCCATACCATTTTCCTCCTCATACATGTCGACACAACGTACCGACACACAGCACACACACAGGGAATGCTCTGATAGAGGACAGGACCCCACTAGCCCTTTGGGGAGACAGAGGGAGAGTTTGCCAGCACACACCAGAGCGCTATATATATACAGGGATAACCTTATATAAGTGTTTTTCCCTTATATAGCTGCTGTATTGATTAATCTGCCAAATTAGTGCCCCCCCTCTCTTGTTTTACCCTGTTTCTGTAGTGCAGGACTGCAGGGGAGAGCCAGGGAGCTTCCCTCCAACGGAGCTGTGAGGGAAAATGGCGCTTGTGTGCTGAGGAGATAGGCTCCGCCCCCTTCTCGGCGGCCTTTCTCCCGCTTTTTTAAGGAAAAACTGGCAGGGGTTAAATGCATCCATATAGCCCAGGAGCTATATGTGATGTATTTTTTGCCATCTAAGGTGTTTTTATTGCGTCTCAGGGCGCCCCCCCCCAGCGCCCTGCACCCTCAGTGACCGGAGTGTGAAGTGTGGAGAGCAATGGCGCACAGCTGCGGTGCTGTGCGCTACCTTATTGAAGACAGGACGTCTTCTGCCGCCGATTTCCCGGACCTCTTCAGTCTTCTGGCTCTGTAAGGGGGCCGGCGGCGCGGCTCTGGGACCCATCCATGGCTGGGCCTGTGATCGTCCCTCTGGAGCTAATGTCCAGTAGCCTAAGAAGCCCAATCCACTCTGCACGCAGGTGAGTTCGCTTCTTCTCCCCTTAGTCCCTCGGTGCAGTGAACCTGTTGCCAGCAGGACTCACTGAAACTAAAAAACCTATACTTAAACTTTTTCACTAAGCAGCTCAGGAGAGCCACCTAGTGTGCACCCTTCTCGTTCGGGCACAAAAATCTAACTGAGGCTTGGAGGAGGGTCATAGGGGGAGGAGCCAGTGCACACCAGGTAGTCCTAAAGCTTTTACTTTTGTGCCCAGTCTCCTGCGGAGCCGCTATTCCCCATGGTCCTTACGGAGTTCCCAGCATCCACTAGGACGTCAGAGAAATATATATATATATATATATATATATATATATATATATATATATATATATATATACACACACATACACATATACATATATACACACACACACACACACACACACACACTGGAAGAAGCCCAGGTTAACTTTAACACATCAAGAACATGCCTAGTGAACTAGCCACATTTCTTACTCCATTTGCATATAGTGGTCCCAGATTTTTTTGTGGCCTTTGCCAAGGTCACTTTTTAATATTTACCAGTTGCCCAGAAGTATTACCTTTATTTTCGTTGGGTAATGCAACTCTGAGAATTTGTTCTTATGCTGTATATTCAGTTAAAGAGTACTAAGATATTATTTCCGGATGTTGTAGAATGAATTCTAATTTGTCACACGTACATACATGTATTCACCTGCCCAACAGGTCCCTGGAAAATGTTAAGATTTGTTTTAAAGTATATAAAAATTATTTAAAAAAATAAATACAATAATAAATGTAATATAGTCGCATATATGTAAAATAATTTCCTTATAAATGCATTCATCTGTTTGCTGCTCCCACACTCTCACCCTAACAAACCAATTAAACCAGATTCCACTGCCGCCGAAGTTCTAATGATCATAAAAGCATGCCAGTTTCATACAATTTTTTATTATTACAAAACAAAAATATACCTTTACATACATCTGAGTTCTTATGGAAGAATGGATGAGCACAGAAGAATAAAGTGACAGT
The DNA here is from genome assembly GCF_028390025.1 of Pseudophryne corroboree. Classification (NCBI taxonomy): domain Eukaryota; kingdom Metazoa; phylum Chordata; class Amphibia; order Anura; family Myobatrachidae; genus Pseudophryne; species Pseudophryne corroboree. The sequence continues at coordinate 257,571,321 of NC_086454.1, read as the reverse complement.
ATAATTTGCAGCTGTTTTCCTACGGAAAGCAGAAATGTACATTGTTTGGTTGTGTACAGACTGGATACGTTACAGCACACTTTCTCACAAATGTGGCTGCTAAATGGTCATTTGTAGCAAGACACTATCTGTGGTGGGACTAACTCCCATGATGCACTGCCAACAGGCCCACCATCGGGGGGGTGCTGCGGGCAAAGATGTCCCTGGCCCGGCCTCTCTGACAGAGAGGGCCCAGGCCGCTCATGCAGCCGCATTGCTCCGCCCTCTTTTCATTACCAAGTTCTGGCACTGTCAAAGGAGGGGGAGAGGACGCTGCAAGCTTTTGTTGTAAACGTCCCTCCAAAAATGGCCACTGCCTCAGAGGAGACAATTAAAGATACTAGAGGAGGCTCCTCTAGTATCTTTAATAATGGTCTCCTCTGAGGCGGTGGCCATTTTGGCAGAGACTTTTCAATAGAAGCTTGCAGTGTACTCTCCCCTCTCCTGTGACAGATCTCGGTCACGAGGGGGCGGAGCTACATGAAGTGGAGGGGCGGAGCTACACTGGACCAGGGGGGGGGGGGGGCAGCCTATTTTGCGAATCCTGGGCCCCAGAATTTCTGATGACGGCCCTGACTCTGCTCAATGATTAGTTAGAATGGGAGGTGTCATGATTGGACGCCATTCTGACGCCAGAACGTGCATAACTGCAAATAATATTGTATTGATCAATCTCTGCATATGCCCTGTGTGTGGTTATGTATAAATCCTGTGTGAAAGGTCATAGGAAACTTCGGCCTGACATGCAACTGCTCCCTTGCTGATCCGAAAGGGGGAGGTGTCATGATCCAGGCTATTTCAAGTAGGAATAAGCCTGTTAATAAGTAGTGTGATATCAATATAGATGACACCAGGATATCAGAGTGACGTATCAATGGATGTGATGCCAACGCATCTGGGTTATATCGAAATGGGCATGATTGAAATTTGTATTATTCCAATTAATGTATCAAAGTACCAGTATGTGATAACTGTCTTTGCATGTTAAATGGTTGAAGCTTGACTGATCTGCTGGCATCTCATTGTAGCCACAGAACTCAGAGACACACTGACTGTTTAGGTGTGAAATTTAGTTTAGTTTAATTACCCCAGAACCAGAGCTAGGGCCAGAGAGGTGTTAAACCCTTCCTGCTCTGTGTCCTCTCAGAACTAGCCCTTTGTTTATACAAAGACCATGGCCAGAGCTTCAAACAAGCAATTAAAATAAGATAAGGCAATTTGGCCTGCTAGTATTTCTAAGAGACCCCACAGTATAAATTGTAACTGTGTTTTAGTATGATTGATAAAGCCGATTACTCTTTCCCTTTCTTTTGAAGCTGGGCAATTAGCCAGCCCCTGCGTATATGACCAAGAGACCCCATGTTACAGTTGAATTACACAATTAACTCTGATCTGGAAAAGGTTAAAATGAACTCTCCAGGGGGAGGGGGGCTGAAGGGGCAGCCTGAGTTTTAAATAGGAGGAACACAGGCTGCAAAACGTCCATTATCAAAGAAGCGAGTCAGGAGAACATTCTGGTCCTGTAATGTTCTGATATCTGAAGAGGCTTCACTTCGTGCCATCATCCCATGCTCTATGTGCTAGGATCGGTGGATTTACCTCCCTATTTTTATTTTCTTGAAATTATCTTTTCTGCTGTGACTTTGACTTTTTAGCATTATATTCTTGTAACGTTCTTTTTTCTGTAACTTAAGCTTTGAAGTGTTTTACTTGAATTAAATAATCTAATTTTAGATCTGGTTTCTGTTGTGTATCCAACCCAACTCTCTGAAAGAGGCATTACCAAAATATTAATAATTGTAGGTGCAAGCAAAAGCCATAAGTTTGCCTTGTGTCATACCCTAAACGTTTGTAGTTTGGCTGGTAGCAGTGATTTTTTGTCGAAATTAACACACGCGCTCAGGTATCCAGTAAAGGTGTCACGTGGCAGGGATTCGCAGATTGGCGTATCTGGGAAATCGCTGTGCCTAGGATCGTGACAGGAGGATACTGTGGAAACTAAACAGAGACTAAGCTACCTGACATGCACTCTTTTTAGATGAGACACCAAATGCTAATGTACTGCCTAAGATGGGTTGGGTAAGTGTGAAAGGCGCCGGAATCCTGGCTTGCAGATTGCCCGTTGGCGGGCTATGCTCACCACAGGTTATATTCCCACTCTGTGGGTGTCGCGAGTGGGAATAGTCCCTGTTAGTCGGCATGCCAACTGTCAGGACGGTAAGGGGGCGGGATTCCGGCATTTGTATTGTTCCTGTAACTGCCTCCCCCTAAGACATCTTAAGCAGTTGGTCAGTGATCATTATCCTTAACATTAAAAAAAAAAAAAAAAAATTGATCATAACCTCGATTTTCTTTCCTTTGTTTAAAAGAGGCATGTTCTAAACTTCACAAACATCCAATCATAGATAGTTTAATGGATACTAGCACTTCGCAATCTCCCAACAGCTACAAATAGCAGAGCAAATGGCATTTATATGTTCTGTAACATAATAGTTCCCTGGTTGGAAGAGACAAGGACCATTAGAATAAAAGGCCTGAGACTAAAAGTAATTCTGATTATAATACATGTAAGAGCTCGTGGCTTGTGTTTAAAGCAACGTGTGTGTGTGTGTGTGTGTGTGTGTGTGGGGGGGGGGGGGTGTTATATTAACTTGGCTATTTTTTTTTATTACGATATAATAATTTTCAATCAAAATGAGGTAAACGCTTACATTCTCATTAATAATATATATTGTGCAATATAGTCCGGCACTCCACTTACTTGTATAGCCTCTGCCCCGGTGCCCTCCGTAAATGATGAAGTACAGAAATAAACAGCATCACTCAGGTTCTTCAGATGTGAAAAAAAAACAACCCAGGAATTTAATATCTACTAGTAATTCCTCTTCTTGTAGTCCGTAGTGGATACTAGGGAATGTACTTCAGTACCGTGGGGTATAGATCGGGTCCACTGGAGCCTGGCACTTTAAGAAAACTTTAGTGTGTGCTGGCTCCTCCCCTCTATGCCTCTCCTACCAGACTCAGTCTAGGAAAACTGCACGAGAAGACAAACCATACCATGAGAGAAGGAAACCTATACACATATAGAAATAGCGGTGAGGCAATGAGCCAACACATAACCATAGTAGAATAGGAGTGCTAACCGGATCAAAGGATTGCAACACCAACCACAACAAAGGATAGCAAAGCTAACCCAACCTGGAAAAGGGACTGCAACAGCGGACCAACCAGAAACACTTACGCCAGGTAAGCAGAATTTGAAGCACTGAGGCGGGCGCAGAGTATCCACTACGGACTACGAGAAAAGGAATTACTGGTAGGAATTAAATTCCTATATTCTATAACATCCTAGTGGATACTGGGGAATATACTTTAGTACCGTGGGGAAGTCCCAAAGCTCCCAGAACGGGTGGGAGAGTGCTGAGACCCCTGCAAAACCACCAGACCAAACTGAAGGTCATCCTTTGCCAAGGTATCGAACCTATCGAACTTTACAAACGTGTTTGAACAAGACCAAGTAGCTGCTCGGCACAACTGTAAGGCCGAGACCCCCCCGGGCAGCCGCCCAAGAAGAACCCACTGATCTCATGGGGTGGGCCTGAATAGACATCGGCAAAGGCAGAGCCGCTGAAGTATAGGCTTGTTGAATGGTAAGCCTGAGCAAACGAGCAATGGACTGCTTAGAAGCCGGACGACCAATCGTGGTGGCATCCTAAAGGAAAAACAGCGAGTCAGATTTCCGATGACGAGCAGTCCTCGACCTAAATCTTCAGAGCCCTCACCACGTCCAAGTACTTTGGGGCAACTGAAGCGTCAGCCAACACCGGAACCACAATCAGTTGATTCACGTGAAAAGCTGACACCACTTTCTGAGGCCGGGTCCTGAGTTCCGCCCTATCCTCATGAAATATCAAGTACGGGCTCTTACAGGATAAGGCCCCCAATTCAGAGACACGTCTTGCAGATGCCAACGCCAGCAACATGACAGCCTTCCAAGTGAGAAACTTCAATTCCACCCTTTGTAAGGGTTCAAACCAGTCCGACTGAAGAAAGGACAAAACCACATTGAGATCCTACAGAGCCGTGGGAGGTACGAAGGGCGGTTACAATGGTTAGGCTCTGTGAAAGTACAGATTTCTGCGCTCTCTATCTTCTTCCAGAAACAACTTGCAATGTTGCCGGAAGTACAGACTTTCCTAAAAGGAGGACTTCATATGCAACTTGCATATGAAGAACTACTTTTAGGAAAGTCTGTACTTCCGGCAACATTGCAAGTTGTTTCTGGAAGAAGATAGAGAGCGCAGAAATCTGTTCTTTCACAGAGCCTAACCGTAGGCCCATATCCACACCCACTTATAGGAACAGGAGAAAACGACCAAGTCGGAATTCCACGGGGGAAACCTTTCTACCTTCACACCAATAAACATATTTTCTTACGTCCTAGAGGATACTGGGAATCCATTTAGTACGAATGGGGTATAGGGGGTAATTGAGACCTGATCGCTCGCTAGTGTTTTTTGCAGCGCTGTGATCAGGTCAGAACTGCACATGCACCGCAATGCGCATCATTGCTGTGTGATGAGTTTACGAAGAATCCATTCACACAGCTGATCGCAAAGAGATTGAGAAGAAGGAGGCGTTTGTGGGTGGTAACTGACCATTTTCAGGGAGTGGTTGGAAAAACGCAGGTGTGTCCAAGCGTTTGTAGGGCGGGTGTCTGACGTCCATTCCGGCCCCGGACAGGCTGAAGTGATTGCAGCGGCTGTGTAAGCTCTGAGCAACTCAGAAACTGCAGAAAGTTTTTTGTACCGCTCGGCTGCACATGCGATCACACACTTGCACAGCTAAAATACACTTCCCGGTGGGTAGCGACTATGCGAACGCTGGACTACAAAAAAACACTAGCGAGCGATCAGGTCTGAATTACCCCTATAGATGATTGTGTGGAACGGCCCAACCTCTCTCAGGTTAATGGCCCCTACTGCAGCTGACACAGACTGACAGGGACGCGCAGCTCCTCCGGAGAGACTCCAGATTACCTCAGCGGTACCAGGGGGTCATGGCGGGGGGGGGGAAAAGCGACTTGTTTGTGTACTAAACCCCTAATCTAGGTACTTAGTCTGTGACCCAACTAAGCTTGGCATTAGCGATAAGGGCACCGTGTGCTGGTTCCATACTCTCTATGGAAGGGCTCCTTGTGGGTTAATTGTGTATTTAACCTTTTCCTGTGTGTGTGCTGTCACTGCTACAGTATGTCAGGCAGAGAGTGTTTTTCATGTAAGGCACAGTGTTCCTTTTCTCCAGGGGGTTCACTGGTGTGTTCTCAGTGTAGTATTATCCCTTCCCAGGCTAGTGGAGCAGAACCAGCATGGCTGGACTCCATTAGGAGAATGATTTCCACCATTTCTTCTAAATTATCTCGGAATGAGACACGCAATACTTAAGACAGCATATGGCTGAGTTTATGAAAGAGGACTCAGTACCCAGACCAGCATCTCCGTCCCCTGCCATTTGTCCGCAAAAAAACGTTCTTTGGCCCATATCCTGCAGTATGACTCTGACGATGGGGGGGGGGGGGGGGGGGGGGGGGGGTCAGAAATGAAGGAGGGTGAAGTGGACTCAGAGGTGGGGGAGGGTACTCTGTCACAGGGAATAGAGGCTCTCATAGATACTATCAGGGAAGTCCTCAATATCCCTGATTAGGTGACAGAGGAGACTGAGGAATCTTACTTTAATATAAAGGAAAAATCCTCAGCTACTTTTCCTGTGTTAAAGGAACTCAATACCCTGTTTGAAGAACCATGGGATAATCCAGATAAGAAATTTAAAATCCCTAAAAAGGTTGTTATCTATTTCCTTTTCCTCCTGAGGATAGGAATAAATGGGAAAATCCACAATAGTGGATGCATCAGTCTCCAGGCTCTCACGTAAAATTGTATTGCCTGTCCTGGGTGCAGCCTCCCTAAAAGACGCAGCTGATCGCAAAATTGAGACTACGCTCAAAACTTTGTATACAGCCAGAGACCAACTATAGCATGTGGGTGGATTACGCGAGCCATTGCTAAATGATCGGGTAACCTAATTGGGGACACCTTACCTCAAGAGGAGATTACTTTGCTCCTGCAACATATACAGGACTCTGCACACTTTATGGTGGAAGCCATAAAAGAGAGAGGCTTGCTTAATGAACGCACTACAGCTATGGCAGTGTTGTCACGCAGAGGCATATGGCTACGTCAGTGGACTGCGGACGCAGACTGCAGGAAAGGCATGGAAGGCCTACCTTTTACAGGTGCCTTATTTGGAGATGAACTCGACAAATGGATCTCCCGAGCTACTGCGGGTAAGTCCACATACCTACCTTCTGCAACCCCACCAGCTAGAAAGGCTTACTCGGGACCCACTTTACAGTCCTTTTGGACCGACTAATCTAAGGGCAAGGCCAAAGGTTCTTCTGCCGCCTTCAGAGGCGCTAGAGGAAAACCACGCAAAACAGCGACTGCTGGTTCACAGGAACAGGGCTCTGCTTCCACATGATGGTGGACCGTAATGCCTGGAAGACTGGCGGGTGGGAGCCCGGCTAAAATTCTTCAGTCACATCTGGACAAGATCATGCCAGGATCCCTGGGTCATAGACCGTATCTCCCAGGGCTACAGAATGGAGTTCCAGGAGTTCCCACCTCACAGATTCTTCAAATCAGACTTACCAGGTTCACAAGAGGCAAGAATAACTTTACAGGAAGCCATTCAAAACCTGTTACAGACCCAGGTCATTGTTCCAGTTCCACCTCATCTAAAAAAAAACAAGGGATACTATTCCAACTTGTCTGTAGTACCGAAACCGGACGGTTCGGTAAGACTGATTCTGAACCTCAAGTCGTTGAATCCGTACTTACGAGGGTTCAAATTCAGGTTGGAGTCTCTGAGAGCGGGGAAATTCCTAGTATTTCTGGATATCAAGGATGCGTACCTTCATGTTCCAATCTGGCCGCCTCATCAGGCTGACCTACGGTTTGCACTCCAGGACTGTCACTACCAGTTCCAGGCCCTGCCATTTGGCTTCTCCACGGCACCGAGGGTGTTCACAAAGGTGATGGCAGAGATGGTGATGTTGCTCCGCACACAGGGAGTAAACGTGATTCCTTACTGGGACGATCTCCGATAAAGGCTGTGTTCAGGGAGCAGTTGTTGAACATAATTGGTCTCACAACCAGATTACTCCTGGATCGTGGGTAGATTCTGAACCTACCAAAATCTCACCTAGAACCAATGCAGAAGCTTTGTTTCCTGGGAATGATACTTGACACAGAGTCCGAGAGTGTGTTCCTTCCTTTGGAAAAGGCAATGGTGATCCAGTCGATGGTTCGGGCTGTCTTGAAACCGACCCGAATCTCAGTACATCTGTGCATCCGCCTTCTGGGGAAAATGGTGGCTTCTTATGCAGCTATTCAGTACGGAAGGTTTCATGAGAGGCCCTTCCAGCTGGATCTTTTGGACAAATGGTCCGGATCACATCTTCACATGCATCAGCGGATTCGTCTATTGCCACACACGACCTACACTTGAGGGAATGGGTCCTCCTCACAGAGGTGTTCCAATGGCTGACACGTCAGTGGGGTTATCCACAGATCGACAGGATGGCTTCTTAACTCAACAAGAAGCTCAAGCGGTATTGTTTCAGCTCTAGGGACCCACAGGCAGTAGACGCCCTGACAACTCCATGGGTCTACAAGCTGGTGTACTTGTTTCCTCCCATAACTAATACCAAGAATTCTGAAAAGAATAAAAATGGAAAAGGGTCAAGCAATCCTCATTGCTCCGCACTGGCCTTGAAGGGCCTGGTATGCAGATCTGCTCAAGCTGCTGGTAGAAGATACATGGCCTCTGCCGCTTCAAGAGGATCTTCTGCAACAGGGCCCGTTCATCTATCAAGACTTACCGCGGCTACGTTTAGCGGCATGGAAATTGGTCGGCTGATTCTAGCCAGGAGAGGGATTCCTGACAAGGTCATCCCGACTATGATCTAAGCCAGAAAGGGGGTAACGTCTAAACATTACCATCGTATCTGGATGAAATATGTCTCTTGGTGTGGCAGCAGACGTTATTCTGCGATGGAATTTGATTTGGGATGTTACCTGCTTTTCTGCAGGAGTGGATGTGGGCCTACGCCTAGGCTCCATAAATGTTAAGATTTCGGCCTTGTCTATTTTCCCTTTCAGAAACAATTGGCTTCTCTCCCTGAGATCCAGACGTTCTTACAAGGTGTTCTGCACATCAACCAACCTATTGTGGTCCCGATTGTTACGGACGCCTCTGCTACTTCAAAGTCTTTGGCTGTTTGAGGGTCTATGTGAAGAGAACAGCTCGTCGCAGGAAATCGGACTCGCTGTTCGTTTATGATCCCAATAAAACTGGGTGCCCTGCTTCGAAGCAGTAAATTGCACGCTGGATCAGGCTCACTATCCAGCATGCTTATTCTACGGCAGGTTTGCAGATTCCAAAATCTTTTCAAGCCCACTCTACTAGGTCGGTGGGTTCCTCTTGGGCGGCTGCCCGGGGTGTCTCAGCTTTACAACTCTGCCAAGCGCCTACTTGGTCGGGCTCGAACACGTTTGCAAAGTTTTGCAAGTTCGATACCTTGGCCTCTGAGGACCTTCAGTTTGGTCAGTCATTTCTGCAAGAACCTCAGCACTCTTCCCACTGGTACTAAATGTATTCCCAGTATCCCCTGGGACATAAAAGAAAACAAGATTTTAATTGCCTACCGGTAAATCCTTTTCTCGTAGTCCGTAGATGATACTGGGCGACCGCCCGGTGCTTCGTTCTTCCTGCACTGTTACTTGGTTAAGTAATGTTGTTTGGTTCAGCTGTTTCCTAGACTGAGTCTGGTAGGAGGTGCATAGAGAGAGGAGCCAGCCCACATTCTCAAACTCTTAAAGTGCCAATGGCTCCTGCTGGACCAGTCTATACCCCATGGTACTAATGTGGACCCCAGCATCCTCTAAGGATTTACCGGTAGGTACCAAAATCCTATTTTCTCTTACGTCCTAGAGGATGCTGGGGTCCACATTAGTACAATGGGGATGTACCAAAGCTCCCAGAACGGGAGGGAGAGCGCGGAGACTCCTGCAGAACTGATTGACTGAACTTCAGATAATCAGGAGCCAAAGTATCGAACTTGTAAAACTTTGTAAACGTGTTCGACCCAGACAAAGTTGCAGCTCTGCAAAGTTGCAATGCCGAGACACCCCGGGCAGCCGCCCAGGAAGACCCCACCGTACAAGTAGAGTGGGTCTTAACAGATTTTGGACACGGCAGTCCTGCCGTAGAATAAGCGTGCTGGATAGTGAACCTAATCCAGCGAGAAATAGTCTGCTTAGAAGCAGGACACCCAATTTTCTTGGGATCATACAGGACAAACAGAGTCCGACTTTCTGTGACGAGAAGTTCTCTTCACATATATTTTCAAAGCCCTTACAACATCCAAGGACTTTGAAGTAATTGAGGAGTCAGTAGCCACTGGCACCACAATAGGTTGGTTGATATGGAATGCTGACACAACCTTCGGAAGAAACTGCTGACGAGTCCGGAGCTCAGTTCTATCTTCATGGAAGGTTTACTAAGGGCTTTTACATGATAAAGCCCCCAGCTCGGACACATGTCTAGCGGAAGCGAAGGCCAACAAAGTGACCGCTTTCCAAGTAAGAAACTTGAGCTCTACCTCCTGTAGAGGCTCAAACCAATCCGATTGAAGGAACTGCAACACCACGTTAAGGTCCCTTGGTGCCGTAGGCGGTACAAAGGGAGGTTGGATACGCAGGACTCCCTTCAAAAAAGGTCTGAACCTCAGGGAGGGCAGCCAATTGTTTTTGAAAGAAAATGGACATGGTTGAGATCTGGACCTTCACAGATCCCAACCTCAGACCCATATCCACTCCTGCTTGCAGGAAGAGGAGGAAACGTCCCAGCTGAAACTCCACCGTAGGAAACTTTTTGGACTCACACCAAGAGACATATATCTTCCAAATACGATGGTAATGCTTAGACATTACCCCTTTCCTAGCCTGTATGAGGGTAGGAATAACTTTCTTTGGAATACCCTTCCGGGCAAGAATCAGGCGCTCAACTTCCATGCCATCAAACGTAGCCGCGGAAAGTCTTGATAGACGAACGGCCCCTGCTGTAGCAGGTCCTCCCGAAGAGGAAGAGGCCTCGGCTCTACCTGCAGTAGATTCAGAAGGTCCGCGTACCAAGCCCTTCTTGGCCAGTCTGGGGCAATGAGGATCGCTTGAACCCTTGTTCTCCTTATGAGCTTTAGGATTCTTGGGATGAGTGGGAGTGGTGGAAACACGTACACTGACTGGAACACCCATGAAGACACCAGGGCGTCCACTGCCACTGCCTGTGGGTCCCTCGACCTGGAACAATAACGCAGAAGATTGTTACTTCCTTGCCATCATGTCTATTTGGGGTAGACCCCAAAGATCTGTTACTTCCTTGAACACCTCCGGATGGAGTCCCCACTCTCCTGTATGGAGATCGTGTCTGCTGAGGAAGTCTGCTTCCCAGCTGTCTACTCCCGAAATGAAGATGGCTGACAGCGCCAACGCGTGCTTTTCTGTCCAGAGGAGTATTCTGGTCACCTGGTGCCGCTCTGCTCTTCGTTCCGCCCTGTCAGTTTATGTAAGCCTCTGTTGTTACGTTGTCCGACTGTACTTGAATGGCCCGGTTTCTTAGAAGAGGGGCCGCCTTAAGAAGACCGTTGTAGACGGCTCTTAGTTCCAGAATGTTGATGGGCAGGCCGGCTTCCAGGCTTGACCACCATCCTTGGAAGGTCACCCCTTGAGTGACTGCTCCCCAGCCCCGGAAGCTCCCATCCATTGTTAGCAGGACTCAGTCCTGAATCCCGAACCTGCGGCCTTCCAGGAAGTGAGGCAATTGGAGCCACCAGAGGAGTAAAGTCCTGGCCCTTGGCAACAGACAAATTCTCTGATGCATGTGGAGGTGAGATCCCGACCACTTGTCCAGGAGATCCAGTTGGAAGGTCCGAGCATGGAACCTCCCGTACTGGAGAGCCTCGTAAGAGGCCACCATCTTTCTCAATAGGCGAATGCATCGATGAACCGACACCCAGGGTGGCTTCAAGACATCCAGGACCATGGATTGGATCACCAACGCCTTGTCCGGTGGAAGAAACACCCGCTGCACTTCCGTATCCAGGATCATTCCCAGAAATGACAATCTCTGGGTTGGTTCCAAATGTAACTTTGGAAATTTCAGAATCCAACCGTTACTCTGGAGCAGTCCTGTTGTGAGAACAATGGACTACAGCAGCTTCTCCTTGGACGATGCCTTTATCAGAAGATCGGCCAGATAATGAATGATGTTCACACCCTGCTTGCGTAGTAGTATCATCATTTCTGCCATCACCTTGGTAAACACCCTCGGTGCTGTGGAGAGGCCGAATGGCAGGGCCTGGAACTGAAATTGACAGTCCAGCAATGCGAAGCGGAGATAAGCCTGATGCGGCAGCCAGATCGGAATGTGGAGGTACACTTCCTTGATATCCAGTGATACCAGGAATTCCCCCCCTTCCAGACCTGATTATCACCGCCCTGAGAGACTCCATCTTGAACTTGAACTCCTTTAGAAAGGGGTTCAATGATTTTAGGTTCAGAATGGGCCTGACCGAACCATCCGGTTTCGGTACCACGAAAAGGTTTCAATAGTAACCCTTGGTCAGCATGTGAGGTGGCACTGGCACAATGACCTGTGCCGCCACCAGCTTTTGAACAGTGTCTTGAAGCACTGCGCTGTCCTCCAACTGTGTTGGTAAGCCAGACATGAAAAAACAATGAGGGAGACTTTGAAATTCCAGCCTGTATCCCTGACACACAATATCTACTACCCAGGGATCCACGCCGGACGATACCCAGACATGACTGAACTGTCTGAGTCTCGCTCCCACCTCCGGGCCGTGTAGTCCACCGTCATGCGGAGGACTTTGGGGTACCTGAAGCAGGCTTTTGTTCCTGGGAACCTGCAGCGGCAGGTTTCTTAGACTTAACCCTACCTCCCCTAAAGAAGGTATTGGATGATCTGGCCTTTCTAGGCTTGTTAGGCCAAAAGGACTGCTGCGCAGCTGAGGAGAAGGCTTTCTTCGGAGCAGGTGCTGCTGAGGGAAGAAATGGAGACTTACCCGCTGTAGCGGTGGATATCCACGCGTCAAGAGCTTCCACAAAGAGAGCCTGACCTGTATAGGGTAGCGACTCCACGCTTCTTCTGGATTCCGCGTTGGCCGACCACTGGCGCAGCCACAGTCCCCGACAAGCTGAAACATACATGGAACCCAGGTCTTTCATGGATTCTACCATAAAACCTGCAGAATCATGTATGTTGCGTAAATATAATGCAACGTCATCCCTATCCATCGTATCCCAATCCCCAAGCAAGGTAGCCGACCACTTCACTATTGCCTTTGCAATCCATGCATTAGCAATAGTGGGACGTAATATGGCCCCTGAAGCAGTGTACATTGATTTAAGCGTGTTATCAATCTTCCTATCAAACGGCTCCTTTAAGGCAGTAGATCCCGGAACAGGTAAAACCAGCTTTTTTGAGAGAGTCTGGATACAGATGCGTCAACAATCGGCGGGTTTTCCCACTTTTTCCTATCCTCTTCAGGGAAAGGAAAAGCCACCAGAACCCTCTTAGGGACCTGAAATAACCCATGCTTTTTCAAATATAGCATTCAGCTCCTTTGACGCAGGGAAAGTTAGCGAGGCTTTCTTATTTTCAGTGAAAAAAGCTTCCTCAACCTGCTCAGGTGTGGTATCATTAACATTTAGCACATCCCTGATAGAGGCTACCAACATTTGCACCCCCCTTGCAAGAGATGCGGACACCCGCAACACATCCCCATCACCATCTGTAGTGTCAGAATCTGTATCCGTGTCGTCTTGTGTGACATGAACAAGCGCACGTTTGTGGGTGTATATAGCGGGTGTCCTGAGGTAACAGACATGGGCCATACAGCCATAGAGCTCTGCAATACCTGGGTTGCAGATTCATTACTAGCAACCCTGTCAGAAATCTGAAAAATCCAAGTTTTGATAGAGGAAAACCACTCTGGTTCCCTTGCTGGTATCTGTGCTAAACCAGTCCTATCCTGATTATATGGAATGGGATCATCCTGGGAGGATAAATCCTCTGCAGCATATGACACAGTGTCCCTGGACATAGCTAAAGGAGGCCACCAAACACTCCACACACACACACACACTGGTGTAGGCAGAGAGTCCCCCCCCCGGCCCCCCAAAGAATGGCAAGAGAGAGATTGGAGCCAACCCAACACAGTGCTTTTTAGCAAAGGGAGACCCCTTGTCAGCGCCGACTGTGCTCCTTAATAGGACACACAGTTTAATTACAGCCTCCCCTCCCTTCTACAACCCCCGTGTATAGTAAGCTGAAGTTGCTGTGGAGGGACCTGTTCTTACTCTCAACGCTGTGCAGGCAGGAAAATGGCGCTGTAACGCTGCTGGGTCCGCTCTGAGAAGCTCCGCCCCCTTAATGGCGCAGTCTTCCCGCTCTTCAGATTTTTATACCGGCCTGAGGACTTTTGCTGGCTGAGATCCGCGGACCCCGACAGGCTTGCTGACCAGTGTGGGGGGTAAGCGCTGGCCCAGGGCGCCCCTCACAGCGCCGCACTATGTGCCTCTGGTACCTTCTTGCTCCCTCCCCATTGCCGCCATCTTCACACCGCCCCCCCCCCCCCGCTTCTTGGGGGGGGGGGGGGGTCGGTGACTCACTCACCACTTCTTCAGCTCTGTAAGGGGTTGGCGGCATACTGCTGGGGCGAGCGGTTCCCCTGTGGCGGAGACCGATCAGACCCCTCTGGAGCCCAGTGTCGTCAGTGGCTAAGACCCCGCAGGGCGGACACTGCTCCCCCCCTTAGTCCCTCGCTGCAGGCAAGCTGTTGCCAACAGCCTCCTGTAAAAAAACTGTAAATTAAAACTTTACTAGAAAAGCTCTGTAGAGCTCTCCTAGCTGTGACCGGCTCCTCCGGGCACATTTTCTAAACTGAGTCTGGTAGGGGGGGCATAGAGGCAGGAGCCAGCCCACACTCTCAAACTCTTAAAGTGCCAATGGCTCCTGGTGGACCAGTCTATACCCCATGGTACTAATGTGGACCCCAGCATCCTCTAGGATGTAAGAGAAATGCATTAACAGTACAGTTTCCAATTAAACCATTGTTGTATATGATTCATAAGAGCCTAGAACAGCCTCCTGGGCAGCCAATTATTGCTGCTAGAGGATCTTTGTATCAGCCAGTTTCTACTTACTTAGATGCACTTATACAGCCTTGCGTGCAGGCCAGGCCAATGTTTCTTAAAGACACCAACAGTCTGTTATCGTTGAAATCTTTACCAGTGTTACCTGATATGTGTCTTTTATGTTCAGTCGATGTAAGCAGCCTGTATACCTGTATCCCGCATGGGGAAGGGACGCAGGCTGCTCGTATGTTGATTTCAGATAATCCATTGTATAAGGGTCCTCCAGTTGATCTCTTTATGAGGTTATTGGAATTGGTGCTTATAAGAAACTATTTTTGGTATGACAACAAGACATATCTACAAATGTCTGGCTGTGTGATGGGGTCCAATGTGGCACCATTGTACGCTAATGCATTTATGTTCGAGGTAGAACAAGAACTATTTTTTTCCAGATCCCTGATTCGTGATAAGGTTTTAGCCTATTTTAGGTACATCGATGACCTATTAGTTATTTGGGGAGATACTGCGGAGGAATTTACAACATTCATTACCACACACAATGAGAGCGAAAGTCCAGTGAAGTTTACTTATACTTTGGATGGCAATTGTGTTAACTTTTTGGAAGTGTCTTTGACCAAAAATGAAGGTAGGCTGTGGCCTGCACTTTATTCAAAACCTACAGATAGGAATAGAATATTAGCAACCAGCAAGCATCCAGAACCATTAAAAAAATGCTCTACCATACTCCCAGTTTTTGAGGGCTTTATATATCTCAAGTAACAGGGAGATGAGAATAAAGTAATAAGATACGATGTTTGAAAAATTTTGCAAAGAGGATATAGGGCAAGCAACTTGCAAAAAGCTAAGTCCAAGGCCCTAGACGTTCCCATAGGTAACCTATTTTCATCTGGCAAGAAGAACAAATGCTCCAACAGTCATATGTGGAACAATAAATACACACATTTGAGTTCATTGATAAATAAAAATGCTGAATCTATGTGGCGCATTGTACAGTTTGACAAAGACCTAAGTGCTTTACAACATAAGAAGCTAATGACCTGTTATTGTAGAGGGAAAAACATGCGAGATTACCTTGTGGTAAAGGACGTGTCAAATATGGGTAAGAGGGAGAACACCAATTTTTTAGGGAAACCTAAAAATGGTTGTTTTAAGTGCCCTACTTGCACGACACATGTTTTTTTGTTGTTTTTTTTAAACCGACCTTATTTCCATAACCCATTCACGGGAGTGAAATACACGATACGGCATCGGTTAACATGTACGTAGCCTCCTAAAAATGTCTTGCTACCGGCTGCACACTGGTCCCAGTGTTGAGTGCACCTTGTATAGCAGTTCGATGTTGTGCCATGTGTTCACGAAAACTCACCTCGGTTTTGCCAATGTGCATTTTCGAGCACGGACAAGTAATGGTGTACACTACATAACGACTAGTACATGTTAACCAATGCGCCACATAGATTTAGCATTTTTAGCATCCAACGTATCCAATCGCATAATCCACTCGCATTCTCTTTGCAATAACTTACAAGACCTATCCCCACGTCTAATCAAAGGAGGCGCATGGTCTATTATGCGATATCTCAAAGAGGTAGAGTCGGAAGGATTCGGGCGTTGCCAGTGTGGTATGAAAGTAGAAGGAATATTCAATATCAAAAGCTCTGCAATCACGGATGAGAGTTCACGAATGGGGAAGAGAGAAAAGGTAGATGTAGATTGAAGAGGAAAATAGGGGATCTGCTGCCAATGTTAGACAGGGATAAATACCCCTGAATCAATGGTGAGAGTCCTGAAAAATAGGAAAAGCCAGAGAACAGAAGAGTGGAGGGCACAAAAGCTAATTTGTGATGAAATTAATATTGGTCAATAAGCTCACGGTACAATGGATAATATTCCAAAACAGTAACTGTAATTGGATATACCTTTAAATTATGGATACTTAAAGTATGTATAATGTTATTGATACTGAATGCCAAAAGAGGCTCATTGTACATGAAACAAAATGTGATTTTAGACCATTAAAAACATACTGACAAATTAATATCATGTGTCTCCCAAAGAGATATCTTATGTGGAGAGATGTGACAAGGTAGCTAATTAATGGCAGCAATTGTATAATATGAAATGCAAATAAAGTTGGTTGCTTTCTTGTTACAATAGTATCGAAGCTGCAGACATGGGTTAAATAACTGGAACAGACAGTGCTACTATAACCAGTCTCTCCCAATAGATTCTAAAAAACAGAGAGAGGGGGAGGAAAGAAAAGAGATTCTTGAAAAAATCGTGATATAAAATGAAAATGTCAGATTTTATAACTGACCAGGGCTCCGATACTCTATTAGCTCCACAATGTTATATATCATAAGATGACGAGCCGCTATATATCAACAGCTGATCTCTTGTAGTTAATATTAATGATATTTTCTCCATGATGATCTGGCTGGTATACCAGCCGCTCTAGTGTGCTGCTGTTTTTAATTGTTTTTTTGTTGTTGTATCATTATGTGTGTAATTTTTATATTTGTGTCACTGTGGTGTTATTTTTAGTAGCCATGGTGATCACCGCTGCTTCTGGACTGGCCTGAGTTGGGACCGGAAATGGAGGTGGGGTGAACGCTGTTGGTGGTGGCAGGGACACACAAAAGTCATTGAATGTGAGTTCCGGTTTGCATATGGCTTGATAAAAGGATGAAACGTTGCCCATCTAAAACTTGCTTGTGCTGTTCTCTTAAGTAAGCTGTGTTGAAGAGGGCATCAGGCCGAGTGACTGTATTGGAGACTGGAGTGCTGGAACTGGGAGTGTGTGTGTGTGTGTGTATATATATATATATATATATATATATATATATATATATATATATATATATATATATATATATATATATATAATAAGATTTTACTTACCGATAAATCTATTTCTCGGAGTCCGTAGTGGATGCTGGGGTTCCTGAAAGGACCATGGGGAATAGCGGCTCCGCAGGAGACAGGGCACAAAAAGTAAAGCTTTTTCCGATCAGGTGGTGTGCACTGGCTCCTCCCCCTATGACCCTCCTCCAGACTCCAGTTAGGTACTGTGCCCGGACGAGCGTACACAATAAGGGAGGATTTTGAATCCCGGGTAAGACTCATACCAGCCACACCAATCACACCGTACAACTTGTGATCTAAACCCAGTTAACAGTATGATAACAGCGGAGCCTCTGAAAGATGGCTTCCTTCAACAATAACCCGAATTAGTTAACAATAACTATGTACAATTTATGCAGATAATCCGCACTTGGGATGGGCGCCCAGCATCCACTACGGACTCCGAGAAATAGATTTATCGGTAAGTAAAATCTTATTTTCTCTATCGTCCTAGTGGATGCTGGGGTTCCTGAAAGGACCATGGGGATTATACCAAAGCTCCCAAACGGGCGGGAGAGTGCGGATGACTCTGCAGCACCGAATGAGAGAACTCCAGGTCCTCCTTAGCCAGAGTATCAAATTTGTAAAATTTTACAAACGTGTTCTCCCCTGACCACGTAGCTGCTCGGCAAAGTTGTAATGCCGAGACCCCTCGGGCAGCCGCCCAAGATGAGCCCACCTTCCTTGTGGAGTGGGCCTTTACAGATTTAGGCTGTGGCAGGCCTGCCACAGAATGTGCAAGTTGGATTGTGCTACAGATCCAACGAGCAATCGTCTGCTTAGACGCCGGAGCACCCATCTTGTTGGGTGCATACAATATAAACAGCGAGTCAGATTTTCTGACTCCAGCT
Organism: Pseudophryne corroboree; assembly: GCF_028390025.1. Lineage (NCBI taxonomy): Eukaryota > Metazoa > Chordata > Amphibia > Anura > Myobatrachidae > Pseudophryne > Pseudophryne corroboree. The sequence goes on along the minus strand of NC_086454.1, from coordinate 257,553,233 downwards.
GTCCTTGCAATATATATTTTTAATGCTCTGACAACGTCCAGTAACTTGGAGTCCTCCAAGTCACTTGTAGCCGCAGGCACTACAATAGGCTGGTTCAGATGAAATGCTGACACCACCTTAGGGAGAAAATGCGGACGAGTCCGCAGTTCTGCCCTGTCCGAATGGAAAATCAGATATGGGCTTTTGTAAGATAAAGCTGCCAATTCTGACACTCTCCTGGCAGAAGCCAGGGCTAGAAGCATGGTCACTTTCCATGTGAGATATTTCAAATCCACCTTTTTTAGTGGTTCAAACCAATGAGATTTTAGGAAATCCAAAACCACATTGAGATCCCACGGTGCCACTGGAGGCACCACAGGAGGCTGTATATGCAGCACTCCCTTAACAAAGGTCTGGACTTCAGGGACTGAAGCCAATTCTTTTTGAAAGAAAATCGACAGGGCCGAAATTTGAACCTTAATAGATCCCAATTTGAGACCCATTGACAATCCTGATTGCAGGAAATGTAGGAATCGACCCAGTTGAAATTCCTCCGTCGGAGCACTCCGATCTTCGCACCACGCAACATATTTTCGCCAAATTCGGTGATAATGTTGCACGGTTACTTCCTTCCTTGCTTTAATCAAAGTAGGAATGACTTCTTCCGGCATGCCTTTTTCCTTTAGGATCCGGCGTTCAACCGCCATGCCGTCAAACGCAGCCGCGGTAAGTCTTGAAACAGACAGGGACCCTGCTGAAGCAAGTCCCTCCTTAGAGGTAGAGGCCACGGATCTTCCGTGATCATCTCTTGAAGTTCCGGGTACCAAGTCCTTCTTGGCCAATCCGGAACCACTAGTATCGTTCTTACGCCTCTTTGCCGTATAATTCTCAATACTTTTGGTATGAGAGGCAGAGGAGGAAACACATACACCGACTGGTACACCCAAGGCGTTACCAGCGCGTCCACAGCTATTGCCTGCGGATCTCTTGACCTGGCGCAATACCTGTCCAGTTTTTTGTTGAGGCGAGACGCCATCATGTCCACCATTGGTCTTTCCCAACGGGTTACCAGCATGTGGAAGACTTCTGGATGAAGTCCCCACTCTCCCGGGTGAAGATCGTGTCTGCTGAGGAAGTCTGCTTCCCAGTTGTCCACTCCCGGGATGAACACTGCTGACAGTGCTATCACATGATTCTCTGCCCAGCGAAGAATCCTTGCAGCTTCTGCCATTGCACTCCTGCTTCTTGTGCCGCCCTGTCTGTTCACATGGGCGACTGCCGTGATGTTGTCCGACTGGATCAACACCGGTTTTCCCTGAAGCAGAGGTTCTGCCTGGCTTAGAGCATTGTATATTGCTCTTAGTTCCAGAATGTTTATGTGAAGAGACGTTTCCAGGCTCGTCCATACTCCCTGGAAGTTTCTTCCTTGTGTGACTGCTCCCCAGCCTCTCAGGCTGGCGTCCGTGGTCACCAGGATCCAATCCTGTATGCCGAATCTGCGGCCCTCCAATAGATGAGCACTCTGCAACCACCACAGAAGAGACACCCTTGTCCTTGGAGACAGGGTTATCCGCAGGTGCATCTGAAGATGCGACCCTGACCATTTGTTCAACAGATCCCTTTGGAAAATTCTTGCGTGGAATCTGCCGAATGGAATTGCTTCGTAAGAAGCCACCATTTTTCCCAGGACTCTTGTGCATTGATGTACAGACACCTTTCCTGGTTTTAGGAGGTTCCTGACAAGCTCGGATAACTCCTTGGCTTTTTCCTCCGGGAGAAAAACCTTTTTCTGAACCGTGTCCAGAATCATCCCTAGGAACAGCAGACGAGTTGTCGGCATTAACTGGGATTTTGGAATATTCAGAATCCACCCGTGCTGTTTTAGCACTTCCTGAGACAGTGCTAATCCCATCTCTAGCTGTTCTCTGGACCTCGCCCTTATTAGGAGATCGTCCAAGTATGGGATAATTAATACGCCTTTTCTTCGAAGAAGAATCATCATCTCGGCCATTACCTTTGTAAAGATCCGAGGTGCCGTGGACAATCCGAACGGCAGCGTCTGAAACTGATAGTGACAGTTTTGTACAACGAACCTGAGGTACCCCTGGTGTGAGGGGTAAATTGGAACGTGGAGATACGCATCCTTGATGTCCAAGGATACCATAAAGTCCCCCTCTTCCAGGTTCGCTATCACTGCTCTGAGTGACTCCATTTTGAACTTGAACTTCTTTATGTACAGGTTCAAGGACTTCAGATTTAGAATAGGCCTTACCGAGCCATCCGGCTTCGGTACCACAAAAAGAGTGGAATAATACCCCTTCCCTTGTTGCAGAAGAGGTACCTTGACTATCACCTGCTGAGAGTACAGCTTGTGAATGGCTTCCAACACCGTCTCCCTTTCGGAGGGGGACGTTGGTAAAGCAGACTTCAGGAAACGGCGAGGTGGATCTGTCTCTAATTCCAACCTGTATCCCTGAGATATTATCTGCAGGATCCAGGGATCTACTTGCGAGTGAGCCCACTGCGCGCTGTAATTTTTGAGACAACCCCCCACGGTCCCCGAGTCCGCTTGAGAAGCCCCAGCGTCATGCTGAGGCTTTTGTAGAAGCCGGGGAGGGCTTCTGATCCTGGGAAGGAGCTGCGTGTTGCTGTCTCTTCCCTCGACCTTTGCCTCGTGGCAGATATGAATAGCCCTTTGCTCTCTTATTTTTAAAGGAACGAAAGGGCTGCGGTTGAAAAGTCGGTGCCTTTTTCTGTTGGGGAGTGACTTGAGGTAGAAAGGTGGATTTCCCGGCTGTAGCCGTGGCCACCAAATCTGATAGACCGACTCCAAATAACTCCTCCCCTTTATACGGCAAAACTTCCATATGCCGTTTTGAATCCGCATCGCCTGTCCACTGTCGCGTCCATAAAGCTCTTCTGGCCGAAATGGACATAGCACTTACCCGTGATGCCAGTGTGCATATATCCCTCTGTGCATCACGCATATAAAGAAATGCATCCTTTATTTGTTCTAACGACAGTAAAATATTGTCCCTGTCCAGGGTATCAATATTTTCAATCAGGGATTCTGACCAAACTACCCCCGCACTGCCCATCCAGGCAGTCGCTACAGCTGGTCGTAGTATAACACCTGCATGTGTGTATATACTTTTTTGGATATTTTCCATCCTCCTATCTGATGGATCTTTAAGTGCGGCCGTCTCAGGAGAGGGTAACGCCACTTGTTTAGATAAGCGTGTTAGCGCCTTGTCCACCCTAGGAGGTGTTTCCCAGCGCTCCCTAACCTCTGGCGGGAAAGGGTATAATGCCAATAATTTCTTTGAAATTATCAGCTTTTTATCAGGGGCAACCCACGCTTCATTACACACGTCATTTAGTTCTTCTGATTCAGGAAAAACTATAGGTAGTTTTTTCATACCCCACATAATACCCTGTTTAGTGGTACCTGTAGTATCAGCTAAATGTAACGCCTCCTTCATTGCCAAAATCATATAACGTGTGGCCCTACTGGAAAATACGGTTGATTCGTCACCGTCACCACTGGAGTCATCGCCTGTGTCTGGGTCTGTGTCGACCGACTGAGGCAAAGGGCGTTTCACAGCCCCTGACGGTGTTTGAGTCGCCTGGACAGGCACTAATTGATTGTCCGGCCGTCTCATGTCGTCAAACGACTGCTTTAGCGTGTTGACACTATCCCGTAGTTCCATAAATAAAGGCATCCATTCTGGTGTCGACTCCCTAGGGGGTGACATCCTCATATTTGGCAATTGCTCCGCCTCCACACCAATATCGTCCTCATACATGTCGACACACACGTACCGACACACAGCAGACACACAGGGAATGCTCCTAACGAAGACAGGACCCACTAGCCCTTTGGGGAGACAGAGGGAGAGTTTGCCAGCACACACCAAAAGCGCTATATATATATCAGGGATAGCCTTATAATAAGTGCTCCCTTATAGCTGCTTTGTTATATCAAAATATCGCCATAAATGTGCCCCCCCCTCTCTGTTTTACCCTGTTTCTGTAGTGCAGTGCAGGGGAGAGACTTGGGAGCCGTCCTGACCAGCGGAGCTGTGAGAGGAAATGGCGCCGTGTGCTGAGGAGATAGGCCCCGCCCCTTTTCCGGCGGGCTCGTCTCCCGCTATTTAGAAAAATTAGGCAGGGGTTAAATATCTCCATATAGCCTCTAGGGCTATATGTGAGGTATTTTTAGCCTTTATAGGTACTCATTTGCCTCCCAGGGCGCCCCCCTCCCAGCGCCCTGCACCCTCAGTGACTGCCGTGTGAAGTGTGCTGAGAGGAAAATGGCGCACAGCTGCAGTGCTGTGCGCTACCTTTAGAAGACTGCAGGAGTCTTCAGCCGCCGATTCTGGACCTCTTCTGATTTCAGCATCTGCAAGGGGGCCGGCGGCGTGGCTCCGGTGACCATCCAGGCTGTACCTGTGATCGTCCCTCTGGAGCTTGATGTCCAGTAGCCAAGAAACCAATCCATCCTGCACGCAGGTGAGTTGACTCCTTCTCCCCTCAGTCCCTCGCTGCAGTGATCCTGTTGCCAGCAGGAATCACTGTAAAATAAAAAACCTAGCTAAACTTTCTCTAAGCAGCTCTTTAGGAGAGCCACCTAGATTGCACCCTTCTCGGCCGGGCACAAAAATCTAACTGGAGTCTGGAGGAGGGTCATAGGGGGAGGAGCCAGTGCACACCACCTGATCGGAAAAAGCTTTACTTTTTGTGCCCTGTCTCCTGCGGAGCCGCTATTCCCCATGGTCCTTTCAGGAACCCCAGCATCCACTAGGACGATAGAGAAATATATATATATATATATATATATATATATATATATATATATATATATATATATATATATATATATATATATATATATATATATGTGTGTGTATGTAAAACTGAATTACGGATCGCAGACCTCCAAATCAAAAACGTGGGTGCCTGGTTTTCATATCAATAATACAGTATACGCAGACAATCCACATATAAACCAGCACACCATGTTGTATCAGATATTCAATGCATAATTTAATCCAGTTTAAAGTGCAATGTGCAGCATGATGGCAGTAGATTTAACAGCATAATACTCATCAATTCAGACGGCATCTCCGACAGATGTTTCGGTGCAACAGTCTTATATGGCGTTTCCTATGAAGAAGGTGCTGTTGCACCGAAACAACTGCTGGAGTCCGGTCACACCAGACCCGGGGACGTACCACTCCCCAAACTCACACACCGTATGTGCCATTATCATGCGGCCATACATTAAGCAATTATGACCCATAGTGGATGTAATTATTATTATTATGCTGTGTGTGAGTTTGGGGAGTGGTACCCCGCCGGGTCTGGTGTGACCAGGCTACCTTGGGGCAGCACGCCATAATATTTATTTAGCACTTGTGTAACACTCCTATTTTTCCACTAATTTTACTCTTGAGTATTTTACTAACACCTTTATTTTTGTATCACTTTCTAACATATAGCTCCTGCTTCTTTCTTATTAACACATATTAACAATATAGTATGTCAATGGTGTGCTGCCCTGGGGTGGTTGGGCCTGAACAGACCTTGTGGGGTCCACGCCCTGGACTTATACTTAGTATTAGGGACCTCCAGTAATAGAGCCGCCGTGAAGTGGCCTGGAGGCTTATCATATTTTTGCAAAATATATGTAATGAAGAGCTCTAAATTTTCTATTGTTATATAGTATACAGTTCTTGTTACTAACAGCCCGCAGAGTGCGTGGGAAAAATCCTTTTGTTTTTCTTGTCTAGAAGTAACCCCCTCCCGCAGCACATGAGGAATGTTACCAGTTTGATTAGAGCAGTTTGCCATTATATATTATAGTGATTTGAGCGTAGTCTCAATCTTGCGGTCAGCCGGCTCTTTTAAAGTGGTGGGTCCAGGGCCAGGTAAAACCACCTTCTTTGACAACCTAGATACAGAAGCATCTACTACAGACGGAAATTCCCACTTTCCGGTCCTCCTCAGGAAAAGGAAAAGCAATGAGAACCCTTTTTGGGGTCTGGAATTTTCTCTGGGTTTTCCCAGGATTTTTTAAACAATGCATTTAGTTCCTTAGACGCAGGGAATGTAAGGGAGGATTTCTTATTGTCAGTCAAGTAAGCCTCCTCTACTTGCTCAAGGTACCTTATCAGTAACGTGTAAAATGTCCCTAATAGCCTCAATCATGAGTTGCACCCCCTTAGCAAGGGATGCATCTCCCCCTGCATATCCCCATCACAGGCCCCTGTATCAGAGTTGGTATCCGTGTCAGCATGCATTATCTGGGCAAGAGCATGCTTTTTAGGGTATACAATTGGGGTCTTTGATGAGGTAGTGGGAGCTGAATACGACAAAACCTCAACAGACTTTCTCAAAACCTGTGTTTCAGTCTCATTTTGAGCTATCCGAGATGAAATCTGGGATATCATTCCCCTAATAGAATCCACCCATGGGAGTTCGGAGTCAGAAGGCTGAGACAGTATATTACAGTCCTGAATACATGGAATAGACTCTTTAGGAGAAGATACACACTCTGCTGAACAAGATACAGAGTTCCTAGACATGTTTATGTGAGCTATACAAACACACACAGGAAAATGCAGACACAGTTTCCCCCAGAGTACCTTCAGAGAGACACAGAGTATATGGAGCCAGCCACACAGCGCCCCAGTAGGCAGTTAATACACTAAACAGCCGGCCAATAAAGTCATTAAAAGGAATCAACATGGATTTGTGAAGGACAGATCCTGTCAAACCAACTTACTTGGTTTTTATGAAACAGTAAGTACAAACCTCGATCAGGGTAAAGAGGTGGATGTAATCTTTTTAGACTTTGCCAAAGCTTTCGACACAGTACCACACATGCGACTTATCTACAAGCAATAGGCTAGGAAGCACAATATGCACTTGGGTCAAGAATTGGTTAAATAGAGAGCAGCACGTTGTGGTTAATGGATCTCTTTCAAATTGGACTGAAGTGTTAAGTGGCGTACCACAAGGCTCTGTATTAGGACCGCTATTGTTTAACATTTTCATTAACGACCTAACAGAAGGTCTAGAGAGCATGGTGTCAATTTTTGCAGATGATACCAAATTGCGTAAGGCTATAAATACAGAGGAGGATGTTGAGTCGCTTCAGAACAACTTAGTTAAATTAGAAGCATGGGCAGCCAAATGGAGAATGCGCTTCAAAACAGACAAGTGTAAGGTAATGCACTGTGGAAGCAAGAACAAAAACAACATCTACATACTGAATGAGGTAAAATTTGGGGATACTGTACTGGAAAAAGACTAAGGTGTTCTCATAGATGGCAAATGAAGCAGCAGTACCCAAAGTAGGATGGCAGCAAAGAAGGCTAATAAGATATTAGCATGCATAAAACGGGGAATTGATGCAAGGGTCGAGGGTGTTATACTCCCGTTATAGAAATCACTAGTGAGGCCACACCTTGAATACTGTGTACAATTCTGGGCACCGTACTACAAAAAGGGATATCCTGGAGCTGGAAAAGGTTCAGAGGAGGGCGACCAAACCAATTAAGGGCATGGGGACGATGGAATACAAGGAAAGGCTTGAAAGACTAGGCATGTTTACATTAGAAAAGAGGCGACTAAGAGGGGACATGATCAACATCTACAAATATATAAGGGGACAATACACAGAGGTTGCCCGGGACCTGTTTTTGGCCAGATCAACACATAGGACTCGTGGCCACTCGCTCAGGTTAGAGGTGAGGAGATTCCGCACAATACGTCGTAAAGGCTTTTTCACGGTAAGGACAATATGTGTTTGGAATACCCTGCCTGAGGGACTTGTAATGGGGAACTGTCAACACCTTTAAGAATGGGTTAGGTAAATTCCTAATGGATAAGGATATCCAGGGTTATGGTGCTTGGTCAAGCACTATAGTTACTATAAAAAGGGATAAAATGCAACGGCTGACATCAGCATCAGTCAAAATTTTAGACAAATCATCATGCATAGGAGACCACAAATAGGTTGAACTCGATGGACAATTGTCTCTTTTCATCCTTAGATACTATGTTACCATGACTGAATAACCTTAATAGATTAAACAGTGATTATTCCACTCTTCCCCCACTGTCTATAACACCCTGGTACCGCAGAGGTATGCTGGAGTTATGTGGAGGGCAGCGCTCCCTGTCAGCGTCTCTTCAGTGTGATCTGCAGGGAGAAAATAAGAATTTACTTACCGATAATTCTATTTCTCGTAGTCCGTAGTGGATGCTGGGAACTCCGTAAGGACCATGGGGAATAGCGGCTCCGCAGGAGACTGGGCACAAAAAGAAAAGCTTTAGGACTACCTGGTGTGCACTGGCTCCTCCCCCTATGACCCTCCTCCAAGCCTCAGTTAGGATACTGTGCCCGGACGAGCGTACACAATAAGGAAGGATTTTTGAATCCCGGGTAAGACTCATACCAGCCACACCAATCACACCGTACAACTTGTGATACAAAACCCAGTTAACAGCATGATAACAGAGGAGCCTCTGAATAGATGGCTCACAACAAGAACCCGATTAGTTAACAATAACTATGTACAAGTATTGCAGACAATCCGCACTTGGGATGGGCGCCCAGCATCCACTACGGACTACGAGAAATAGAATTATCGGTAAGTAAATTCTTATTTTCTCTGACGTCCTAGTGGATGCTGGGAACTCCGTAAGGACCATGGGGATTATACCAAAGCTCCCAAAAGGGCGGGAGAGTGCGGATGACTCTGCAGCACCGAATGAGAAAACTCAAGGTCCTCCTCAGCCAGATTGTCAAATTTGTAAAATTTTACAAAGGTATTTGACCCTGACCAAGTAGCAGCTCGGCAAAGTTGTAAAGCCGAGACCCCTCGGGCAGCCGCCCAGGATGAGCCCACCTTCCTTGTGGAGTGGGCTTTTACAGATTTTGGCTGTGGCAGGCCTGCCACAGAATGCGCAAGCTGAATTGTATTACAAATCCAGCGAGCAATAGTCTGCTTAGAAGCAGGAGCACCCAGCTTGTTGGGTGCGTACAGGATAAACAGCGAGTCAGATTTTCTGACTCCAGCCGTCCTGGAAATATATATTTTCAGGGCCCTGACAACGTCTAGCAACTTGGAGTCCTCCAAGTCCCTAGTAGCCGCAGGCACCACAATAGGCTGGTTCAGGTGAAACGCTGACACCACCTTAGGGAGAAACTGAGGACGAGTCCTCAATTCCGCCCTGTCCGAATGGAAAATCAGATAAGGGCATGCGCCTGGCCGAATTCCGACATGCGCCAAATTCGACATGCGCCTGGCCGAAGCCAGGGCCAACAGCATGACCACTTTCCACGTGAGATATTTTAAATCCACAGATTTAAGTGGTTCAAACCAATGTGATTTTAGGAACCCCAAAACTACATTGAGATCCCAAGGTGCCACTGGAGGCACAAAAGGAGGCTGTATATGCAGCACCCCCTTGACAAACGTCTGAACTTCAGGAACTGAAGCCAGTTCTTTCTGGAAGAAAATCGACAGGGCCGAAATCTGAACCTTAATGGATCCCAATTTGAGGCCCATAGACACTCCTGTTTGCAGGAAATGCAGGAATCGACCCAGTTGAAATTCCTCCGTCGGGGCCTTCCTGGCCTCGCACCACGCAACATATTTTCGCCAAATGCGGTGATAATGCTTTGCGGTTACATCCTTTCTGGCTTTTATCAAAGTAGGGATGACTTCTTCTGGAATGCCTTTTTCCTTCAGGATCCGGCGTTCAACCGCCATGCCGTCAAACGCAGCCGCGGTAAGTCTTGGAACAGACAGGGTCCCTGCAGGAGCAGGTCCCTTCTTAGAGGTAGAGGCCACGGGTCCTCTGTGAGCATCTCTTGAAGTTCCGGGTACCAAGTCCTTCTTGGCCAATCCGGAGCCACGAGTATAGTTCTTACTCCTCTCCGTCTTATAATTCTCAGTACCTTGGGTATGAGCGGCAGAGGAGGGAACACATAAACCGACTGGTAAGCCCACGGCGTTACCAGGGCGTCCACAGCTATCGCCTGAGGGTCCCTTGACCTGGCGCAATACCTTTTTAGTTTTTTGTTGAGGCGGGACGCCATCATGTCCACCTTTGGTTTTTCCCAACGGCTTACAATCATGTGGAAAACCTCCGGGTGAAGTCCCCACTCTCCCGGGTGGAGGTCGTGTCTGCTGAGGAAGTCTGCTTCCCAGTTGTCCACTCCCGGAATGAACACTGCTGACAGTGCTATCACATGATTTTCCGCCCATCGGAGAATCCTTGCAGCTTCTGCCATTGCCCTCCTGCTTCTTGTGCCGCCCTGTCTGTTTACGTGGGCGACCGCCGTGATGTTGTCCGACTGGATCAACACCGGCTGGTCCTGAAGCAGAGGTCTCGCTTGGCTTAGGGCATTGTAAATGGCCCTTAGCTCCAGGATATTTATATGAAGCGAGGTCTCCAGGTTTGACCACACTCCCTGGAAATTTCTTCCCTGTGTGACTGCTCCCCAGCCTCGAAGGCTGGCATCCGTGGTCACCAGGACCCAGTCCTGAATGCCGAATCTGCGGCCCTCTAAAAGATGGGCACTCTGCAACCACCACAGGAGAGACACCCTTGTCCTTGGTGACAGGGTTATCCTCTGATGCATCTGAAGATGCGATCCGGACCATTTGTCCAGCAGGTCCCACTGGAAAGTTCTTGCGTGGAATCTGCCGAATGGAATTGCTTCGTAAGAAGCCACCATTTTTCCCAGGACCCTTGTGCATTGATGCACCGATACTTGACCTGGTTTTAGGAGGTGTCACGATCCGGGTATCTGGACGCCATTTCTTACCCATCAGATGCCTCCTAAGGTTGGCTCAGCGCTCCAGGACCGGATCCCATCTGTTATCCTGATGTTTACATTCCTGTATCCTCTCCTGTCACTCTGAGACGCGGTCACAGTAAACGCCATATTACACCTGGCATGGCGTCTCCCGCGGCCTCCGCCGCCGTCCCTGAGCTTCTGCATGCAGAGTGTCTGAGTGGCGATTACGTCAGCCGCGGCCTCCGCTGTGTCCGCGTGGTTGGATGTGCACCTGTCAGCTTGGCGCCTCCTGTCTCCGGTGGCCGGCGCCGCCATTACTGTTTTCATTACCACATGGATTACAAACCAAACTTCCCTCCAAGTGTCTGCATGGGCGCAGCCATCTTGGATTCTGTCAGCTGATCATTTCCACCAATCTGTTCTTAGTATTGATAATCTGCATAATTGCCTAGCCAATCCCTTCCTTGCTGCAGGTATAAATACACTGTGCCTGAGCAAGGAAGGGGTCAGTGCTTTGGTTGTCAAACCTAGTTCCTGTTTGTCTCTCTCCTGTGATTGTCTTCCAGGTTCCAGCTCCTGTCTCAAGACTTCCACCATAGAGACCCGCACCAGCATTCCACCTGCGGTGTAGCCTGACTCTCCGATCCATTTTGGATTCATCTGTTTCCAGCTACAACATTACCTGCTTCCAGCCCAGCTTCCAGCAGAGTACAGCTTCTCTTAAAGGGCCGGTGTCCTTTCTACAGTTTACCACTCTCCACCGGTATTATAATTTCACCGCTCTCAAACTCCTAACTTCAGCTCATATTTCATCGCTCCCAAGTTCATTTATTATTTAACTGGTTCCAGCCAGTATCCACTCCGTGCCAACAACAGTCTGGTTCCAGCCAGTATCCACAGCAGCCGTTTTATCTACAGCAGCCCAGCTTTTCCTGGAACACCAGCTGGTACAATCCTGGGTTATCTCCATTGCTACAGTCGGGCCTGGTAAGGACTTCTAGAAGATTATAAGAACTATCTCACACTACCAGTGCCCTGTGGCTCCTGCCACCCTGTAGTTCCCAGGAACTGTATTTATTCTTTGCTGACTTTTATGTTTCTTTTACTGCTACTGTGATGCATGGAGTTTGTCATAAATAAACACCATTGACTTTTATTCAAGTTGTCGTGGTCACGCCTTCGGGCGGTTCTTCTTCATGTTACTTACATGTCCAGGGGTCTGATACAACCTCCCAGGTTCCGGTACATCTCAGCCCCTACAACTGAGGCTGCCTCCCGTCAGCTCAGGCCCTCAGTTGTGACAGGAGGTTTCTGACTAGATCGGATAACTCCCTGGCTTTCTCCTCTGGGAGAAATACCTTTTTCTGGACTGTGTCCAGAATCATCCCTAGGAACAGAAGACGTGTCGTCGGGATCAGCTGCGATTTTGGAATATTGAGAATCCAACCGTGCTGTCGTAACACTTCTTGAGATAGTGCTACCCCGACTACCAACTGTTCCCTGGATCTCGCCCTTATCAGGAGATCGTCCAAGTACGGGATAATTAAAACTCCCTTCCTTCGAAAGGAGTATCATCATTTCGGCCATTACCTTGGTAAAGACCCGCGGTGCCGTGGACAATCCAAACGGCAGCGTTTGGAACTGATAGTGGCAGTTCTGTACCACAAACCTGAGGTACCCTTGGTGAGAAGGGTAAATTGGGACATGCAGGTAAGCATCCTTGATGTCCAGAGACACCATATAATCCCCTTCCTCCAGGCTCGAGATAACCGCTCTGAGTGACTCCATCTTGAATTTGAACTTCTTTATGTAAGTGTTCAATGACTTTAGATTTAAAATGGGTCTCACCGAGCCGTCCGGCTTCGGTACCACAAACATTGTGGAATAATACCCCTTTCCTTGTTGCAGGAGGGGTACCTTGATTATCACCTGCTGGGAATACAGCTTGTGGATAGCTTCTAATACCGCCTCCCTGTCGGAAGGAGTCGTCGGTAAGGCAGACTTTAGGAAACGGCGAGGGGGAGACTATTCGAATTCCAATTTGTACCCCTGAGATACTACCTGAAGGATCCAGGGATCTACTTGTGAGCGAGCCCACTGTGCGCTGAAATTCTTGAGACGGGCCCCCACCATACCCGAGTCCGCCTGTAGAGCCCCAGCGTCATGCTGAGGACTTGGCGGAAGCGGGGGAGGACTTCTGTTCCCGGGAACTGGCTGTTTGCTGCAGCCTTTTTCCTCTCCCTCTGCCACGGGGCAGAAAAGATGAGCCCTTTGCCCGCTTGCCCTTATGGGGCCGAAAGGACTGCGCATGATAATACGATGTCTTCTTTTGTTGAGAGGCGACCTGGGGTAAAAACGTGGATTTCCCAGCAGTTGCCGTGGAAACCAGGTCCGACAGACCTACCCCAAATAACTCCTCCCCTTTATAAGGCAATACTTCCATATGCCTTTTAGAATCGGCATCACCTGACCACTGCCGAGTCCATAACCCCCTTCTGGCGGAAATGGACATAGCACTTACTCGTGATGCCAGTCGGCAAATATCCCTCTGTGCATCACGCATGTATAAAAATGCACCTTTTAAATGCTCTACAGTCAGTAATATACTGTCCCTATCCAGGGTATCAATATTGTCTGTCAGGGAGTCTGACCAAGCCACCCCAGCACTGCACATCCAGGCTGAGGCGATTGCTGGTCGCAGTATAACACCAGTGTGTGTGTATATACACTTCAGGATAGTCTCCTGCTTTCTGTCAGCAGGATCCTTAAGGGCGGCCGTATCCGGAGACGGTAGTGCCACCTGTTTGGACAAGCGTGTGAGCGCTTTATCTACCCTAGGGGGAGTTTCCCAACGCGCCCTATCCTCTGGCGGGAAAGGGTACATTGCCAATAACTTCCTAGGAATTATTTGTTTTTTATCAGGAGAAACCCACGCTTCATCACACACTTCATTTAATTCCTCAGATGTAGGAAAAAATAAGAATTTACTTACCGATAATTCTATTTCTCATAGTCCGTAGTGGATGCTGGGACTCCGTAAGGACCATGGGGAATAGCGGCTCCGCAGGAGACTGGGCACAAAAGTAAAAGCTTGAACTAGCTGGTGTGCACTGGCTCCTCCCCCTATGACCCTCCTCCAAGCCTCAGTTAGGATACTGTGCCCGGACGAGCGTACATAATAAGGAAGGATCTTGAATCCCGGGTAAGACTCATACCAGCCACACCAATCACACCGTACAACCTGTGATCTGAACCCAGTTAACAGTATGATAAACGAAGGAGCCCCTGAAAAGATGGCTCACAACAATAATAACCCGAATTTTGTAACAATAACTATATACAAGTATTGCAGACAATCCGCACTTGGGATGGGCGCCCAGCATCCACTACGGACTATGAGAAATAGAATTATCGGTAAGTAAATTCTTATTTTCTCTAACGTCCTAAGTGGATGCTGGGACTCCGTAAGGACCATGGGGATTATACCAAAGCTCCCAAACGGGCGGGAGAGTGCGGATGACTCTGCAGCACTGAATGAGAGAACTCCAGGTCCTCCTCAGCCAGGGTATCAAATTTGTAGAATTTAGCAAACGTGTTTGCCCCTGACCAAGTAGCTGCTCGGCAAAGTTGTAAAGCCGAGACCCCTCGGGCAGCCGCCCAAGATGAGCCCACCTTCCTTGTGGAATGGGCTTTTACAGATTTTGGCTGTGGCAGGCCTGCCACAGAATGTGCAAGCTGAATTGTACTACAAATCCAACGAGCAATCGTCTGCTTAGAAGCAGGAGCACCCAGCTTGTTGGGTGCATACAGGATAAACAGCGAGTCAGATTTCCTGACTCCAGCCGTCCTGGAAATATATATTTTCAGGGCCCTGACTACGTCCAGTAACTTGGAGTCCTCCAAGTCCCTAGTAGCCGCAGGCACCACAATAGGCTGGTTCACGTGAAACGCTGAAACCACCTTTGGGAGAAATTGAGGACGAGTCCTCAATTCTGCCCTATCCGTGTGAAAAATCAGGTAAGGGCTTTTATAAGATAAAGCCGCCAATTCTGAGACACGCCTGGCTGAAGCCAGGGCTAACAGCATTACCACCTTCCATGTGAGATATTTTAATTCCACAGTGGTGAGTGGTTCAAACCAATGTGATTTTAGGAACCCCAAAACCACATTGAGATCCCAAGGTGCCACCGGGGGCACAAAAGGAGGCTGTATATGCAGTACCCCTTTGACAAACGTCTGGACTTCAGGCACTGAAGCCAGTTCTTTTTGGAAGAAAATCGACAGGGCCGAAATTTGAACCTTAATGGACCCTAATTTTAGGCCCATAGACAGTCCTGTTTGCAGGAAATGTAGGAAGCGACCCAGTTGAAATTCCTCTGTAGGGGCCTCTTTGGCCTCACACCCCGCAACATATTTTCGCCAAATGCGGTGATAATGTTTTGCGGTTACATCCTTCCTGGCCTTTATCAGGGTAGGGATGACTTCTTCTGGAATGCCTTTTTCCTTCAGGATCCGGCGTTCAACCGCCATGCCGTCAAACGCAGCCGGGTTAAGTCTTGGAACAGACAAGGCCCCTGCTGGAGCAGGTCCTTTCTTAGAGGTAGAGGCCACGGTTCCTCCGTGAGCATCTCTTGAAGTTCCGGGTACCAAGTCCTTCTTGGCCAATCCGGAACCACGAGTATAGTTCTTACTCCTCTCCTTTTTATGATTCTCAGTACTTTTGGTATGAGAGGCAGAGGAGGAAACACATACACTGACTGGTACACCCATGGTGTTACCAGAGCGTCCACCGCTATTGCCTGAGGGTCCCTTGACCTGGCGCAATATCTGTCTAGTTTTTTGTTGAGACGGGACGCCATCATGTCCACCTTTGGTTTTTCCCAACGGTTTACCATCTCTTGGAAGACTTCTGGATGAAGTCCCCACTCCCCCGGGTGAAGGTCGTGTCTGCTGAGGAAGTCCGCTTCCCAGTTGTCCACTCCCGGAATGAACACTGCTGACAGTGCTATCACATGATTCTCCGCCCAGCGAAGAATCCTTGCAGCTTCTGCCATCGCCCTCCTGCTTCTCGTGCCGCCCTGTCTGTTTACGTGGGCGACTGACGTGATGTTGTCCGATTGGATCAATACCGCCTGACCCTGAAGCAGGGGTTTTGCTTGACTTAGGGCATTGTAAATGGCCCTTAGTTCCAGAATGTTTATATGAAGAGATGTTTCCATGCTTGACCACAAGCCCTGGAAATTTCGTCCCTGTGTGACTGCTCCCCAGCCTCTCAGGCTGGCATCCGTGGTCACCAGGATCCAATCCTGAATGCCGAATCTGCGGCCCTCTAGTAGATGAGCACTCTGCAGCCACCACAGAAGAGACACCCTTGTCCTTGGCGACAGGGTTATCCGCTGATGCATCTGAAGATGCGATCCGGACCATTTGTCCAGAAGATCCCACTGAAACGTTCTTGCATGGAATCTTCCGAATGGAATCGCTTCGTAAGAAGCCACCATTTTTCCCAGGACCCTCGTGCACTGATGCACTGACACCTGGCCTGGTTTTAGGAGATTCCTGACTAGCTCGGATAACTAGATAAAAGAACCAAAACGTGCGCAAAAGGAAGAGCCAAACTTAAAATATATTAATCTATTTTATTAAATAGTAATTGTAGTTATTAAAAAATATTCAATTCAAATATATATTCCTCGGAGTGACCACAGTAGGATATTACAAATAAATTTAAAATAAATAAAACAACATAATCATAAAATATATTACCAACTAGTTGTTCTCATATATGATTAATATTCTAAAGGATCAATAATGGATACAGATATATATAATCCTGAAGAACAATGGCTGGCCAGCCTTAATTAATACTTAATAAATTGTGCACAAATAGGATGTATCAAAAGAACGAATAGAAAAATGAAAGATTGTTGTCTAGAAGATATCATATAATTGCATAGATGGTAAGAGCTCAGGATTCTTCCAACAACAGTCTAAAATAGTAATGGTTAGCCGTTATATATGTATCCAAAAGTCTCGTGAGGGAATTAACCTCATACGGCTGCTGATGTAATTGCTAAATGTTGGAGCTAATGAATAGACACCAGTCCCGTCTTTTAGACCAAAAACTAATGAAAGTCTCGGTAAAAGCACCTAGCCTTAGGCAGCTGTTTAATGTGGGCAGCCAATGCCGTGATAATGCAGTCCCGCAACAAGATGATAAATGTGAACAAAAAATACTGGAACAAAGTCCCGAATGACTCAAATAGCACCTAGCCCAACGAGGCCATATATGTGGGTAGCTATAATGACGGGATAATGTATAAATGAATAAACCCCGTATCACTCGTAGCAGTCTCACCCGTGCCAGTGAATGCAATAGCCGTCCGTCCGGCCGGATGTTCACCGGACCTCCGCCGTTACCAATCCACAAGCCGTTCAGTGCTGCACTGCCTGGGTGCTCCTCCGACAGTGCAGCTGGGTAATCCTTAGGCTGGGATGTTAAAGAGGAAAATAACTGTGGCGGTTATGGGCAGGTTAGGGCTGTTGGTGATGTCCGTTCGTCTCCCAATCGCAGAGAGATGGTGTATAACCGTGGATCACTCCAGAGCCGTTCAACCTAACGCGTTTCTCGACCGTAGGCACTGGTCGTTTCATCAGAGGAAACGACCAGTGCCTACGGTCGAGAAACGCGTTAGGTTGAACGGCTCTGGAGTGATCCACGGTTATACACCATCTCTCTGCGATTGGGAGACGAACGGACATCACCAACAGCCCTAACCTGCCCATAACCGCCACAGTTATTTTCCTCTTTAACATCCCAGCCTAAGGATTACCCAGCTGCACTGTCGGAGGAGCACCCAGGCAGTGCAGCACTGAACGGCTTGTGGATTGGTAACGGCGGAGGTCCGGTGAACATCCGGCCGGACGGACGGCTATTGCATTCACTGGCACGGGTGAGACTGCTACGAGTGATACGGGGTTTATTCATTTATACATTATCCCGTCATTATAGCTACCCACATATATGGCCTCGTTGGGCTAGGTGCTATTTGAGTCATTCGGGACTTTGTTCCAGTATTTTTTGTTCACATTTATCATCTTGTTGCGGGACTGCATTATCACGGCATTGGCTGCCCACATTAAACAGCTGCCTAAGGCTAGGTGCTTTTACCGAGACTTTCATTAGTTTTTGGTCTAAAAGACGGGACTGGTGTCTATTCATTAGCTCCAACATTTAGCAATTACATCAGCAGCCGTATGAGGTTAATTCCCTCACGAGACTTTTGGATACATATATAACGGCTAACCATTACTATTTTAGACTGTTGTTGGAAGAATCCTGAGCTCTTACCATCTATGCAATTATATGATATCTTCTAGACAACAATCTTTCATTTTTCTATTCGTTCTTTTGATACATCCTATTTGTGCACAATTTATTAAGTATTAATTAAGGCTGGCCAGCCATTGTTCTTCAGGATTATATATATCTGTATCCATTATTGATCCTTTAGAATATTAATCATATATGAGAACAACTAGTTGGTAATATATTTTATGATTATGTTGTTTTATTTATTTTAAATTTATTTGTAATATCCTACTGTGGTCACTCCGAGGAATATATATTTGAATTGAATATTTTTTAATAACTACAATTACTATTTAATAAAATAGATTAATATATTTTAAGTTTGGCTCTTCCTTTTGCGCACGTTTTGGTTCTTTTATCTTGTTACTGTTAATTTTTGGGGATTGACAGCTTCCCCATTCTTCCATATTGTGCGGCATCTGGAAGTTCACCAAGGTTGTAAGATACGGGCGCCTCTCTTTCCTTTTTTTAGCTCGGATAACTCCCTGGCCTTCTCCTCTGGGAGAAACACCTTTTTCTGGACTGTGTCCAGAATCATTCCTAGGAACAGGAGACGTGTTGTTGGAATCAGCTGCGATTTTGGAATATTTAGAATCCACCCGTGCTGACATAACACTAACTGAGATAGTGCTACTCCGACTTCTAACTGTTCCCTGGACCTTGCCCTTATCAGGAGATCGTCCAAGTAAGGGATAATTAAAACGCCTTTTCTTCGAAGAAGAATCATCATTTCGGCCATTACCTTGGTAAAGACCCGAGGTGCCGTGGACAACCCAAACGGCAGCGTCTGAAACTGATAATGACAGTTTTGTACTACAAACCTGAGGTACCCTTGGTGAGAAGGGTAGATTGGGACGTGGAGATAAGCATCTTTGATGTCCAGAGACACCATATAGTCCCCTTCTTCCAGGTTTGCTATCACTGCTCTGAGTGACTCCATCTTGAATTTGAACCTCTTTATGTAAGTGTTCAAGGATTTTAGATTTAAAATTGGTCTCACCGAGCCGTCCGGCTTCGGTACCACAAACAGCGTGGAATAATACTTCTTTCCCTGTTGTAGGAGAGGTACCTTGATTATCACCTGCTGGGAATACAGCTTGTGAATGGCTTCCAAAACTGCCTCCCTGTCGGAGGGAGACTTTGGTAGAGCAGACTTCAGGAACCGGCGAGGGGGAGACGTCTCGAATTCCAGTTTGTACCCCTGTGATACTACCTGCAGAATCCAGGGGTCCACTTGCGAGTGAGCCCACTGCGCGTTGAAATTTTTGAGACGGGCCCCCACCGTGTCCGAGTCCGCTTGTAAAGCCCCAGCGTCATGCTGAAGACTTGGCAGAAGCAGAGGAGGGCTTCTGCTCCTGGGAAGAGGCTGCCTGGTGCAGTCT
This sequence comes from Pseudophryne corroboree, assembly GCF_028390025.1. Classification (NCBI taxonomy): domain Eukaryota; kingdom Metazoa; phylum Chordata; class Amphibia; order Anura; family Myobatrachidae; genus Pseudophryne; species Pseudophryne corroboree. The sequence goes on along the minus strand of NC_086454.1, from coordinate 257,533,681 downwards.
TTTTCCTCTTCCTCTGTCCCGGGGCAGAAATGAATGGCCTTTTGCCCGCTTGTACTTATGGGAACGAAAGGACTGAGTTTGAAAAGACGGTGTCTTTTTCTGCTGAGAGGTGACCTGGGGTAAAAAGGTGGACTTTCCGGCCGTTGCCGTGGCCACCAGGTCCGATAGACCGGCCCCAAATAACTCCTCCCCTTTATACGGCAATACTTCCATATGTCGTTTGGAATCCGCATCCCCTGACCACTGTCGCGTCCATAACGCTCTTCTGGCAGAAATGGACATAGCACTCACTCTTGATGCCAGGGTGCAAATATCCCTCTGTGCATCACGCATATATAGTAATGCATCCTTCAAATGCTCTATAGTTAGTAATATACTGTCCCTATCCAGGGTATCAATATTTTCAGTCAGGGAATCCGACCACGCCACTCCAGCACTGCACATCCAGGCTGAGGCGATTGCTGGTCGCAGTATAACACCAGTATGTGTGTATATACCCTTAAGGATATTTTCCAGCCTTCTATCCGCTGGTTCTTTGAGGGCGGCCGTATCAGGAGACGGTAACGCTACTTGTTTAGATAAACGTGTGAGCGCTTTATCTACTCTAGGGGGTGTTTCCCAACGCGCCCTAACCTCTGGCGGGAAAGGGTATAGTGCCAATAATTTATTAGAAATTAGCACTTTTTTTATCGGGGAAAACCCACGCTTTATCACACACCTCATTTAATTCATCTGACTCAGGAAAAGCTACTGGTAGTTTTTTTACTCCCCACATAATACCCTTCTTTGTGGTACTTGTAGTGTCAGAAATGTTCAATGCCTCCTTCATTGCCGTGATCATGTAACGTGTGGCCCTACTGGACATTACGTTTGTCTCCTCACCGTCGACACTGGACTCAGTATCTGTGTCTGGGTCTGTGTCGACCCACTGAGGTAACGGGCGTTTTATCGCCCCTGACGGTGTCTGAGACGCCTGGACAGGCACTAATTGATTTGTCGGCTGTCTCATGTCGTCAACAGTTTTTTGTAAAGTGCTGACATTGTCACGTAGTTCTTTAAATACAACCATCCAGTCAGGTGTCGACTCCCTAGGGGGTGACATCACTAATACAGGCAATTGCTCTGCTTCCACATCATTTTCGTCCTCATACATGTCGACACAATCGTACCGACACCCAGCACACACACAGGGAATGCTCTGATAGAGGACAGGACCCCACTAGCCCTTTGGGGAGACAGAGGGAGAGTTTGCCAGCACACACCAGAGCGCTATATATATATATATATATATATATATATATATATATATAGGGATAACCTTATATAAGTGTTACTCCCTTTTATAGCTGCTGTTTATAATTTAGCTGCCAATAGTGCCCCCCCTCTCTCGTTTTTACCCTGATTCTGTAGGGACTGCAGGGGAGAGTCAGGGAGCCGTCCTTCCAGCGGAACTGTGAGGGAAAATGGCGCTTGTGTGCTGAGGAGATAGGCTCCGCCCCTTCACGACGGCCTTATCTCCCGCTTTTTTCTGGAAAACTGGCAGGGGTTAAATACATCCATATAGCCCAGGAGCTATATGTGATGTATTTCTTTTGCCATCCTAAGGTATTTCAGTTTTTATTGCGTCTCAGGGCGCTCCCCCCCAGCGCCCTGCACCCTCAGTGACCGGAGTGGGAAGTGTGCTGAGAGCAATGGCGCACAGCTGCAGTGCTGTGCGCTACCTTAGTTGAAGACAGGAACGTCTTCTGCCGCCGATTTCACCGGACCTCTTCGTTCTTCTGGCTCTGTAAGGGGGCCGGCGGCGCAGCTCCGGGACCCATCCAGGCTGAACCTGTGATCGTCCCTCTGGAGCTAATGTCCAGTAGCCTAAGAAGCCCAATCCACTCTGCACGCAGGTGAGTTCGCTTCTTCTCCCCTTAGTCCCACGATGCAGTGAGCCTGTTGCCAGCAGGACTCACTGAAAATAAAAAACCTAAAATAAACTTTTACTCTAAGCAGCTCAGGAGAGCCACCTAGCATGCACCCTTCTCGTTCGGGCACAAGAATCTAACTGAGGCTTGGAGGAGGGTCATAGGGGGAGGAGCCAGTGCACACCAGCTAGTTCAAGCTTTTACTTTTGTGCCCAGTCTCCTGCGGAGCCGCTATTCCCCATGGTCCTTACGGAGTCCCAGCATCCACTTAGGACGTTAGAGAAACTACCGGTAGTTTTTTCTCACCAAACATAATACCCTTTTTAGTGGTACCTGTGGTATTATCAGAAATGTGTAAAACATTTTTCATTGCCTCAATCATGTAACGTGTGGCCCTACTGGAAGTTACATTTGTCTCCTCGTCGTCGACACTGGAGTCAGTATCCGTGTCGACGACTGTATCTGCCATCTGAGGTAGCGGGCGTTATAGAGCCCCTGATGGCCTTTGAGACTCCTGGACAGGCACAAGCTGAGAAGCCGGCTGTCCCATGTCATCAAACTTCTTATGTAAAGAGTTGACACTTTCACGTAATTCCTTCCATAAGCCCATCCACTCAGGTGTCGACCCCCTAGGGGGTGACATCTCCACTACAGGCAATTGCTCCGCCTCCACATCATTTTCCTCTTCATACATGTCGACACAGCCGTACCGACACACAGCACACACACCGGGAATGCTCTGATAGAGGACAGGACCCCACTAGCCCTTTGGGGAGACAGAGGGAGAGTATGCCAGCACACACCAGAGCGCTATATATACACAGGGATATCACTATATAGAGTGTTTTCCCTTATAGCTGCTGTTATCTGTAATACTGCGCCTAATTAGTGCCCCCCCTCTCTTTGTTACCCTTTTCTGTAGTGCAGGACTGCAGGGGAGAGTCAGGGAGACGTCCTTCCAGCGGAGCTGTGAGGGAAAATGGCGCCAGTGTGCTGAGAGATAGCTCCGCCCCCTTTTCGGCTGACTTTTCTCTCGCTTTTTTGTAAAATCTGGCAGGGGTTAATGTACATCCATATAGCCCTGGGGGCTAAATGTGATGTATTTTTGCCAGCCAAGGTGTTAATATTGCTGCTCAGGGCGCCCCCCCCCAGCGCCCTGCACCCATCAGTGACCGCAGTGTGAGGTGTGCATGAGGAGCAATGGCGCACATCTGCAGTGCTGTGCGCTACCTTGATGAAGACTGATGTCTTCTGCCGCCGATTTTCCGGACCTCTTCTTGCTTCTGGCTCTGTAAGGGGGCCGGCGGCGCGGCTCTGGGACCGGACTCCGAGGCTGGGCCTGTGTTCGATCCCTCTGGAGCTAATGGTGTCCAGTAGCCTAAGAAGCCCAAGCTGGCTGCAAGCAGGCAGGTTCGCTTCTTCTCCCCTTAGTCCCTCGATGCAGTTAGCCTGTTGCCAGCAGGTCTCACTGAAAATAAAAAACCTAAAACTAACTTTTTTCTAAGAAGCTCAGGAGAGCCCCCTAGATTGCACCCTGCTCGGTCGGGCACAAAAATCTAACTGAGGCTTGGATGAGGGTCATAGGGGGAGGAGCCAGTGCACACCAGGTAGTCCTAAAGCTTTTCTTTTTGTGCCCAGTCTCCTGCGGAGCCGCTATTCCCCATGGTCCTTACGGAGTTCCCAGCATCCACTAGGACGTCAGAGAAAATGGCACTGGTGAGTGCTGGATCCGCTCTGAGGAAGAAGCCCCGCCCCTTTTAATGGCGCATCTTCCCGCTTTCACAGATTATACTGGCCTGAGGTGATTTAGCTGCTAACAGTGGGATTAGCCCGTTAGCATATGTGACCAGTGTAGGGTATTTGCGCTGGCCCAGGGCGCCCCTCACAGCACCGCACATCAAGTACCACTGAGCCTTCCGGAGCGCAGCCTGCGAGAGCTGCGCTCCCACCCTTGTGCCGCATTTCCTGCCGGCGACCCGCTTACCGGGTCGCCGGCGTCATACTCACCACTCTTCTATCTTCTGGCTCTGTTAGGGGGTGGCGGCCGTGCTGCGGGAGTGAGCGGTCGCCTCGTGGGCTTGCGATCAGCACCCTCAGGAGCTCAGTGTCCTGTCAGCGGAGATAGAGAACCATTAACTTCTAGAGTTGGTTCCTACTCCCCCCCCCCCCCCCTCCCTTTCTAAGTCCCACGAAGCAGGGAGCCTGTTGCCAGCTGCCTCCCTGTACCTAAAACTCTTAGGAAAAACAAGAAAACTAGAAAAACTCCTAGGAGCTCCCCTAGCTGTGACCGGCTCCACCGGGCGCATTTTCTAAACAGAGTCTGGTAGGAGGGGCATAGAGGGAGTAGCCAGCCCACACTATTAAACTCTTAAAGTGCCCATAGCTCCCAAGGGACCCGTCTATAACCCATGGTACTAATGTGGACCCCAACATCCTCTAGGACGTAAGAGAAACAGCGGTGTTCTTTGGAGTAGACCATTTGTCCATCAGAGCAGTGTCATTTGTGAACAGAATATAGGATCCCACAAAAACAGAGGTTTTTCAATTGAACAAACAGCTACTTGAAGTCCCACCACTTATGACAGTCTATCCCTGTTTTAATTTGAAGTACAAATAAGCACTGGAGCTGTCCTGAGACACATTCTGTCACAAGTAAGGCCTGGAACACACTATGCCAATCACTGAGCAGATCGGCTAACCTCTCCGATCCTCAGAGCAATGATATGATCAGTGTGTACCCCATACACACCAAATTATTTCTAGCTCAGTGTGTACATTCTACAATGGATCAAGAGGTCGGACATCTTAAATATTAAACTGCTCAAGAAGCGATCCACCGTTCCGATCATTTGCAGGAGCGCCTTGAGATATTTAAATCGGCTAACGCTTTTGCAATCACAGCTAAAAAAATGATCATGACGATCAGCCGATAATTGCATACGTGTGTTCCTAGCTTAACCACCTGCCTGGCGGTTACGTATTTGATGTGACCACAGCCAGGTGTCCGTCACTTGGCTTGGTCAAATCACATACATCCGGTCTGCCCGCTGTGTCCCCCATTTTAAATGGAGTAAATCCGTTCTGCACAAGCAGAGAATGAACTTTCTCCTGTTGCAGTTGTCCACTGGGAGTGACGTGGTGGCATTCTGGGGCGCATTCGCTGGAACTAAAAGAGGTGCCTACGTTCCCCTCCTCAGCACGTCTATGCGGATCCCTGCATGTGCACAGATCAGCTACAGCAGGGAGGACTGCCCCATGCTCCGCTGTGCTCTTTGCTATAAGGTGAGAGAGTGGGGCGATATGTCAGGGTGATCACTTGATATGAGGTAGGGGGAGGGGAGGCCCATAAATAGATTTTACTAGCTGGGGGGTTATATAATAAAAGGGACACATGGGGAGGGAGGGGGGCACGAATCTGCCAATGGGATCTATTACCACTAGAAGGATGGGGGTAGGTAAAGCTGGGATATAGAGATAGAGATGTATATATATATGAGAGAGAGAGAGAGAGAGAGATTATAATAAGAATTTACTTACCGATAATTCTATTTCTCGTAGTCCGTAGTGGATGCTGGGAACTCCGTAAGGACCATGGGGAATAGCGGCTCCGCAGGAGACTGGGCACAAAAGTAAAAGCTTTAGGACTACCTGGTGTGCACTGGCTCCTCCCCCTATGACCCTCCTCCAAGCCTCAGTTAGGATACTGTGCCCGGACGAGCGTACACAATAAGGAAGGATTTTGAATCCCGGGTAAGACTCATACCAGCCACACCAATCACACCGTACAACCTGTGATCTGAACCCAGTTAACAGCATGATAACAGAGGAGCCTCTGAAAAGATGGCTCACAACAATAATAACCCGATTTTTGTAACAATAACTATGTACAATTATTGCAGACAATCCGCACTTGGGATGGGCGCCCAGCATCCACTACGGACTACGAGAAATAGAATTATCGGTAAGTAAATTCTTATTTTCTCTGACGTCCTAGTGGATGCTGGGAACTCCGTAAGGACCATGGGGATTATACCAAAGCTCCCAAACGGGCGGGAGAGTGCGGATGACTCTGAAACACCGAATGAGAGAACTCCAGGTCCTCCTCAGCCAGGGTATCAAATTTGTAGAATTTAGCAAACGTGTTTGCCCCTGACCAAGTAGCTGCTCGGCAAAGTTGTAAAGCCGAGACCCCTCGGGCAGCCGCCCAAGATGAGCCCACTTTCCTTGTGGAATGGGCTTTTACAGATTTTGGCTGTGGCAGGCCTGCCACCGAATGTGCAAGCTGAATTGTACTACAAATCCAACGAGCAATAGTCTGCTTAGAAGCAGGAGCACCCAGCTTGTTGGGTGCATACAGGATAAACAGCGAGTCAGATTTTCTGACTCCAGCCGTCCTGGAAACATATTTTCAGGGCCCTGACTACGTCCAGCAACTTGGAGTCCTCCAAGTCCCTAGTAGCCGCAGGTACCACAATAGGCTGGTTCAAGTGAAACGCTGAAACCACCTTAGGGAGAAATTGAGGACGAGTCCTCAATTCTGCCCTGTCCGTATGAAAAATTAGGTAAGGGCTTTTATAGGATAAAGCCGCCAATTCTGAGACACGCCTGGCTGAAGCCAGGGCTAACAGCATTACCACTTTCCATGTGAGAACTGAAGCCAGTTCTTTCTGGAAGAAAATCGACAGGGCCGAAATTTGAACCTTAATGGACCCTAATTTTAGGCCCATAGACAGTCCTGTTTGCAGGAAATGCAGGAAACGACCCAGTTGAAATTCCTCTGTAGGGGCCTTCCTGGCCTCACACCACGCAACATATTTACGCCAAATACGGTGATAATGTTGCACGGTTACATCCTTCCTGGCTTTGATCAGGGTAGGGATGACTTCATCCGGAATGCCTTTTTCCTTCAGGATCCGGCGTTCAACCGCCATGCCGTCAAACGCAGCCGCGGTAAGTCTTGGAACAGACAGGGTCCCTGCTGGAGCAGGTCCTTTCTTAGAGGTAGAGGCCACGGGTCCTCCGTGAGCATCTCTTGAAGTTCCGGGTACCAAGTCCTTCTTGGCCAATCCGGAGCCACGAGTATAGTCCTTACTCCTCTCCTTCTTATGATTCTCAGTACCTTGGGTATGAGAGGCAGAGGAGGGAACACATACACTGACTGGTACACCCACGGTGTTACCAGAGCGTCCACAGCTATTGCCTGAGGGTCCCTTGACCTGGCGCAATATCTGTCTAGTTTTTTGTTGAGGCGGGACGCCATCATGTCCACCTTTGGTTTTTCCCAACGGTTCACAATCATGTGGAAGACTTCTGGGTGAAGTCCCCACTCCCCCGGGTGGAGGTCGTGTCTGCTGAGGAAGTCTGCTTCCCAGTTGTCCACTCCCGGAATGAACACTGCTGACAGTGCTATCACATGATTTTCCGCCCAGCGAAGAATCCTTGCAACTTCTGCCATTGCCCTCCTGCTTCTTGTGCCGCCCTGTCTGTTTACGTGGGCGACTGCCGTGATGTTGTCCGACTGGATCAACACCGGCTGACCCTGAAGCAGAGGCCTTGCTTGACTTAGGGCATTGTAAATGGCCCTTAGTTCCAGGATATTTATGTGAAATGACGTTTCCATGCTTGACCACAAGCCCTGGAAATTTCTTCCCTGTGTGACTGCTCCCCAGCCTCTCAGGCTGGCATCCGTGGTCACCAGGACCCAGTCCTGAATGCCGAATCTGCGGCCCTCTAGAAGATGAGCACTCTGCAACCACCACAGGAGAGACACCCTTGTCCTTGGAGACAGGGTTATCCGCTGATGCATCTGAAGATGCGATCCGGACCATTTGTCCAGCAGATCCCACTGAAAAGTTCTTGCGTGGAATCTGCCGAATGGAATCGCTTCGTAAGAAGCCACCATTTTTCCCAGGACCCTTGTGCATTGATGCACTGACACTTGGCCTGGTTTTAGGAGGTTCCTGACTAGCTCGGATAACTCCCTGGCTTTCTCCTCCGGGAGAAACACCTTTTTCTGGACTGTGTCCAGAATCATCCCTAGGAACAGCAGACGTGTCGTCGGAATCAGCTGCGATTTTGGAATATTTAGAATCCACCCGTGCTGTCGTAGTACTACTTGAGATAGTGCTACTTCGACCTCTAACTGTTCCCTGGACCTTGCCCTTATCAGGAGATCGTCCAAGTAAGGGATAATTAAGACGCCTTTTCTTCGAAGAAGAATCATCATTTCGGCCATTACCTTGGTAAAGACCCGGGGTGCCGTGGACAATCCAAACGGCAGCGTCTGAAACTGATAGTGACAGTTCTGTACCACAAACCTGAGGTACCCTTGGTGAGAAGGGCAAATTGGGACATGGAGGTAAGCATCCTTGATGTCCAGAGACACCATATAGTCCCCTTCTTCCAGGTTCGCTATCACTGCTCTGAGTGACTCCATCTTGAATTTGAACCTTTGTATGTAAGTGTTCAAGGATTTCAGATTTAAAATAGGTCTTACCGAGCCGTCCGGCTTCGGTACCACAAACAGCGTGGAATAATACCCCTTTCCCTGTTGTAGGAGGGGTACCTTGATTATCACCTGCTGGGAATACAGCTTGTGAATGGCTTCCAATACCGCCTCCCTGTCGGAGGGAGACGTTGGTAAAGCAGACTTCAGGAACCGGCGAGGGGGAGACGTCTCGAATTCCAATTTGTACCCCTGAGATACTACCTGCAGGATCCAGGGGTCCACTTGCGAGTGAGCCCACTGCGCGCTGAAATTCTTGAGACGACCCCCCACCGTACCTGAGTCCGCTTGTAAGGCCCCAGCGTCATGCTGAGGACTTGGCAGAAGCAGGGGAGGGCTTCTGTTCCTGGGAAGAGGCTGCCTGCTGCAGTCTTTTTCCCCTTCCTCTGCCCCGGGGCAGATATGAGTGGCCTTTTGCCCGCTTGCCCTTATGGGGACGAAAGGACTGAGCCTGAAAAGACGGTGTCTTTTTCTGCTGAGAGGTGACCTGGGGTAAAAAGGTGGATTTCCCAGCCGTTGCCGTGGCCACCAGGTCCGATAGACCGACCCCAAATAACTCCTCCCCTTTATACGGCAATACTTCCATATGCCGTTTGGAATCCGCATCACCTGACCACTGTCGCGTCCATAACCCTCTTCTGGCAGAAATGGACAGCGCACTTACTCTTGATGCCAGAGTGCAAATATCCCTCTGTGCATCTCGCATATATAGAAATGCATCCTTTAAATGCTCTATAGTCAATAATATACTGTTCCTGTCCAGGGTATCAATATTTTCAGTCAGGGAATCCGACCAAGCCACCCCAGCACTGCACATCCAGGCTGAGGCGATTGCTGGTCGCAGTATAACACCAGTATGTGTGTATATACTTTTTAGGATATTTTCCAGCTTCCTATCAGCTGGCTCCTTGAGGGCGGCCGTATCAGGAGACGGTAACGCCACTTGTTTTGATAAGCGTGTGAGCGCCTTATCTACCCTAGGGGGTGTTTCCCAACGCGCCCTAACCTCTGGCGGGAAAGGGTATAATGCCAATAATTTTTTAGAAATTAGCAGTTTTTTATCGGGGGAAACCCACGCTTCATCACACACCTCATTTAATTCATCTGATTCAGGAAAAACTACGGGTAGTTTTTTCACACCCCACATAATACCCTTTTTTGTGGTACTTGTAGTATCAGAAATGTTCAAAACCTCCTTCATTGCCGTGATCATGTAACGTGTGGCCCTACTGGAAAATACGTTTGTTTCCTCACCGTCGACACTGGAGTCAGTGTCCGTGTCTGGGTCTGTGTCGACCATCTGAGGTAACGGGCGCTTTAGAGCCCCTGACGGTGTTTGAGACGCCTGGACAGATACTAACTGATTTGCCGGCTGTCTCATGTCGTCAACAGTCTTTTGTAAAGTGCTGACGCTATCACGTAATTCCTTCCATAAGACCATCCAGTCAGGTGTCGACTCCCTAGGGGGTGACATCACTATTACAGGCAATTGCTCCGCCTCCATACCATTTTCCTCCTCATACATGTCGACACAACGTACCGACACACAGCACACACACAGGGAATGCTCTGATAGAGGACAGGACCCCAATAGCCCTTTGGGGAGACAGAGGGAGAGTTTGCCAGCACACACCAGAGCGCTATATATATATATATATACACAGGGATAACCTTATATAAGTGTTTTTCCCTTATATAGCTGCTGTATTGATTAATCTGCCAAATTAGTGCCCCCCCTCTCTTGTTTTACCCTGTTTCTGTAGTGCAGGACTGCAGGGGAGAGCCAGGGAGCTTCCCTCCAACGGAGCTGTGAGGGAAAATGGCGCTTGTGTGCTGAGGAGATAGGCTCCGCCCCCTTCTCGGCGGCCTTTCTCCCGCTTTTTTAAGGAAAAACTGGCAGGGGTTAAATGCATCCATATAGCCCAGGAGCTATATGTGATGTATTTTTTGCCATCTAAGGTGTTTTTATTGCGTCTCAGGGCGCCCCCCCCCAGCGCCCTGCACCCTCAGTGACCGCAGTGTGAAGTGTGCTGAGAGCAATGGCGCACAGCTGCGGTGCTGTGCGCTACCTTATTGAAGACAGGACGTCTTCTGCCGCCGATTTCCCGGACCTCTTCAGTCTTCTGGCTCTGTAAGGGGGCCGGCGGCGCGGCTCTGGGACCCATCCATGGCTGGGCCTGTGATCGTCCCTCTGGAGCTAATGTCCAGTAGCCTAAGAAGCCCAATCCACTCTGCACGCAGGTGAGTTCGCTTCTTCTCCCCTTAGTCCCTCGGTGCAGTGAACCTGTTGCCAGCAGGACTCACTGAAAATAAAAAACCTATACTTAAACTTTTTCACTAAGCAGCTCAGGAGAGCCACCTAGTGTGCACCCTTCTCGTTCGGGCACAAAAATCTAACTGAGGCTTGGAGGAGGGTCATAGGGGGAGGAGCCAGTGCACACCAGGTAGTCCTAAAGCTTTTACTTTTGTGCCCAGTCTCCTGCGGAGCCGCTATTCCCCATGGTCCTTACGGAGTTCCCAGCATCCACTAGGACGTCAGAGAAATATTATATATATATATATATATATACACACATACACACACACACACACACACTTATTTTAAATAAAGAGTAACCCCAACAATTTCTGAGCAGTTTTTCGGCACAAAAACCATCAATTAAGTGGTTAAGGTTATGAAACTTGTGAAGACATCAGCTACAACATAACCAAATGTACAAGGAATGCTAGAACGGAGAAAATTTTTAAGGAGATTCTATTAAAACGTATTCTTAATTAACTAAACAATGATAAAACACAACTGGAGACATAGTAAAAAATGAACTACACATTTAAAATATTTAATGCACTGCTGGCAGAATATTCAGTGCACTCCCTGCTGGCACAGTGGTGAGACAGAACCACAGCAGAGGGAACAGAAGTACTGACTGAAAGAGGAATATTCAGGAGAACAGAGGAAACAAAGTTATATATAGTCACACTTGAGACCAACTTTCTTATTAGAAATAACTATATAATACAAAAGAGAATGCTGATTAACGATTTCATTGTGTAACCAGTGAGACAACAGTTTGCCTGTCAAATAAATGTACCATCCAATGCAGACATCTGGACAGGCTAGAGGGCATCCTGAGTGGATAGTACAAAACCAGTCCATGGTGTATAACGGACAACCGATATTTCACACCTATCTCGCACAAAAAATAAATAAATATGAAACGCAAAAAAAAAAAAAAAAAAAACACACCCCAACACAATTCCCCCCCCCACCAAAAAAGAAAAAAACCCAAATGACAAAAACAGCAAATTGAAAAAGGTAGAAAGGATGAATGCTTTTAGCACACTCCAGGGGCTGCACCCGCCAATAGTTCTTTCACACATACCTCTCATGGTACAACATGGACAATACCTCTTGCCATCACACGACCCAGGGAAAAAGGATGGCGTGAGTACTGTTTAATAGGGCAGCACTTCTAAGAGAAATTGTTTCATCAGTCTGTTATTGCGGTCTTAAAGTACTTGAAAAAACTGTTTTTGTCCTCTAGGCAAAATATGCCAGCGCAGAAATTCAGTTTCAGTTCACTTCTGAGGAAGAGGATCTAGATGATACATCTGTTTGCCTTCGGTAAGACATCTTCAAAGCAAAACTTTAAAACACTGTTCAAGATTAATTTAAATAGAAACCTTTATGGACATAAGTGATGAGAGGATAGAAAACATCATTGGACGTACGGCCTTGGCTTCAGAATTAATTTGCCCGTCTGCATAAAAACAAAAAGATCAATTAGTTTGTACACTTTAAAACAATGTATTCTAGGATTTGCATTAAATAGACCATGTGAAAACATTAAAAGATCTCCTTGTACTGAGGATGAGTTAAGGCCCATACACACTGGGCGATGTTGAGCTGAAAGCATCTCACTTTTGGTGTGTTGAGCTGCTTTCAGCTCAAAGCCGCCCAGTGTGTATGCCCCGTCGATGAGCGCTGATGCGCGCTCCCGCTTCATCGCCAGCGGCCGCCATTCATCTACTGGTATTACCAGTAGATGAACGGCGGGGTGAGCGGCTTTCCATAGCGTCCTGCTATGGAAAGCCGCTCACCCCCGCTGACATCGCTGGGCAGGGGGGACAAGCGCTCAGTGTGTATGCAGTGAGCGCTTTTCAGCCCAGCGATGTCAGCCATCATCGCTGTGCATACACACTGGGCAAAAACGCCCAATGTGTATGCACCTTTAGAGTTGCACGTTGGTTTGCTAACATGCACCTGGGTACCTACATATGCATGGAAATAGATCTGCTTGTATTTAGAGTTGTATTACATTGGGCATTTTTCAACTCTACATATAGATGTAAACAACGTACGAGTTCATACTTAGCAAATGTAGAACTTGCAACTACTTTGCAAAGAACAGAAAATAAAGGAGATGGGGGCTAATAATAATTCACATTTCAAATGCTACCATAAAATAAGAATTTACTTACCGATAATTCTATTTCTCGTAGTCCGTAGTGGATGCTGGGGACTCCGTCAGGACCATGGGGATTAGCGGGCTCCGCAGGAGACAGGGCACATCTAAAAAGCTTTTTAGGTCACATGGTGTGTACTGGCTCCTCCCCCTATGACCCTCCTCCAAGCCTCAGTTAGGTACTGTGCCCGGACGAGCGTACACAATAAGGAAGGATCTTGAATCCCGGGTAAGACTCATACCAGCCACACCAATCACACCGTACAACTTGTGATCTGAACCCAGTTAACAGTATGATAACAAAACGAAGTAGCCTCCGAAAAGATGGCTCACAACAATAGTAATAACCCGATTTTTGTAACAATAACTATGTACAAGCATTGCAGACAATCCGCACTTGGGATGGGCGCCCAGCATCCACTACGGACTACGAGAAATAGAATTATCGGTAAGTAAATTCTTATTTTCTCTAACGTCCTAGTGGATGCTGGGGACTCCGTCAGGACCATGGGGATTATACCAAAGCTCCCAAACGGGCGGGAGAGTGCGGATGACTCTGCAGCACCGAATGAGAGAACTCCAGGTCCTCCTTAGCCAGAGTATCAAAATTTGTAAAATTTTACAAACGTGTTCTCCCCTGACCACGTAGCTGCTCGGCAAAGTTGTAATGCCGAGACTCCTCGGGCAGCCGCCCAGGATGAGCCCACCTTCCTTGTGGAATGGGCATCTACATATTTCGTCTGTGGCAGGCCTGCCACAGAATGTGCAAGCTGAATTGTACTACAAATCCAGCGTGCAATAGACTGCTTAGAAGCATGAGCACCCAGCTTGTTGGGTGTAGACAGTATAAACAGCAAGTCAGACTTTCTGACTCCAGCCGTCCTAACTATATATATATATATATATATATATTTTTAGGGCCCTGACCACGTCTAGTAACTTGGAGTCCTCCAAGTCCCTAGTAGCCGCAGGCACCACAAGAGGTTGTTTCAGGTGAAAACGCTGACACCCCTTCATGAAGAAACTGGAGACGAGTCCCAGTTCTGTCCTGTTCAAATGGAAAATTTTAATATGGGCTTTTGTAAGACAAAGCCGCCCATTCTGACAATCGCCTGGCCGAGGCCAGGGCTAACAACATGGTCACTTCCCATGTGAGATATTTGTCAACAGCATGGTCACTTTCCATGTGAGATATTTCAAATCCACAGATTTGAGCGGTTCAAACCAATATGATTTTAAGAAATCCCAACACTATGTTGAGATCTCACGGTGCCCCTAGGGGCACAAAAAAGCTGTATATGCAATACATCCTTTACAATCTGGACTTCAGGAACAGAAGTCAATTCTTTCTGGAAGAAAATCTACAGGGCCGAAATTTAAATGTTAATGAACCCCAATTTGAGGTCCAAAACACTCCTGTTTTCAGGAAGTGTAGAAATCGACCTAGTTGAATTTCCGTCGTGGAGCCTTCCTGGCCTCACCCACGCAACATATTTTCACCACATGTGGTGATGACGTTGTGCGGTCACCTCCTTCCTGGCTTTGACCAGGGTAGGTATGACCTCTTATGGAATGCCTTTTCCCCTCAGGATCCGGCATTCAACCGCCATGCCGTCAAACGCAGCCGCGGTAAGTCTTGGAATAGACATGGTACTTGCTGAATCAAGTCCCTTCTTAGCTCCCCAGGCCCTTAGTCCTCTGTGAGCATTTCTTGAAGTTCCGGGTACCAAGTCCCTCTTGGCCAATCCGGAGCCACTAGTATAGTTCATACTCCTCTATGTCTTATAATTCTCAATACCCTGGTTATGAGAAACAGAGGAGGGAACACATACACAGACTGGTACACCCACGGTGTTACCAGAACATCCACAGCTATCGCCTGAAGGTCTCATGACCTGGCAGAATACCTGTCCCGTTTTTGTTCGGGCGGGACGCCATCATGTCCACCTTTGGTCTTTGCCAACGGTCCACAATCATGTTGAAAAACTTCCCTATGAAGTTTCCACTCTCCCGGGTGGAGGTCATGCCTGCTGAGGAAGTCTGCTTCCCAGTCGTCCACTCCCGGAAAGAACACTGCTGACAGTGCTATCACATGATTTTCCGCCTAGCGAAAAATCCTTGCAGTTTTCACTGCCCTCCTGCTTCTTGTGCCGCCCTTCTGTTTACGTGGGCGACTGCCGTGATGTTATCCCACTGGATCAATACCGGCTGACCTTGAAGCAGAGGTCTAGCTAAGTTTAGAGCATTATAAATTTGCTCTAAGCTTATTTATGCGGAGAGAATTCTCCAGACTTAATCACACTTCCCTGGAAATTTTTTCCCTGTGTGACTGTTCCCCAGCCTCTCAGGCTGGCCTCCGTGGTCACCGGCATCCAATCCTGAATGCCGAATCTGCGGCCCTCTAGAAGATGAGCACTCTGTAATCACCACAGGAGAGACACCCTTTTCCTTGGATATAGGGTTATCCGCTGATGCATCTGAGGATGCGATCCGGACCATTTGTCCAGCAGATCCCACTGAAGAGTTCTTGCGGGAAATCTGCCGAATGGAATTGCTTCGTAATAAGCCACCATTTTTACCAGGACTCTTGTGCAATGATGCACTGACACTTTTCCTGGTTTTAGGAGGATCCCGATTAGCTCGGATAACTCCCTGGTTTTCTCCACTGGGAGAAACACGTTTTTCTGGACTGTGTCCAGAATCTTCCCTAGGAACAGTAGACGTGTCGTCGGAAAAAGCTGCGATTTTGGAATATTTAGAATCCACTCGTGCTGTCGTAGAACTACTTAAGATAGTGCTACTCCGACCTCCAACTGTTCTCTGGACCTTGCCCTTATCAGGAAAGCGTCCATGTTTCTTTTAAGAAAAATCACCATTCCGGCCATTACCTTGGTAAAGACCCGGGGCGCCGTGGACCATCCAAACGGCAGCGTCTGAACTGATAGTGACAGTTCTGTACCAGGAACCTGAAGTACCCTTGGTGAGAAGGGCAAATTTGGACCTGTAGGTAAACGTCCCTGATATCCAGTGACATCATATCGTCCCCTTCTTCCTGGTTCGCTATCACTGCTCCGAGTGACTCCATCTTGATTTGAACGCTTGTATGTAAGTGTTCAAATATTTCAGATCTCACCGAGCCGGTTGGCTTCAGTACCACAATATAGTGTGGAATACTACCCCCTTCCTTGTTGTAAGAAGGGTACTTTGATTATCACCTGCTGGGAATACAGCCTGTGAATTGTGTGAGGGGGAGACGTCTCGAATTTCCAATGTACACCTGGGATATTACATGTAGGATCCCGGAGTTCCCTTGCGAGTGTTGCTGAAACTCTTGAGATGACCCCCTACCGCACCTGAGTCCGCTTGTACGGCCCCAGCGTTATGCTGCGGACTTGGCAGAAGCCGTGAGGAGCTTCTGTTCCTGGGAATGAGCTGCTTGCTGCAGTCTTCTTCCCTTTCCTCTCCCCCTGGGCAGATATGACTGGCCTTCGCCCGCCTGCCCGTATGGGGACGAAAGGACTGAGACTGAAAAGACTGTGTCCTTTTCTGCCAATATGTGACTCGGGGTAACAAAAGGTGGATTTTTCAGCTGTTGCCATGGCCACCAGGTCCAATGGACCGCCCCTTTATACGGCAATACTTCCATATGCCGTCTGGAATCTGCCTCACCTGACCACTGTCGTGTCTTCGTCTGGCAGATATGTACATCACATTTACTCTTGATGCCAGAATGCAAATATGCCTCTGCGCATCACACATATATAGAAATGCATCCTTAAAATGCTCTATAGACAATAAAATCCTGTCCCTGTCAAGGGTATCAAAATTTTCAGTCAGGAAATCCGACCAAGCCCCCTCAGCGCTGCACATCCAGGCTGAGGCGATTGCTGGTCGTAGTATAACACCAGTATGTGTGTATATACTGTTATGATATTTTCCAGCTTCCTATCAGCTGGCTCCTTGAGGGCGGCCGTATCTGGAAACGGTAACGCCATGTTTTTTATAAGCGTGTGAGCGCCTTGTCCACCCTAAGGTGTGTTTTCCAACTCGCCCTTACTACTGGCGGGAAAAAGGGTATACCGCCCATAACTTTCTGTCGGAGGAACCCCACGTATCATCACACACTTCATTTAATTTATCTGATTTAGGCAAAACTACAAGTAGTTTTTTCCCACCCTACAAAATACCCTTATTTGTGGTACTTGTGGTATCAGAAATACGTAACACCTCCTTCATTGCCCTTAACATGTAACTTGTGGCCCTAAAGGAAAAATACGTTTGTTTCTTCACCGTCGACACTGGGGTCAGTGTCCGTGTCAGTGTCTGTCGACCGACTGAGGTAAATGGGCGTTTTTACAAGCCCCTGACGGTGTCTGAGACGCCTGGACCGATACTAATTTGTCCGCCGGCTGTCTCATGTCGTCAACCGGCTTGCAGCGTGTTGACATTATCACGTAATTCCATAAGTAAGCCATCCATTCTGGTGTCGACTCCCTAGAGAGTGACATCACCATTACAGGCAATTTTCTCCGTCTCCTCACCAACATTTTCCTCATACATGTCGACACACACGTACCGACCTACAGCACACACATACAGGGAATGCTCTGATAGAGGACAGGACCCACTAGCCCTTTGGGGAGACAGAGGGAGAGTTTGCCAGCACACACCAAAAGCGCCATAATGTATATAACAACCCTAGAAGGTGTTGTTTCTATATATGGGCTCTTAATATATAATTATATCGCCAATTTATGCCCCCCTTCTCTTTAACCCTGTTTCTGTAGTGCAGGGGAGAGTGGGAGCCTTCCTCACCAGCGGAGCTGGTCAGGAAAATGGCGCTGAGTGCTGAGGAGAATAAGCTCCGCCCCTTTCACGGCGGGCTTTTCTCCCGGTTATTAGGAAAACTGGCCTGGGTTAAATACATACATATAGCCTTAATGGCTATATGTGATGTATTTATTTGCCAAATAGGTATTTATATTGCTGCCCAGGGCGCCCCCAGCAGCGCCCTGCACCCTCCGTGACCGTGTCAGTGAGCCGTGTAGCAACAATGGCGCACAGCTGCAGTGCTGTGCGCTACCTCTCTGAAGACTGTGAAGTCTTCTGCCGCCTGTTTCCGGACCTCCGTTCCGCCGTCTTTCTTCAGCGTCTGTAAGGGGGATCGGCGGCGCGGCTCCGGGACGAACCCCAGGCTGACCTGTGTTCCGACTCCCTCTGGAGCTCAGTGTCCAGTAGCCTAAAACTTCAATCCTCCTGCACGCAGGTGAGTTGCAAGTCTCTCCCCTAAGTCCCTCGTTGCAGTGATCCTGTCGCCAGCAGGAATCACTGATTAGAAACCTAAAAAAAAACTTTACTAAACAGCTCCTTAAGAGAGCCATCCAGTTTGCACCCTTCTCGGACGGGCACAAAAACCTAACTGAGGCTTGGAGGAGGGTCATAGGGGGAGGAGCCAGTACACACCATGTGACCTAAAAAGCTTTTTAGATGTGCCCTGTCTCCTGCGGAGCCCGCTAATCCCCATGGTCCTGACGGAGTCCCCAGCATCCACTAGGACGTTAGAGAAAATACATTGTACTGCACCCCAATCCATCTCTAGAAGAAGGGGCCACATTTGCTACTACGTGCATTTTGCCAACAGTCACTTGTGAGCTTGATTCTGAGTTGTGCGCAAGTCCCCTTTGCGTCTGGATCTTGCGTTTTCTAACAGCTGCGCATGCGTCAGAGCCTGCATATGCAACTACAGATGATTCAGAGTTGTATGCATCACAGCTACGTCTCCACTTCTGGCTGAGTGGGTGAACCCGAGTGACGATGGAGTGTTCACACATAGTATAAGTGTGCCACAAGCGTGCAGATGGAATTGTAGGCTATTCGATCTGAAATCAGTTCTGCATACAGATGGCTCTGATATCTTGCACCAATATACGGGTTAGTGCACATGTGCGCTGATAGTGAGACAGTGATGGTAGCCACTTTCACAAGCTGATGACTAGGGGGGAGGTGCAACTGCATGGGTTCTGCCAGCCAGGGGCGTATTAAGAAAGGCGGGGGCCCGTGTGCAGTCTCCGTCTGGGCACCCCTCCTCTTTAGCAGTGGCACTTACTCACTAGGTGGTGCACAGGTCTCCGGGAAAATGGTGCACATGAGCAAAATGCTGGGAAAATGTCCACCACGCCATTTTCCTGAAGACCAGCACACCATCTAACGCTCAGAGTCACTGTCAGTGCTGCGGGACTCCAGACAGGTAAGTATTTAAGAAAATGGGTGCGAGGCACCCCCCTCTGGACCCAGGGGCTGCATGCACCGAATCCATTATAGATATGACACTGCTTCAAACTCTGAATACAGGTCAAGAGGCATATATTGTTTTTTTTTCCTGTAAACATAAAATGTGGGTAAATTGGGTATGACACTAAATCAGGGGGAAACCCCTCTGTATACACCACATGGGGTAACACATACATCATCACATGACATGTTGTATTCCGCCAGTACTGTTCGACATCGTGCTGCTATTCTGAACAATTAGGTCAAAGAAAATGATAACTTGTATGTGCCAAAGATCAAAACATAAAACAACTAAACCTATAGGCTTACACATACTAGCTGTGTTCTTTCAGTGTAAGACTATAGTATTATTACATTTTATTGTGCCACAAGCGTTTTGCAGCACCGTACATACGACACATTAGAACAATACAAGGTACATACAAACTAAAACAGAGCACAGGTAACCGTTGGCACCACAGTTCTCAGTACACAGTGGAGCCGAGATGTAAGGAAGTACAGAAAACAATCTTGAAGCCTCATACACTTTACTACTTGCACAGTCAACACATGGAATATATTTTAACTGTATTTACGGTCCTTACATCTATGTTGCAAATGAATGAACGAATACACTCACATGAATATTCAAGCGCTCAGTGTGTATACAGTGAGCGCTTTTCAGCCCAGCGATGTCAGCCATCATCGCTGTGCATACACACTGTGCATACACACACGCTGTGCATACACACATACATATGTATGTACATGCAGATTAGCTCATAAATTCTTAGATACAATATTTGCATCTACATGTGGAATAATAAGGAGGTAGGACTGGGAATTATAAGCAGCACTCAAATAGAAAACCACTGCAGAGCGCATACATGCATATGGTCTATTCCACAATTCCATACCCTCCAACATGACCCATTCCATTAGGTACAAAATGTTCTGTGTACCTGGAAATCCCTCTTAATTTATTATTGCCATCACCTGTGTAGAAACACCTTATCATTTAACTAGTTCAACACAGGTGATGGCAATCATAAATTATGAGGGAAGTCCAGGAACAGAGCATTTTGTAACTAATGTAATGGGTCATGTTGGAGGATATGCAATTCAGTAGCATCTATTACCTTCAAAACAAGTCCTGGTCTGGGCCATGCTCCCTTCAGTACTGTAGCTAACTGGCTGGGCTAGAAAAGATTACGCGGTTCTCTTCACTGTTAGGTGAGACTAGAGCTCATTTACCAAGATAGTATGAAGGGCAAAATTTGCATCAAACCAACTAAGGGCAGACACTGCTCATTGTTTACTGCTTGTGACAGAGATTGAGCAAAATAAAGGAACATTTCACCTACCATAGTACCTGGAAATGTGCGCAGCCAGCACCTTGTGACTACATTTTGAATCTGCCCCTAGATCATGCTTGCCTACCTGACCCTCTCCATGAGGGAGAAAATGCTCTGTTCCTGGACTTTCCTGGTAATGTATGATTGCCATCACCTGTGGTGAGCTAGTTAATTGATAAGAAAGGTGTTTCACCACAGGTGATGGCAATCATACATTACCAGGAAAGTCCAGGAACAGAGCATTTTCTCCCTCATGGAGAGGGTCAGGTAGGCAAGTATGCCCTAGATACACTTTGGGGCAGATGTATTAAGCTTGGAGAAGTGATAAATGGAAGGTGATAACGCACCAGCCAATCAGCTCCTAACTGACCTTTTTTCAAACCTGTAGTGATTGGCTGGTGCATAATCACCTTCCACTTATCACTGCTTTATCACTTCTCCAGGCTTAATACATCTGCTCCTTTGTGCCTAAATGCAGTGGTAGTAAGTTTCTCTAGAGAGCTGCTAAATATTATTGCAGACTTAAGGGCCCTACAGACACGACGATCGGCCGCCGAGATGCCCGACGGCGGATTTGGCCAACGGGCGACCCGGCGGCAGGGGGGCAGAGACGGGGGGGGGGGGGGGGGAGTGAAGTTCCTTCACTCGTCCAGTCACCCGGCTTCATAGACGTGCAGGCAACTATGGACGAGATCATCCATATTGGCCTGCATGCACAGCCGACGGGGCACCAGCGATGAACGAGCGCGGTGCCGCGCATCGTTCATCACTGGGGCCTCCACACTGAAAGATATGACCGGTATCTCGTTCAATAATGAACGAGATCGTTCATATCTTTCAGTCAGGTCGACGAGTGTGTAGGGCCTATAAGCCAAATTGTGAAATGAAACTAGATTGCTCTCACTTACTGAATAGCTTATGTCATTATGGAGGCCAATGAGAGCTATCAATATATCACCCCTGTATCAGAGTGTATTAGTACCGGGTAACTCATTCGCAACTGTTGTTAACAAAACCCCCAATAATGCCACTGTGACCGGCACGGAAAGCACACAATGTGATTCTCTGTGAATCACATCATTAAATCCCGATTCACCCACATCACTGGGTACATGAGCAAATCTGGAGGCTGGCCCGCTCCTCCTGACCACAAGGAAAGCTTCCTGAAATACAGGGGTCAGTAGGCATGTAGGTCTGTCCTTCTCATATTACTTATAAACACCATGATCATAGTAAAAGGATACATTGATGGGGCCACCACTCTTTTGTGTATACCAGCAAAAAACAGACCTATTAGCGTTATGCAGCTAATGGTAAAGAACGGGTGATTCCACAAAGATGTGAAGAAAGATACCTGCAAAATGAGAATGTAACACCTATTATGGCAAAAGCTGGAAGAAACAGAGCACAGTATATGTTGCATATGTTGATGTGAGGGGAATGCGTTTAGCACTCCGATGGATGGGATGACAGCGGTCATGTGACCGGCGTTGGTATACCAACAGCCCTATGGTAAGTATTGAGGACACTAATAGTGCTGGGGCCCTGTGGGGGGGGGGGGGGGTATGGTTATTTGAACACTAAGGGGGATATTCATTTAGACTATCTATATTTTTAGGAGGGAAAAAAAAAAGTAAAAAATTTCACCTGATGGTTAGTGTCTGTGTCTGGCAATTCAATTAACCACCGTTTTTTTTTCTCTTGAAAATGTTTACATTTGTGGGTGAAAACACATAAGATCTATAGGTTTACGCTGCCGCAGTGCCAACTGGGCTAATTGGTGCTGCTTTTCAGGGATTTGTGTTATCACCTGCCACAATTGAATATCCCTGGGGGGGGGGGGGGGGTCAATCAGCGGCAGTAAATTACACAGTCTGATTGATCCCCCAATGGCTATCCAATTAGCCCCGAAAGCCTTCAGCCATTGGGGATATTTTCACCAGCCCAAAGGCAGGAGAAAAATAATCCCCGATAAATGACCAGTTATCATGAAAACACATGGGTCCGGGAACTTATCCCAGGTCATGTGTGTTTTTTCCCCCCCAAAAAACTGTAATTTTTTGTACTACTAAAATGGGCTACAATTGACTTGCTGGAAAATTGTGATAAAAGCCTGTTTTTTCGCTTGAAAATTTGAATGACCCCCATAGTGTTTATTCTTGCTCCCTGCACCTAATCAGTAGCTATAGCGATACATCACATATAAAATTGAGCTCATAATGCTAGGCTGCATGGTGCTAGAATGAACACGAGATACAGTTGTACCCTCACTTTTATGAATAGTGAGTACCATACCCAAGCGCGCTTAAAGGCTACAATTCAAAAACATAGCAATGGGAATACGCAATGTATTATAAGTAATAAAACATATATATACCTTCTGTGTGTCTGGGTCTATTAGCCAGTTCCATGCACCAGTTGTGGTACAAACAGATACTACAATGAGAATCACTAGTAAAAAGAGAAAAATAAGAATTTACTCACCGGTAATTCTATTTCTCGTAGTCCGTAGTGGATGCTGGGAACTCCGTAAGGACCATGGGGAATAGACGGGCTCCGCAGAAAAGATTAGGTACTATCTGGTGTGCACTGGCTCCTCCCTCTATGCCCCTCCTCCAGACCTCAGTTAAGGAAACTGTGCCCGGAAGAGCTGACACAACAAGGAAAGGATTTGGAATCCAGGGTAGACTCATACCAGCCACACCAATCACACTGTACAACTTGTGATAACCAAACCCAGTTAACAGTATGAACAATAACTGAGCCTCATTCAACGAATGGCTCATAACAATAACCCTTTAGTTACGCAATAACTATATACATGTATTGCAGAGAGTCCGCACTTGGGACGGGCGCCCAGCATCCACTACGGACTACGAGAAATAGAATTAGAATTACCGGTGAGTAAATTCTTATTTTCTCTGACGTCCTAGTGGATGCTGGGAACTCCGTAAGGACCATGGGGATTATACCAAAGCTCCCAAACGGGCGGGAGAGTGCGGATGACTCTGCAGCACCGAATGAGCAAAGGCAAGGTCCTCCTCAGCCAGGGTATCAAACTTGTAGAATTTAGCAAATGTGTTTGAACCCGACCAAGTAGCAGCTCGGCAAAGCTGTAAAGCCGAGACCCCTCGGGCAGCCGCCCAAGAAGAGCCCACCTTCCTTGTAGAATGGGCTTTTACCGATTTAGGATGCGGCAATCCTGCCGCAGAATGAGCTTGCTGAATCGTGTTACAGATCCAGCGCGCAATAGTTTGCTTTGAAGCAGGAGCACCCAGCTTGTTGGGTGCATGCAGGATAAACAGCGAGTCAGTTTTCTTGACTCCAGCCGTCCTGGCTACATAGATTTTCAAAGCCCTGACTACATCTAGTAACTTGGAGTCCTCCAAGTCCCGAGTAGCCGCAGGCACCACAATAGGTTGGTTCAAATGAAACGCTGATACCACCTTAGGGAGAAATTGGGGACGAGTCCTCAATTCTGCCCTGTCCATATGGAAGATCAGATAAGGGCTTTTACATGACAAAGCCGCCAATTCTGACACACGCCTAGCCGAAGCTAAGGCCAATAGCATGACCACTTTCCACGTGAGATATTTTAGCTCCAAACCAGTGGGATTTCAGGAAATCAGTGGGATTTCAGGAAATCCAACACAACGTTAAGATCCCAAGGTGCCACTGGAGGCACAAAAGGGGGCTGAATATGCAGCACTCCCTTAACAAATGTCTGTACTTCAGGCAGTGAAGCCAGTTCTTTTTGAAAGAAAATAGATAGGGCCGAAATCTGGACCTTTATGGACCCCAATTTTAGGCCCATAGTCACTCCTGACTGTAGGAAGTGCAGGAATCGACCCAGCTGGAATTCTTCCGTAGGGGCCTTCCTGGCCTCACACCAAGCAACATATTTTCGCCATATACGGTGATAATGTTGTGCTGTCACGTCTTTCCTAGCCTTTATCAGCGTAGGAATCACTTCATCTGGAATGCCCTTTTCCGTTAGGATCCGGCGTTCAACCGCCATGCCGTCAAACGCAGCCGCGGTAAGTCTTGGAAAAGACAGGGCCCCTGCTGTAACAGGTCCTGTCTGAGAGGCAGAGGCCATGGGTCCTCTGAGATCATTTCTTGTAGTTCTGGGTACCAAGTTCTTCTTGGCCAATCCGGAACGATGAGTATAGTTCTTACTCCTCTCTTTCTTACTATCCTCAGTACCTTGGGTATGAGAGGAAGAGGAGGGAACACATAAACCGACTGGTACACCCACGGTGTCACTAGTGCATCCACAGCTATCGCCTGAGGGTCCCTTGACCTGGCGCAATATTTTTTTAGCTTTTTGTTGAGGCGGGACGCCATCATGTCCACCTGTGGCCGTTCCCAACGGTTTACAATCTGCGTGAAGACTTCTGGATGAAGTCCCCACTCTCCCGGGTGGAGGTCGTGCCTGCTGAGGAAGTCTGCTTCCCAGTTCTCCACTCCCGGAATGAACACTGCTGACAGTGCTAGCACGTGATTCTCCGCCCATCGGAGAATCCTTGTGGCTTCTGCCATTGCCATCCTGCTTCTTGTGCCGCCCTGGCGGTTTACATGGGCGGCCGCCGTGATGTTGTCTGATTGAATCAGCACTGGTTGGTTTTGAAGCAGGGGCTCTGCTCGACTCAGGGCGTTGTAAATGGCCCTTAGTTCCAGTATATTTATGTGTAGGGAAGTCTCCTGACTTGACCACTGTCCTTGGAAGTTCCTTCCCTGAGTGACTGCCCCCCATCCTCGGAGGCTTGCATCCGTGGTCACCAGGACCCAGTCCTGTATGCCGAATCTGCGGCCCTCGAGAAGATGAGCACTCTGCAGCCACCACAGCAGAGACACCCTGGCCCTTGGGGACAGGGTGATCAACCAATGCATCTGAAGATGCGATCCGGACCATTTGTCTAACAGATCCCACTGAAAGATCCTTGCATGGAACCTGCCGAAGGGAATTGCTTCGTAAGAAGCCACCATCTTTCCCAGGACTCGCGTGCAGTGATGCACCGACACCTGTTTTGGTTTCAGGAGGTCCCTGACCAGAAATGACAATTCCTGGGCCTTCTCCACCGGGAGAAACACCTTCTTCTGTTCTGTGTCCAGAATCATGCACAGGAAGAGCAGACGCGTCGCAGGAATCAGCTGCGACTTTGGGATATTCAGAATTCAGCCGTGCTGTTGCAACACTTCCCGAGAGTGTGCTACGCTGACTAACAACTGCCCTCTGGACCTCGCCTTTATAAGGAGATCGTCCAAGTACGGGATAATTATAACTCCCTTCTTCCGAAGGAGTATCATCATTTCGGCCATTACCTTGGTAAATACTCTCGGTGCCGTGGACAGACCAAACGGCAACGTCTGGAATTGGTAATGACAATCCTGTACCACAAACCTGAGGTACTCCTGGTGAGGTGGGTAAATGGGGACATGCAAGTAAGCATCCTTGATGTCCAGCGACACCATAAAATCCCCCTCTTCCAGGCTTGCAATAACCGCCCTGAGCGATTCCATTTTGAACTTGAACCTTCTTATATAAGTGTTCAAGGATTTTAAATTAGAATGGGTCTCACCGAACCGTCTGGTTTCGGTACCACAAACATTGTGGAATAGTAACCCCGTCCCTGTTGAAGGAGGGGAACCTTGATTATCACCTGCTGGAGGTACAGCTTGTGAATTGCCGCCAGTACTACCTCCCTTTCCCTGGGAGCAGCTGGCAAGGCTGATTTGAGGTAACGGCGAGGGGGAGTCGCCTCGAACTCCAGCTTGTATCCCTGAGATACAATTTGTACAGCCCAGAGATCCACTTGTGAGCGAACCCACTGGTTGCTGAAGTTTCGGAGACGCGCCCCCACCGCACCCGGCTCCGCCTGTGGAGCCCCAGCGTCATGCGGTGGACTAAGAGGAAGCGGGGGAGGATTTTTGTTCCTGGGAACTGGCTGCCTGGTGCAGCTTCTTTCCTCTACCCCTGCCTCTGGGCAGAAAGGATGTGCCTCTGATCCGCTTGCCTTTCTGAGGCCGAAAGGACTGTACATGATAATACGGTGCTTTCTTAGGCTGTGAGGGAACCTGAGGCAAAAAAGTTGACTTCCCGGCTGTTGCCGTGGATACGAGGTCCGAGAGACCGTCCCCGAACAATTCCTCACCCTTATAAGGCAAAACCTCCATGTGCCTTTTAGAATCAGCATCACCTGTCCACTGCCGAGTCCATAATACTCTCCTGGCAGAAATGGACATTGCATTAATTCTAGATGCCAGCAGGCAAATGTCCCTCTGTGCATCCCGCATATATAAGACGACGTCTTTTATATGTTCTATGGTTAGCAAAATAGTATCCCTGTCAAGGGAATCAATGTTGTCTGACAGGGTATCAGACCATGCGGCTGCAGCACTACACATCCATGCTGAAGCAATAGTAGGTCTCAGTATAGTACCTGAGTGTGTATACACAGACTTCAGGATAGCTTCCTGCTTTCTATCCGCAGGCTCCTTTAGGGCGGCCGTATCCTGAGACGGCAGTGCCACCTTTTTTGATAAGCGTGTGAGCGCCTTGTCCACCCTAGGGGATGTTTCCCAACGTAACCTGTCCGTTGGCGGGAAAGGGTACGCCATCAGTAACCTCTTAGAAATCACTAGTTTCTTATCGGGGGAACTCCACGCTTCCTCACACAATTCATTTAATTCATCAGATGGGGGAAAAGTCACTGGCTGCTTTTTCTCCCAAACATAATACCCTTCTTGGTAGTAACCGGGTTAACATCAGAAATGTGCAATACATTTTTCATTGCAGTAATCATGCATCGGATGGCTTTTGTAGACTGTGCATTTGTCTCATCCTCATCTACACTAGAGTCAGACTCCGTGTCGACATCTGTGTCTACCATCTGAGCTAGCGGGCGTTTATGAGCCCCTGATGGCCTCTGAGACGCCTGGGCAGGCGCAGGCTGAGATCCCGGCTGTCCCAAGGCTGCTGCGTCATCGAACCTTTTATGTAAGGAGTTGACACTGTCTGTTAAGACCTTCCACATATCCATCCAACCCGGTGTCGGCCCCGTTGGGGGCGACACCACACTTATCTGCCCTTGCTCCGCCTCCACGTAACCCTCCTCATCAAACATGTCGACACAGCCGTACCGACACCGCACACACACAGGGAATGCTCTGACTGAGGACAGTACCCCACAAAGTCCTTTGGGGAGACAGAGAGAGAGTATGCCAGCACACACCACAGCACTATATAACACAGGGATTTACACTATAATGAGTGATTTTTCCCAATAGCTGCTTATTTTCCTATTTGCGCCTAAATTTATGTGCCCCCCCTCTCTTTTTTACCCTTTGTGTACAAGATACTGCAGGGGAGAGCCTGGGGAGCGTCCTTCCAGCGGAGCTGTGAAGAGAAAATGGCGCTGGTGTGCTGAGGAAGAAGGCCCCGCCCCCTCAGCGGCGGCCTTCTCCCGCGTTTTGTATAGCTTAATGGCGGGGTTTTTTACACATATACAGTTTTCCAGACTGTATTATGTGTATATATTGCTAAAAGGTATTCTTATTGCTGCCCAGGGCGCCCCCCCCCCCCCAGCGCCCTGCACCCTACAGTGACCGGTGTGTGGTGTGCAGTGGGAGCAATGGCGCACAGCTGCAGTGCTGTGCGCTACCTTAATTTAGACCGGAGTCTTCTGTCGCCGATTTCATCTCCTTTCTTCTGTCTTCTGGCTCTGCAAGGGGGACGGCGGCGCGGCTCCGGGAACGGACGATCGAGGTCAGTCCCTGTGTTCGAACCCTCTGGAGCTAATGGTGTCCAGTAGCCTAAGAAGCACAAGCTAGCTGCACGCAGGTAGGTTTGCTTCTCTCCCCTCAGTCCCTCGTAGCAGTGAGTCTGTTGCCAGCAGATCTTACTGAAAATAAAAAACCTAACAAATACTTTCTTTCTAGCAAGCTCAGGAGAGCCCACTAGGAGCACCCAGCTCTGGCCGGGCACAGATTCTAACTGAGGTCTGGAGGAGGGGCATAGAGGGAGGAGCCAGTGCACACCAGATAGTACCTAATCTTTCTTTTAGAGTGCCCAGTCTCCTGCGGAGCCCGTCTATTCCCCATGGTCCTTACGGAGTTCCCAGCATCCACTAGGACGTCAGAGAAATTAGATTTCTTTAACAAAATTAAGCTGGAAACTCCAAAATTACATATTGATAGACTTTTCTCACACATACAGTATATGACTGTCAGTTGTAGGGCCTTCTCCGCAAGCCTCTCGCATTGTATATGTAAAATGAATATAAAACATTGACCTTATCTCCCTTTACTCTCCCACCCGTCCTCTTCGCTCTGCTAATGCATGCCGACTCTCCTGTCTTCTGATTACTTCCACCCACTCCTATCTCCAAGATTTTTCACGTGCTGCTCCCTTACATTGGAATTCTCTACCAACTCTCCCTCAGACTCTCCACCTCTCTACAGAACTTTAAACGGGCTCTTAAGACCGACTTCTTTACCAAACCTAGCCAAATCTCAACCTAACCCTCTGTCACACGCTCAGTCTACCCTATCTGTGTCACCCCTGTCTGTCTACCCCTCCCCTTTGGAATGTAAGCTCTCACAAGTAGGGCCCTCTTCCCTCATGTGCTTATCCTTTTCTTACTTTAATAATCCTCAACTGCCCAAATCTTACAGTTTTCGGCCACCTTGATATCTCAGTGTCATCTACTGATGTAGTTATGCTTAGTTACCCTGTACTTGTCCTATATTGTCTTCAGCTGTAAGTCACTGTTTTCCTGTTTTGATTCTGTGCATATGTACTCTGTAATTGGCTGCTGCGAAACCCTTGTGGCCCCATATAAATAAAGGATAATAATAATAATAATAATAATAATAATATTTTTTTTTAAAAGGCCCCTTTAAGGCAGATTCTGTGTTGGGAGCACAGCAAAACAATCAAGTAACAGTGCACCTGGGTAAAACCATGCTGCACTGCAGGTGGACCTAGGTAACATGCAGAGAGATTTAGATGAGAGAGGGGCATGTCAAAAAGCAGGGCCTTACTCATTTTTGCTAGCAAACCAAAAAAGAATACCAATGGGCAAAACCATGTGCACTGCAGGTGGTGCAGATGTAACATGTGCAGAGAGAGTTAGATTTGGGTGGGGTGTGTCCAAACTCAGATCTAAATTGCAGTGTAAAAATAAAGCTGTCCAACATTAGTGGGCTACATGCAAAGAGAATAAATGTATTTGCAGCCCTCGCATTGCGACATAATTTGTCCAAATACAAAGTTGCCAACGCAAAATCAGGCCCATTGTTCACTTTCTATTATTATTACATTTTATTTATAAGGTGCCACAAGTGTTTTGCAGCACCGTACATACGGCAAACATTAGAACAATACAAGGTACACAGAGCTTAGCGTTACTGTAACAGAAAAACTAAAACAGAGCATCGGTAACAATTAGCAACAGTTCTCAGTATACACTACAGCTGAGAGGAAAGGAAGCAAAGGAGTAGTTGTCATACTACTGGGGGCAGGCAGCCATTGGAAGAGATAAACAGTAATGAGCGAGAGCAGATGCAGGTATAGACATTCGCTAAGTAGGCTGTAATTGAGGTGTGAGAGAAGAGGGTTGTGGGAACAGGAGGGAAGAGGGCCCTGCTCCAAAGAGCTCACTTTAAAATATATCTGTGGTCTACACAGTGAAGGGTGTGGTATGGCTGACCGGCGGTCAGGAGACCGAAGCCGGGATCCCGGCAGCATACAGACACCAGGATCCTGGGGGGGAGGGGCGAGTGCAGCAAGCCCCTTGCGGGCTCGGTCTATTCCCACTCTATGGGTAACGTGGACACCCACGACTGGAAATAGTCCCTGTTGGTCGGCATGCCGACCGTCGGGATAGTGAGGGGGCGGGATGTTGGTGGAGGTCATGTGACCGTCGGTCTCCTGACCGCCGGTCACATGAATACCACCCCACAGTGAAGTCAGTCATTTGGCAGGATGCCCCAGTATTCAAAACCACATAGCCTGTGAATTAGACAGGAGCTAGGACGAATATTTATGTGACCCTTAAACGCCCGCTATTTAATCTAGAAGTAAAATAAATCAAATATGGAAAGCCACTTACTTCTCCAGCGTCCAGTAGCGGGCTGTAAACACGATACATATTCAGTAAGTCTTCTCTCAAAAGCTTTCAGATCTAGAGGAAACAATGCATCAAATTAAAAATAAAGATGTATTGTATGATGTAGTATAAATAATGCTTAGTTCTACACCAAACTTGCCTACTTTTGAAAACTAGTTTCAGAGAGATAGCAGGTGGTAGTAGAATGTGGTGCGCCATTTAGGAGCGTGTCAGGTTCAGACCTAAGGGCATGTCTAGCGCCATCTCTCCATATCTATCGCCTCTCAGCGGTGTGGCCTGCAGCTGAGCTGCTGGATTCAGTATCTGTGTGTTTCCCAGTGTAAAGCTGGCCATACACTTATGCAACTTCTCGGAGGGGAGAAGTCGCATACGGTCACCCTTAAACCACCCAGCAGCAGGATCACACATGATACATCGTCTGCAAAAGGACTGCATACGATGTATCATATGCGACCCCAGCCAAGGCTGCCGGTACAATATATCTATAGTGCAGTACCTCCACTCTAGGGGCTCTGATCCGATGCTCACAGGACTGCGGATTGGATCGGAGGTAAAACACATGCGATTTGCCAGCTTTCATCCGATTTAACGGCCCGAAACGTCGGAATCGGATGAAATTGGGCAAAATCGCATTAGTGTATGGCATTCCTCCCAACTGTCCCTATTTTCGTGGGAAAGTCCTGCTTTTTTGGGACTGTCCCACTCGCAGGCCGCAGTGTCTCGTGGTGGGGGAAGGGGCAGTTGGGAGGCTCCTGTCAGTCACTAGAATGTCACTAGAATATTCACTAGAGACGGAGGGACAGGGGTCATGCCAGCAGCTCACAGAGCGCTGGTCATGCCCCCATAGTGATGGAAAACGGGGCGTGGCTCACGATCGCAGCAATCCCGCGAAGCTATGCCCCTTTTTGGGCACGCCATAGTGTCCCTCTTCAATGTTGGGAGGTATGCATGCCAGAATGGCCAATGGGCATGTGGGCCGAACCGGTCACTCAGAGAGCTGGGAAGGCCGCGTGCAGTGCAGCCTCCGGCTCTCTGGTTCCATGGTCTCCATGGAAATGGGGGCATGCCGCGAGTCCACGCCCACGGACTCGCAGCACGCCCCCAGCAACCGTCGCCATGGTAATGTGGGCATGACACAAGTCCACACCCCCATGACTCACAGCCCCCCGTGATTGCCAGGGCCGAATTAAGGCCCCAGTCCGTCGCTGGAGGTATGGAATGGGCACCTTAAGGAGTACCAGCATTGTGGAAAGTTTGTGGGCAACATGAGGTCACTTAATTTAATTTAAAAATCTCCTTGGACCCTTTGCTCCCACCTGTACCTACCCTGGTAACTTATACACAACAAATGAGAACTTGCATATACAGCTGTACAAATATCATTTATTCCTGGCTTCCTTTTTACACAAAGCCAAGACCCAAATGCTGACAGGAGAAAGAGAAGAAACTGGGTGCTGAGCGTCACAGGCATCACCTGCCCCCAGAGAGCACTCACTGACCGCCATGGATAGCAGTGTACTTTATTTAATTCCCTTACATTTTAACAGGCCACCGTGGGAAGGGTGGGGGGGAGAGAGGTCAATGCCATCCCCGCTGCTGAGACTGCCGCCGAGCACACTAACCTCTGCTCGGACCGCCTCTCAAGAGTGTGCACTGCCGGATGGCCACTGCTGCCCACAACCGCTCGATGGCTGGTGTTTAGGTAACATGATGTCATGACATTGTAACGTCCCCCATGCAGACCCCCTGGCATTTCCAGACTAGCGCATGTGCGGTGCAGATTTTCGTGGAGGGACACTGAAAAAACGGGAAGACTAGCATGGCTTGCGGGGCAGCGGGAGGCTCAATTAAAAACCGGGAGCCTCCCGCTGAAGGGTAGGCAAGCCAGTACTACACTAACATATAAAGAAATTCCATATTTACATTTGCTATACGAAGACATCACTGAGAAAGTTGTGGAATTTGCAGCGCAAGTTACAATCTCCTATATAATTGCCCAGATCTGTCTCTCTGTGACTGTGTGGCTAACGCTGGGCGGAGTCACAGTGATGGGTGGAGATAGAGCCATACAGTCACAGCATCTCCAGGGAGCTACACCATACCATGTGCCAACAGCAGCAGACTGAGGAAGAAGGTGCCCAATGACACTACCAATCTACAGGATCTTCCGCTGCCTGGCGCAGCCCTACGCCGACAGTCCCTGTAGTTTACGGATCTCCCGTTCCGCCTCCTGCCCGCCACGGACACTTTCATCTCTGAGATGTCTCTTACACATGCGCATATCATACAGTCTTACGTCATGCGCACACTGGACTGTGGGACGACAGAAGGATGGAGGCAGTGTCATATGCGCATGCGCAAGAGACAACGCACAGATCACAGTGGCCACGCCGTGGAGGAGACGTAACGGGAGATAAGAACAATACAGGGACTGGGAGCGAGGGACACAGCCGGTCAGTAAGGGACACAGTACGGGGTATTTCCGCAGCACAACAGTTTAGTGCACCCCTGCCACACCCACAGCTCCACCGGACCCTCTACCCCACCACACGCTGCAATAGCGCACCCGCCCATTCAACACCCGCCCGTATCGTGCACAAATGACATCCCAAAACCCTCCCCCATCCACTCCATGGGGCCCTCCCCCACCCATGGCACTTCCGGTCACCATCCCCCTGTCCACCGCACCCGCAAATCCCCCAAGTACAACACCTCCCAACCCCTCAGGCTGCAGCATATACAGTCTCTCTCCCACAATATACATACTGCATGTGTGCAGTACTCCCTCCCCCACCCGCGGAACCCCCGCACCCACGCCCCTCCACCACCGACGGCTCCCACCCTTCCCCCACCCGCAATACCCTTGCAACCGCCCCTCCCCCACCAACAGTGGGTCCAGATTACCTCCCCCACCCGCGGCACCCCGGCAACCGCCCCTTCCCCCCCCCCCCCCACCGCACCCCCACAATCTCCCCTCCCACAGCTCATGCGCAACCGCCCCGCCCGGTACCCTCAGAACCCCTCTCTCGCACCCGCCACTCCCCCAATCACAGCACCTACTAGGTGACTAATTGTGCCCTGCGTGCGCTGTTCACACCATCAAAAGGGCTTACGTCCCCATGGGCATGCAAGGGTTAAGGGGGGGTAGCCCATTGCAACGGTGTGAAGAGCACCTGTAGGGCGCGATGAATCACCTTGTTCAGTTATTAAGTGTCTCAGTGAACAGTTGCAGTCTATGACTGGCATGGATTTCCTATTGGAAGTGCTACCTGCCAGTCAAACACATGACAAGCAGTCCCATTGTGAGGCATTTTCTCCTTCTGGGACTGCCAGTACAGGCGATTAACAAACAGCGTGCTTCCTGTGGGTAGCCACTCCCTGCCTTGGGGCAGCCTTACCCAGGTTCTATGTGCTGCAGCTGATGCACTCCATGTTTTGCACATGCACAGTCCCACTGCCACTTATGCGCATGTCCCGGCACCTGACAGATCCATTGCATAGGTGCCAGGAGCAGGCAGGCTAGGGATCTCCTCCTACTGCAGGCAGCACGGGTAGCGGCAGACCCCCTCATCCAGAGGTTTAACTGTGGGAGGCAATGGAGTTGGCTGCCGCCGGGCTCCTGCTCTGTAGGGGGCCACCTCTCCCCCATGTGTTTAGTGACACCATTCAATTAAGTTAATTAACGGCTGCTGCTATCTCTTTCTCCCTGCACCCTGCACCACACCCTCTTTATTATAGACACACATTTTACAAGTGTCATACACAGGATAAGAACCCATGACCTATTACACTGGACTCAGACACCTTACTGATGGAGCTATTTGCTCCTGTATAGGAAGCATGAGAATAGCAACTATATGAAGTTATGCTTCTTATAGAGGAGCAAATAGCTTAATCAGTGAGGTGCCTATTTCCAGTGTAAAAGGTTGTGGGTTCAAATCCTGGGTATGACACTTGTACAATTATGGTCAGAGAAATAATCAGCATTGTGAGTGACTGAGCAGATCTATGTAGCTCTGCCTAGTTGCAATGGTTTTGAACTGACAATTTTAAGTAGCTTCATATAGTTAGGTGGAGGGGGGGCACAAATACACTGCTCAAAAAAATAAAGGGAACACTTAAACCAACACAATGTAACTCCAAGTCAATCACACTTCTGTGAAATCAAACTGTCCCACAGCAACACTGATTGACAATCGATTTCACATGCTGTTGTGCAAATGGAATAGACAACAGGTGGGAATTATAGGCAATTAGCAAGACACCCCCAATAAAGGAGTTGTTCTGCAGGTGGTGACCACAGACCACTTCTCAGCTCCTATGCTTTCTGGCTCATATTTTGGTCACTTTTGAAAGCTGGCGGTGCTTTCCCTCTAGTGGTAGCATGAGACGGAGTCTACAACCCACACAAGTGGCTCAGGTAGTGCAGCTCATCCAGGATGGCACATCAATGCGAGCTGTGGCAAGAAGGTTTGCTGTGTCTGTCAGCGTAGTGTCCAGAGCATGGAGGCGCTACCAGGAGACAGGCCAGTACATCAGGAGACGTGGAGGAGGCCGTAGGAGGGCAACAACCCAGCAGCTGGACCGCTACCTCCGCCACTGTGCAAGAAGGAACAGGAGGAGCACTGCCAGAGTCCTGCATAATGACCTCCAGCAAGCCACAAATGTGCATGTGTCTACTCAAACGATCAGAAACAGACTCCATGAGGGTGGTATGAGGGCCCAACGTCCACAGGTGGGGGTTGTGCTTACAGCCCAAACCCGTGCAGGACGTTTGGCATTTGCCAGAGAACACCAAGATTGGCAAATTCGCCACTGGCGCCCTATGCTCTTCACAGATGAAAGCAGGTTCTCACTGAGCACATGTGACAGACGTGACAGAGTCTGGAGACGCCAAGGAGAATGTTCTGCTGCCTGCAACATCCTCCAGCATGACCGGTTTGGCAGTGGGTCAGTAATGGTGTGGGGTGGCATTTCTTTGGGGGGCCACACAGCCCTCCATGTGCTCGCCAGAGGTAGCCTGACTGCCATTAGGTACCGAGATGAGATCCTCAGACCCCTTGTGAGACCATATGCTGGTACGATTGGCCCTGGGTTCCTCATAATGCAAGACAATGCTAGACCTCATGTGGCTGGAGTGTGTCAGCACTTCCTGCAAGACGAAGGCATTGATGCTATGGACTGACCCGCCCGTTCCCCAGACCTGAATCCAATTGAGCGCATCTGGGACATCATGTATCGCTCCATCCACCAACAGACTGTCCAGGAGTTGGCGGATGCTTTATTCCAGGTCTGGAAGGAGATCCCTCAGGAGACCATCCGCCACCTCATCAGGAGCATGCCCAGGCATTGTAGGGAGGTCATACAGGCACGTGGAGGCCACACACACTACTGAGCCTCATTTTGACTTGTTTTAAAGGACATTACATCAAAGTTGGATCAGCCTATAGTGTGTTTTTCCACTTTAATTTTGAGTGTGACTACAAATCCAGACCTCCATGGGTTAATAAATTTGATTTCCATTGATAATTTTTGTGTGATTTTGTTGTCAGCACATTCAACTATGTAAAGAACAAAGTATTTAATAAGAATATTTAATTCATTCAGATCTAGTATGTGTTATTTTAGTGTTCCCTTTATTTTTTTGAGCAGTGTATTTATCTTGCCTCCGTGAACATAGCATTGTACGTTCGCTCTTATTGAGGGTTTTTTTTTTTTTTCACCTTTGCTCAGAAATGTAATCAAAGCAATGAAATGAGCTGGAATTTATAATACAGGTTGAGTATCCCATATCCAAATATTCCGAAATACGGAATATTCCGAAATACGGACATTTTTTAGTGGGAGTGAGACAGTGAAACCTTTGTTTTTTGATGGCTCAATGTATACAAACTTTGTTTAATACACAAAGTTATTAAAAATATTGTATTAAATGACCTTCAGGCTGTGTGTATAAGGTGTATTTGAAACATACATGAATTGTGTGAATGTACACACACTTTGTTTAATGCACAAAGTTAAAAAAATAAGAATTTACTTACCAATAATTCTATTTCTCATAGTCCGTAGTGGATGCTGGGGACTCCGAAAGGACCATGGGGAATAGCGGCTCCGCAGGAGACTGGGCACAAAAGTAAAAGCTTTAAGACTACCTGGTGTGCACTGGCTCCTCCCCCTATGACCCTCCTCCAAGCCTCAGTTAGGATACTGTGCCCGGACGAGCGTACACAATAAGGAAGGATCTTGAATCCCGGGTAAGACTCATACCAGCCACACCAATCACACCGTACAACTTGTGATCTGAACCCAGTTAACAGCATGATAACAGAGGAGCCTCTGAAAAGATGGCTCACAACAATAATAACCCGATTTTTTGTAACAATAACTATGTACAAGTATTGCAGACAATCCGCACTTGGGATGGGCGCCCAGCATCCACTACGGACTATGAGAAATAGAATTATCGGTAAGTAAATTCTTATTTTCTCTGACGTCCTAGTGGATGCTGGGGACTCCGAAAGGACCATGGGGATTATACCAAAGCTCCCAAACGGGCGGGAGAGTGCGGATGACTCTGCAGCACCGAATGAGAGAACTCCAGGTCCTCCTCAGCCAGGGTATCAAATTTGTAGAATTTAGCAAACGTGTTTGCCCCTGACCAAGTAGCTGCTCGGCAAAGTTGTAAAGCCGAGACCCCTCGGGCAGCCGCCCAAGATGAGCCCACTTTCCGTGTGGAATGGGCTTTTACAGAT
This sequence comes from Pseudophryne corroboree, assembly GCF_028390025.1. NCBI lineage: Eukaryota > Metazoa > Chordata > Amphibia > Anura > Myobatrachidae > Pseudophryne > Pseudophryne corroboree. The sequence continues at coordinate 257,496,290 of NC_086454.1, read as the reverse complement.
TTTGGCTGTGGCAGGCCTGCCACAGAATGTGCAAGCTGAATTGTACTACTAATCCAACGAGCAATAGTCTGCTTAGAAGCAGGAGCACCCAGCTTGTTGGGTGCATACAGGATAAATAGCGAGTCAGATTTTCTGACTCCAGCCGTCCTGGAAACATATTTTCAGGGCCCTGACTACGTCCAGCAACTTGGAATCCTCCAAGTCCCTAGTAGCCGCAGGCACCACAATAGGCTGGTTTAAGTGAAATGCTGAAACCACCTTAGGGAGAAATTGAGGACGAGTCCTCAATTCTGCCCTGTCCGTATGAAAAATTAGGTAAGGGCTTTTATAGGATAAAGCTGCCAATTCTGAGACACGCCTGGCTGAGGCCAGGGCTAACAGCATTACCACTTTCCATGTGAGATATTTTAAGTCCACAGTGGTGAGTGGTTCAAACGAATGTGATTTTAGGAACCCTAAAACTACATTGAGATCCCAAGGTGCCACTGGAGGCACAAAAAGGAGGCTGTATATGCAGTACCCCCTTGACAAACGTCTGAACTTCAGGAACTGAAGCTAGTTCTTTTTGGAAGAATATTGACAGGGCCGAAATTTGAACCTTAATGGACCCTAATTTTAGGCCCATAGACAGTCCTGTTTGCAGGAAATGCAGGAAACGACCCAGTTGAAATTCCTCTGTAGGGGCCTTCCTGGCCTCACACCACGCAACATATTTACGCCAAATACGGTGATAATGTTGCACAGTTACATCCTTCCTGGCTTTGATCAGGGTAGGGATGACTTCATCCGGAATGCCTTTTTCCTTCAGGATCCGGCGTTCAACCGCCATGCCGTCAAACGCAGCCGCGGTAAGTCTTGGAACAGACATGGTCCCTGCTGGAGCAGGTCCTTTCTTAGAGGTAGAGGCCACGGGTCTTCCGTGAGCATCTCTTGAAGTTCCGGGTACCAAGTCCTTCTTGGCCAATCCGGAGCCACGAGTATAGTCCTTACTCCTCTCCTTCTTATGATTCTCAGTACCTTGGGTATGAGAGGCAGAGGAGGGAACACATACACTGACTGGTACACCCACGGTGTTACCAGAGCGTCCACAGCTATTGCCTGAGGGTCCCTTGACCTGGCGCAATATCTGTCCAGTTTTTTGTTGAGGCGGGACGCCATCATGTCCACCTTTGGTTTTTCCCAACGGTTCACAATCATGTGGAAGACTTCTGGGTGAAGTCCCCACTCCCCCGGGTGGAGATCGTGTCTGCTGAGGAAGTCTGCTTCCCAGTTGTCCACTCCCGGAATGAACACTGCTGACAGTGCTATCACATGATTTTCCGCCAAGCGAAGAATCCTTGCAACTTCCGTCATTGCCCTCCTGCTTCTTGTGCCGCCCTGTCTGTTTACGTGGGCGACTGCCGTGATGTTGTCCGACTGGATCAGCACCGGCTGACCCTGAAGCAGAGGCCTTGCCTGACTTAGGGCATTGTAAATGGCCCTTAGTTCCAGGATATTTATGTGAAGTGACGTTTCCATGCTTGACCACAAGCCCTGGAAATTTTTCCCCTGTGTGACTGCTCCCCAGCCTCTCAGGCTGGCATCCGTGGTCACCAGGACCCAGTCCTGAATGCCGAATCTGCGGCCCTCTAGAAGATGAGCACTCTGCAACCACCACAGGAGAGACACCCTTGTCCTTGGAGACAGGGTTATCCGCTGATGCATTTGAAGATGCGATCCGGACCATTTGTCCAGCAGATCCCACTGAAAAGTTCTTGCGTGGAATCTGCCGAATGGAATCGCTTCGTAAGAAGCCACCATTTTTCCCAGGACCCTTGTGCATTGATGCACTGACACTTGGCCTGGTTTTAGGAGGTTCCTGACTAGGTCGGATAACTCCCTGGCTTTCTCCTCCGGGAGAAACACCTTTTTCTGTACTGTGTCCAGAATCATCCCTAGGAACAGCAGACGTGTCGTCGGAATCAGCTGCGATTTTGGAATATTTAGAATCCATCCGTGCTGTCGTAGTACTACTTGAGATAGTGCTACTCCGACCTCTAACTGTTCTCTGGACCTTGCCCTTATCAGGAGATCGTCCAAGTAAGGGATAATTAAGACGCCTTTTCTTCGAAGAAGAATCATCATTTCGGCCATTACCTTGGTAAAGACCCGGGGTGCCGTGGACAATCCAAACGGCAGCGTCTGAAACCGATAGTGACAGTTCTGTACCACAAACCTGAGGTACCCTTGGTGAGAAGGGCAAATTGGGACATGGAGGTAAGCATCCTTGATGTCCAGAGACACCATATAGTCCCCTTCTTCCAGGTTCGCTATCACTGCTCTGAGTGATTCCATCTTAAATTTGAACCTTTGTATGTAAGTGTTCAAGGATTTCAGATTTAAAATAGGTCTCACCGAGCCGTCCGGCTTCGGTACCACAAACAGCGTGGAATAATACCCCTTTCCCTGTTGTAGGAGGGGTACCTTGATTATCACCTGCTGGGAATACAGCTTGTGAATGGCTTCCAATACCGCCTCCCTGTCGGGGGGAGACTTTGGTAAAGCAGACTTCAGGAACCGGCGAGGGGGAGACGTCTCGAATTCCAATTTGTACCCCTGAGATACTACCTGCAGGATCCAGGGGTCCACTTGCGAGTGAGCCCACTGCGCGCTGAAATTCTTGAGACGGGCCCCCACCGTGCCCGAGTCCGCTTGTAAGGCCCCAGCGTCATGCTGAGGACTTGGCAGAAGCGGGGGAGGGCTTCTGTTCCTGGGAAGAGGCTGTCTGCTGCAGTCTTTTTCCCCTTCCTCTGCCCCGGGGCAGATACGAGTGGCCTTTCGCCCGCTTGCCCTTATGGGGACGAAAGGACTGAGCCTGAAAAGACGGTGTCTTTTTCTGCTGAGAGGTGACCTGGGGTAAAAAGGTGGATTTCCCAGCCGTTGCCGTGGCCACCAGGTCCGATAGACCGACCCCAAATAACTCCTCCCCTTTATACGGCAATACTTCCATATGCCGTTTGGAATCCGCATCACCTGACCACTGTCGCGTCCATAACCCTCTTCTGGCAGAAATGGACAGCGCACTTACTCTTGATGCCAGAGTGCAAATATCCCTCTGTGCATCTCTCATATATAGAAATGCATCCTTTAAATGCTCTATAGTCAATAATATATTGTCCCTGTCCAGGGTATCAATATTTTCAGTCAGGGAATCCGACCAAGCCACCCCAGCACTGCACATCCAGGCTGAGGCGATTGCTGGTCGCAGTATAATACCAGTATGTGTGTATATACTTTTTAGGATATTTTCCAGCTTCCTATCAGCTGGTTCCTTGAGGGCGGCCGTATCAGGAGACGGTAACGCCACTTGTTTTGATAAGCGTGTGAGCGCCTTATCCACCCTAGGGGGTGTTTCCCAACGCGCCCTAACCTCTGGCGGGAAAGGGTATAATGCCAATAATTTTTTAGAAATTAGCAGTTTATCGGGGGAAACCCACGCTTCATCACACACCTCATTTAATTCATCTGATTCAGGAAAAACTACGGGTAGTTTTTTCACACCCCACATAATACCCTTTTTTGTGGTACTTGTAGTATCAGAAATGTTCAAAACCTCCTTCATTGCCGTGATCATGTAACGTGTGGCCCTACTGGAAAATACGTTTGTTTCCTCACCGTCGACACTGGAGTCAGTGTCCGTGTCTGGGTCTGTGTCGACCACCTGAGGTAACGGGCGCTTTAGAGCCCCTGACGGTGTTTGAGACGCCTGTACAGGTATTAACTGATTTGCCGGCTGTCTCATGTCGTCAACAGTCTTTTGTAAAGTGCTGACACTATCACGTAATTCCTTCCATAAGACCATCCAGTCAGGTGTCGACTCCCTAGGGGGTGACATCACTAATACAGGCAATTGCTCCGCCTCCATACCATTTTCCTCCTCATACATGTCGACACAACGTACCGACACACAGCACACACACAGGGAATGCTCTGATAGAGGACAGGACCCCACTAGCCCTTTGGGGAGACAGAGGGAGAGTTTGCCAGCACACACCAGAGCACTATATATATATATATATATATATATATATATATATATATATATATATATATACATATATACACAGGGATAACCTTATATAAGTGTTTTTCCCTTATATAGCTGCTGTATAGATTTATCTGCCAATTTAGTGCCCCCCCTCTCTTGTTTTACCCTGTTTCTGTAGTGCAGGACTGCAGGGGAGAGTCAGGGAGCTTCCCTCCAACGGAGCTGTGAGGAAAAATGGCGCCAGTGTGCTGAGGAGATAGGCTCCGCCCCCTTCTCGGCGGCCGTTCTCCCGCTTTTTTATGGAAAAACAGGCATGAGTTAAATGCATCCATATAGCCCAGGAGCTATATGTGATGCATTTTTTGCCCCCTAAGGTGTTTATATTGCGTCTCAGGGCGCCCCCACCCAGCGCCCTGCACCCTCAGTGACCGGAGTGTGAAGTGTGCTGAGAGCAATGGCGCACAGCTGCGGTGCTGTGCGCTACCTTATTGAAGACAGGACGTCTTCTGCCGCCGATTTTTCCGGACCTCTTCTGCTCTTCTGGCTCTGTAAGGGGGACGGCGGCGCGGCTCTGGGACCCATCCATGGCTGGGCCTGTGATCGTCCCTCTGGAGCTAATGTCCAGTAGCCTAAGAAGCCCAATCCACTCTGCACGCAGGTGAGTTCGCTTCTTCTCCCCTTAGTCCCTCGATGCAGTGAGCCTGTTGCCAGCAGGTCTCACTGAAAATAAAAAACCTAAAACTAAACTTTTTTCTAAGCAGCTCAGGAGAGCCACCTAGACTGCACCCTTCTCGTTTGGGCACAAAAATCTAACTGAGGCTTGGAGGAGGGTCATAGGGGGAGGAGCCAGTGCACACCAGGTAGTCTTAAAGCTTTTACTTTTGTGCCCAGTCTCCTGCGGAGCCGCTATTCCCCATGGTCCTTTCGGAGTCCCCAGCATCCACTAGGAAGTCAGAGAAAAATATTGGCTACAATGACCTTCAGGCTGTGTGTATAAGGTGTATATGTAACATAAATGCATTCTGTGCTTAGATATAGGTCCCAACACCATGATATCTCATAATGGTATGCAATTATTCCAAAATACGGAAAAATCCCATATCCAAAATACCTCTGGTCCCAAGCATTTTGGATAAGGGATACTCAACCTGTACTGTGTAAACTTGCTGGCTCTGCAAAACGTACAATTTTCTACAGCACTGCTTTTACCTATCAAATTAAAAGAATTGCATTGGTCAATCAGCACTTTTTAATTCTACTTACACTCCTCTTGCCAATTATAATGGGGGTACCAACATTTGTATTAGTACAATTTCAAAGCACTCTCTCTTCCTTATTGCAAATCCCTTATTGATGCTGCCATAAATTCAGATGAACAGAAGTGTGTTTTACCAACTATACACTTAAGGCTCATTTTAATAAAACGTGGGTACCATTCACTGCAAAATATCACGCCTGCGTGATCTTAACTCACGTTAATTCAATTTAGTGCAAATTGGTCAAAAATGTGTTTATCCCCTTAATTTGTAGAAAAGCAATTTGTAGAAACAGATCGTTAATGAAAAACTGCACCAAGGTTTTATTGAAAACCAAGAAGTCACGGTGAGAGCGTTACCTAAACGCACTGGGACCCAAATAGTGAATTGGGGTAGTGCCTTGCGGAGATGAACGAGCAGAGAATTAGCTCACTGGCTATAAGGCCACGGACTGCCAAACAGTGACACTGAAATACTTCACAAAAACATTGGTATCAATTCCAGCATCAGTTTCTTGGAAGGCGTCACTGACGCAGATACAGACACGGGGGCTGATGCAGAGGTGCGCATACAGTCATTTGCAGAGCATAGCTTGCATGACTTTGCATTGCACAGGCTCCAAACATGGGCACAAGTGCAGGCAATGCAAATATGTATCCATTTACTGTACTGAGGACGAGGACTAGAAGTCAGCCGGATATACTACAGGTGCAGCTGCATCTAAAGTCTCATATTCCATACTTATTGCCGAGAGTCACAGGATCTTTTCCACATCAGACCACCTTTTGGTGTGTGCCTGCTCAACCTATATACATTTCACACAGAACACAGGGTCAGTAATAATAAGAATTTACTTACCGATAATTCTATTTCTCGTAGTCCGTAGTGGATGCTGGGAACTCCGTAAGGACCATGGGGAATAGCGGCTCCGCAGGAGACTGGGCACAAAAGTAAAGCTTTAGGACTACCTGGTGTGCACTGGCTCCTCCCCCTATGACCCTCCTCCAAGCCTCAGTTAGGATACTGTGCCCGGACGAGCGTACACAATAAGGAAGGATTTTGAATCCCGGGTAAGACTCATACCAGCCACACCAATCACACCGTACAACCTGTGATCTGAACCCAGTTAACAGCATGTTAACAGAGGAGCCTCTGAAAAGATGGCTCACAACAATAATAACCCGATTTTTGTAACAATAACTATGTACAAGTATTGCAGACAATCCGCACTTGGGATGGGCGCCCAGCATCCACTACGGACTACGAGAAATAGAATTATCAGTAAGTAAATTCTTATTTTCTCTGACGTCCTAGTGGATGCTGGGAACTCCGTAAGGACCATGGGGATTATACCAAAGCTCCCAAACGGGCGGGAGAGTGCGGATGACTCTGCAGCACAGAATGAGAGAACTCCAGGTCCTCCTCAGCCAGGGTATCAAATTTGTAGAATTTAGCAAACGTGTTTGCCCCTGACCAAGTAGCTGCTCGGCAAAGTTGTAACGCCAAGACCCCTCGGGCAGCCGCCCAAGATGAGCCCACCTTCCTTGTGGAATGGGCTTTTACAGATTTTGGCTGTGGCAGGCCTGCCACAGAATGTGCAAGCTGAATTGTACTACAAATCCAACGAGCAATAGTCTGCTTAGAAGCAGGAGCACCCAGCTTGTTGGGTGCATACAGGATAAACAGCGAGTCAGATTTCCTGACTCCAGCCGTCCTGGAAACATATATTTTCAAGGCCCTGACTACGTCCAACAACTTGGAGTCCTCCAAGTCACTAGTAGCCGCAGGTACCACAATAGGTTGGTTCAGATGAAACACTGAAACCACCTTAGGGAGAAAATGAGGACGAGTCCTCAATTCCGCCCTGTCTGAATGGAAGATCAGATAAGGGCTTTTACAGGATAAAGCCCGCCAATTCTGACACGTGCCTAGCCGAGGCCAGGGCCAACAACATGACCACTTTCCATGTGAGATATTTTAACTCCACAGATTCAAGTGGTTCAAACCAATGTGACTTTAGGAACCCCAAAACTACATTGAGATCCCAAGGTGCCACTGGAGGCACAAAAGGAGGCTGTATATGCAGTACCCCTTTTACAAACGTCTGAACTTCAGGTAGTGAAGCTAGTTCTTTCTGGAAGAAAATTGACAGGGCCGAAATTTGAACCTTAATGGACCCCAATTTTAGGCCCATAGACACTCCTGTTCACAGGAAATGCAGGAATCGACCTAGTTGAAATTCCTCCATCGGTGCCTTACAGGCCTCGCACCACGCAACATATTTTCGCCAAATGCGGTGATAATGCTTTGCGGTTACATCCTTCCTGGCTTGATCAGGGTAGGGATGACTTCATCCGGAATGCCTTTTTCCTTCAGGATCCGGCGTTCAACCGCCCTGCCGTCAAACACAGCCGCGGTAAGTCTTGGAATAGACAGGGTCCTTGCTGGAGCAGGTCCCTTCTTAGAGGTAGAGGCCACGGGTCCTCCGTGAGCATCTCTTGAAGTTCCGGGTACCAAGTCCTTCTTGGCCAATCCGGAGCCACGAGTATAGTTCTTACTCCCCTCCGTCTTATAATTCTCAGTACTTTTGGTATGAGAGGAAGAGGAGGGAACACATACACTGACTGGTACACCCACGGTGTTACCAGAGCGTCCACAGCTATTGCCTGAGGGTCCCTTGACCTGGCGCAATACCTGTCCAATTTTTTGTTTAGGCGGGACGCCATCATGTCCACCTTTGGTTTTTCCCAATGGTTTACAATCATGTGGAAGACTTCTGGGTGAAGTCCCCACTCTCAAGGGTGGAGGTCGTGCCTGCTGAGGAAGTCTGCTTCCCAGTTGTCCACTCCCGGAATGAACACTGCTGACAATGCTATCACATGATTTTCCGCCCAGCGAAAAATCCTTGCAGCTTCTGCCATTGCCCTCCTGCTTCTTGTGCCGCCCTGTCTGTTTACGTGGGCGACTGCCGTGATGTTGTCCGACTGGATCAGCACCGGCTGACCTTGAAGCAGAGGTCTTGCTTGGCTTAGGGCATTGTAAATGGCCCTTAGCTCCAAAATATTTATGTGAAGTGATGTCTCCAGGCTTGACCACAAGCCCTGGAAATTTCTTCCCTGTGTGACTGCTCCCCAGCCTCGCAGGCTGGCATCCGTGGTCACCAGGACCCAGTCCTGAATGCCGAATCTGCGGCCCTCTAGAAGATGAGCACTCTGCAACCACCACAGGAGAGACACCCTTGTCTTTGGTGACAGGGTTATCCGCTGTTGTATCTGAAGATGCGATCCGGACCATTTGTCCAGCAGGTCCCACTGGAAAGTTCTTGCGTGGAATCTGCCGAATGGAATTGCTTCGTAGGAAGCCACCATTTTTCCCAGGACCCTTGTGCACTGATGCACTGACACTTGGCCTGGTTTTAGGAGGTTTCTGACTAGTTCGGATAACTCCCTGGCTTTCTCCTCCGGGAGAAAACACCTTTTTCTGGACTGTGTCCAGGATCATCCCTAGGAATAGAAGGCGTGTCGTCGGGATCAGCTGCGATTTTGGAATATTGAGAATCCAACCGTCTGAGATAGTGCTACCCCGACTTCCAACTGTTCCCTGGATCTTGCCCTTATCAGGAGATCGTCCAAGTAAGGGATAACTAAAACTCCCTTCTTTCGAAGGAGTATCATCATTTCGGCCATTACCTTGGTAAAGACCCGGGGTGCCGTGGACAATCCAAACGGCAGCGTCTGAAACTGATAGTGACAGTTCTGTACCACAAACCTGAGGTACCCTGGGAGAAGGGTAAATTGGGACATGTAGGTAAGCATCTTTGATGTCCAGAGAGACCATATAGTCCCCTTCTTCCAGGTTTGCAATCACTGCTCTGAGTGACTCCATCTTGAATTTGAACCTTTGTATGTAAGTGTTCAAGGATTTTAGATTTAAAATTGGTCTCACCGAGCCGTCCGGCTTCGGTACCACAAATAGTGTGGAATAGTACCCCTTTCCCTGTTGCAGGAGGGGTACCTTGATTATCACCTGCTGGGAATACAGCCTGTGAATGGCTTGCAATACTGCCTCCCTGTCTGAGGGAGACGTCGGTAAAGCAGACTTTATGAAACGGCGAGGGGGAGACGTCTCGAATTTCTTGAGACGGGCCCCCACCGTGCCGGAGTCCGCTTGTAAAGCCCCAGCGTCATGCTGAGGACTTTGCGGAGGCGGGAGAGGGCTTTTGTTCCTGGGAACTGGCTGTTTGCTGCAGCCTTTTTCCTCTCCCTCTGCCACGGGGCAGAAATGAGGCGCCTTTTGCCCGCTTGCCCTTATGGGGCCGAAAGGACTGCGCCTGATAATACGGCGTCTTCTTAGGTTGAGAAGCTACCTGGGGTAAAAATGTGGATTTTCCAGCAGTTGCCGTGGCTACCAGGTCTGATAGACCTACCCCAAATAACTCCTCCCCCTTATAAGGCAATACTTTCATGTGCCTTTTAGAATCCGCATCACCTGACCACTGCCGCGTCCATAAACCTCTTCTTGCAGAAATGGACAGCGCGCTAACTCTTGATGCCAGTCGGCAAATATCCCTCTGTGCATCACGCATATATAAAAATGCATCTTTCAAATGCTCTATAGTCAGTAATATACTGTCCCTATCTAGGGTATCAATATTTTCAGTCAGGGAATCCGACCACGCCACGCCCGCACTGCACATCCAGGCTGAGGCGATTGCTGGTCGCAGTATAACACCCGTGTGAGTGTATATACATTTTAGGATATTCTCCTGCTTTCTATCGGCAGGTTCCTTTAGGGCGGCCGTATCAGGAGAGGGTAGTGCTACCTGTTTAGACAAGCGTGTGAGCGCTTTATCCACCCTAGGGGGTGTTTCCCAACGTGCCCTATCCTCTGGCGGGAAAGGGTACGATGCCAATAACCTTTTAGGAATTATCAGTTTTTTATCGGGGGAAACCCACGCCTCATCACACACTTCATTTAATTCCTCGGATACAGGAAAAACTACAGGCAGTTTTTTCTCACCAAACATAATACCCTTTTTAGTGGTACTTGTATTATCAGAGATATGCAATACATTTTTCATTGCTTCAATCATGTAACGTGTGGCCCTAGTGGAAGTCACGTTTGTCTCCTCATCATCGACCCTGGAGTCAGTATCCGTAACTGTGTCTGCCATTTGAGGTAACGGGCGTTTTAAAGCCCCTGATGGCGTTTGAGACCCCTGGACAGGCACAAGCTGAGTAGCCGGCTGTCTCATGTCGTCAACTGTCTGTCGTAAAGAGCTGACACTGTCACGCAATTCCTTCCATAAGCTCATTCACTCAGGTGTCGACTCCCTAGGGGGTGACAACTCTATAATAGGCAATTGCTCCGCCTCCATCTCATTTTCCTCCTCAAACATGTCGACACAATCGTACCGACACACCGCACACACACAGGGAATGCTCTGATAGAGGACAGGACCCACTAGCCCTTTGGGGAAACAGAGGGAGAGTATGCCAGCACACACCAGAGCGCTATATATAGACAGGAATACCACTATAAAATGTGCTTTTCCCTTTATAGCTGCTGTTAGTATCAAAACTGCGCCAAATTAGTGCCCCCCTCTCTTTTTTTACCCTTTTCTGTAGTGCAGGACTGCAGGGGAGAGTCAGGGAGACATCCTTCCAGCGGAGCTGTGATGGAAAATGGCGCCCGTGTGCTGAGGAGATAGGCTCCGCCCCCTTCTCGGCGGCCTTTTCTCCCGCTTTTTGGCGAGTTCTGGCAGGGGTTAAAATACATCCATATAGCCCTGGGGGTTATATGTGGTGTATTTATGCCAGCCAAGGTGTTTACATTGCTGCTCAGGGCGCCCCCCCCTAGCGCCCTGCACCCTCAGTGACCGAAGTGTGCCTGAGTAACAATGGCGCACAGCTGCAGTGCTGTGCGCTACCTTGTTGAAGACTGATGTCTTCTGCCGCCGATTTTTCCGGACCTCTTCTTGCTTCTGGCTCTGTAAGGGGGCCGGCGGCGCGGCTCTGGGACCGAGCTCCGAGGCTGGGCCTGTGTTCGGTCCCTCTGGAGCTAATGGTGTCCAGTAGCCTAAGAAGCCCAATCCACTCTGCACGCAGGTGAGTTCGCTTCTTCTCCCCTTAGTCCCTCGATGCAGTGAGCCTGTTGCCAGCAGGTCTCACTGAAAATAAAAAACCTAAAACTAAACTTTTCACTAAGAAGCTCAGGAGAGCCCCTAGTGTGCACCCTTCTCGGCCGGGCACAAAAATCTAACTGAGGCTTGGAGGAGGGTCATAGGGGGAGGAGCCAGTGCACACCAGGTAGTCCTAAAGCTTTACTTTTGTGCCCAGTCTCCTGCGGAGCCGCTATTCCCCATGGTCCTTACGGAGTTCCCAGCATCCACTAGGACGTCAGAGAAAATAAGATTTTACTTACCGGTAAATCTATTTCTCGTAGTCCGTAGAGGATGCTGGGGACTCCGTAAGGACCATGTGGAATAGACAGGCTCCGCAGGAGATAGGGCACTTTAAGAAAGCTTTGGACTCTGGGTGTGCACTGGCTCCTCCCTCTATGCCCCTCCTCCAGACCTCAGTTAGGGAAACTGTGCCCAGAGGAGATGGACAGTACGAGGAAGGATTTTTGTAAATCTAAGGGAGAAATTCATACCAGCCACACCAATTACACCGTATAACTTGTGATAAACTTACCCAGTTAACAGTATGAACAACAACATAGCCACGGTACCACCGAAAACTATAACATAACCCTTATGTAAGCAATAACTATATACAAGTCTTGCAGAATAAGTCCGCACTTGGGACGGGCGCCCAGCATCCTCTACGGACTACGAGAAATAGATTTACCGGTAAGTAAAATCTTATTTTCTCTAACGTCCTAATGGATGCTGGGGACTCCGTAAGGACCATGGGGATTATACCAAAGCTCCCAAACGGGCGGGTTAGTGCGGAGGAATCTGCAGCACAGATTGAGCAAACAGGAGGTCCTCCTCAGCCAGGGTATCAAACTTATAGAACTTTGCAAAGGTGTTTGTCCCCAAGTAGCTGCTCGGCATAACTGTAATGCCGAGACCCCTCGGGCAGCCGCCCAAGAAGAGCCCACTTTCCTAGTGGAGTGAGCCTTAAACGATTTCGGTAACGGCAATCCTGCCGTAGAATGCGCCTGCTGAATTGTGTTACAGATCCAGCGAGCAATAGTCTGCTTTGAAGCAGGAGAGCCAACCTTGTTGGCCGCATACAGAACGAACAAAGCTTCAGTCTTCCTGATTCTAGCCGTTCTGGTCACATAAATCTTCAAAGCCCTGACTACATCCAGGTACTCGGAATCCTCCAAGTCCCGTGTAGCCACAGGCACGACAATAGGTTGGTTCACATGAAAAGAGGAGACCACTTTTGGCAGAAAGTGAGGGCGAGTCCTCAACTCTGCCCTATCCATGTGAAAAACCAAGTATGGGCTTTTATGTGATAAAGCCGCCAATTCGGAAACACGTCTTGCCGAAGCTAACGCCAACAACATGACCACTTTCCACGTGAGGTATTTCAACTCCACAGTTTTGAGTGGTTCAAACCAAGGTGACTTGAGGAACCGTAACACCACATTAAGATCCCAAGGTGCCACCGGAGGCACAAAAGGAGGCTGAATATGCAGCACTCCCTTCACAAACGTCTGTACTTCAGGAATAGAGGCCAATTCTCTTTGAAAGAAAATGGATAAGGCCGAAATCTGGACCTTTACGGACCCTAATTTTAGGCCCAAAGTCACAAAGTCCTCCGTGGCCAATCTGGAACAATGAGTATTGTTCTGACCCTGCTTCTTCGTATTATTCTCAACACCTTGGGTATGAGAGGAAGAGGAGGAAACAAATAGACCGATCTGAACACCCAAGGTGTCACCAGAGCGTCTACCGCTACCGCCTGAGGGTCCCTTGACCTGGCGCAATACCGCTTTAGCTTTTTATTGAGACGGGATGCCATCTTGTCGATTTGAGGCAGTCCCCAACGATCCGTGATTTGTGCATAGACTTCTTGATGAAGTCCCCACTCTCCCGGATGCAGGTCGTGCCTGCTGAGGAAGTCCGCCTCCCAGTTGTCCACCCCCGGGATGAACACCGCTGACAGCGCAGCGCGCTTACATGGCCTTCCGCCCAGCGTAGAATCCTGGTCGCTTCTGCCATGGCCATTCTGCTCCTTGTTCCGCCTTGGCGGTTTATATGAGCCACTGCAGTGACATTGTCTGACTGAATCAGAACCGGTTTTCTCCGAAGCAATTCCTCCGCTTGACGCAGGGTGTTGTATATGGCCCTCAACTCCAGGATGTTGATGTGGAGACAAGACTCTAGGCTTGACCAGAGACCTTGGAAATTTCTTCCCAGTGTCACTGCTCCCCAGCCTCGGAGGCTTGCGTCCGTGGTCACCAGGACCCAGTTCTGAATGCCGAACCTGCGACCTTCTAGTAGGTGAGCACTGTTCAGCCACCACAGGAGAGATACCCTGGTCCTGGGAGACAGTGTGATCTTTTGATGCATTTGTAGATAGGACCCGGACCACTTGTCCAAAAGGTCCCATTGAAAGGTCCTCGCATGGAACCTGCCGAAAGGGATGGCCTCGTAGGAAGCCACCATCTTCCCCAGGACCTGCGTGCAATGATGCACTGAAACCTTTTTAGGTTTTAATAGGTTCCCGACCATGGCTATGAGTTCCTGAACCTTTTCGATCGGAAGAAAAACCTTTTTCTGGTCTGTGTCTAGAATCAGCCCCAAAAAGGTCAGACGCGTTGTAGGGACTAGCTGGGACTTCGGTATATTGAGAATCCAGCCGTGTAACTGCAACGTCTTCATGGACAGAGACACGCTGTCCAGCAACCTCTCCCGAGATCTCGCCTTTATGAGGAGATCGTCCAAGTATGGGATAATTGTGACCCCCTGCCTGCGCAGGAGCACCATCATTTCCGCCATTACCTTGGTGAAAATTCTCGGGGCCGTGGAAAGCCCAAACGGCAACGTCTGAAATGGGTAGTGACAGTCCTGCACTGCAAATCTCAGGAACGCCTGATGCGGGGGGAATATCGGAACATGAAGATAAGCATCCTTTATGTCCAGAGACACCATCCAATCCCCCCCCTCCAGGCTGGCGATGACTGCCCTGAGTGATTCCATTTTGAACTTGAACCTCTTCAAGTACAGGTTCAGAGATTTCAGGTTTAAAATGGGTCTGACCGAACCGTCCGGTTTCGGGACCACAAACAGGGTTGAGCAATATCCCTCTCCTTGCTGGAGATGAGGAACTGTGACAATCACCTGTTGAATATACAATTTTTGGATTGCTGTCAACACTAGCTTCCTCTCTGACGGGGAAGCCGGCAGAGCCGATTTGAAAAATCGGCGAGGAGGCAAGTCTTCGAATTCCAGCCTGTATCCCTGAGAAACAATCTCTAATGCCCAGGGATCCACCTGCGAGTGAACCCAGACGTGGCTGAAAAATCGAAGACGAGCCCCCACCAGATCTGCCTCCACCCGGAAAGCCCCAGCGTCATGCGGTGGACTTTGCAGACGCGGGGGAGGACTTCTGCTCTTGGGAACTAGCTGTGTGCAGCTTTTTCCCCCTGCCTTTCCCTCTGGCAACAAAGGATGATCCACGTACCTTCTTGTTTTTGTTGGAACGAAAGGACTGCATTTGATAATGAGGTGCCTTTTTTGTATGTTGCGGGGGGACATAAGGTAAGAAATTTGACTTACCAGCCGTAGCCGTAGAGACAAGATCCGAGAGGCCGTCTCCAAACAACTCCACCCCCTTGTAAGGCAAGGACTCCATATGCCGCTTTGAATCGGCATCTCCCGTCCACTGTCGGGTCCACAAGAGCCGCCTAGCAGAAATAGACATAGAATTTATTCTGGAGCTTAATAAACAAATGTCTCTCTGAGCATCCCTCATATACAAGGCAGCATCTCTGATATGCTCTATGGTCATTTGAATGGCGTCCCTATCTAAGGTGTCAATTTCCGTAGATAAGGAATCTGCCCATGCTACAACCGCACTACAAACCCAGGCCGACGCCATAGCCGGTCGAGCAATAGTACCGGAATGATTGTAAATGTGCTTTAAGGTAATTTCCTGCCTGCGATCAGCAGGTTCCTTGAGGGAAGCCGTATCCTGAGAAGGCAGTGCCACCTTTTTGGACAAACGTGTCAGCGCCTTGTCAACTTTTGGCGAAGATTCCCAGCGTATCCTATCAGTTTGTGGAAAAGGATACGCCATGAGAATTCTTTTGGGAATTTGTGGTCTCCTATCCGGATTTTCCCAAGCCTTTTCGCACAAGTCACTTAATTCAAATGAGGATGGGAAAGTGACTTCAGGCTTTTTCCCTTTATACATGTGTACCCTCGTGTCAGGGACAGGGGGTTCCTCAGTAATATGCAAAACCTCTTTAATGGCCATAATCATGTACCGTATACCCTTAGCCACCTTTGGCTGTAATTTTGCATCTTCATAGTCGACACTAGAGTCAGTATCTGTGTCGGTATCTGTGTCATCGATCTGGGATATGGTGCGCTTCTAAAACCCCGAAGGACCTGGCGCCCCAGGGACAGGCATGGACTGGCTACCTGACTGATCCCTAGCTTCTGCTTTGTCTAATCTTTTATGCAATAGATTGACATTTGCATTCAAGACATTCAGCATATCCGACCATTCCGGTGTCGGCATTGCAGACGGCGACCTGACATTCAAGCACTCCCCCTCCACATTAAGCGAGCCTTCCTCGTCAATAAATATGTCAAAAAAAGAAAAAAATGGGTGCGCTATCAATAGCGACTGGTATGGAGATGGTAGAACCCCTGGAATAATGTGGACAACAAGATAAAAAAGGTTACCAGCGCTGGCTGATCATGCTTATAAAATATGTAAATAATCTATATTCCAAAAGGCTTAATAATTAAAATACCACATTTATTTCACATGTATAGACATATAAAAGGATTAATATATGATAAGTAAATAAAATATTCGATAATATATGCCACAAGATGTCTGAATTATTTATATATCCACATTTGGCTGTTCGTAGCACTCAAGGGGACTAAAGTCACTGGAGATGTCCATCACTAACCGGTTATTTTTGCATAAAGCCGATAATTTTGCAGATGTGAGGTATTTACCAGTGATCCTGAAAGCAGATAATGTCCACCTGTTGTATAGCTGGGTCGGTTATCCTCTTTGGCATGGAGGATTGGATCCGAAAGGGTGGATGCTGCTAAAAGACTGTCCCGAATGGTGTACACCAGAGTGTCAGTGAAGCCAGTGGTAATGATGAATGTCCGGATAAATGAAATAGCTCAAAGCGTTTCGCTGGTTTAGATGATCCAGCTTCCTCAGGAGCAAGTGAAATAGTGGCTAAAATGAAGCCTTTTTATACCGGATATAAGTGGCAGTAATTGATTACACATGAGAAAATTACATAAGATTATAATATATAAGCCTTTTGGAAAATTCATCTAATAATATATATATTAAAATACCTATTGGTCCCATATACTTAATATAGTCACAAATAATCAAAACGATTTTTCATTAAACAAATACATACTTTTGAAAAAGGTATACATGATTCTGTAACATCCCGATCATGTGACTGTTTAGGTCACGTGATCGGCGTCCCATCCAATGGAGGTGTATCATTTGGGTCATGTGATATAACATGACCATAACAGAGTTGGTTGCTAGGTAGCAGGTCCAAGAGGACTAGGTTCATAACGTTGAATGGTTACATAACGTTCCGATCAAGTGACTGTTTAGGTCACGTGATCGGCGTCTCATCCAATAGAGAGATATCATATGGGTCATGTGATATGGCCCATAAACATAACAGGGTTGGTTGCTAGGTAACAGGTCTAGATAGGGCTATGTCCGGTGTCGTGACGTAAAAGTCACATGACCGGACAGATGCCCTCGTGTTAAACTTCTCCCAGCAGTCCTAATCCTATCGCCGCAAATAGCGGCTAATCACATGAAGTGTCCGGCCTCCTGTGTAAATCACATGACCGGAGGGGATGGAATGGGTGTTTATGTAGGAGAAACCTAATTGGAAGTTGCGGTTACCATAGCAACCCGTAAACCAATGGGAGTATTCGACAATGTGAATAATAATATTCATAACAAAGAAATAGAGAGCGAAGAGATAGTTGATATATCATCACATCAAATGATAGGCTTTTTACAGAATTACGTTAGATGACTTTAAAGAAATGGTAGAACGTAACCAGAATAAGTTTCAAACACCTTCTAATTTAACCAAACAAGAACACAGGGCACTCCGTACACTAACAAAGGATAATTCCCTAATATTTAAAGAGGCCGACAAGGGCGGTGGTCTCGTCATTATGGACCGTGTGGATTATGTCAAGGAGGCCTTCAATCAATTGGAAGATAAAAACTTCTATAAAACTCTTGACACTAATCCCACATCCACCTTTTTAATGGAATTAAAAAATCTTCTTGATTCTGCGTTAGAATCAGGTGTCTTGTCTAAGGAGGAACACCGGTTCTTATTAACACACTACCCCATCACTCCCACTTTTTATTTTTTACCCAAAATTCACAAATCCCTCACCTCACCCCCTGGTCGGCCTATTGTTTCGGGTATTGATTCCCTCACATCTAATTTGTCCCATTATGTTGACACTTTTCTCCAACCATGACTTTCCACACTGAGATCACATCTTAAAGATACAACTGACTTTCTTACTAAAATACAAGACATAAAATGGCAGGACTCTTTTGCTTTCCTGACCCTTGACGTTAAATCACTATACACCCATATTCCTCATATAAAGGGTTGTGATAGTATTTCCAGACGTTTGGATCGAGATAGTGATCTCAGTGTGGACCATAGATTATTTCTTTTACAGTGTATCACTTTTATTCTCACACACAATTATTTCACGTTTTTAGATAGTTATTATTTACAGGTGATGGGAACGGCCATGGGGACCTGGTTCGCCCCCCAGTTATGCAAACTTATACATGGGCGATTTTGAGGAACAGTTTGTTTGGAATGGCCCATGGGGTGTGTGCCTGGTCTTCTATGGCCGTTATATTGACGATTTATTTATTATTTGGGATGGGGATGAGTTATCTGCCAATCATTTTGTTTCCACTCTTAACACCAATGTATTTAATTTATCCTTCACTTCCATGTTTAGTAAGACCAGTGTGGACTTCGTTGACTTGACACTGGAAATAATTAATAATAAAATTGTCACATCCAATTATACTAAAATCGGTAAATACTCATTCATACTTACACTATACAAGTTCACATTACAGACCTTGGAAAAACAACATCCCTAAAGGTCAATTTATGAGGTTACACCGTAATTGTTCTAATGTTGAGACATTCGCCCTACAGGCCAAGGAACTAATAGATTCCTTTAGGATCAGAGATTATCCTGAGACATTACTACAACAGGCCTATCTAGAGGTTTATAATATGGATAGACAACTTCTTTATCAGAAAAAATCCATACACAAAATAGAAAAACAGGGCAATAGGGATTTCTCCTTTATTTGCAAATACAATCGATGTGCCCAAGAAATAAAGTCTATAGTGTCACGTAATTATAAAATATTAAAACAAGACAACATACTCAGCACCATTCTGCCTATCCAACCACAAATTACCTACAGGAAAAACAGGTCGTTAAAAACCATTTTGGCTCCTAGTCATCTAAAAAGTATTAAAGAACCTAGGACCCAGAAAGGTACAGAATGGCTCAGTACAAAACCACTGGGTTTTCACAAATGTGGCTTGACAAGATGCACGATGTGTTCTCACATACAACGTAAGACCAATTCAATTAATATTCCATCTTTTAATGAGACTTATGAATTTAAAACTTTTATGAACTGTGAGACGACCTATGTAATCTATTTGTTAACCTGCAGTTGCGGACTTAATTACATAGCACGTTCAACTAGAAAATTACGGGTCCGCTTCATGGAACACAGAAGGAATATAATAAACAAATGTCAAACTCATAGTGTCTCACGACACGATTTCTTAAAACATATGTCCAACCCATCTTGTTTATCAGTTATACGTCTTGAACAGATTGCCCCAACTTCCAGGGGGGGCGATAGATTCAAGAGACTCTGTAGCCGTGAGGTATATTGGATGCTGAAATTTAACTCTTTGCATCCGGTTGGTTTAAATGAAACCATGGAATTGAATTCTGTCATCTAGTTAAATGGGTGTCTTACCTTGTCCTCTCGATGTAACTTATTCTCATATATTTAAAGGATGTCATATTAATAGATCGGATGTTCTCTCTACTATTGTTTAATTCCTTCCAAGTAGGGATGAATCTCTCCAGATTATTAAACTGAATTCCATATAAAATATCATATGATGTGATGATATATCAACTATCTCTTCGCTCTATTTTTTTGTTATGAATATTATTATTCACATTGTCGAATACTCCCATTGGTTTACGGGTTGCTATGGTAACCGCAACTTCCAATTAGGTTTCTCCTACATAAACACCCATTCCATCCCCTCCGGTCATGTGATTTACACAGGAGGCCGGACACGTCATGTGATTAGCCGCTGTTTGCGGCGATAGGATTAGTACGGCTGGGAGAAGTTTAACACGAGGGCATCTGTCCGGTCATGTGACTTTTACGTCACGACACCGGACATAGCCCTATCTAGATCTGTTACCTAGCAACCAACCCTGTTATGTTTATGGGCCATATCACATGACCCATATGATCTCTCTCTATTGGATGAGACGCTGATCACGTGACCTAAACAGTCACGTGATCGGAACGTTATGTAACCATTCAACGTTATGAACCTAGTCCTCTTGGACCTGCTACCTAGCAACCAACTCTGTTATGGTCATGTGTTATATCACATGACCCAAATAATACACCTCCATTGGATGGGACGCCGATCACGTGACCTAAACAGTCACATGATCGGGATGTTACAGAATCATGTATACCTTTTTCAAAACTTCCTCGTCAAACATGTTGACACACGCGTACCGACACACACACACACACACACACACACACACACACACACACACACACACACACACACACACACACACACACACACACACACACACACGGAACCCCTTTCCTGAAGACAGTATCCCTGTCAAGGCCCTTTGGAGAGACAGAGAGTAAGCCAGCACACACCCCAGCGCAATAACCCTGGAGACCAACACAAATAGTTTTTCCCCAGCAGCGCTGTATAATATGTAAACCGCCAATTATGTGCCCCCCCCCCTCTCTTTTAAGCACCCTTTCACCGTGTGTAAGCAGGGGAGAGTCCGGGGAGCTTCCTCTCAGCAGTGCTGTGGAGAGAAAATGGCGCTGGTGAGTGCTGAGGGAGAAGCCCTGCCCCCTCGGCGGCGGGCTTCTATCCCGCTCAAACTTAGTGAAATATGGCGGGGGCTCTTTTATATACATGTATAGAGCCCACCTGTACATGTATATATTCTTTATGCCATGCAGAGGTTTATTTTGCCGCCCAGGGCGCCCCCCCCTGCGCCCTGCACCCTTAGGGCTAAAACACACTACCCGGCTTTTGCCGGCCGGGAAAAAGCCGGGCGGCTTTTTCCCGTGCCGGCATTGTAGTTAACAGTGTGAGGGGTAGGGTCCCTTCACACTGCACGGCCCCGGCTCGGCTGCCGGGATGCAGCCGGGTCTCACCACTGGAAGGTCCGGCTGCCGGGCGGGCGCCGGGCCGTCTTTGTAGCCAGTGAACCGTGTGTGTGAAGGGGAGCTTTCACACACAACGGTTTTTTCTGAAGCCGTGTCTGATGCTGCGCATGCGCACAGCATCACACACGGCTCAAAGCCGTCCTGTGTGCGAGACCCTGCCGGTTTCTCCCGGATGGCAAAAAGCCGGACAAAGTTTGTCCGGCTTTTTGCCATCCGGGAAAAACCGGAGTGTGTGTTACAGCCCTTACAGTGACCGGAGTATGTGAGGTGTATGGGAGCAATGACGCACAGCTGCAGTGCTGTGCGTTACCTCAGTGAAGCTGAAGGCTTCTGCCGCCTGACGACTTCTGTCTTCTGTACTTCTAGCTCTGTGAGGAGAACGGCGGCGCGGCTCCGCGTTCACCCCCTCTGGAGCTAATGGTGTCCAGTAGCCGAGGAAGCAGAGCCTATCTTTGACAAGAAGGTCTGCTCCTCTCTCCTACGATGCAGGGAGCCTGTTGCCAGCAGTGCTCCCTGTGAAAAAGTAAAATGTAGAAAGAAAAAATCCAAACAAAAATGCTTCTAGGCAGAGAACTCTGGAGAGCTCTCTGCAGTGCACCCATCTTGCTCTGGGCACAATGTAAAAACTGAGGTCTGGAGGAGGGGTATAGAGGGAGGAGCCAGTGCATACCCAGAGTCCAAAGCTTTCTTAAAGTGCCCTATCTCCTGCAGAGCCCGTCTATTCCCCATGGTCCTTACGGAGTCCCCAGCATCCTCTAGGACGTTAGAGAAAAAAATAAGAATTTACTTACCGATAATTCTATTTCTCGTAGTCCGTAGTGGATGCTGGGAACTCCGTAAGGACCATGGGGAATAGCGGCTCCGCAGGAGACAGGGCACATCTAAAGAAAGCTTTAGGATCACCTGGTGTGCACTGGCTCCTCCCCCTATGACCCTCCTCCAAGCCTCAGTTAGGATACTGTGCCCGGACGAGCGTACACAATAAGGAAGGATTTTGAATCCCGGGTAAGACTCATACCAGCCACACCAATCACACTGTACAACTTGTGATCTGAACCCAGTTAACAGCATGATAATAGAGAAGCCTCTCGAAAAGATGGCTCACTACAACAATAACCCGAATTTTTTGGTAACAATAATTATGTACCAGTATTGCAGACAATCCGCACTTGGGATGGGCGCCCAGCATCCACTACGGACTACGAGAAATAGAATTATCGGTAAGTAAATTCTTATTTTCTCTGACGTCCTAGTGGATGCTGGGAACTCCGTAAGGACCATGGGGATTATACCAAAGCTCCCAAACGGGCGGGAGAGTGCGGATGACTCTGCAGCCCCCAATGAGAGAACTCCCGGTCCTCCTCAGCCAGGGTATCAAATTTGTAAAATTTTACAAACGTATTTGCTCCTGACCAAGTAACTGCTCGGCAAAGTTGTAAAGCCGAGACCCCTCGGGCAGCTGCCCAAGATGAGCCCACCTTCCTTGTGGAGTGGGCATTTACAGATTTTTTGGCTGTGGCAGGCCTGCCACAGAATGTGGAAGCTGAATTGTACTACAAATCCAACGAGCAATAGTCTGCTTAGAAGCAGGAGCACCCAGCTAGTTGGGTGCATAGAGGATAAACAGCGAGTCAGATTTCCTGACTCCAGCCGTCCTGGAAACATATATTTTCCGGGTCCTGACAACGTCTAGCAACTTGGAGTCCTCCAAGTCCCTAGTAGCCGCAGGCACCACAATAGGTTTGGTTCAGGTGAACGCTGAAACCACCTTAGGGAGAAACTGAGGACGAGTCCTCAATTCCGCCCTGTCCGAATGGAAAATCAGATAAGGGCTTTTACAGGATAAAGCCACCAATTCTGACACGCGCCTGGCCCAGGCCAGAGCCAACAGCATGACCACTTTTTCTGTGAGATATTTTAACTCCACAGATTTAAGTGTGTCAAACCAATGTGACTTTTGGAACCCAAAAACCACCTGGAGATCCCAAAAGTGCCACCAAAGGCACAAAAGGAGGCTGTATATGCAGTACCCCTTTAACAAATGTCTGAACTTCAGGGACTGAAGCTAGTTCTTTTTTGGAAGAAAATTGACAGAGCCGAAATTTGAACCTTAATGGACCCCAATTTCAGGCCCATAGATACTCCTGTTTGCAGGAAATGTAGGAATCGACCCAGTTGAATTTCCTCCGTCGAGCCTTACTGGCCTCGCACCACGCAACATATTTTCGCCAAATGCGGTGATAATGTTTTGCGGTTACATCCTTCCTGGCTTTGATCAGGATAGGGATGACTTCATCCGGAATGCCTTTTTCCTTCAGGATCCGGCGTTCAACCGCCATGCCGTCAACGCAGCCGCGGTAAGTCTTGGAACAGACAAGGTCCTTGCTGGAGCAGGTCCCTTCTTAGAGGTAGAGGCTACGGATCCTCCGTGAGCATCTCTTGAAGTTCCGGTTACCAATTCCTTCTTGGCCAATCCGGAGCCACTAATATAGTGCTTACTCCTCTCCATCTTATCAATCTCAGTACCTTGGGTATGAGAGGCAGAGGAGGGAACCCATACACTGATTGGTACACCCACGGTGTTACCAGAGCATCTACAGCGATTGCCTGAGGGTCCCTTGACGTGGCGCAATACCTGTCGAGTTTTTCCCAACGGTTTATAATCATGTGGAAGACTTCTGGGTGAAGTCCTTACTCTCCCGGGTGGAGGTCGTGCTGAGGAAAACTGCTTCCCAGTTGTCCACTCCCGGAATGAAAACTGCTGACAGTGCTATCACATGGTTTTTCGCCCCGCGAAGAATCCTTGCAGCTTCTGCCATTGCCCTCCTGCTTCTTGTGGCACCCTGTCTGTTTACGTGGGTGTGTCACGATCCGGGTATCTGGACGCCATTTCTTACCCATCAGATGCCTCCTAAGGCTGGCTCAGCGCTCCAGGACTGGATCCCATCTGTTATCCTAATGTTCACATTCCTGCATCCTCTCCTGTCTCTCTGAGACGCTGTCACAGTAACGCCTTATTACATCTGGCATGGCGTCTCCCGCGGCCTCCGCCGCCGTCCCTGAGCTTCTGCATGCAGAGTGTCAGAGTGGCGATTACGTCAGCCGCGGCCTCCGCTGTGTCCGCGTGGTTGGATGTGCACTTGTCAGCCTGGCGTCTCCTGTCTCCAGTGGCCGGCGCCGCCATTACTGTTTTCATTACCACATGGATTACAAACCAAACTTCCCTCCAAGTGTCTGCATGGGCGCAGCCATCTTGGATTCTGTCAGCTGATCATTTCCTCCAATCTGTTGTCAGTATTGTTAATCTGCATAATTGCCTAGCCAATCCCTTCCTTGCTGCAGGTATAAATACACTGTGCCTGAGCAAGGAAGGCGTCAGTGCTTTGGTTGTCAAACCTAGTTCCTGTTTGTCTCTCTCCTGTGATTGTCTTCCAGGTTCCAGCTCCTGTCTCAAGACTTCCACCATAGAGACCCGCACCAGCATTCCACCTGCGGTGTAGCCTGACTCTCCAATCCATTGTGGATTCATCTGTTTCCAGCTACAACATTACCTGCTTCCAGCTCAGCTTCCAGCAGAGTACAGCTTCCCTTAAAGGGCCGGTGTCCTTTCTACACTTTACCACTCTCCACCGGTATTATTATTTCTCCGCTCTCAAGTTCTACATTTCAGTTCATATTTCATCGCTCCCAAGTTCATTTATTATTTAACTGGTTCCAGCCAGTATCCACTCCGTGCTAACAACAGTCTGGTTCCAGCCAGTATCCACAGCAGCTGTTTTATCTTCAGCAACCCAGCTTTTCCTGGAACACCAGCTGGCACAATCCTGGGTTATCTCCATTGCTACAGTCGGGCCTGGTAAGGACTTTCCATCTAGAAGATCATAAGAACTATCTCACACTACCAGTGCCCTGTGGCTCCTGCCGTCCTGTAGTACCCAGGAACTGTATTTATTCTTTGCTGACTTTTACGTTTTCTTTTACTGCTGCTGTGTTGCGGAGTTGTCATAATAAACATCATTGACTTTTATTCCTGGTTGTCGTGGTCACGCCTTCGGGCAATTCTTCTACATGTCTAGGGGTCTGATACAACCTGCCAGGTTCCATTACACCTCAGCCCCTACAACTGAGGCTGCCTCCCGTCAGCTCAGGCCCTCAGTTGTGACAGTCCCTACAACTGAGGCTGCCTCCCGTCAGCTCAGGCCCTCAGTTGTGACAGGGTGACTGCCGTAATGTTGTCCGACTGGATCAACACCGGCTGACCTTGAAGCAGAGGTCTTGCTAAGCTTAGAGCATTGTAAATGGCCCTTAGCTTCAGGACATTTATGTGAAGTGATGTCTCCAGGCTTGACCATAAGCCCTGGATATTCCTTCCCTGTGTGACTGCTCCCCAGCCTCGCAGGCTGGCATCCGTGGCCACCAGGACCCAGTCCCGCATGCCGAATCTGCGGCCCTCTAGAAGATGAGCACTCTGCAACCACCACAGGAGGGATACCCTTGTCCCTGGTGACAGGGTTATCCGCTGAAGCATCTGAAGATGCGACCCGGACCATTTGTCCAGTAGGTTCCACTGGAAAGTCTTGCGTGGAATCTGCCGAATGGGATTGCTTCGTAGGAAGCCACCATTTTTACCCAGAACCCTTGTGCATTGATGCACTGAGACTTGGTTCGGTTTTAGGAGGTTCCTGACTAGCTCGGATAACTCCCTGGCTTTCTCCTCCGGGAGAAACACCTTCTTTCTGGACTGTGTCCAGGATCATCCCTAGGAACAGAAGACAAGTCGTCGGAACCAGCTGCGATTTTGGAATATTGAGAATCCAATCGTGCTGCCGCAACACTACCTGAGGTAGTGCTACACCGATCTCCAACTGTTCCCTGGATCTCACCCTTATCAGGGAATCGTCCAAGTAAAGGATAACTAAAATTCCCTTCCTTCGAAGGAATATCATCATTACGGTCATTACTTCAGTAAAGACCCGGGGTGCCGTGGACCATCCCTACGGCCGCGTCTGAACTGATAGTGACAGTTCTGTACCATAACCTGAGATACCCTTGGTGAGAAGGGTAAATTTTGACATGAAGGTAAGCATCCTTGATGTCCCGAGACATCATGTAGTCCCCTTCTTCCAGGTTTGCAATCACTGCTCTGAGTGACTCAATTTTGAATTTGAACCTCTGTATGTAAGTGTTCAAAGATTTTAGATTTTAAAATCGGTCTCACCGAGCCGTCTGGCTTCGGTACCACAATAGTGTGGAATAATACCCCGTTCCCTGTTGCAGGAGGGGTACCTTAATTATCACCTGCTGGGAATACAGCTTGTGAATGGCTTCCAAAACTGCCTCCCTGTCAGCGGGAGACGTCGGTAAAACCGACTTTTGGAAACGGCGAGGGGAATACGTCTCGAATTCCAATTTGTACCCCTGAAATATTACCTGAAGGATCCAGGGGTCTACTTGCGAGTGAGCCCACTGCGCACTGAAATTCATTGAGAACGGGCCCCCACCGTGCCTGAACTTGTAAAGCCCTAGCGTCATACTGAGAGCTTGGCAGAGGCGGAAAAGGGTTTCTGTTCCTGGGAACTGGCTGATCTCTGCAGCCATTTTCCTCTCCCTCTGTCACGAGCAGAAAAGAGGAACCCTTTTGTCCGCTTGCCAACCAGGACTGCGCCTGATAATACGGCGTCTTATTTTGAGAGGCGACCTTTTTTAAGGCAATACTTCCAAATGCCGTTTGGAATCCGCATCACCTGACCACTTTACTGGTATAATTGGACAACGCACTTATACTTGATGCCAGTCGGCAAATATTCCGCTGTGCATCATGCATATATAGAAATGCATCTTTTAATTGCTCTATAGGCAATAATATACTGTCCTTATCTAGGATATCAAATTTCCAGTCAGGGAATCCTACCACGCCAACCCAGCACTGCACATCCAGGCTGAGGCGATTGCTGGTCGCAGTATAACACCAGTATGTGTGTAAATACATTTTAGGATACCCTCCTGCTTTCTATCAGCAGGATCCCTAAGGGCGGCCATCTCCAGAGAGGGTAGAGCCCTTGTTCTTACAAGCGTGTGAGCGCCTTATCCCCCCTAGGGGGTGTTTCCCAACGCACCCTAACCTCTGGCGGGAAAAGGTATACTGCCAATAACTTTTTTAGAAATTATCAATTGTTATCGGGGGGAAACCCACGCATCATCACACACCTCATTTTATTTCTCAGATTCAGGAAAACTACAGGAAGTTTTTCCTCACCAAACATAATACCCCTTTTTTTTTTGGTGGTATTTATATTATCAGAAGAGTGTAAACTTTTTCCATTGCCTCAATCATGCAATGTGTGGCCCTATTGGAAATCACGGTTGTCTCTTCACCGTCGACACAGGAGTCAGTATCCGTGTCGGCGTCTGTATCTGAGGTAACGGGCGCTTTAGAGCCCCTGTATGAGACGTCTGGACATGCACAAGCTGAGTAGCCGGCTGTCTCATGTCAACCACTGTCTTTTATACAAAGCTGACACTGTCACGCAATTTCAACAGTACATCCACTCAGGTGTCGACCCCCCAGGGGGTGACAACACTATTACAGACACTCTACTCCGTCTCCTCATCATTTTTCTCCTCATACATGTCGACACAAACGTACCGACACACAGCACACACACAGGGAATGCTCTGATAGAGGACAGGACCCCACTAGCCCTTTGGGGAGACAGAGGGAGAGTTTGCCAGCACACACCAGAGCGCTATATATATATATATATATATACAGGGATAACCTTATATAAGTGTTTTTCCCTTTATAGCTGCTGTATTGTTTATACTGCGCCTAATTTGTGCCCCCCTCTCTTTTTTAACCCCTTTCTGTAGTGTAGTGACTGCAGGGGAGAGCCAGGGAGCTTCCCTCCAACTGAGCTGTGAGGGAAAATGGCGCCAGTGTGCTGAGGAGATAGGCTCCGCCCCTTTCTCGGCGTCCTTATCATCCGTTTTCTTGTATGTTTTGGCAGGGGTTAAATGCATCCATATAGCCCAGGAGTTATATGTGATGCATTTATTTTAGCCATAAAAGGTTTTCTATCGATTTATTGCGTCTCAGGGCGCTGCCCCCCCAGCGCCCTGCACCCTCAGTGACCGGAGTGTGAAGTGTGCTGAGAGCAATGGCGCACAGCTGCGGTGCTGTGCGCCTACCTTTATCTGAAGACAGGAAAGTCTTCTGCCGCAGATTTTTCCGGACCTCTTCGCTCTTCTGGCTCTGTAAGGGGGCCGGCGGCGCGGCTCCGGTGACCCATCCAGGCTGAACCTGTGATCGTCCCTCTGGAGCTAATGTCCAGTAGCCTAAGAAGCCCAATCCACTCTGCACGCAGGTGAGTTCGCTTCTTCTCCCCTTAGTCCCTCGATGCAGTGAGCCTGTTGCCAGCAGGTCTCACTGAAAATAATAAACCTAAACTAAAACTTTCACAAAGAGCTCAGGAGAACCCCTAGTGTGCACGCTTCTCGTCGGGCACAGAAAATCTAACTGAGGCTTGGAGGAGGGTCATAGGGGGAGGAGCCAGTGCACACCAGGTGATCCTAAAGCTTTCTTTAGATGTGCCCTGTCTCCTGCGGAGCCGCTATTCCCCATGGTCCTTACGGAGTTCCCAGCATCCACTAGGACGTCAGAGAAAAAGCAGTAAGAGCACAAGGCCATACAAGTGATAGGACCTTCTGTGTTGGAGTATTAGAGCCACTGGAATAAATCAGACTCCATGTTACTATAGACATAGTGACAAACTACACTAGATGCCACATGCAGCCATGGCACACACAGCACTAGCACAACTATACCAGTCATGGCACATACAGCACCAGCACAACTCAACTATACCAATCATGGCATACACAGCCCCAGCATTGGTGCAACTATACCAGTCATGGCATAAGGAGCCCAAGCATTGGCACAACTATATGAGTCATGGCACAACCAGCCCAGGCATAGGCACAGATACACCAGTCATGGCACACACAGCTGCAACATTGGCACAGATACACCAGCCATGGCACACACAGCCCCAGCTTTGGCACAACTATACCACTCATTGCACACACAGCACCCCCAGCATTGACACACACAGCCCCAGCATTGGCACAGATACACCAGTCATTGCACACACAGCACTGCCAGCATTGGCACACATAGCCCCAGCATTGGCACAGATACACCAGTCATTGCCCACACAGCCCCAGCATTAACACAACTATACCACTCATTGCACACACAGCACCCCCAGCATTGGCACAACTATACAAGTCATGGCACACATAGCACCAGTATTGACACTACTATACCAGTCACGGCACACACAGCCATACACATAGCACACCTTCTGCCTGCTCCAGGGAATTCATCTCTGCAGCTTGCTCCGATTACTTCCTGATCTCTTAGCCACCTTCCACTATGACCATATGTAACCGCTCTTCTGATTGGTAGACACTCAACAAAAGTCTCTCCCGACTGGCTGCTAGCATCCGGCCCTAATCGCGCCTCTCGCAGGGATTCCGCGGGTGATTCCTGATTACGTCACTTGTTCGGTACTGGATGTCTGGACTCTTACCTGTGATTGGACAGCGCAGCTGTCAGTCAATGAGATGGGCATGGTGCTTGGCTGGAAGGCGACTGGGCGGGGTTATGTGCCGGGAAGGGAGAACGGCGCTTGTCTGGTCAGTATGGCGGTGCTCATCATGTGTAGGCCGCGCTGTGGCGGCATAGGGATACGGGGCTCTGGGCTACTGCATGTGCTGTATGTGTATGAGTATGAGGTATGGCTGCCCTGACAGCTGATGCACATGGTGCTCTCTCATCACAGGGATACTCTGCTAGGACAGGTCTGCTACTAGGAGTAAGCCATACCCTCCAAAATGACTCGCCCCACTAGGTACAAAATGCTCTGTTTCTGGACTTCCCTCTTAATTTCTTATTGCAATCACCTGTGAAGAAACAGCTTTCTTATCATTTAACTAGTTCAACACAGGTGATGGAAATCATAAATTAAGAGGGAAGTCCAGAAACAGCATTTTGTACCTATTGGGGCGGGCCATGTTGGAGGGTCTGGTAAGCTCTGTCTGCTACTGTATACAGAGCCGGCCATAACCAATATGATGCCCTAGGCAAGATTTTGACTGGTGCCCCCTAGCATCGCCGCTAGTTCTGCAGGAGATGCCTGGCATGAGTCATCTGGCAGCTCTGCTAACGTTGGGCGCCTTTTGTTTATGAAAATGCACATTATTTGAATTACTATATGGCTAGGATGCACAAGCAGCTTCTGCTGATTAAAATTATATGCAGCATGCCTATATTCTGTGTGCGACTGCGGCTGTATCTGCATACGAAATGCTACATTACAGTGATTTCCAGGAATACACGCAACGTAGCATTTTGTATACAGATACAGCCGCAGTCACACACAGAATATAGGCATGTCGCATATCATTTTAATCAGCAGAAGCTGCTGGTGCCCCTAAGCATACCAAATGCCCTAGGCATTGCCTAGTTTGCCTATGCCCGGCTCTGACTGTATATCCCGTTTTCTGGGCCAACATACCAGTATTCTGTATTGTGCTTCTGTTTAGGTATTTCTACTGTGTGTGTGTAGAGAGAATGAGGGAAATAGAGAATATAGCTCCTTAAATCGGGGTACTTATGAAGGGATCCAGTCAGGATCCCAGTGTTTGAATGCTGGCTGTCAGAAGCATGACACCTGAATCCCAATACTGCTCAGAAATCCAATATCGATCTCAATACCAATGCCGTAATCCCGACTGCCAGCATCCCGAAGATAAGTATGCCGGTGCTGCTTAGGGTTAGGCCATGGCGGTGGGGGAGGTTAGGTTTATGTCGCAGGAAGGGGGGGAGGTTAGGGGTAGACATCACCGGGGGAGGGGTGTTAGGATTAGGCGCCACTGGGGAAGGTTAGGGTCAGGCTGCAGGGAGGGAGGGTTAGGTAGGTAAGATTTTAGGCTTAGCATACTTACCTAGTAGGTGTCAGTATTCTGACCACCGGCATACCGATACCATCACCCTATTATTTACATTGGTTCTTTGGTGATTTAAAACCAGGTGAAATGTGGGTCTAGAATTTAGCCCACCAAATAGGTAAATCCATACCTCCCAACATGACCCATTAAAGGAGGGACAAATGCTCTGCTACTGTACTTCCTTAATGTATGATTGCCATCACCTGTTTTGAACAGGTAGACCGCACAAAATCATATCAATCCCTGCTCTGGTGGAGTTTCTAGTCAATATTTCCTATCAAATGGATATACATACACACTATGGTTATTTTTTTTGACAGAAACCAATTAACCTACTGGTATGTATTTGGAATGTGGGAGGAAACAGGAGCACCTGGAAAACCCTCATGCTAAATTAGGAGAATATACAAACTCCACACAGATAGGGCCCTGTTGGGTTTCAAAGCCAATACATGCTGTGAGGCAGCGATCTAACCATTGCCTGCCATGCTGCCTAATCACCTCGTTCCCAAATGTTTTTCAAATGTCAAGAGATTACTGATATGGTTTGATTGCTTTTTCAGCAAGTGGTTTTGTTTTTTTGTATAGTAACATGCAGTATGTATTTCACCCAGGTATAGTATTAAAATGAACTGGAAGTTAAGGCAGCAATTTTGTTACAGTTTTTCTGTTTTGTACATCAGCCATTAGCAGAGCTATGTGCTAAGTGACCTTCTGTAAGTGACCCTAGCGGGGAAATAAAAGCTGAGTTTTATTATGTTTGGGGGTAAATACCTTGGTTCCGGTATGAATGGTTGACCATGTTATGGTCGACAGTCATTAGGTCGACCACTATTGGTAGACATGGGCAAATGGTCGACACATGAAAATGTCGACCTGAGTTTTTTTTAACCTTTTTTTGGTGTCGTTTTCTGCTTAAAGTGACGGGGAACCCCACTTAGTGCACCGTGTCCCCTCGCATGGCTTGCTTTGCTTCGGGCAAGGTGCCTCGCTCCACTACCACTGCGCTCGGCACAGATTACTGTTCCCAATCGTAGTCCACGTGGATCATAAAGTATGGAAAAGTTCCACAAAAGAAAAAAATGTGAAACTCATGTTGACCTTTTCATGTGTCGACCATGTGTCCATGTCGACCAATAGTGGTCAACCTAATGACTGTCGACCATAACATGGTCGACCATCCAAACTGATATCAAATACCTCATCTTTTACCATGTGCTTATGGTTTAATTGAGTCTTTGTGCTTGAGTAATTTACATATTACATTACTAGGTAAGGGTTTTGCTTAAGACTAGTAGATCAAGATTATTAAAATCCATTTAATTTACCTTGATCTCTATTAAAAGGGTTGTCGGAAATTAGGGCACCGAGAAGCATTTTTCTCTGACGTCCTAGTGGATGCTGGGAACTCCGTAAGGACCATGGGGAACAGACGGGCTCCGCAGGAGACTGGGCACTCTAAAAGAAAGATTAGGTACTATCTGGTGTGCACTGGCTCCTCCCTCTATGCCCCTCCTCCAGACCTCAGTTAGATTTCTGTGCCCGGCCGAGCTGGATGCACACTAGGGGCTCTCCTGAGCTCCTAGAAAGAAAGTATATGTTAGGTTTTTTATTTTACAGTGAGACCTGCTGGCAACAGGCTCACTGCAACGAGGGACTAAGGGGAGAAGAAGCGAACCTACCTGCTTGCAGCTAGCTTGGGCTTCTTAGGCTACTGGACACCATTAGCTCCAGAGGGATCGACCGCAGGACCCGTCCTTGGTGTTCGTTCCAGGAGCCGCGCCGCCGTCCCCCTTACAGAGCCAGAAGCAAGAAGTGTTCCGGAAAATCGGCGGCAGAAGACTTCAGTCTTCACCAAGGTAGCGCACAGCACTGCAGCTGTGCGCCATTGCTCCTCATACACACTTCACACTCCGGTCACTGAGGGTGCAGGGCGCTGGGGGGGGGCGCCCTGAGCAGCAATAAAAACACCTTGACTGGCAAAATAATCACAATATATAGCCCCAGAGGCTATATATGTGATAATTACCCCTGCCAGAATCCATAAAAAAGCGGGAGAAAAGTCTGCGAAAAAGGGGCGGAGCTATCTCCCTCGGCACACTGGCGCCATTTTCTCTTCACAGTGTAGCTGGAAGACAGCTCCCCAGGCTCTCCCCTGTAGTTTTCAGGCTCAAAGGGTTAAAAAGAGAGGGGGGGCACTAAATTTAGGCGCAATATTGTTTATACAAGCAGCTATTGGGGAAAATTCACTCAGTGATAGTGTTTATCCCTACATTATATAGCGCTCTGGTGTGTGCTGGCATACTCTCTCTCTGTCTCCCCAAAGGGCTGTGTGGGGTCCTGTCCTCAGTCAGAGCATTCCCTGTGTGTGTGCGGTGTGTCAGTACGGCTGTGTCGACATGTTTGATGAGGAGGCTTATGTGGAGGCGGAGCAGATGCCGATAAATGGGATGTCGCCCCCTGTGGGCCGACACCAGAGTGGATGGATAGGTGGAAGGTATTAACAGACAGTGTCAACTCCTTACATAAAAGGCTGGATGACGTAACAGCTATGGGACAGCCGGCTTCTCAGCCCGCGCCTGCCCAGGCGTCTCAAAGGCCATCAGGGGCTCAAAAACGCCCGCTCCCTCAGATGGCAGACACAGATGTCGACACGGAGTCTGACTCCAGTGTCGACGAGGTTGAGACATATACACAATCCACTAGGAACATCCGTTACATGATCCCGGCAATAAAAAATGTGTTACACATTTCTGACATTAACCCAAGTACCACTAAAAAAGGGTTTTATGTTTGGGGAGAAAAAGCAGGCAGTGTTTTGTTCCCCCATCCAATGAGTGAATGAAGTGTAAAAAAGCGTGGGTTCCCCCGATAAGAAACTGATAATTTCTAAAAAGTTACTGATGGCGTACCTTTTCCCGCCAGAGGATAAGTTACGCTGGGAGATATCCCCTAGGGTGGATAAGGCGCTCACACGTTTGTCAAAAAAGGTGGCACTGCCGTCTTAGGATACAGCCACTTTGAAGGTACCTGCTGATAAAAAGCAGGAGGCTATTCTGAAGTCTGTATTTACACACTCAGGTACTAGACTGAGACCTGCAGATAGTGCTGCTGCAGCGTGGTCTGTAACCCTGTCAAACAGGGATACTATTTTGCAAACATAAGACGTCGTCTTATATATGAGGGATGCACAGAGGGATATTTTGCCGGCTGGCATCCAGAATTAATGCAATGTCCATTCTGTCAGGAGGGTATTAGAGACCCGACACTGGACAGGTGATGCTGACTTTAAAAGACACATAGAGCCTTATAAGGGTGAGGAATTGTTTGGGGATGGTCTCTGGGACCTCGTATCCACAGCAACAGCTGGGAAGAAAAATTTTTACCTCAGGTTTCCTCACAGCCTAAGAAAGCACTGTATTATCAGGTACAGTCCTTTCGGCTTCAGAAAAGCAAGCGGGTCAAAGGCGCTTCCTTTCTGCACAGAGACGAGGGAAGAGGGAAAAAGCTGCACCAGTCAGCCAGTTCCCAGAATCAAAATTCTTCCCCCGCTTCCTCTGAGTCCACCGCATGACGCGGGGGCTCCACAGGCGTAGCCAGGTACGGTGGGGGGCCGCCTCAAAAATTTCAGCGATCAGTGGGCTCGCTCACAGGTGGATCCCTGGATCCTTCAAGTAGTATCTCAGGGGTACAAGCTGGAATTCGAGGCGTCTCCCCCCCGCCGTTTCCTCAAATCTGCCTTGCCGACAACTCCCTCAGGCAGGGAGGCTGTGCTAGAGGCAATTCACAAGCTGTATTCCCAGCAGGTGATAGTCAAGGTGCCCCTACTTCAACAAGGACGGGGTTACTATTCCACACTGTTTGTGGTACCGAAACCGGACGGTTCGGTGAGACCCATTTTAAATTTGAAGTCCTTGAACACATACATAAAAAAATTCAAGTTCAAGATGGAATCGCTCAGGGCGGTTATTGCAAGCCTGGAGGAGGGGGATTACATGGTATCCCTGGACATCAAGGATGCTTACCTACATGTCCCCA
This sequence comes from Pseudophryne corroboree, assembly GCF_028390025.1. Taxonomy (NCBI): domain Eukaryota; kingdom Metazoa; phylum Chordata; class Amphibia; order Anura; family Myobatrachidae; genus Pseudophryne; species Pseudophryne corroboree. The sequence goes on along the minus strand of NC_086454.1, from coordinate 257,461,221 downwards.
TTTACCATCCTCACCAGGTGTACCTCAGATTTGTGGTACAGGATTGCCATTACCAATTCCAAACACTGCCGTTTGGACTGTCCATGGCACCGAGGGTCTTGACCAAGGTAATGGCAGAAATGATGATACTCCTTCGAAAAAAGGGAGTTTTTAATTATCCCGTACTTGGACGATCTCCTTATAAAGGCGAGGTCCATGGAGCAGTTGTTGGTCGGAGTAGCACTATCTCGGGAAGTGCTACAACAGCACGGATGGATTCTATACATTCCAAAGTCACAGCTGGTTCCTACCACACGCCTGCTGTTCCTGGGGATGGTTCTGGACACAGAACAGAAAAAAGTGTTTCTCCCGCAGGAGAAAGCCAAGGAGCTGTCATCTCTAGTCAGAGACCTCCTGAAACCAAAACAGATATCGGTGCATCACTGCACACGAGTCCTGGGAAAAATGGTAGCTTCTTACGAAGCAAAATTCCATTCGGCAGGTTCCATGAAAGAACCTTTCAGTGGGACCTCTTGGACAAGTGGTCGGAATCGCATCTTCAGATGCATCGGCTGATAACCCTGTCTCCAAGGACCAGGGTATCTCTACTGTGGTGGCTGCAGAGTGCTCATCTTCAAGAGGGCCGCAGATTCGGCATACAGGACTGGGTCCTGGTGACCACGGATGCCAGCCTTCGAGGCTGGGGGGCAGTCACACAGGGAAGAAATTTCCAAGGACTTTGGTCAAGTCAGGAGTCGTCCCTACACATAAATATTCTGGAACTGAGGGCCATTTACAATGCCCTAAGTCTGGCAAGGCCTCTGCTTCAAAACCAGCCGGTACTGATCCAATCAGACCACATCACGGCAGTCGCCCATGTAAACCGACAGGGCGGCACAAGAAGCAGGATGGCGATGGCAGAAGCCACAAGGATTCTCCGATGGGCGGAAAATCACGTCTTAGCACTGTCAGCAGTGTTCATTCCGGGAGTGGACAACTGGGAAGCAGACTTCCTCAGCAGACACGACCGACACCCGGGAGAGTGGGGACTTCATCCAGAAGTCTTCCAACTGTTGGTAAACCGTTGGGAAAGGCCACAGGTGGACATGATGGCGTCCCGCCTAAACAAAAAACTAGATATTGCGCCAGGTCAAGGGACCCTCCGGCGATAGCTGTGGACGGTCTAGTGACACCGTGGGTGTACCAGTCGGTTTATGTATTACCTCCTCTGCCTCTCATACCAAAAGTACTGAGAATAATAAGAAAACGAGGAGTAAGAACGATACTCGTGGTTCCGGAGGGGCCAAGAAGAGCTTGATACCCAGAACTTCAAGAAATAATATCAGAGGACCCATGGCCTCTACCGCTCAGACAGGATCTGCTACAGCAGGGGCCCTGTCTGTTCCAAGACTTACTGCGGCTGCGTTGGACGGCATGGCGGTTGAATTCCGGATCCTAAAGCAAAAGGGCATTCCGGAGGAAGTCATTCCTACGCTGATAAAAGCCAGGAAAGAAGTAACCGCAAACCATTATCACCGTATTTGGCGAAAATATGTTGCGTGGTGTGAGGCCAGGAAGGCCCCAACAGAGGAATTTCAGCTGGGTCGTTTTCTGCACTTTCTACAGTCAGGAGTGACTATGGGCCTAAATTTGGGTTCCATTAAGGTCCAGATTTCGGCTCTGTCGATTTTCTTCCAGAAAGAACTGGCTTCACTGCCTGGAGTTCAGACATTTGTAAAGGGAGTGCTACATATTCAGCCCCTTTTTTGTGCCTTCTGTGGCACCTTGGGATCTCAACGTGGTGTTGAGTTTCTTAAAATCACATTGGTTTGAGCCACTTAAAACTGTGGATTTGAAATATCTCACGTGGAAAGTGGTCATGTTATTGGCCTTGGCTTCGGCCAGGCGTGTGTCACAATTGGCGGCTTTGTCATGTAAAAGCCCTTATCTGATTTTCCATATGGATAGGGCAGAATTGCGGACTCGTCCCCAGTTTCTCCCTAGGGTGGTGGTATCAGCTTTTCACTTGAACCAACCTATTGTAGTGCCTGCGGCTACTAGGGACTTGGAAGATTCCAAGTTACTGGACGTAGTCAGGGCCTTAAAATTTTATATTTCCAGGACGGCTGGAGTCAGGAAAACTGACTCGTTTTTTATCCTGTAGGCACCCAACAAAATAGGTGCTCCTGCTTCTAAGCAGACTATTGCTCGCTGAATTTGTAGCACAATTCAGCTGGAGCATTCTGCGGCTGGATTGCCGCATCCTAAATCAGTAACAGCCCATTCCACAAGGAAAGTGGGCTCATCTTGGGCGGCTGCCCGAGGGGTCTCGGCTTTACAACTTTGCCGAGCTGCAACTTGGTCAGGGGCAAACACGTTTGCTAAATTCTACAAATTTGATACCCTGGCTGAGGAGGACCTTGAGTTCTCTCATTAGGTGCTGCAGAGTCATCCGCACTCTCCCGCCCGTTTGGGAGCTTTGGTATAATCCCCATGGTCCTTACGGAGTTCCCAGCATCCACTAGGACGTCAGAGAAAATAAGATTTTACTCACCGGTAAATCTATTTCTCGTAGTCCGTAGTGGATGCTGGGCGCCCATCCCAAGTGCGGATTGTCTGCAATACTTGTATATAGTTATTGCCTAACTAAAGGGTTATTGTTGAGCCATCTGTTGAGAGGCTCAGTTATATTTCATACTGTTAACTGGGTATAGTATCACGAGTTATACGGTGTGATTGGTGTGGCTGGTATGAGTCTTACCCGGGATTCAAAATCCTTCCTTATTGTGTCAGCTCTTCCGGGCACAGTATCCTAACTGAGGTCTGGAGGAGGGGCATAGAGGGAGGAGCCAGTGCACACCAGATAGTACCTAATCTTTCTTTTAGAGTGCCCAGTCTCCTGCGGAGCCCGTCTGTTCCCCATGGTCCTTACGGAGTTCCCAGCATCCACTACGGACTACGAGAAATAGATTTACCGGTGAGTAAAATCTTATTTTATATCAGGTGCGGACGCAAAGCAGCGGTTGTACGCATATTGATCAGTGTTTTTGCACATGTGTATAAGCTACAATGATTCGCGAGTGCGGTCGCATCAAAATTTTAGCTGCAAAGTGAGTGACAGGAAGTCAGTGTTTGGGGGTGGTAATGAGGAGTGGTCTTGCGAACGCTGGTGTGTCATGGCTGTTCGGATAGTGTTTTATGGGCGTGCATGTATGAGCAGCTGCGATCACACCTGCTACTGGAGAGGGCTGTGCTTCCTGGAAGAGCAGCTCAGACTGCGTGTCTTCAGAGTTACTCAGGCTGTGCGTGGCAACCCGATGTGTGACAGTGTTACCGATGTTTCTGCAATCGTGGTGCCGTAAGCAAATATGTGATCTTAGTGGGCGTCCTTTTACCTGGGTTACCTTCTGCCCATATTAGCATGTAATCACAATTGCTTATGTCAAATCATTGCAACAACAGTAGGAAGAACAACTGCACCTGAATGACCCCCATTCTGCCAGATGTGGCCGACCAATGAAGGGATCAGTCGGGCATGTTGGAAGATTTTGCATGCGCGACCATCCCATCATCGCTGATGGGAAGCGGCCATACACTCTGCCACTGGTTCCCAAAAATGTCCTCAAGGCAACAGTCCAGGTTTTTGGAATATCCCTGCTTGTGCACAGATGGTATAATCAAACTGACTGAGGTACTAATTAAGTCACCTGTGTCTAAGCATGCATATCCTTACAACCTGTTGGGATGCCTTGCAAACCGTATTTGGGAGCCACTGCACTTTGCATTAATCAGTAGGCTGATAACAGGAGCTGATTGGCTAATGCGTTTATCACCTTGTACTTATCACTGGTTTATCACTTCCTTGTGCTGCCTCCAGGCTTAATACATCTGCTCCATTATGCATTTAAGAAGCACACTGGTTGGCCTCCCATCCTGGTAAGCCAAAAGCTTCTTTCTCAACTCACCCTTATTTTCTCTCCTTTTTTAAAATGGCCCTGTGTTCTCTTGCCGTATACTAACAGAAATCTACATACGACGCCGTGTCAATTAGATAAAAGACAGGAGAGCATCAGCAAAGGTGCTAACTTTGCTTGTTGTGCTGGGCTGGGAGAATGGTTGGAAAAAACTGTTGATGTACACCATAAATGTAGCTGTTCAAACTAGAGATGAGCGCCTGAAATTTTTCGGGTTTTGTGTTTTGGTTTTGGGTTCGGTTCCGCGGCCGTGTTTTGGGTTCGAACGCGTTTTGGCAAAACCTCACCGAATTATTTTTGTCGGATTCGGGTGTGTTTTGGATTCGGGTGTTTTTTTCCAAAAACACTAAAAAACAGCTTAAATCATAGAATTTGGGGGTCATTTTGATCCCAAAGTATTATTAACCTCAAAAACCATAATTTACACTCATTTTCAGTCTATTCTGAATACCTCACACCTCACAATATTATTTTTAGTCCTAAAATTTGCACCGAGGTCGCTGTGTGAGTAAGATAAGCGACCCTAGTGGCCGACACAAACACCGGGCCCATCTAGGAGTGGCACTGCAGTGTCACGCAGGATGTCCCTTCCAAAAAACCCTCCCCAAACAGCACATGACGCAAAGAAAAAAAGAGGCGCAATGAGGTAGCTGTGTGAGTAAGATTAGCGACCCTAGTGGCCGACACAAACACCGGGCCCATCTAGGAGTGGCACTGCAGTGTCACGCAGGATGTCCCTTCCAAAAAACCCTCCCCAAACAGCACATGACGCAAAGAAAAAAAGAGGCGCAATGAGGTAGCTGACTGTGTGAGTAAGATTAGCGACCCTAGTGGCCGACACAAACACCGGGCCCATCTAGGAGTGGCACTGCAGTGTCACGCAGGATGTCCCTTCCAAAAAACCCTCCCCAAACAGCACATGACGCAAAGAAAAAAAGAGGCGCAATGAGGTAGCTGTGTGAGTAAGATTAGCGACCCTAGTGGCCGACACAAACACCGGGCCCATCTAGGAGTGGCACTGCAGTGTCACGCAGGATGTCCCTTCCAAAAAACCCTCCCCAAACAGCACATGACGCAAAGAAAAAAAGAGGCGCAATGAGGTAGCTGACTGTGTGAGTAAGATTAGCGACCCTAGTGGCCGACACAAACACCGGGCCCATTTAGGAGTGGCACTGCAGTGTCACGCAGGATGTCCCTTCCAAAAAACCCTCCCCAATCAGCACATGATGCAAAGAAAAAGAAAAGAAAAAAGAGGTGCAAGATGGAATTATCCTTGGGCCCTCCCACCCACCCTTATGTTGTATAAACAAAACAGGACATGCACACTTTAACCAACCCATCATTTCAGTGACAGGGTCTGCCACACGACTGTGACTGATATGACGGGTTGGTTTGGACCCCCCCCAAAAAAGAAGCAATTAATCTCTCCTTGCACAAACTGGCTCTACAGAGGCAAGATGTCCACCTCATCTTCACCCTCCGATATATCACCGTGTACATCCCCCTCCTCACAGATTATCAATTCGTCCCCACTGGAATCCACCATCTCAGCTCCCTGTGTACTTTGTGGAGGCAATTGCTGCTGGTCAATGTCTCCGCGGAGGAATTGATTATAATTCATTTTAATGAACATCATCTTCTCCACATTTTCTGGATGTAACCTCGTACGCCGATTGCTGACAAGGTGAGCGGCGGCACTAAACACTCTTTCGGAGTACACACTTGTGGGAGGGCAACTTAGGTAGAATAAAGCCAGTTTGTGCAAGGGCCTCCAAATTGCCTCTTTTTCCTGCCAGTATAAGTACGGACTGTGTGACGTGCCTACTTGGATGCGGTCACTCATATAATCCTCCACCATTCTATCAATGTTGAGAGAATCATATGCAGTGACAGTAGACGACATGTCCGTAATCGTTGTCAGGTCCTTCAGTCCGGACCAGATGTCAGCATCAGCAGTCGCTCCAGACTGCCCTGCATCACCGCCAGCGGGTGGGCTCGGAATTCTGAGCCTTTTCCTCGCACCCCCAGTTGCGGGAGAATGTGAAGGAGGAGATGTTGACAGGTCGCGTTCCGCTTGACTTGACAATTTTGTCACCAGCAGGTCTTTCAACCCCAGCAGACCTGTGTCTGCCGGAAAGAGAGATCCAAGGTAGGCTTTAAATCTAGGATCGAGCACGGTGGCCAAAATGTAGTGCTCTGATTTCAACAGATTGACCACCCGTGAATCCTTGTTAAGCGAATTAAGGGCTGCATCCACAAGTCCCACATGCCTAGCGGAATCGCTCCCTTTTAGCTCCTTCTTCAATGCCTCCAGCTTCTTCTGCAAAAGCCTGATGAGGGGAATGACCTGACTCAGGCTGGCAGTGTCTGAACTGACTTCACGTGTGGCAAGTTCAAAGGGCATCAGAACCTTGCACAACGTTGAAATCATTCTCCACTGCACTTGAGACAGGTGCATTCCATCTCCTATATCGTGCTCAATTGTATAGGCTTGAATGGCCTTTTGCTGCTCCTCCAACCTCTGAAGCATATAGAGGGTTGAATTCCACCTCGTTACCACTTCTTGCTTCAGATGATGGCAGGGCAGGTTCAGTAGTTTTTGGTGGTGCTCCAGTCTTCTGTACGTGGTGCCTGTACGCCGAAAGTGTCCCGCAATTTTTCTGGCCACCGACAGCATCTCTTGCACGCCCCTGTCGTTTTTTAAAAAATTCTGCACCACCAAATTCAAGGTATGTGCAAAACATGGGACGTGCTGGAATTTGCCCATATTTAATGCACACACAATATTGCTGGCGTTGTCCGATGCCACAAATCCACAGGAGAGTCCAATTGGGGTAAGCCATTCCACGATGATCTTCCTCAGTTGCCGTAAGAGGTTTTCAGCTGTGTGCGTATTCTGGAAAGCGGTGATACAAAGCGTAGCCTGCCTAGGAAAGAGTTGGCGTTTGCGAGATGCTGCTACTGGTGCCGCCGCTGCTGTTCTTGCGGCGGGAGTCCATACATCTACCCAGTGGGCTGTCACAGTCATATAGTCCTGACCCTGCCCTGCTCCACTTGTCCACATGTCCGTGGTTAAGTGGACATTGGGTACAACTGCATTTTTTAGGAGACTGGTGAGTCTTTTTCTGACGTCCGTGTACATTCTCGGTATCGCCTGCCTAGAGAAGTGGAACCTAGATGGTATTTGGTAACGGGGGCACACTGCCTCAATAAATTGTCTAGTTCCCTGTGAACTAACGGCAGATACCGGACGCACGTCTAACACCAACATAGTTGTCAAGGACTCAGTTATCCGCTTTGCAGTAGGATGACTGCTGTGATATTTCATCTTCCTCGCAAAGGACTGTTGAACAGTCAATTGCTTACTGGAAGTAGTACAAGTGGGCTTACGACTTCCCCTCTGGGATGACCATCGACTCCCAGCGGCAACAACAGCAGCGCCAGCAGCAGTAGGCGTTACACGCAAGGATGCATCGGAGGAATCCCAGGCAGGAGAGGACTCGTCAGACTTGCCAGTGACATGGCCTGCAGGACTATTGGCATTCCTGGGGAAGGAGGAAATTGACACTGAGGGAGTTGGTGGGGTGGTTTGCGTGAGCTTGGTTACAAGAGGAAGGGATTTACTGGTCAGTGGACTGCTTCCGCTGTCACCCAAAGTTTTTGAACTTGTCACTGACTTATTATGAATGCGCTGCAGGTGACGTATAAGGGAGGATGTTCCGAGGTGGTTAACGTCCTTACCCCTACTTATTACAGCTTGACAAAGGGAACACACGGCTTGACACCTGTTGTCCGCATTTCTGGTGAAATACCTCCACACCGAAGAGCTGATTTTTTTGGTATTTTCACCTGGCATGTCAACGGCCATATTCCTCCCACGGACAACAGGTGTCTCCCCGGGTGCCTGACTTAAACAAACCACCTCACCATCAGAATCCTCCTGGTCAATTTCCTCCCCAGCGCCAGCAACACCCATATCCTCCTCATCCTGGTGTACTTCAACACTGACATCTTCAATCTGACTATCAGGAACTGGACTGCGGGTGCTCCTTCCAGCACTTGCAGGGGGCGTGCAAATGGTGGAAGGCGCATGCTCTTCACGTCCAGTGTTGGGAAGGTCAGGCATCGCAACCGACACAATTGGACTCTCCTTGTGGATTTGGGATTTCAAAGAACGCACAGTTCTTTGCGGTGCTTTTGCCAGCTTGAGTCTTTTCAGTTTTCTAGCGAGAGGCTGAGTGCTTCCATCCTCATGTGAAGCTGAACCACTAGCCATGAACATAGGCCAGGGCCTCAGCCGTTCCTTGCCACTCCGTGTGGTAAATGGCATATTGGCAAGTTTACGCTTCTCCTCCGACAATTTTATTTTAGGTTTTGGAGTCCTTTTTTTACTGATATTTGGTGTTTTGGTTTTGACATGCTCTGTACTATGCCATTGGGCATCGGCCTTGGCAGACGACGTTGCTGGCATTTCATCGTCTCGGCCATGACTAGTGGCAGCAGCTTCAGCACGAGGTGGAAGTGGATCTTGATCTTTCCCTAATTTTGGAACCTCAACATTTTTGTTCTCCATATTTTAATAGGCACAACTAAAAGGCACCTCAGGTAAACAATGCAGATGGATGGATTGGATACTAGTATACAATTATGGACGGGCTGCCGAGTGCCGACACAGAGGTAGCCACAGCCGTGAACTACCGCACTGTACTGTGTCTGCTGCTAATATATAGACTGGTTGATAAAGAGATAGTATACTCGTAACTAGTATGTATGTATAAAGAAAGAAAAAAAAACCACGGTTAGGTCACTGGTATATACAATTATGGACGGGCTGCCGAGTGCCGACACAGAGGTAGCCACAGCCGTGAACTACCGCACTGAACTGTGTCTGCTGCTAATATATAGACTGGTTGATAAAGAGATAGTATACTCGTAACTAGTATGTATGTATAAAGAAAGAAAAAAAAAACACGGTTAGGTCACTGGTATATACAATTATGGACGGGCTGCGGAGTGCCGACACAGAGGTAGCCACAGCCGTGAACTACCGCACTGTACTGTGTCTGCTGCTAATATATAGACTGGTTGATAAAGAGATAGTATACTCGTAACTAGTATGTATGTATAAAGAAAGAAAAAAAAACCACGGTTAGGTGGTATATACAATTATGGACGGGCTGCCGAGTGCCGACACAGAGGTAGCCACAGCCGTGAACTACCGCACTGTACTGTGTCTGCTGCTAATATATAGACTGGTTGATAAAGAGATAGTATACTCGTAACTAGTATGTATGTATAAAGAAAGAAAAAAAAACCACGGTTAGGTCACTGGTATATACAATTATGGACGGGCTGCCGAGTGCCGACACAGAGGTAGCCACAGCCGTGAACTACCGCACTGTACACTGGTTGATAAAGAGATAGTAGTATACTCGTAACAACTAGTATGACGACGGTATAAAGAATGAAAAAAAAACCACGGTTAGGTGGTATATAATACAATTATGGTTGGACGGACTGCCTGCCGAGTGCCGACACAGAGGTAGCCACAGCCGTGAACTACCGCACTGTACACTGGTTGATAAAGAGATAGTAGTATACTCGTAACAACTAGTATGACGACGGTATAAAGAATGAAAAAAAAACCACGGTTAGGTGGTATATAATACAATTATGGTTGGACGGACTGCCTGCCGAGTGCCGACACAGAGGTAGCCACAGCCGTGAACTACCGCACTGTACACTGGTTGATAAAGAGATAGTAGTATACTCGTAACAACTAGTATGACGACGGTATAAAGAACGAAAAAAAAACCACGGTTAGGTGGTATATATTATAATACAATTATGGATGGACGGACTGCCTGCCGAGTTCCGACACAGAGGTAGCCACAGCCGTGAACTACCGCACTGTACACTGGTTGATAAAGAGATAGTAGTATACTCGTAACAACTAGTATGACGACGGTATAAAGAACGAAAAAAAAACCACGGTTAGGTGGTATATATTATAATACAATTATGGATGGACGGACTGCCTGCCGAGTTCCGACACAGAGGTAGCCACAGCCGTGAACTACCGCACTGTACACTGGTTGATAAAGAGATAGTAGTATACTCGTAACAACTAGTATGACTATGACGACGGTATAAAGAAAGAAAAAAAAAACCACGGTTAGGTGGTATATAATACAATTATGGATGGACGGACTGCCTGCCGAGTGCCGACACAGAGGTAGCCACAGCCGTGAACTACCGCACTGTACTGTGTCTGCTGCTAATATAGACTGGTTGATAAAGAGATAGTATACAATACTACTAATATACTGGTGGTCAGGCACTGGTCACCACTAGTCACACTGGCAGTGGCACTCCTGCAGCAAAAGTGTGCACTGTTTAATTTTAATATAATATTATTTATCATGTACTCCTGGCTCCTGCTATAACAACCTGCAGTGCTCCCCAGTCTCCCCCACAATTATAAGCTTTATATACAATACATTGATGTGCAGCACACTGGGCTGAGCAGTGCACACAGACTGAGTCACTGTGTGACTGTGTATCGTTTTTTTCAGGCAGAGAACGGATATATTAAATAAAACAAACAACTGCACTGTCTCTGGTGGTCACTGGTCACTGTGGTCGTCAGTCACTAAACTCTGTCTGCACTCTGCACTCTCTTCTAATCTACAGTATCACAGCAATCTCTCTCTCTCTCTCTCTTCTAAATCTAATCTAAATGGAGAGGACGCCAGCCACGTCCTCTCCCTATCAATCTCAATGCACGTGTGAAAAGGCGGCGACGCGCGGCTCCTTATATAGAATCCGAGTCTCGCGAGAATCCGACAGCGTCATGATGACGTTCGGGCGCGCTCGGGTTAACCGAGCAAGGCGGGAAGATCCGAGTCGCTCGGACCCGTGAAAAAAAAAGTGAAGTTCGTGCGGGTTCGGATTCAAAGAAACCGAACCCGCTCATCTCTAGTTCAAACATCTAAGTTCTATTTGTAAGGTTTATTTAAGTGGTCACCCTCTGTAATAACAAAGCGTAGCACAAAGAGCCTGAAAACTAATTGTGTAGGCTGCCAGTAGGTTCTAAAGTGTTTCGGCCTTATCTCTGTATTGCAAGTAACCCATCTCAAATTGTTGGTGGTATATTTTCAAAGGTGGCGTAGGAATTCAGATGTTCACCCATTCAGGTGGTTTCATCGAAGTATGTTTACATTTTGCTTGCACTTATCAAGTCTTTTTATTTTCAGACCCTGATAGACCAGCTATGATGATTCACGGTTTTAAAAGTAGTAATCAAGACTTCAGCTTTGGACCATGGAAGCTGACAGCCATCAAGACCCACATTATGAAATCAGCAGATGTTGAAAAAATGGCAGAGGAGATGCACATGCCCTGTCTCCCTGAGATGATGTTCGGGGACAATGTCTTAAGGATTCAACACTCCTCTGGTTTTGGTATTGAGTTCAACGCTAGGGATGCACTCAAAAGAGTGAACAAGAATCAAGGGGCTGTCAAAGTAGCCTGTGCTGAAGAGTGGCAAGAGAGTAGGTCCGATAGTGAGCACAGCAAAGAAATTGTGAAGCCTTATGACTGGACGTACACAACGGATTACAAGGGAACTCTGCTGGGCAGCAACCTGATTTTTGATGTTGTCCCAACTGCAGAACGTATTAACACGGAGAAACTGAAGACCAGAGAGCAGATCATGTTTTTTGAGGAAGTTCTGCTGTTTGAAGATGAGCTACATGACCATGGGGTCTCTAGCCTGAGTGTCAAAATTAGAGTCATGCCTTCCGGGTTTTTCCTTCTCCTCAGGTTCTTCCTCCGAGTGGACGGTGTCCTCATGCGAATGAATGACACTCGACTCTACCATGAGTCTGACAAGACATTCATGTTGCGAGAATACACATCCAGAGAGAGCAACATCAGCAGCCTGAGTCATGTACCTCCTCCCCTCTTCACGGAGCCTAATGAGATCTCTCAGTACTTGCCTGTCACAGAAACCATTTATGAAAAGTTGGAATTTCCAATGTTACCACAGACAGAAAGAGGTGACTCTGTAGGTCCCATAACCGTACCACCGCCATAAGTAGCACACTTAAATGCCTGTTTTCAAGAGTACAGATGGACTTGCATTCACACCACAAAAATCCACTTTACATAGAAACTTTTTTTTTTCCTTTGTAGCCATTGAAGCACAAACTCATCAGATGTTCCACAGAGATCACAGTGCTGGTTACATGTGTTTCTTCAATACCAAATGCCATAGCAGGTTTCTATACATTTTCATAAGGCACCTGCAGACATTTACCACGTTGCCAGTGTTCTGTAATGTCCACCGGAACTATACTGTGGTGTGAGATAGAAGTGGACATGTAAGACGATGCTTGATGACCCATACATTGTATTTAAGTGACTTTTCAAGCAAGGTTTTTGGCTTGATGACCTTTGTCTACTTTGCATCGTTGGTTGTCAGTCAAGATGAGTGTATTCAGATATGCCTACTCATAAATGATCTCTGTTTGAAGTTGTCTTTCAGTCTGTATAGAACTCTGCTAATTGCCGTCTAGGAAATCCTTCCCCCTATAATTGTACCAGTTTCATTAAAGGTAGCAAGAAAATCACAATAGAATTATTTGCTTGGTTAAGTCCTACCGCCCCATGAAAATGAGGGATCTAGCAATAAAGCTGGAAACAATACTTTATTAATAAAAATATTAAAACAAGTTGATTGTGCGTTATACACCAGAGATTCCTCTCATTAAAGTGTTTACATAAATCATCAAAATAGTCTTTAATGGTTAGGTGCAGTACTAATATTTATGTAGCACCAGCATATGCCGTTGCACTGTACAATTGAAAGAGCCTTTCATTAAAGGGCACCTTAACCAGAGTAGGTACAACTATATATTTTTTATGATATGCTTGAATTGTAATGTGCATATTATGTTTAAACAAGTTGTTCTATTGGGGTGAAAACATTTGGGGTAATTCCAAGTTGATCGCAGCAGGATTTTTGTAAGCAATTGGGCAAAACCATGTGCACTGCAGGGGAGGCAGATATAACATGTGCAGAGAGAGTTAGATTTGGGTGGGGTGTGTTCAATCTGAAATCTAAATTACAGTGTAAAATAAAGCAGCCAGTATTTACCCTGTACAGAAATAAAATAACCCACCCAAATCTAACTCTTTCTGCACATGTTATATCTGCCTCCCCTGCAGTGCACATGGTTTTGCCCAATTGCTATCAAAAATCCTGCTGCGATCAACTTGGAATTACCCCCATTGTTTTGTGGATATTTAGCTCCAGGGCTAAATGACTGGGATCTATCCAAGTAATTCCCTCAACTAGCTCCGAGGCTGCATCTATTGCAGATTTATTGGGAGATTTCGTCTCCTGCGAGGAAATCTCCCATAAGTAGGGCTTCGTCTGCATCACACCTGACCCCTTACAGGGGAGGAGCTGCTTAATGTGCCTAATCCTGTTTATTCTCACGCAAAATAGTGGCTGTAGTGGGAATTAATTGTAACCTAACATTTGACTCGTCTCCTAAAGTTTAGAGTTTCTTCTTGAATTTTAACTCATTGACATGACTCGTGCTGGAACATCCAAGGCGAATCACGATTTGGCTGCACACATATCTTGCGAAAAGAATTTGGATGAATCCTAAATTCTTTGAATCCTTATTAGGTACCCTATACAACGGACATAGACTTTGACTGCAGATATTGACATGGCCCATCTAGTCTGCATACACTAGGGTTCATTTTTTTTGCCAGGGGCTAATTACACCTAAAAGTATATTTTTGGACTGTGGGAGGAAACCCACAATATACAAACTCCACACAGCTAGGGCCATAGTTTGAATCAAACTCATGACCTAAGTGCAGGAATGCTAACCATTACACCACCCGTACTGCCCTGAATGACATTACTTTATATAAAAAACCCAAGGTAATGCTTATATTGGTATACTGTAATGCACAATTCCTAGGTCATTTCTTCTATATAAAGCATACTGCTTTCACTTATTACCTACTTCTGACAGCCGTGCACCTATTTATACCTATAAGAAAGCTGTGCAGTGACAAGACATAGGGGGTAATTCACATCTGACCGCTGGGATGCGATTTTGTGCTGTCCTTGTGTTCAGATAGTCGCTGCCTACAAGGGAGGGGGGTGTATTTTTGCCGTGCAAGTGTGCGATGCTATGTGTACGCTGAGCTACTAAAATTGTGTGCAGTCTCTGCGCAGCTCAGGACTTACTCCTCCAGTGCGATAGAATCAGGCTGATTGGGGCCGGAGCTGACGTCAGACACCCTTCCTGAAAACACTTGCGTCCGCCTGCGTTTTTCCAAACACTCCCAGTAAACGGTCAGTTACCACCCACAAACGGCTTCCTTCTGTCAATCACCTTGCGAACACCGGTGCAAACGGATTTTTTGCACCATCCCGCTGCTGACCAGCGATGCCCTTTGGTGTTGTCCCACACACGTGTGCATTGCGGTGGATAAGCATGCACATTTAGTACCCGATCACCCGCTGTGCGAAAACACAGAGCAGCGGTAACATCTGAATTAACCCTATAGTGATCCTGTGTATGCAGCACACTTCTGGCGGGTTGCAGTTAATTTACCAGATGTCGGGATTCCGGCGGGCAGGAGACCAAAGTGGCGCCATTCGGAATCCCTACCAAAGCCCAGAGTTCCCACTTGAGTGGTGGTTAAGTCCACCACCAAAGGGAGAATATAATAGTGTGGAGAGAGAAGCTCTCCACCGGACCCGAGGCATAGTGAACCCGCGAGGGGACTCGATGCGCTCGCTTTCGGGATTGCGGCGTCTGTCCCCTACCCGCCGGGAACCCATTACATACCAGACCCCGTCTAGCAAAATGATCTCATTAAACTTGGCCACTGGTCCTGTTGCTCATCACAGTACAATAATTGGCTCTAAACCATCTGGTCATATGTTCTACATCAGCATTTACGAAGCACCATAGATTCTGCAGTGATGCACATTCAGCAGTACACAGAACAGAAGCTTACCGATTTCATCATACAAATATGCATAGGAGCAAGACCACTAACGATCGTTTCAGTATGTTAAAATAGCACTTGCATCAGAAGGCTTGAGCAGGTTATTGGAGGAAGAAAGAGCATTGCTTGTGAGATCTAACACAGTAGGTGAGCACGAAACACAGCAGAGAAAGGTGAGAAATGAGGGGAAGGGGTAGGTGCAGTCATACCTTTCATACCAAAAATGCAGGGGCTTACCTGGAAATTCGGTCCCGGGATCATGCAGGGACATTCCCGGGTAGGGCCCCGTTTACACCAGCATTTGGAGCCGGGACGTCCCGGGTCAGCACCTTTCATACTGAACCTGGGTTGGCCCAGCATTTTATGAGACTGTCATTAGAAATGGCCTTTTTTAGGCCCACAAAGATGAGGTCATTACAGAGAGGGAGGAAGGGAGGGCAGGCCTGCTCACCTCATTGCAGCAATCATGGCCAACGGAGTACCACTGTGTATGCCTGTGTTCCTGATTGGGCTTTACTGCTGTTTGACCCAGCAAGTGAGAGTCTGATGCAGCTTCTGACTCTGTGCTCTATAGTGCAGAGTTAAACCTGGAGGAGGAGAGCTTTATTTTTGGCAGAGAGGGCCAGGACTCGGCGCCAGTATTTGCGCAGGAGGAGAACCCTGATTTCGCAGACCCTGGCTTCTGTTATGCGAATGAGTACCACGACCGAGCGAAGAATGTGGACCAGAGACCTACCTCATGGTGATGTTCTCATGGAGACTGTGGAGGCTTATCAAGATGAGGAGTGGATGACCCACTTTCTCATGTCACATCCAACGTTCCAATACCTGCTGGACCTACTCACCCCTGCACTTACTATGCAGACCACCCACTACCGGACACCCATCCAGCCAAGGAGGAGACTGGTGATTGCGCTGTGGTGATATGCTACGCCAGGAGAGTACTGCACAATCTCCTGTTTGTTCAGTGTTGGGCTCTCCACTGTCTGCAGTGTTATACACCAGGTGACGAAGGCTATACTGGATACACTATACAAAAAGTTTATCTGCTTACCGCAAGGGCAGCACCTAGATGACTCCATCCAAGGCTTTGTGCGGCGTGCGTACCCTCAGTGTGCCGGTGCCATCGATGGGACCCATATCCCCATCATTGCCCCCTGTGACAACCCGGCGATTATTATAACCGCAAGGGATGGCGTTCTATTGTCTTACAGGCTGTGGTCGACCATAAATACTGGTAAGTAAATTTGTCCATTTTTTTTATTTTATTTTTTAAATGCAGTGTACCTTTCATTGTACTAAAAATTGTTCAAAACGTTCTTTTAGTTTCACTGATGTATATATTGGCTGGCCTGGGTGAGCACATGATGCTCGTGTTCTTGCCAACTCCGATTTGTACAAGATTGCGGAGGACAGGCAGGGTGGATGGCTTTTTCCCAGAGAGGTAAAAATAGATGGCTAGATATATATATATATATATATATATATATATATATATATATATATTTATTTCTCTTACGTCCTAGAAGATGCTGTGGACTCCAAAAGGACCATGGGTATAGACGGGATCCGCAGGAGCTTGGGCACACTGAAAAGACTTTGACTGGGTGCAAACTGGCTCCTCCCTCTATGCCCCTCCTACAGACCTCAGTTAGACTTTGTGCCCAGGAGTGACTGGACACGCACTATGGGAGCTCTACTGAGTTTCTCTAGAAAATACTTTTGTTAGGTTTTTTATTTTCAGGGAGACCTGCTGGCTACAGGCTCCCTGCATCGAGGGACTGAGGGGAGAGAAGTCAGACCTACTTCTACTTAGTTAAGGGCTCTGCTTCTTTGGCTACTGGACACCATTAGCTCCAGAGGGTTCGATCACTTGGTTCGCCTAGCTGCTTGTTCCCGGAGCCACTGGCCCGGGACCTCCAGGCTCCATTCACGTTAAAGGGAGCAAAACGGGGGGAGGGGGCACAGATATTTGGTGCTTATATATTCATTAAGAACAGCGCTATTGTCATATATTCGTTTGGTGGGATATATGGGTGCTGGGGGGTGAGCTGGTATACTCCCTCTGTGTTTCTCTCCCTGGGCTTCCTTGTGGGTCTGTCCCCTAGCTGAGGCAGTGTGTGGGTGTGTCGGCGCTACGTGTCGGCATGTCTGAGGCTGAGTGTTACTCCCCGGAGGGGGTTGCTGGGGGCACAGAAACGGGGCTGGAGATGGCTATGTCGGCACAGCCGACACCTGATTTGGTTACCATGTTAAGTGCACTTAATGCAAATGTGGCCTCATTATCTAAGAGGCTGGATAAATCTGAGTCTCAGACACAAGTGTGGAGGAAATCCATGGAGGATGCTTTGACTTAGGTGCAGGCCCCATCAGGGTCACAAAAGCGTTCGTTTACCCAGATGGTGGATACGGACACGGATTCTGATTCCGATGTCGACTTCAATGAGGCTACTTTACACTGTCAGAGTCGAAAAATATCATGATTCATATGCCTTGTATAAACCCCTAATGTGTGCGCATGCTGCTCGTCGCCTGGTCCCCCGTGCGTACACATCCCCGCAGATTTTGTAAGGGACGCTCCAGCGTCTCGTGCGCATGGGATGTGTAAATACGGCGGAGTTTGTGAGCTTGTAGCGTGCGACTCGATCGTGACATATTTAACCCAAATAGCGTAATAATATATTATAGTTAATATTCCCCTTAACAATGTCAGCAAGTATGGTAAGTTTAAAACTTCTTGGACAGAGAGATTCCTCTTTGCATGCTGGGAGGGCTCAGACAAAGGTTGGAGGGTAGTGTTTGGTGTCCAGCTGTGGGGTATTGAAGGGGTGTTGTGCCTATGATAGTTGGGAGGGATTCACAAGTTCTTACGCATAGTTATGTACAGAAGTAGAAAATAAGATTAATTGTATTCCGAATAAATTACACATAAGTGCAGGGTAGGTGAATGGAATTCAGTCATTTCTTTCCCACAGACTGAATACAATAGCCTTATTTACACTAAGCTTTGAGATTCTATGAAGAGGGCTTACACCTTTGTTTATGAATAGAACCAGGTTTCTCTCCAGAATAATGAGGGCTGAGTTGTCAATTGTCTCAACTGAAGGAGGGGACTGTGGGGTGAACAAAGCCCAGATACAGAGTTTGTTTGGAAGATCCAGAACAATAGCTTTCCTCAATATAACCAGACAAAGAGGAATTTAGAATACTAACAAGTCCTAGCCATCGCCCACTCCTTGAACTAACCAATGATCCCCGGTGCAGTACATGTCCCACCCCCTAACCAATGGAAAGAGAGCACACAGTATCTATTGTAGTATGTCTTGAGTTAGTAAATAAATATAGCTTGCAATAGGCTTGGTCACACAAGACTCTGCAAGGTTTTCACACTGAAGGCTGGGTCCCTGGTCCAGGTTGCGCCAGCGAAGTCATTCCCACGTGTGTAAGTTCTCTGTGGCCATTTCGTTACTCTGTATGTATGCAATTGTGACCATCTTGTTCTCCTTCTGTGTTAGCCATTACTCTTTCTCTCTGTTATTGTTTGCGATTGTGCCGCTATTGTATATTCATGTCTAGTTATTCTGTTTAGATATTAATGTTAGTTTTGTAGTGTTTAAGCTGTTAACTGTACTTTTTCCCTTTTTACTTTCTAATATCATCTAGTAAAGGTGTTGGAACCTTAGCAAGGAGTGTATGTTTTACTAGTTATTATATAGGGTTTCTGAGCGTCTTAATCGCTCCAACAGCTTTCATATGATAAGGGTTAATCAGCGTTGCATTGTGGTAATATAACAGTAATAAGGTTTACAGCATAAGCATATCCTTTCAGTGTGTTGCTAGCAAGGTTTACTGAGTGTCATTCTGTGAGCGTCTGCGCCGCTCGTGTTCTCGTGGGCACAGCGTCTGCTACGCTATAAGCGTACCATTACGGTACTTCATACGCCAATTGCGTACTGAGTCTGGTACAAATATATAGTGAATGTTATAAGGTAAAGAATAGGCTTTATCAACACCCAAGGGTAGTTAAGAGTATTCAGTACATGATTGTGGCTATTAAAGAGGTTTTACATATTTCTGACGAACCTGCGGTTCAGGAAACAAAGATTTGCCTATTTAAAGGGAAAAAACCTGAGGTGAAGTTTCCCCCTTCTCATGAAATGAATGCTCTTTGTGAAAAGGCTTGGGAGTCGCCGGACAAGAGGTAGCAGAGTCCCAAGAGAATTTTCATGGTGTATCCTTTCCCCTCTGATGACAGGGATAAATGGGAGTCGTCTCCGAATGTCGACAAGGCTCTATCCCGCTTGTCTAAGAAGGTGGCACTTCCGTCCCCTGACACGGCAGCTCTCAAGGATCTGGCGGATCGCAAGCTGGAGACGTCTTTGAAGGCCATTTTCGTTAATACGGGTGCATTACTCAGACCTGCTGTGGCGTCGGTATGGGTGAGTAGTGCTATTGCTAAATGGGCTGATAATTAAGCTTCTGATGTGGATACCCTTGATAAGGATAATATTCTTTTGACTCTTGGTTATATCAAGAACGCTGCAGATTACCTGAAGGATGCGGCGAGGGATGTTGGTCTCTTGGGATCAAGAGCCAATGCCATGGCGATCTCGGCCAGGAGGGCGCTGTGGATCCATCAATGGAATGCTGATACCGACTCCAAGAAAAATATGGAAGCTCTTCCCTTCAAAGGTAGTGTCTTGTTTGGTGACGGCCTAGCGGACCTGGTGTCTACCGCGACTGCGGGTAAGTCGTCTTTTCTTCCTTATGTTCCCACACAAGAGAAAAAGGCACCCCATCAGCAGATGCAGTCCTTTCGACCCAATAAATACAAGAGAGGAAAAGGCTCGTCCTTCCTCGCTTCAAAGGGTAGAGGAAGGGGAAGAAAGTCGCCTGCAGTATCAGGCGCCCAGGACCAAAAGTCCTCCCCCGCCTCTACCAAGTCCAGCGCATGACGCTGGGGCTCCCCTGGGGGAGTCCGGACCGGTGGGGTCCGTCTCCGGATCTTCAGTCACGTCTGGGTTCAATTAGGCCTGGATCCTTGGGTCCTAGACATAGTGTCTCAGGGATACAGGCTGGAGTTTCAGGAGATGCCCCCTCACCGCTTTTTCGTTTCGGCCTTGCCAGTGTCTCTTACGGACAGGGAGGTGGTGAATACAGCAATACGAAAGTTGTGTCAACAGAGGGTCATTGTTCCCGTTCCCCCGTCCCAATTGGGGGAGGGGTTCTACTCAAGCCTCTTTGTTGTTCCGAAGCCGGACGGTTCGGTCAGACCAATTCTGAACCTAAAATCCCTCAACCCATACTTGAAGGTGTTCAAGTTCAAGATGGAATCTCTTCGAGCTGTGATCTCCAGCCTAGAAGGGGGGGATTTTATGGCGTCAGTCGACATAAAGGATGCCTACTTACACGTCCCGATATATCCTCCGCATCAGGCCTTCCTGAGATTTGCGGTGCAGGATTGTCATTACCAATTTCAGACGTTGCCGTTTGGTGAAAATCCTCGGGGCCGTGGAAAGCCCAAAGTCATGGCGGAAATGATGGTTCTCCTTCACAAATAAGGGGTTACAATTATCCCGTACTTGGACGATCTCCTGATAAAGGCGAGGTCCAATGAACAATTGTTAAGAAGTGTGGATTTGTCTCTGTCGGCTTTGCGACAGCACGGTTGGGTTCTAAATTTGCCAAAGTCTCAGTTGATTCCGGCCACTCGGCTGCCCTTTCTGGGCATGATTCTAGACACGGAGTTACAGAGAGTGTTTCTTCCGGAAGACAAAGCTCTGGAACTACAGACAATGGTCAGGGAGCTTCTGAGGCCGACAAGTGTGTCGATTCATCAATGTACTCGGGTTCTGGGGAAAATGGTTGTGGCGTACGAAGCCATTCCGTTTGGCAGGTTTCATGCCCGGGTGTTTCAGTGGGATCTGCTGAACAAATGGTCCGGGTCTCACCTGCACATGCACCGGAAAATAAGTCTATCTTCCAGGGCCAGGATTTCTCTCCTGTGGTGGCTACAAAGCTCTCACCTTCTAGAAGGGCGCCGATTCGGAATCCAGGACTGGGTCCTGCTGACAACAGATGCAAGTCTCCGAGGCTGGGGCGCAGTCACCCAAGGAAGAAATTTCCAGGGGAAATGGTCAGACCAGGAATCTTGTCTCCACATAAATGTTCTCGAGTTAAGAGCCATTTACAATGGCCTGCTACAAGCAAAGAACCTTCTTCAGGGTCGGCCTGTCCTGATCCAGTCGGACAACATAACAGCGGTGGTGCATGTAAACTGTCAAGGCGGAACAAGGAGCAGGGCGGCTATGGTGGAGGCCACAAGAATCCTTCGCTGGGCGGAACAACACGTGAGCGCTCTGTCAGCAGTCTACCTCCCGGGCGTGGACAACTGGGAAGCAGACTTCCTCAGCAGACATGATCTCCATCCGGGAGAGTGGGCTCTTCACCAAGAGGTATTTGCAGAGGTGACGAAGCGTTGTGGAATTCCTCTGATAGACATGATGGCGTCGTGCCTCAACAAGAAGCTTCCAAGGTATTGTTCCAGGTCAAGGGACCCCCAAGCCAGTGCAGTGGACGCCCTGGTAATGGCGTGGGTGTTTCAGTCGGTGTATGTGTTCCCTCCACTTCCTCTCATCCCAAAGGTCCTGGGAATCATAAGACGAGCAAAGGTTCGGGCGATTCTCGTTGTTCCAGACTGGCCACGCAGGACCTGGTATCCGGATCTTCAGGAATTACTAGTGGAAGATCCTTGGCCACTTCCTCTAAGAGAGGACCTGTTACTGCAGGGACCATGCGTGTTTCCGGACTTACCGCGGCTGCGTTTGACGGCATGGAAGTTGAGTGCCAAATCTTAGCTCGAAAAGGTATTCCTGGGGAGGTCATCCCCACTCTCCTTATGGCTAGGAAGGAGGTTACTGCGAAACATTATCACCGTATTTGGAGGAAGTACGTTTCGTGGTGTGAGACCAAAACTGCTCCTGCGGAGGAATTTCCCTTGGGTCGGTTTCTCCATTTTTTGCAGGCAGGCGTAGATGCAGGCCTGAAATTGGGTTCCATCAAAGTGCAGATTTTGGCTTTATCTATTTTATTTCAAAAGGAATTAGCCGTCCTTCCAGAGGTTCAGACTTTTGTGAAGGGAGTGCTGCATATCCGTCCTCCATTTGTGCCGCCTGTGGCGCCGTGGGATCTTGAAGTGGTCTTACAGTTTGTTATGTCTCCCTGTTTTGAACCTTTGCGTAAGGTTGAGTTAAAATTTCTCACTTGGAAGTTAGTCATGCTTTTGGCTCTGGCGTCTGCCAGGCGAGTGTCAGAGTTGGCGGCCTTATCTCACAAGAGTCCATATTTGATCTTCCATTCGGATAGAGCAGAATTGAGGACTCGTCAACAATTTCTGCCGAAGGTGGTTTCTTCGTTTCACATTAACCAACCTATTGTGGTACCTGTGGCTACGGCTGCTGTGGCAGTTCCAAGGTCTCTTGATGTTGTAAGAGCTTTGAAAATTTACGTTGCCAGAACGGCTCTTACCAGGAAAACAGAGGCTCTGTTTGTCCTGTATGCTTCCAACAAGATTGGAAATCCTGCTTCTAAGTAGACTATTGCACGCTGGATTTGTAGTACGATTCAGCAAGCTTATTCTTCAGCTGGGCTACCGTTGCCGAAGTCAGTAAAGGCCCATTTTACCAGAAAAGTGGGCTCGTCTTGGGCGGCTGCGCGAGGGGTCTCGGCACTTCAGCTTTGCCGAGCAGCTACGTGGTCAGGTTCAAACACCTTTGCTAAGTTTTACAAGTTTGATACCCTGGCTGATGAGGACCTCATGTTTGCTCAATTGGTGCTGCAGAGTCGTCCACACTCTCCCGCCCGTTCTGGAGCTTTGGTATAGACCCCATGGTCCTTTTGGAGTCTCCAGCATCCTCTAGGACGTAAGAGAAAATAGGATTTTAGTACCTACCGGTAAATCCTTTTCTCCTAGTCCGTAGAGGATGCTGGGCGCCCGCCCCAGGCCCTCATTCCGAGTTGTTCGCTCGTTATTTTTCTTCGCATCGGTGCGATTTTCCACTAACTGCGCATGCGCAATGTTCGCACTGCGGCTTTGTCAAGTAAATTTGCTAAGAAGTTTGGTATTTTACTCACGGCATTACGAGGTTTTTTCTTCGTTCTGGTGATCGGAGTGTGATTGACAGGAAGTGGGTGTTTCTGGGCGGAAACTGACCGTTTTATGGGTGTGTGTGAAAAAACGCTGCCGTTTCTGGGAAAAACGCGGGAGTGGTTGGAGAAACGGGGGAGTGTTTGGGCGAATGTTGGGTGTGTTTGTGACGTCAAACCAGGAACGAAACTGACTGAACTGATCGCAGTGGCAGAGTAAGTGTCGAGCTACTCAGAAACTGCTAAGAAATTTCTATTCGCAATTTTGAGAATCTTTCGTTTGCAATTCTGCTAAGCTAAGATTCACTCCCAGTAGGCGGCGGCTTAGCGTGTGCAAAGCTGCTAAAAGCAGCTTGCGAGCGAACAACTCGGAATGAGGGCCCCAGTGCGTACTGTTACTTGCAGTGAATTATTACTGGTTATATTTGTTTACACGTGGGTTGTGTATTAGTTATATTCAGCTTGTTGCTGTTGTTAATAAATACTGTTATCTGGTTTTCTGATACTTCGGTTGTACGGTATGTTGTGGTATGGGCTGGTAGGTTTCTCGCCCTTAGTTTAAACAAAAATCCTTTCCTCTAAATGTCCGTCTCTCCTGGGCACAGTTCCTATAACTGAGGTCTGGAGGAGGGGCATAGAGGGAGGAGCCAGTTCACACCCAGTCAAAGTCTTTTCAGTGTGCCCAAGCTCCTGCGGATCCCGTCTATACCCATGGTCCTTTTGGAGTCCCCAGCATCCTCTACGGATTAGGAGAAAAGGATTTACCGGTAGGTACTAAAATCCTATTTTTTTATTCTCTCCCCCCCCCCCCCCCAATGTTTCTTTAAAGGGTTTGACAGATTTCACTTTTGGTTGTCAGTTGTGATGGAATATGTGTGGCCTATAGTGTTCCTCTTTTTAAAAGGTTTATTGAAATAGCAGTCCCTGTAGATTGCTGTCACCTGCTTCACCCCCATACCTGTTTCAGGAATCAAGTGATACTCATACTCTTGTATTTCTTTTCAGAAATCAAAGACAGTGGATGTGGTGGACATCCCAGTCCACATTATCGGGGATGCAGCCTACCCTTTGCGGCACTGGCTAATGAAGGGGTACACCCAGCATTTGCAGCTGTCTCCCATCAAAGTGGCATATACCCACACTCTGAGTGCGGCATGGATGTTGGTGGAGAATGTCTTTGGCCGCCTAAAAGGACGTTGGCACTGCCTCATGAAGAGGAATGATGTTGTTTGCACTTGTTGTTTGAAAGTTTGCACTGTTGTATTCTTTGTTTTAATTGTACAAAACTAACCTGCTAAATGCACAGACATATATAGAGTAAAACTTGGCATAAAATGATAACACGTGGGGAACACATAGCAAACATAGTAATATAAAAGACAAACCCAACCGCCCCCCGCCCTCCCCAAACATGAAAATTGTGACCTTGTAACAGCCCAAAACTATCAAAGTTAAATACACAGTCCAAGGCAAAGACTGCCTATGGCAATTGCCTATATACTTTGTAATCTGGAGATGATGGATTAGGGTTAGGGGGGTCATAGTAGGGACCTCTAGAGTATGGGGGTTAACAGTGCTTGGGGACAGGAGGGGCCTGGATAGCTGGGTACATATGGGTACCCTGAATGCGAGGCAAGATGCGTTCCAGGAACTGAAATTGCCGGTCTTGGTAGTCACACAAGATGCGTTCTTGGTGACCCATTATTTGCGTTATGAAGGATTGCTGCAGCTCTCTTTCCGCCTCTATAAAATGGAGTTGGCGGGCATCCTCCTGTTGTTGCATGTTGTTGTCCATGTTGCGCAGTTCTTCAATCAGCACCTTGGTCATTGCCCATGCAGCAAGCTCCACTTTGGTGACTTTGCGTTTCCTCTTGGGAACTGTATATACTGCAAGGGGAGTAAGAAGGAAAAAAGGGCATATAAGAAAAAGCAGAGGTGTGATCGTACGTATTTGTGGCTTCCTCCCACCTGCACTAGTTACACTCTGCGACAGTAAACTTTATGGCGGGCGGTTATGGTGGCATATAGTGCAGAATTCATGTTTATTGGAATTCGGGTGTTTTGAACAGAAATTATGCTAAGCAAGGACAAATACTATTGGTGTGCATCACAGGGGGATTTGCTTGGAGGGCCGCGCCCACATCTGTTTCCTGGACAGTCACAGCGTCCGCACTGTTGCCGGGTATACGGTCATCAATCGGGTTGGCGGCTGAGTCCAGATCGGGGTGGATAGGTTCATCTGCGAATAGTATGGGGGATGATGTTGATCGCCCACATTGGGTGCTTTCCATGTTGGACTCGCTCTCATCAGCAACCACAAAGGGTGAGGGAGTGGCAGAGCTGGAGGATGACAGTCTGATGGGGTCACTGAGCGCAGTGTTGCCAAAAACTGATGCACATTGCTCATAAAACATCCAGTCGTGCCTTGCAGACCCTTTTTTTCCGGTTGTGGTCATGGATGCGATTAAACAGTTTTTTGAGCCCTTTTAGCTTATTCAAAACTTGTTGGCTATGGATGATGCCCCGCGAGGCCAGGATCTTCGCTATGTTGTGGTATATCTAGGCATCCTTTACAGTGTCTGTGATCTGGCGCCTGATCTCCTCTTCCCCTCTAATGCTTAAAAGCTCCCTCACCGGGGCGTGGCCTGGACGTTGCAAGGAGTAGATGTGTTACAGCAAGAGCTCCTGCTATTAAGGGCTAAACACTTAAATTCCCCTGAGAATTCAGATCAAAAACCTCCCTATCTGAACTGCCCATACCAGAGGACAGTACCCTGCAAAAGGTGACTGCGCCCGGAGACCGTTACAGCTAGCCGCCGTCTGCGGCCTACTCCGACACCGCAAGACGGGGCCTCGAGTTTGGGGCCGGCCGGACCTCGAGCTCCGGGCGCGGGACGTGCCGCGAATAGGAGCCGGAGAGACACCACTTTTCTCCTGGGGCTTACCCGTGACCCTCCCCGCCTGCGGTTCTCCCGCTGATCGCCACACCAAAGAGGAGAAGCCGCTGCTGTGCTCCGGAGGACGGGTCACCCGCACGGATCCTCCAGATTGTCCCGGCGTCGGCGGCCATCTTGACGGCAGGTGAGAGCTCACACAGACCGCGGCCTGCGGCAACCCCTGCTGCACCCCACCCCTTCCTACCTCTCTACTCACCGGCACATCCACCTGGGCGCCCCGATATTCGGGACCCACACATCAGGCGACGGACAACGCGGCCTGCTGCCCGGCCGGTCACGCGGCCCTCGGCCTCCGGCCCCCCCTCACCCCACCAGGGCTCTGGACGTCTCCCTCCGGGTCAGGGTCCCCCAACCTCCGAGACCTCACACCGAAGGCTCACTGAAGTGACTAGCGGCCTGCTGCGCGGCTGCCACTTCCCAGTCCTGTCCGCTTCCCCTGACAGCTGCGGACCATATAGCCCAGGTGAATACCTGTTCTCTACCTGCCAGGTGACATCTCGAGACCCCAAGGACCATCCCATCTGAACCAGAAGTCCGCCAACCGACTGCACCCACGAAGAAAATCTAGCCATTCCCTACCCCTCCTTTTTTCTTCCTGGATCAAATATCCTAAACCCGTGGGGATTCACTGCCACCAATACAGCGTTTACGTATCCCAGCGCTGCAGTGGTACAACCTGAATCATCACTCTGGGAGCAAAACACCTCGCTCCGTCCCTACTCTATACCTGCAACCGACTGCTTTAGGACCTAGATGCCAGATATCTACAAACCCTCCGGAATGTAAGTGCTCTCAAAGCCGCTCACCGCCACTCATGTTTGCTTAAATAACACGTACATGCCTTCAATGTGACTGAGTTCTCCTGTTTCATTATTACCTGTTGATCGGACCCAACCCAGAGGTCTTCCCATCCGTACCTCCTACATCTGTCCCCGGGCTGAAAAATGGCCCCTAAAAAAGCCAAGGATACAATCCCTCCCAAGATTTCCTTCCCTCCTCAGAAACCCCTCCAAGTCTCTCCCCTACAAAGCACCTCATCTCCCCCCGCCATGTCGGACCACATGGGATCTAGTGTCCTGTCCTCCGCTCTTTCAGTGTCAGGGGTAGATTGTGAATCAGACGCCCCCCTGACTGTGAGATCCCTCTGCCAGATCCTATCCGCCTTCAAGTCGGAACTCTCTAAAGACCTGACCTCAGCTGTCCGAGAGGTCAAGACTGAACTGGTGGCACTGGGAGACCGGACAGACCATATAGAACGCAAGATGGAGGAATTGGTCGCCTCTCACAACGACCTGCTCTCATCCCACGACCGCCAGCAACAAGATCTGGATCAATTCAAGTCCAAATTAGCGGATATGGAGGACAGATCACGGCGGAATAACGTCAAGATCAGAGGCATCCCAGACTCAGTCTCCAACTCTGAACTGGAGTCCTACGCTACAGCCTTATTCAAAAAACTCCTTCCAAATGCGGCATCATCAGAACTTTTGATCGACCGCATACACAGACTCCCTAGACCACGCACCGTCTCATCCGACCTCCCTAAGGACACCCTCTTCCGGGTACATTTCTTCCCAGTTAAGGAACGTATCATGAGGGCAGCTAGAGAATCCAAGAACTCCGACATCTTGGGAGGCCTCCAAATTTTCCAAGATTTCTCAGCTGCCACCATAGCAAAGAGGCGGGCCTTCACTCCTATCACCCTTGCCCTAAGGTCCCACGACATTCACTACCGCTGGGGATTCCCGGTCAAATTGATAATCACGCATGAAGATTCGACCTACATCATCTCCTCCCTAGACGCGGGGGTGAAATTACTACTGGACTGGGACATCTCTATCCCGAAGCCGTCTACATCGTCCCGAGCTTCTGCTGTCCGCCAAGACTGGGCGACTGTTTGAGTCTCTGGACCGCTATAACAGGTCCCCTCAAATATCCCCAGCCGATTTCTCCGGCTCAAGGAGAATGTAGACCTCCCCCCCTCCACTCAAGGGAGGGGAAGGCAATCTCTCTATCTCGTTTTTCTATTATCTAATGCCATTATATGCCTATCTACATGTTTCCTTCTCTGACCTACTAGTTACAGGTTAACTCTTTCACCAACTGTTTAATTGATGGTTACGCTATGGGACTAAGACTTGCTTCCTTCTTCATACCTGTTGAGTACATGTTATCTGCTGATTAGTGAGGATTATTATGTATGTACGTGTATTAGTTCTACCGTTTAAAAGTTGTATCAGAGTGGCGGTGCAAGTTTATCCGTCCCGCCTCCACCTCTTCCTGTGCTACTGCAAACCCCTGATCCTTTTTTCCCCCTCCCTGCAGTAGTCATGCAGGTCCAATATACCGGACCTTTTTTTTTTGTTCTTTACCTCCTAATTACCAGATTTGAATCCTCCCCATGCTGTTCCTCCATACCCCCCTGTCTCCTGAGCTCCAAACTTAGCATATACCCTCTCTCACAGCTGCACCTTAGTACCAGGTATATGCACTCCAAACAGATTCTCTATAGACCCTTCCCTATCATTCACAGCTCACAACCCCAATGTTGAACCTTATATCCCTCAACGTCAAAGGACTGAACTCGCCTAACAAACGCAGACTGGCCCTATCATTCTTCCACCGGCAGAGAGCGGACGTGGTAGCTTTACAAGAAACTCACTTCTCTTCTAACAACCCTCCCCTTTTTAAGAATAATAACTTCCCCTTGGGGTACTATGCTAATGGTCCGTTTAAAAGAAACGGAGTGGCTATCCTCTTTAACAAGAGTGTCTCCTTTACCCTTCATTCTCAACTCTCAGACAAGAGCGGTAGATACCTCATCCTTACCGGTCTACTGGACGACAAACCTGTCACACTGGTGTCCCTTTACGCACCTAACTCTAACCAAATCCCATTCCTACGTAAACTATTCCTCACCATACGTAATACAACAAAGGGCTCCTTAGTGATTTTGGGGGACTATAATCTAGTCCTAGACCCAAAACTGGACAAATCCCGCCAACTCTCCCAATCTACTCCCTCCGCTCAATCAGGCCCATCCTTAGCATTCCGTAACCTGCTCGCAGAATTCGACCTCTACGATGTCTGGAGAATCTCCAACCCCTCTGGGCGGGGTTACACATTCCACTCCCTGGTCCACAATACTTACTCCAGAATAGACTTGATCCTATGTGACAAATGGTCTCTCCAGAGGACTGGGGAGGTAGATATTTTGCCAATCACCTGGTCGGATCACGCCCCAGTTCTCTGGAAATGGAAACTGCATGATCTTCACAACCCTCCCCACCAGTGGCGGTTATACCCGTTTTTGCTGAATAACCCTGTATCAAGAAAAATCATCTCTGAATCTATTGACTCCTATCTTGCCACTAATTCCCCCCAAGACACCTCCCCCATTAACCACTGGTGTGCCTTCAAAGCGGTCACCCGTGGAGCTGCCATTCAAGCTGGTGCAACTCTCAAAAAACAGGCCCGACTAATGCAAGCAAAACTAGAATCGGAATTACTAGCCCTCGAATCTCGAAATTTAGCCCAACCCTCTAGAACTCTTAAAAATGAAATTTCTACCATTCGAGGTCAACTCCAAAAACTACTACTCGCCCGCACCCAAGTGGCCCTGAATAAGCTACGC
Source organism: Pseudophryne corroboree (assembly GCF_028390025.1). Lineage (NCBI taxonomy): Eukaryota > Metazoa > Chordata > Amphibia > Anura > Myobatrachidae > Pseudophryne > Pseudophryne corroboree. The sequence continues at coordinate 257,431,486 of NC_086454.1, read as the reverse complement.
CACAAATTTTACCTACTTGGCAATAAAGCTGGCAAAATGCTGGCCCGTAAATTACGAGCACAGCAAGCCAAGAACAGGATCAAATGCATACATTCCCCCACCAAACAAAAGATATTAAACCCCAAAGACATAACTAACCAATTTGCTCAGTATTATGCCAAGCTTTATAACCTAGAGACCGACCCTTCTACTCCTCAACCTACTCCCCTCTCTATTTCCTCTTTCCTAGATAACCTATCTTTCCCTACACTCGCTCAAGAACATTTATCTACTCTCAATGCCCCTTGGTCAACGGAGGAAACCTCCGCAGCAATTAAATCCTCTCCTAGAAACAAAGCCCCCGGCCCAGACGGATTTATCGCTGACTTCTATGCTACCTTCCATGACGTCCTCTCTTCTCACATGACGGCCCTCTTTAATGCATTCTCAGACCACGGCTCCCTTCCCTCTGAACTCCTAGAAGCTCGTATTGTTACCATCCCAAAACCCGGAAAGGACCCCGCCTATGTCCACAACTACCGACCCATTGCATTACTAAATTGCGACATTAAACTATATGCCAAAATGATCGCGACACGAATTAACAGTTTTCTCCCACTGTTGATACACCCGGACCAAACTGGCTTCGTACCAGGAAGACAGGCGTCTGATAACACGCGGAGAGTATTTAACTTAATAGACTCCTTGGCTGGAGACCAGGGCCTTCTCTTGCTGTCCTTGGACGCGGAGAAGGCCTTTGACAGACTGAACTGGAATTACATGCGGGAAGCTCTACTCCGATTCGGTTTTAGAGACCGTATACTAACCTCTATTTTGGTGCTCTATAGCTCTCCTTCGGCCCGGGTGTTCAATGGTGGCTTTTTGTCTGAATCTTTCCGTATCACAAATGGTACTAGACAGGGTTGCCCCCTATCCCCCCTAATATTTGTCCTTTCAATCGAACCCCTCGCAATCTCAATACGAGACAACCCTCATATCCCGGCACTACAGATTGGATCATCTTTCCACAAACTGAGTCTATTTGCAGACGATGTTCTCCTCTTCATCTCCAACCCCACTACAACTCTACCCATCATACACTCTACCTTAGACGCCTATAGCCTAGCATCTTATTATAAACTTAACACGACCAAAACGGACGCCCTCCCCTTCAACCTATCCCATTCCCTTTCAACACTTCAAACCTCCTACCCTTAGAACTGGAGGAATTCCACATTAAAATATCTAGGTATCAACATTCCTGTTTCCTCTTCTGATGTCTTCTCTGCCAACCTCTCTCCCTTAGTGGAATCGTTGGAAATCCTTACAAAATCCTGGGCAGCCTATGAGGTCTCCTAGCTAGGACGTATGGCAGCATTTAAAATGTCCTTGCTACCCAAGTTAATGTACCTCTTCCGCACAATCCCATACCCCTTCCCAAAAAAGACACTGCAAGCCTGTTCCACTATCATGTCTCGTTATATTTGGGCCTCAAAACCCCCTTCACTAGCTCTCTCTAGAATGGTTTTACCGAGAGAATTTGGTGGCTTCAGTCTACCTAACATTTCCCTATATCATGAAGCCTCTCTTTTGGCCTCCACTAAACACTACTTTGGGGCCTACCCACGTCTGAGCTGGGTGGAGCTCGAACAAGCACGAGCAAACCCAATCCCCCTAGCCGACCTTTTCCGCATCCCTAAACCGCTTCGACCCCTCTCAACAAATCTCCTTCCATCCACGCAGGCTACACTACGAACTTGGGACAAACTATCCGCCTCCCTCCCATCCCCTATCTCTAGTATACCTCAGATCTCCATTATCACACTAGCACTGATGATTCCACACCTTAACCTATCTAAATGGAAACAGGCAGGCATTCTTCAACTAGCCGATCTACTCGATGGACTATTTATGATATCTTTCTCAGCTCTCCGGTCACGATTTGCGTTACCAGCCACAGAGTACTTCCACTATATGCAAATCGCTCACTGGTGGAGATCAATTCCTGCTACTTACCTAACTCTTCACGCGACTTCATCCACACTCCTCTCTCGCCTCGCCCTAACTAAATCTAAAGGTGACATCACATACTGGTACAAGCTCCTTATAACCCCTCCATCTCACCCCAAATCCAATGCGCAATTGAAATGGGAACAAGACCTAGGTAGCACCCTGACTCCAAACGACTGGCGTCTTATTTTCCTATCCTCGTATTCCATGTCCAAGTGTCTAAACCATACGGAAATGCAAATAAAACTAATAAATAGAATGTACTTGACCCCTGATCGACTCCATAAATTCTGGCCTTCCCAGAGTAATAAATGCTGGAGACAGTGTGGCTTGACAGGCCACATCTACCATATTTTCTGGAAATGCCCTGTGATCGCCAATTACTGGTTAGAAATATTTGCCCTGATAAATAAGGTCCTATCCATCAATATTACACCAGACCCGAGCATCGCATTGTTCCATATATTCCCCCCTTCAGTTCCACCTCCTGCCAGATATGTCCTAGGTCATATCTTAATAGCCGCTCGTGCCAACCTGGCTCAGATGTGGAAACAAGCCTCACCCCCCACCCTGATTAAGGCTATCCAAAAGATAAACCACCACTTCCTCATGGAAACAGAATATAACCCCCCATCCACTAGCCCATCTTCCCACAAAACAAGTTGGTCCCTATGGCGCCTCTTCGTGTCCTCAAAAGATGGTTCCCAATACTTTCAAAAGCCAGCTACTAACGCCTCTACCCCCTTTAGCTTATCGGAACAGCCTAACTCCTCCTATTGTTGTAAGGCATAGGAGGCAATAATGCTCCCCTACGCTAGCATGGAGAAGAGGTCACACCTCCCCGAACCAAGACAAATATAGACAAGATTCCCATCTATATCCTACCTAATTCTATACCCACACACTCTAATTCCCCGAGACGATTTCCTATTTTCTACACGCTAAATGATACCAATGTCTCCTATGTTTTACTGTGTTAATGAAAATGTCGATAATGTGAATGTTGCATCCTACATGCTCAATGCTGTCGTACTAACCGCTTTCCTAAGTCTGGACGCTCCTCCCCTCCCCCCCCCCCACTCCCTCTCCCCCGCTAATCCAATAAGCTCCTCTCATACCCTCCATTGAAATGTACTGTTTTATATCCCCCTTTCTTTTTGTTCTGTACCCTATAAAAGTGATTTTTTTCTGCACAATAAAAACTATTGATGGAAAAAAAAAAAAAAGCTCCCTCACCTCCTAATTTGTCCAAGACATTGCAGGGGTTTAAAAGCGCTGCGGTGGTCTGTTGTGCCACAGAGCTGCAAGTACCTGCCTCCACGCTGTGTGATGCCTCTGCATGGCTCTGAAAAATCACAACACCAGGAAGCTGCCCTGCATAGCCAATCACCAGAAGCAACCCGGGAAGGCGGGACACGTCCCTGCACCGTTCACACGAACTCTCCCAAAATCTCTCGCTTTCTGATTCTCACACCCTATTACATTCCCCCCGTAGTAGGGAGCGGTGTGGTGTGCTTCATAGATGAGGGTAAGCATTTTTAATTATTTATTATTTATTAACAGGTTCTTATATAAAGCAGCAAATTCCGTTGTGCTTTACAACTGGACACAATTAGATGACAAAACTGGGTAAAAACAAACAGTCATAGAGGTAGGAGGGCCCTGCTCGCAAGCTTACAATCTATTAATTTGTATTGTGGATTGAATTGGGAGGCAGTGGAGGGCTCTGCAGAAGACAAATGGTGAGTGAAGAAGATTAGTTGTGAACCCACATTCATGACAGGTGGGATGGGAAGGAGAACATTACAGTAATCAAGGTTAAGAAAGAAGAGCAGGGAGAACTGGCCCTTCCATTTAGCCAAAAGTAAATACAGTGATTTGCCACCTTAGTCTAACTTCAGTGGAAAATGCATAGACCTGACTGCAAAGAGAAGTTGACTTGACCTAGCTACTATATTGTATATAGCTGGCCAGTGGTGACACCTACAGTACTTACTTTAAGTAGGGGTGCTGCCAGGGCCGGTGCAAGGTCTCTCTGCACCCCATGCAAAGCTTCAGCCTAGCGCACCATAACCTGCAAAACCCCTTCCCTACCACCTCCCGGAGGGGAGATACAGGTGGCAACTAGGTGGGCTGGGGTGAGTTGCATCATACGTATACAGAGAAAAGGGACAACACTCAAATTTCTAAAGTGCACTGGTATTTTGAACGCTGGCATCCTGTCCGCCGGGATGCCAACTACATCTTTTTAATTGTATGTGTATGTATACATACATATATACGCAGAGATATACATATATTTGTATGCTCCTTACTGTGTTCCATCCCCCCATCTGTGAGTTCATTACTGACCCCCCTCCGCCCTCCATTTGTACTGTATTGTGCCCCAGTATCTGTGTTTACCTTATTATGCTGTTACAAGTGCTATCCACCCACCGGGCTGTAAGATCTGTACTGTCCTGTCTGTGGTCCCGTGGAAACCCCCATGGGTTACTTACCTTAAGTTGTTTTCTTGCTTTTCACTCGTCATTAGCAGGGTTCCTCATACAGGTGGCAGCAGTATTACAGCAATGGTGCTGGGTGCATATACTGTATGTAGTCAGGTGCTGCTTGCTGCAGAGGCCTGGAGGAGGTGCATCAGGACTATGAGAAGCGCCCCTCAGTAGCCATACTACATATGCCTCCTATGTGCCTTAACATGACTTGATGTTACATGTATAAACAGTTGTCTGTATTTCCAAACTAATAAGGAGCGCTTATAAAAATATCAAAATGTATTAAACATTTGAGTGTAATTATTACAAATGGTAAGTACAAATTAATTCAATATTCAACAATAAAAGTAGCAATGAGTGACCATAAAATTATGTATATAAAGCTCTTATTAGCCAGGTATATAGTAGCCAAAGTTGGGGTCCATTTAGAAAGTTTTTATGCTGATATTTTCCATAGTTGGTATATTAGTATATTTTAAAAAGTCCCAAGTTTTATGAAAGATGTGCGTGATGAAAAGGTAATGCTCACCCCCGTTTTGTTAGATTAACAGACAGGCGTTCCTGTAATTGCGCTGGTTCCCGTCAGTGGCAGTGCAGAGGGACGGTCCAGGCGGCTGCAGTTTCACTTTCCTTAGGTGTCCCGGAGGAAAAGCAGCAAGTCTGCGCTGGTACGTCTGCTGATGGGGCTTTTTTAGCACAGCGGCAGTTGTGGAGATGGAATGTCCGTACAGTGAACGGCGCTGATTGCCGGGGGGAGGGAGAGAATGAGGGTATTCAACAGCTTGGAAACGCAGGAGGTAGTTATCCAGTAATGGACCCGCAAGTTTGGAGAGGCTACATATAGTAAACCAAGCATTTATGTAAGGTTGTACATATTGGGAGATATGGCCAGTATAAATATATAGACGTAGCTACAGCGCCATGGTGGGGGGCGGAGCTACACGAGAGCGGGCTCAGCAGCATTTTGGCCCCTTTGCATAGCAGCAGCAGCCTCCACAGCTCCTCCAAACAGTCCCTGGATCGCTGGTACCAGGTGTAGAGGGGGAGAGCCGCTATACTAGTGCACAATAACATCCCTCTGAGGGATTTTATCATATTACAGTCAGCCTCACTGGGGCAGTACAGCACTGGGTGCGTTGGGGTCCTCTCTCCCGTGTCTCCTCTTACATGCAATAGGGCAGGCTTGCAATATATCAATATCAGGCTGTTTTGTATGTGTATTATACCCTGTTTCTCTGACGTCCTAGTGGATGCTGGGGACTCCGTAAGGACCATGGGGAACAGCGGCTCCGCAGGAGACTGGGCACAGCTAAGAAAGATTTGGGACTACCTGGTGTGCACTGGCTCCTCCCACCATGACCCCCCTCCAGACCTCAGTTAGAATCCTGTGCCCGGCTGAGCTGGATGCACACTAGGGGCTCTCCTGAGCTCCTAGAGAGAAAGTATATTTTAGGTTTTTTATTTTACAGTGAGATCTGCTGGCAACAGACTCACTGCAGCGAGGGACTAAGGGGAGAAGAAGCGAACCTACCTAACTGGTGGTAGCTTGGGCTTCTTAGGCTACTGGACACCATTAGCTCCAGAGGGATCGACCGCATGGAACCGGCCATTGGTGTTCGGTCCCGGAGCCGCGCCGCCGGCCCCCTTACAGAGCCAGAAGCAAGAAGAATCCGGAAAATCGGCGGCAGAAGACATCAGTCTTCACCAAGGTAGCGCACAGCACTGCAGCTGTGCGCCATTGCTCCTCATACACACTTCACACTCCGGTCACTGAGGGTACAGGGCGCTGGGGGGGGGCGCCCTGAGCAGCAATAAAAACACCTTGGCTGGCAAATATATCACAATATATAGCCCCAGAGGCTATATATGTGATAAATACCCCTGCCAGAATCCATAAAAAAGCGGGAGAAAAGTCAGCGAAAAAGGGGCGGAGCTATCTCCCTCAGCACACTGGCGCCATTTTCTCTTCACAGTGCAGCTGGAAGACAGCTCCCCAGGCTCTCCCCTGTAGTTTTCAGGCTCAAAGGGTTAAAAACAGAGGGGGGGCACTAAATTTAGGCGCAATATATGTATACAAGCAGCTATTTGGGGAAAAATCACTCAGTTATAGTGTTAATCCCTACATTATATAGCGCTCTGGTGTGTGCTGGCATACTCTCTCTCTGTCTCCCCAAAGGACTTTGTGGGGTCCTGTCCTCAGTCAGAGCATTCCCTGTGTGTGTGCGGTGTGTCGGTACGGCTGTGTCGACATGTTGGATGAGGAAGGTTACGTGGAGGCGGAGCAGAGGCCGATAAATGGGATGTCCCCCTGTGGGGTCGACACCAGAGTGGATGGATAGGTGGAAGGTATTAACCGACAGTGTCAACTCCTTACATAAAAGGCTGGATGACGTAACAGCTGTGGGACAGCCGGCTTCTCAGCCCGCGCCTGCCCAAGCGTCTCAAAGGCCATCAGGGGCTCAAAAAAACGCCCGTTACCTCAGATGGCAGACACAGAGGTCGACACGGAGTCTGACTCCAGTGGCGACGAGGTTGAGACATATACACAATCCACTAGGAACATCCGTTACATGATCTCGGCAATGAAAAATGTGTTACGCATTTTCTGACATGAACCCAAGTACCACATAAAAGGGGTTTTATTTTTGGGGAGAAAAAGCAGCCAGTGTTTTGTTCCCCCATCAGATGAATGAATGAAGTGTGTAAAGAAGCGTGGTTTCCCCCGATAAGAAACTGGTAATTTCTAAAAAGTTACTGATGGCGTACCCTTTCCCGCCAGAGGATAGGTCACGTTGGGAGATATCCCTTAGGGTGGATAAGGCGCTCACACGTTTGTCAAAAGGTGGCACTGCCGTCTTAGGATACGGCCACCTTGAAGGAACCTGCTGATAAAAAGCAGGAGGCGATCCTGAAGTCTGTATTTACACACTCAGGTTATATACTGAGACCTGCAATTGACTCAGCATAAATAGGGCTGCTGCAGCGTGGTCTGATACCCTGTCAGATAATATTAATACGCTAAGACAGGGATAATATTTTGATAACATTGAGCATATTTAAGACGTTGTCTTATATATAAAGGATGCACAGAGGGATATTTGCCGGCTGGCATCCAGAATTAATGCAATGTCCATTCTGCCAGGAGGGTATTAGAAACCCGGCAGTGGACAGGTGATGCTGCCTGTAAAAGGCACATGGAGATTCTGCCTTATAAGGGTGAGGAATTGTTTGGGGATGGTCTCTGGGACCTCGTATCCACAGCAACAGCTGGGAAGAAATTTTTTTACCTCATGTTTCCTCACAGCCTAAGAAAGCACCGTATTTTCAGGTACAGTCCTCTCGGCTTCAGAAAAGCAAGCGGGTCAAAGGCGCTTCCTTTCTGCACAGAGACAAGAGAAGAAGGAAAAAAGCTGCACCAGCAGCCAGTTCCCAGGATCAAAAATCTTCCCCCGCTTCCTCTGAGTCCACCGCATGACGCTGGGGCTCCACAGGTGGAGACAGGTGCGGTAGGGGCGCGTCTCGGGAACTTCAGAGACCAGTGGGCTTGCCCACAGGTGGATCTCTAGGTTCTGCAAATAGTATAACAGGGATACAGGCTGGAGTTCGAGGCGACTCCCCCTCGCCGTTACCTCACATCAGCCTTGCCGGCTGCCCTCGGAGAAAGGTAGTACTGGCGGCAATTCACAAGCTGTACTTCCAGCAGGTGAAAGCAAGGTACCCCTCCTTCAACAAGGCCGGGGTTACTATTCCAAAATGTTGTGGTACCGAAACCAGACGGTTCGGTGAGACCCATTCTAAAATTGAAAGCCTTGAACACTTATATACGAAGGTTCAAGTTCAAAATGGAATCGCTCAGGGCGATTATTGCAAGCCTGGAGAATTTCATGGTATCACTGGACATCAAGGATGATTACCTGCATGTCCCTATTTACCCTCTTCACCAGGAGTACCTCAAAATTGTGGTACAGGATTGTCATTACCAATTCCAGACGTTGCCGTTGGTCTGTCCCCGGCACCGAGGTATTTACCAAGGTAATGGCCGAAATAATTATCCCGTACTTGGACGATCTCCTTATAAAGGCGAGGTCCAGGGAGCAGTTGTTCGTCGGAGTAGCACTATCTCGGGAAGTGCTACAACAGCACGGCTGGATTCTGAATATTCCAAAGTCGCAGCTGGTTCCTACGACGCGTCTACTGTTCCTGGGTATGGTTCTGGACACAGAACAGGATAAAAAGGGTTTCTCCCGGAGGAGAAGTCCAAGGAGTTGTTGTCTCTAGACCGAGACCTCCTAATACGTATACAGGTGTCGGTGCATCAATGCACGCGAGCCCTGGGAAAGATGGTAGCTTCTTACTAAGAAATATAATTCGCCAGGTCCCATGCAAGGATTTTCCAGTGGGATCTGTTGGACAAGTGGTCCGGGTCGCATCTTCAGATGCATCGGCGGATAACCCTGTCTCCAAGGGTCAGGGTGTCGCTGTTGTGGTGGCTGCAGAGTGCTCATCTTCTAGGGGGCCGCAGATTCGGCATACAGGACTGGGTCCTGGTGACCACGGATGCCAGTCTTCGAGGCTGGGGGGCAGTCATACAGGGAAGGAACTTCCAAGGCTATGGAAAAGTCAGGAGACTTCCCTACACATAAATATTCTGGAACTGAGGGCCATTTACAATGCCCTAAGTCAGGCTAGACCCCTGCTTCAACACCGGCCGGTGCTGATCCAGTCAGACAACATCACGGCGGTCGCTCATGTAAACCGACAGGGCGGCACAAGAAGCAGGATGGCGATGGCAGAAGCCACAAGGATTTTCCGATGGGCGGAAAATCATGTGTTAGCACTGTCAGCAGTGTTCATTCCCGGAGTGGACAACTAAGAAACCTCCACCCGGGACAGTGGGGACTTCATCCAGAAGTCTTCCAAATGATTGTACACCGTTGGGAAAGGCCACAGGTGGACATGATGGCGTCCCGCCTCAACTAAAAGTTACAAAGATATTGCCCCAGGTCAAGGACCCTCAGGCGATAGCTGTGGACGCTCTGGTAACACCGTGGGTGTACCAGTCGGTGTATGTGTTCCCTTCTCTGCCTCTCTTACCCAGGGTAATGAGAATAAGAAGAAGGAGAGGAGTAAGAACTATACTCATTGTTCCGGGTTGGCCAAGAAGAGCTTGGTAACCAGAACTCCAAGAAATGATCTCAGAGGACCCATGGCCTCTGCCGCTCAGACAGAACCTGCTGCAGCAGGGGGCCTGTCTGTTCCAAGACGTACCGCGGCTGCGTTGGACGGCATGGCGGTTGAACGCCGGATCCTGAAGGAAAAGGGAATTCCGGAGGAGGTTATCCCTACGCTATTAAAAGCTAGGAAAGAAGTGAACGCTAACCATTATCACCGCATATGGCGGAAATATGTTGCGTACTGTGAGGCCAGGAAGGCCCCAAAGGAGAAATTTCAGCTAGGTCGATTTCTGCACTTCCTACAGTCAGGGGTGACTATGGGCCTAAAATTGGGTTCCATTAAGGTCCAGATTTCGGCTCTATCGATTTTCTTCCAAAATGGAACTGGCTTCACTGCCTGAAGTTCAGACTTTTGTTAAGGGAGGGCTGCATAGTCAGCCCCCGTTTGTGCCCCCAGTGGCACCGTGGGATCTCAACGTGGTGTTGGATTTCCTGAAGTCGCATTGGGTTGAGCCACTTAAATCCGTGGAGCTATAATACCTCACGTGGAAAGTGGTCATTCTGTGGGCCTTGGCGTCGGCCAGGCGTGTATCAGAATTGACAAAAGCCCTTACCTGTATTTTATATGGGAAAGGCGAAATTGAGGACTCGTTCCCAATTCCTTCCTAAGGTGGTATCAGTTTTTCATGTGAACCAACCTATTGTGGTGCCTGCGGCTACTTGGGACTTGGAGGATTCCAAGTTACTGGACGTAGTCAGGGCCCTGAAAAGTATATGTTTCCAGGACAGCTGGAGTCAGGAAGACTGACTCGCTATTTATCCTGTATGCACCCAACAAGCTGGGTGCTCCTGCTTCTAAGCAGACGATTGCTCGCTGGATCTGTAGCACGATTCAACTTGCACATTCTGCGGCTGGACTGCCGCACCCTAATTCTGTAAAAGCCCATTCCACGAGGAAAGTGGGCTCTTCTTGGGCGGCTGCCCGAGGGGTCTCGGCTTTACAACTTTGCCGAGCTGCTACTTGGTCAGGGGCAAACACGTTTGCAAAATTCTACAAATTTGATACCCTGGCTGAGGAGGACCTTGAGTTCTCTCATTCGGTGCTGCAGAGTCATCCGCACTCTCCCGCCCGTTTGGGAGCTTTGGTATAATCCCCATGATCCTTATGGAGTCCCCAGCATCCACTAGGACGTCAGAGAAAATAAGATTTTACTCACCGGTAAATCTATTTCTCGTAGTCCGTAGTGGATGCTGGGCGCCCGTCCCAAGTGCGGACTGTCTGCAATACTTGTATATAGTTATTGTTAACTACAAGGGTTATTGTTGAGCCATCTTTTGAGAGGCTCTGTTGTGTTCATACTGTTAACTGGGTATATTATCACGAGTTATACGGTGTGATTGGTGTGGCTGGTATGAGTCTTACCCGGGATTCAAAATCCTTCCTTATTGTGTCAGCTCTTCCGGTCACAGTATCCTTACTGAGGTCTGGAGGGGGGTCATGGTGGGAGGAGCCAGTGCACACCAGGTAGTCCTAAATCTTTCTTAGCTGTGCCCAGTCTCCTGCGGAGCCGCTGTTCCCCATGGTCCTTACGGAGTCCCCAGCATCCACTACGGACTACGAGAAATAGATTTACCGGTGAGTAAAATCTTATTTTTTCTGATCACAATGGTAAAACAGAAGTCATGCAGTGTATGTAGTGCTAGATTCTCTACAAGTTCATCCGGCTCAATATCATGTGAGTGTAGTCAGCCATCTCAGAATGCTGATTTCAATGCGGGGGAGAGTCCAGAGCCCTCCTGGTTGGGGGCTATCAAAAATATGATGTCTGATATGTCATCTCGGCTCACTGCAAATGCAAATAAGACTCAGGAACTGCAACAAGCAGTGGCAAGTCTAGCTGCTAAACATCCCCACCCCCTGTCTCATACAGGTGCACAAAAACGTGCTCTACCTGCACTCCTATCAGATACTGATGATGATATACAGGATGATGGGGATTCCACCCCTACCCAGGGTATTGAACCCCTCATAATGACTATTATGGATGTGTTAAAGCTCCCCCTCGAGGATGCTACTACTCAGCAGTCATTTTTCCTCCCACAAGACAAGATAGGAAACTCGAAACCACATTCAGAAATCTGTTTATATTGCTGCAGGTGTTGATCAAAGGCCGGTCATTTCAGGTTGCTGGATGACACATGCAATTCATTCCTGGGCTAATCAAATTAAGGAAGGCCTTTTGGGTGATATGACCTTAGTTAATACTGTTACTTTCCTGAATCGCATTCAGGACACGGCCAGAGTCCTCTGTGACTCCCTTAAAGAGATTGGCAATATTAATGCTAGGACCACGGCTATGGCTGTGTCTGTGCGCAGAGCCATATGGTTGCGTCAGTGGATTGCTGATGCTGACTCCAAACGTAATGTGGAATCTCTTCCCTTCACAGGTGAATGGATCTTTGGAGGTGTATTGGACGCATGGATTTCCAAAGCTACTGCTGGAAAATCTACATTTCTCCCTTCGGGAGCTCTGCCTGCTAGACGTACTTACCCGGGACCGTCTACTCAGTCCTTTCGGTCCTCCAGATTTTGATCTAGGGCCAGAGGGGCCTCCAACGCAGCTAGAGGCTCCAGAGGTACACCTAAGAAACCAGCCGTTGCCGGATCTCAGGACCAGAACACCAGCTCTGCTTCCGCAAAGACTTCAGCTTGACAGTGCCCACCCACCCCGAGAGGATCTCGTGGTGGGAGCTCGGTTACGTCACTACAGCCATATCTGGGATGGTTTCTGCCAAGATGCTTGGGTAAAGGACCTTATCTCTCAGGGTTTCAAGCTGGAGTTCGACGGTACTCCCCCCCCCAACGATTTTTCAAATCAAGCTTACCAGCTTTAGAAAATATGCGTGGTACGCTACTGCTGGCCATCAACAAGTTGGTCCAGTCCCAGGTCATTGTTCCAGTACCCCTACTACAACGAGGACAGTCTGTCTCCAGTCTGTTCGTAGTACCAAAACCAGACGGTTCTGTGAGACCTATTCTGAATCTGAAGTCCTTGAATCCTTACCTGAAGGTTTTCAAATTCAAGATGGAATCTTTGAGAGCGGTGATTGCAGGCCTGGAACAACAGGAATTCCTTGTGTCCCTGGATATCAAGGACGCTTACCTACATATCCAAATTTGGCCTCCTCATCAGGCCTATCTGAGGTTTGCCCTGCTGAACAATCACTATCAGTTTCAGGCGTTACCATTCGGCATGTCTACAGCTCCAAGGGTGTTCACGAAGGTGATGGCGGAAATTATGTTTCAACTCAAGGTCCAGGGGGTCAATGTTAATCGATACCTGGACGATCTCCTGATAAAAGCGAGCTCCAGGGACCGTCTATTGCTCCATATAGATTGCGCTATCCAACTTCTGTCACACCATGGGTGGATCCTCAATCTTCAGAAATACCACCTGGAACCGTTTCAACGGCTTCTGTTTATACTGTAGCACAGAAAGTGTTCCTCCCAGAGGACAAAGTAAGAACACTTCAAGAAATGGTTTGCATGGTGCGCCGACCTGCTCGAGTCTCCATTCATCTTTGTATAAAATTGTTGGGAAAGACGGTGGCCTCGTGCGAGGCGATTCAATTCAGAAGAAGGTTTCATGCCAGGCCGTTCCAATTGGACATCCTAAACAAGTGGTTCGGTTCCCATCTTCAGATGCATCGGATGATTCGGCTGTCACCTCAGGCTAGAATCTCTCTCCTGTGGTGGCTACAGTCTTCCAACCTGCTGGAAGGTCGACGCTTTGGGATTCAGGATTGGATCCTCCTCACAACGGATGTGAGTCTGAGGGGATGGGGAGCTGTCAACCAGGGGGCGCAGTACTAGGGAAGGTGGTCTGCCCAAGAGGCCCTTCTTCCGATCAACATTCTGGAACTTCGAGCTATCTACAATGCTCTGATTCAGGCATCCCCTCTACTCCGGGATCAGGCGATCCAGGTGCAGTCGGACAACGCCACTGCGGTGGCGTACATCAGTCGACAAGGAGGGACAAAAAGCAAGGCCTGCATGCGAGAAGTGTCAAGAATACTCCTCTGGGCAGAAAGAAATGCAAGAGCACTGTCCGCGATCTTCATTCCCGGGGGTGGACAACTGGGAAGCGGACTTCCTAAGTCGCCACGACCTCCATCCGGGGGAGTGGGGACTACACCCTCAGGTGTTTGAGCAAATCATCGACAGGTGGGGATGCCCACAGATCGACTTGATGGCTTCTCGTCTCAACAAGAACCTTTGCTGCTACTGCTCACAAACCAGGGACCCGCAGGCGAGGCGATCCAGCTGCAGTCGGACAACGCCACTTCGGTGGCGTACATCAGTCGACAAGGAGGGACAAAAAGCAAGGCCTGCATGCGAGAAGTGTCAATAATACTCCTCTGGGCAGAAAGAAATGCAAGAGCACTGTCCGCAATCTTCATTCCGGGGGTGCACAACTGGGAATCGGACTTCCTAAGTCACCACGACCTCCATCCGGGTGAGTGGGGACTACACCCTCAGGTGTTTCAGCAAATCATCGACAGGTTGGGATGCCCACAGATCGACTTGATGGCTTCTCATCTCAACAAGAATCTTTGCTGCTATTGCTCACAAACCAGGGACCCGCAGGCGAGCGCAGTGGATGCGCTGACATCGCCTTGGCCTTACCAGCTGGTCTATCTGTTTCCTCCGATTCCGCTAATACCAAGGGTGCTCAAGTGGATCAGTCATCAAAGAGTGGAAGCAATCTTGATTGTCCCGGATCGGCCCCGAAGAACGTGGTACGCGGCTCTTCTGGACATGTCCGTAGAGGAACCCTGGCCTCTACCGCTAAGAAGGGATCTTCTTCAACAAGGACCGTTCGTCTACCCGGACTTACGGCGGCTTCGTTTGACGGCATGGAAGTTGAGCGGAACATCCTAGCTCACAAAGGGCTTTTCAAAAAGGTCATTGCCACTAGGGTGCAAGCCAGAAAACCTGTGACGTCAAAACACTATCATATCTGGCGGAGAGATGTCTCTTGGTGCAAGGAACGCACATATCCCTCTGCAGAATTCAACTTGGGAAGGTTCCTACGATTCCTGCAGGCTGGAGTGGATAAAGGCTTACGTCTGAAATCCATTAAGGTCCAGATTTCAGCTCTTTCCATCTTCTTCTAGAAGAAGTTGGCTCTCTTGCCAGAAGTTCAGATCTTCTTGCAAGGGGTGCTTCACATACAACCTCCATACGGCACCTTGGGATCTGGAAGTAGTGTTACGTTTTCTACAGTCCTCCTGGTTTGAGCCTCTGACGACAGTAGAAGATAAGTACCTCATGTGGAAAACGGTGATGTTACTGGCCCTGGCTTCTGCTAGGCGTGTCTCAGAATTGGGGGCCTTGTCATGCAAAAGTCCATACTTGGGCCCTCATTCCGAGTTGATCGCTCGCTAGCTGTTTTTAGCAGCCATGCAAACGCATAGTCGCTGCCCACGGGGGAGTGTATTTTCGCTTTGCAAGTGTGCAGTTTCAGAGTAGGTCTGAACTTACTCAGCCCTTGCGATCACTTCAGTCTTTTTGGTGCGGAATTGATGTCACACACCCGCCCTCCAAACGCCCGTACACGCCTGCGTTTTCCCTATCACTCCCAGAAAATGGTCAGTTGACACCCTTAAACGCCCTCTTCCTGTCAATCTCTTTGCGATCGACTGTGCGTATAGATTCTTCATTAAATCCAACGCTCACATACGATCCGCATTGTACCCGTACGATGTGCGTGTGCATTGCGGTGCATGTGCAATAGAGACCTGATCACAGCGCAGTGAAAATCTGCAGCGTGTGATCAACTCAGAATGACCCCCTTGGTCTTTTACGAGAACAGAGCGGAGCTCAGGACTAGACAGCAGTTCCAGCCGAAGGTGGTCTCCGCGTTTCACTTGAATCAACCTATCATGATTCCATCCAGTTCGGACACTTCTGCTCCTCCGGGGGCATTGGATGCTGTGCGAGCCTTGAAAATTTATATCAAAAGGACGGCTCGGATCAGAAAGACGGATTCCTTGTTCGTGCTCTATGATGCGCAGAAAAAGGGTTGCCCTGCTTCTAAGCAGTCTATTGCTCATTGGATAAGGCTTACTATCCAATAGGCCTATGCGTCGGCAGCCTTACCGGTTCCACAGTCTCTGAAGGCCCACTCTACAAGAGCGGTGGACTCTTCCTGGGCGGCTGCCCGTGTAGTCTCAGCTCTGCAACTATGCCGGGCTGCTACCTGGTCGGGGAAGAACACCTTTGTGAATTTCTACAAGTTTGATACCCTGACCAAAGAGGATACCCAGTTTGGCCAGGCGGTGCTGCAGATGTCTCGCACGTTCCCACCCGTTCTGGAAGCTTTGGGACATCCCCATCGTACTAATCTGTCCCCAATATCCCTTATGGATGCTAGAGAAAATAGGATTTTAAATAACTACCGGTAAATCCTTTTCTCGTAGTCCATAAGGGATATTGGGCGCCCGCATCTGTGCGGTGACTTTCTGCAGGTTCTCTGTTATGTATTTCTGTTCAGCTGTTGCTGTTAATGTTGCCAGATGTTGCTGGCTAAGTTATATATTGGTGTGCTGGTGTGAAAATCTCACCACACTTTTTGATATGTTCCTTCTCTCAAGTATGTCATTCTCCTTCGGGCGCTGTTTACCTATAACAGAGCTGTAGGAGGAGGCATAGAGGGGAGGAGCCAGCACACCCAGTTGAAGAAATTTAAAGTGCACTGGCTCCTTTGGACTCGTCTATACCCCATCGTACTAATCTGTCCCCAATATCCCTTATGGACTACGAGTTAAAAGGATTTACCGGTAGGTATTTAAAACCCTATTTTTTATTTCAACTTAACATCACTATATTCAGATTGCCAACAGAGCGTACATTTAGTGACAACAATAAGAAAAATAAGAATTTACTTACTGATAATTCTATTTCTCATAGTCCGTAGTGGATGCTGGGAACTCCGTAAGGACCATGGGGAATAGCGGCTCCGCAGGAGACTGGGCACAAAAGTAAAAGCTTTATGACTAGCTGGTGTGCACTGGCTCCTCCCCCTATGACCCTCCTCCAAGCCTCAGTTAGGATACTGTGCCCGGACGAGCGTACATAATAAGGAAGGATCTTGAATCCCAGGTAAGACTCATACCAGCCACACCAATCACACCGTACAACTTGTGATCTGAACCCAGTTAACAGTATGATAAACGTAGGAGCCTCTGAAAAGATGGCTCACAACAATAAACAACCCGATTTTTGTAACAATAACTATATACAAGTATTGCAGACAATCCGCACTTGGGATGGGCGCCCAGCATCCACTACGGACTATGAGAAATAGAATTATCGGTAAGTAAATTCTTATTTTCTCTGACGTCCTAGTGGATGCTGGGAACTCCGTAAGGACCATGGGGATTATACCAAAGCTCCCAAACGGGCGGGAGAGTGCGGATGACTCTGCAGCACCGAATGAGAGAACTCCAGGTCCTCCTCAGCCAGGGTATCGAATTTGTAAAATTTAGCAAACGTGTTTGCCCCTGACCAAGTAGTTGCTCGGCAAAGTTGTAAAGCCGAGACCCCTCAGGGAGCCGCCCAAGATGAGCCCACCTTCCTTGTGGAATGGGCTTTTACAGATTTTGGCTGTGGCAGGCCTGCCACAGAATGTGCAAGCTGAATCGTACTACAAATCCAACGAGCAATCGTCTGCTTAGAAGCAGGAGCACCCAGCTTGTTGGGTGCATACAGGATAAACAGCGAGTCAGATTTTCTGACTCCAGCCGTCCTGGAAACATATATTTTCAGGGCCCTGACTACGTCCAGCAACTTGGAGTCCTCCAAGTCCCTAGTAGCCGCAGGCACCACAATAGGCTGGTTCATGTGAAACGCTGAAACCACCTTAGGGAGAAATTGAGGGCGAGTCCTCAGTTCTGCCCTGTCTGAATGAAAAATTAGGTAAGGGCTTTTATATGATAAAGCCGCCAATTCTGAGACACGCCTGGCTGAAGCCAGGGCTAACAGCATGACCACTTTCCATGTGAGATATTTTAATTCCACAGTGGTGAGTGGTTCAAACCAATGTGACTTTAGGAGACTCAACACTACATTGAGATCCCAAGGTGCCACTGGAGGCACAAAAGGAGGCTGTATATGCAGTACCCCTTTGACAAACGTCTGAACTTCAGGCACTGAAGCCAGTTCTTTTTGGAAGAATATTGACAGGGCCGAAATTTGAACCTTAATGGACCCTAATTTTAGGCCCATAGATAGTCCTGTTTGCAGGAAATGCAGGAAACGACCCAGTTGAAATTCCTCTGTAGGGGCCTTCTTGGCCTCACACCACGCAACATATTTTCGCCAAATGCGATGATAATGTTTTGCAGTTACATCCTTCCTGGCCTTGATCAGGGTAGGGATGACTTCATCTGGAATGCCTTTTTCCTTCAGGATCCGGCGTTCAACCTCCATGCCGTCAAACGCAGCCGCGGTAAGTCTTGGAACAGACAAGGTCCCTGCTGGAGCAGGTCCTTTCTTAGAGGTAGAGGCCACGGGTCCTCCGTGAGCATCTCTTGAAGTTCCGGGTACCAAGTCCTCCTTGGCCAATCCGGAGCCACGAGTATAGTTCTTACTCCTCTCCTTCTTATGATTCTCAATACTTTGGGTATGAGAGGCAGAGGAGGGAACACATACACTGACTGGTACACCCACGGTGTTACCAGAGCGTCCACCGCTATCGCCTGAGGGTCCCTTGACCTGGCGCAATATCTGTCTAGTTTCTTGTTGAGACGAGACGCCATCATGTCCACCTTTGGTTTTTCCCAACGGTTTACAATCACGTGGAAGACTTCTGGGTGAAGTCCCCACTCCCCCGGGTGGTGACTTAGGGCATTGTAAATTGCCCTTAGTTCCAGGATATTTATGTGAAGAGACGTTTCCATGCTTGACCACAAGCCCTGGAAATTTCTTCCCTGTGTGACTGCTCCCCAGCCTCTCAGGCTGGCATCCGTGGTCACCAGAATCCAGTCCTGAATGCCGAATCTGCGGCCCTCTAGAAGATGAGCACTCTGCAACCACCACAGGAGAGACACCCTTGTCCTTGGAGATAGGGTTATCCGCTGATGCATCTGAAGATGCGATCCGGACCATTTGTCCAGCAGATCCCACTGAAAAGTTCTTGCATGGAATCTTCCGAATGGAATCGCTTCGTAAGAAGCCACCATCTTTCCCAGGACCCTTGTGCATTGATGCACTGACACTTGTCCTGGTTTCAGGAGGTTCCTGACTAGCTCGGATAACTTCCTGGCCTTCTCCTCCGGGAGAAACACCTTTTTCTGGACTGTGTCCAGAATCATCCCTAGGAACAGTAGACGTGTTGTTGGAATCAGCTGCGATTTTGGAATATTTAGAATCCAACCGTGCTGACGTAGCACTACCTGAGATAGTGCTACTCCGACCTCTAACTGTTCCCTGGACCTTGCCCTTATCAGGAGATCGTCCAAGTAAGGGATAATTAAGACGCCTTTTCTTCTAAGAAGAATCATCATTTCGGCCATTACCTTGGTAAAGACCCGTGGTGCCGTGGACAATCCAAACGGCAGCGTCTGAAACTGATAATGACAGTTTTGTACCACAAACCTGAGGTACCCTTGGTGAGAAGGGTAGATTGGGACATGGAGATAAGCATCTTTGATGTCCAGAGACACCATATAGTCCCCTTCTTCCAGGTTCGCTATCACTGCTCTGAGTGACTCCATCTTGAATTTGAACCTTTTTATGTAAGTGTTCAATGATTTCAGATTTAAAATCGGTCTCACCGAGCCGTCCGGCTTCGGTACCACAAACAGCGTGGAGTAATACCCCTTTCCCTGTTGTAGGAGGGGTACCTTGATTATCACCTGCTGGGAATACAGCTTGTGAATAGCTTCCAATACTGCCTCCCTGTCGGAGGGAGACGTTGGTAGAGCAGACTTCAGGAACCGGCGAGGGGGAGACGTCTCGAATTCCAATTTGTACCCCTGTGATACTACCTGCAGGATCCAGGGGTCCACTTGCGAGTGAGCCCACTGCGCGTTGAAATTTTTTGAGACGGGCCCCCACCGTGCCTGAGTCCGCTTGTAAAGCCCCAGCGTCATGCTGAAGACTTGGCAGAAGCGGGGGAGGGCTTCTGATCCTGGGAAGAGGCTGCCTGCTGCAGTCTTTTTCCCCTTCCTCTGCCCCGGGGCAGAAATGAGTGGCCTTTTGCCCGCTTGCCCTTATGGGGACGAAAGGACTGAGTTTGAAAAGACGGTGTCTTTTTCTGCTGAGAGGTGACCTGGGGTAAAAAGGTGGATTTCCCAGCCGTCGCCGTGGCCACCAGGTCCGATAGACCGACCCCAAATAACTCCTCCCCTTTATACGGCAAAACTTCCATATGCCGTTTGGAATCCGCATCACCTGACCACTGTCGTGTCCATAAACTTCTTCTGGCAGAAATGGACAGCGCACTTACTCTTGATGCCAGGGTGCAAATATCCCTCTGTGCATCTCGCATATATAGTAATGCATCCTTTAAATGCTCTATAGTCAATAATATACTGTCCCTATCCAGGGTATCAATATTTTCAGTCAGGGAATCCGACCAAGCCACTCCAGCGCTGCACATCCAGGCTGAGGCGATTGCTGGTCGTAGTATAACACCAGTATGTGTGTATATACCCTTTAGGATATTTTCCAGCTTTCTATCAGCTGGTTCCTTGAGGGCGGCCGTATCAGGAGACGGCAACGCCACTTGTTTTGATAAGCGTGTGAGCGCCTTATCTACCCTAGGGGGTGTTTCCCAACGCGCCCTAACCTCTGGCGGGAAAGGGTATAATGCCAATAATTTATTAGAAATCAGCAGTTTTTTATCGGGGGAAACCCACGCTTTGTCACACACCTCATTTAATTCATCTGATTCAGGAAAAACTATGGGTAGTTTTTTTCACACCCCACATAATACCCCTTTTTGTGGTACTTGTAGTATCAGAAATGTTCAAAGCCTCCTTCATTGCCGTGATCATGTAACGTGTGGCCCTACTGGACATTACGTTTGTCTCGTCACCGTCGACGCTGGAGTCAGTATCCGTGTCTGGGTCTGTGTCGACCATCTGAGGTAACGGGCGCTTTAGAGCCCCTGACGGTGTTTGAGACGCCTCGACAGGCACTAACTGATTTGCCGGCTGTCTCATGTCGTCAACAGTTTTTTGCAAAGTGCTGACGCTGTCACGTAATTCCTTCCATACGACCATCCAGTCAGGTGTCGACTCCCTAGGGGGTGACATCACTATTACAGGCAATTGCTCCGCCTCCACATCATTTTCCTCCTCATACATGTCGACACAATCGTACCGACACACAGCACACACACAGGGAATGCTCTGATAGAGGACAGGACCCCACGAGCCCTTTGGGGAGACAGAGGGAGAGTTTGCCAGCACACACCAGAGCGCTATATATATACACAGGGATAACCTTATATAAGTGTT
Source organism: Pseudophryne corroboree (assembly GCF_028390025.1). NCBI lineage: Eukaryota > Metazoa > Chordata > Amphibia > Anura > Myobatrachidae > Pseudophryne > Pseudophryne corroboree. Next base: position 257,410,299 of record NC_086454.1, on the reverse strand, counting down.
TATCCCTTCTATAGCTGCTGTATTTGTATTATCTGCCAATTAGTGCCCCCCCTCTCTTGTTTTACCCTGATTCTGTAGCAGGACTGCAGGGGAGAGTCAGGGAGCCGTCCTTCCAGCGGAGCTGTGAGGGAAAATGGCGCTTGTGTGCTGAGGAGATAGGCTCCGCCCCCTTTTCGGCGGCCTTTTCTCCCGCTTTTTTTAGGAAAACTGGCAGGGGTTAAATGCATCCATATAGCCCAGGAGCTATATGTGATGCATTTCTTTAGCCATATAAGGTTTAAAACGTGTTTTATTGCGTCTCAGGGCGCCCCCCCCCAGCGCCCTGCACCCTCAGTGACTGGAGTGTGAAGTGTGCTGAGAGCAATGGCTCACAGCTGCAGTGCTGTGCGCTACCTTATTGAAGACAGGAACGTCTTCTGCCGCCGATTTTTCCGGACCTCTTCGCTCTTCTGGCTCTGTAAGGGGGCCGGCGGCGCGGCTCCGGGACCCATCCAAGCTGAGCCTGTGATCATCCCTCTGGAGCTAATGTCCAGTAGCCAAGAAGCCCAATCCACTCTGCATGCAGGTGAGTTCGCTTCTTCTCCCCTTAGTCCCACGATGCAGTGAGCCTGTTGCCAGCAGGTCTCACTGAAAATAAAAAACCTATTTAAACTTTTACTCTAAGCAGCTCAGGAGAGCCACCTAGCATGCACCCTTCTCGGCCGGGCACAAAAATCTAACTGAGGCTTGGAGGAGGGTCATAGGGGGAGGAGCCAGTGCACACCAGCTAGTCATAAAGCTTTTACTTTTGTGCCCAGTCTCCTGCGGAGCCGCTATTCCCCATGGTCCTTACGGAGTTCCCAGCATCCACTAGGACGTCAGAGAAAAAAATTATATAAAAACTTAAAAATCACACTTAAAAATGACTTCTGAATATGATGTAGCACCGGAAAATACTATCATGACATGATTCTGAAAAAAGTTGCCAGGGTCACCAAACATAGCAGGAGGCGCACCTTAAGGGGGGTACTCACGGAGCGATCGCTGCTTAAAATCTAAGCAATCTGACTAGATTGCTTAGATTTTAAGCAGCGAACACTCCGTGTGTACCCCCTACAGCGATAGTGATGCGCAGCCCCGCGCATTGCTATCGCTGGTGCTAGATTTGCCTGCATGAGCGCCCCCCCCCGTCTCCCCCCGCACGCTCAGCACACATTGCGCTGTGCTGAGCGAACCGCTCAGCACACATCTCTCCCCAAATCGGGCCGTCAGTACGGCCCTTTAGATGTACAAACATTTTTCTTTGTATGCAGATTTGTACATCTCCTTATCAATCAATGCCCTGTTCCATATATTAGTCCTGTTTTGCACATTGTGTGTAAAGGGGGGTACACATGGAGAGATCCGTGCTTAAAATCTAAGCAATCTTGCTACCGTTGTGTGAAGTGAGCGGCCCCCCGTCGGCTTTCCCCCTCGCTCAGCACATCGCGCTGTGCTGAGCGGGGTGAGAGATGTGTGCTGAGCGGTCTGTGTTAAGATCGCTCAGCACACATCTCTCCCGTGAGTACCCCTCTTAACACTCCTTTTATATGTGACTATCTGTTCTACTCATTCTTCGCTCAGGAGTTTCTGATTTTCATGGTTGTAAATATAAATAAGTGTTAAAAATTTGGTAAATCTATAGAGCTGTAAATGTGAGACATCTTAATGTAAGTAAATATTAATCCATGGTTCTTGGCATTACCTGAGGAGCACCCTTTAGCAGATACGGTAAAAAGTGACAGGACCATTTTTGTAGTTTATTAAATTCTACACACTGGAGTTGCATTCAAATGTTTGATCCAATTGTCTGTTTGGGCGTTATTGTTTCCGCAATGCAAGCCACGCATCGGTAATGACGTCACTATGTCAACAAACTTTTCATCCCCTTAGAACCACTTAACTGACGATTTTTCCCTTCAAAACTGTTAATAACATTGTTTTTTTTTACATTTATTTTATTTAATAAAGTTTAAAAAGTATTTTTCTAAATATTTAAACATTATATTATGCACATCTGCAGAACGGATCTCCTCATCAAAAATGGGGGGACAGGGTGGGACGGCGCAGTTGCATGAAATCTGACCATGCCAGTTAAGTGGCTTTTAGGGGAGGTTTATTAAGATTCTAATTTTGCAATTTTCCTATTTCACACCTTAGAATACCTATGTTAACTTAAATTTAATATATAGCTGTTATAAGTAGCAATTCATGTATACTTACTCACCTCAGTGGCGGAACTAGCGAGCGGTGGGCCCAGGTGCGACAAAATTCTTTGCCCCCCCCCCCCCCCCATCCAATTCCACCCCCTCACCCCTGGAGAGGATCTGGTGAGGGGGACCTGCTCAGGGCCAGAGAAATGGATACCTAGCAACAGTGCCGTAACTAGACATTTTAGCACTGTGTGCAAGAAACGGCATCGGAGCCCCACCCCTGCATGCAAAGCAGGGGCAGCGCGCGCAAAAATACTTAGTGGCGTGGCTTCGTGGGGAAGGGGTGTGGCCACAAAATAATACCAATTCATAAAACGATGCACAGTAGTCTCCATTATTCAAATTACGCCGCACAGTAGCACCACTGCACCAGGTAGAGACCCTTTTAGACCTTACGGCGGACAGATTCCTCTTTTTACACATTACAGCAGACAGCGTCCCCTTTTTACACATTACGGCAGACAGCGTCCCCCTTTTTACACATAACGGCAGACAGCGTGCCCTTTTTACATATAGCGGCTGACAGCGAGCACTTTTTACACATAACGGCAGACAGCGTCCCCTTTTTACACATAACGGCAGACAGCGTGCCCTTGTTACACATAGCGGCAGACAGCGTACACTTTTTACACATAACGGCAGACAGCGTGCCCTTTTTACACATAACGGCAGACAGCGTGCCCTTGTTACACATAGCGGCAGACAGCGTACACTTTTTACACATAACGGCAGACAGCGTGCCCTTTTTACACATTACGGCAGACAGCGTGCCCTTGTTACACATTACGGCAGACAGCGTCCCCCTTTTTACACATTACGGCAGGCTCCCCCTTTTTACACATTGCGGCAAAGATTCCCCCTTTTTACACATCACGCCAGGCAGATTCCCCCTTTTTACACATTACGTCAGGTAGATTCCCCCTTTCTACACATTACGGCAGGCAGATTCCCCCTTTTTACACATTGCGGCAGGCAGATTCCCCCTTTTTACACATTGCGGCAGACAGTCCCCCTTTTTGCACATGGAAAGAAAGAAAGAAAGAAAGAAAGAAAGAAAGAAAGAAAGAAAGAAAGAAAGAAAGAAAGAAAGAAAGAAAGAAAGAAAGAAAGAAAGAAAGAATTATACTTACCCTCTCCGCTGGCTCAGGCTCCTCGGTGCAGCTTCTGGCAGAGATCCCGGGCAGGAGAGAAGGAGGAGGAGGGAGGTGGAGGAGGGAGCCGCAGCAGCGCTGTGTTATTGGTTGAGTCGCTGCTGCTGCTGTCCCTCTGCTTCACTATAGCTTGTTCTCGGAAGACAGCCTATAGTGAAGCAGAGGGACAGCAGCAGCAGCGCCTCAACCAGTAGCAAAGCGCTGCTGCGGCTCCCTCCTCCACCTTCCTCCTTCTCCTTACCCCCGTGACCGCTGCGCTGCTCTACTCTCCGACTCCTGTGTCCTGCGGGCCGCTGTGTGCTGCGGGCAGCGGTTGCCAGCAGCACACAGCGGCATGTAATGAGTCAGTTTGACTCATTACATGCTTTGGGCCCCTGGACAGTGGCGGGCCCCAGTGCAACGCACTGGTTGCACTGGCAGTAGTTCCGCCTCTGACTCACCTTCTTTTCTCCGGCGGTCCCCCTCTGCGGTGCTTGGAGTCAGCCGGAGGGTCCTTCTGCGCATGCGCCGCTTGACCTCCCGTCAGGCCATAGAGGATGATGGGAGATCAGGGGGCGGAGCCAGCGATGGGTGTGGACAGTTTACGTACCACAGTTCAGGTTGCGCCATCCTGAGATGGCGTACCTAAACTCTATGGAGAAGCGGAAAGCTCTTCATGAATCGTAGTCACCGATTCAGGCTAAATAGGGGGGTGTGCTGGAGAAGTCAGGCAGGGCTGCCATCAGAAATATTGGGGCCGGGACTGACAAAATAGGCAGGGCCCCATGGGGCTGGAGTGGTGGATAATGTGGGTGGAGCTACATCGACTTACAGTACAAGACAATGTAGGACAAGTGCATGGTATATAAACATTGCTGCGTCAGCGGACATAACACTGAAATAAGCATCAGAGTGGCTGAAACCGAGGGTTAGGTGCCGTTGTAAGGAGTATGGAGAAGGAGATAGTCTAAGTAAGAGAAGGAAAGCACAAGGGGAGGGGGCCCTGCTCGTGAGAGCTTACATTCTAAAGGGGAGGGGCAGACAGACAAGGGTGACACAGATGGGGTAGACAGTGAGCATGGAACAGAGGGTCAGGATGAGAGATGGCTGGGTTTGAGGTAGAAGTGGATCTTGAGAGAGTATATAAATATACTACATTGAAATAACTAGTCAAACAAGGCTTATGTGATAGGTTTCTGCGCCAAATCTCAGCAATTACAATACAGGAACCATCAGTTAGTTTTGCACACTCCTTAAATGTACAAAGATCATTGCTGAAACACAACACATGGGGGGTCATTCCGAGTTGTTCGCTCACAAGCTGCTTTTAGCAGCTTTACACACGCTAAGCCGCCGCCTACTGGGAGTGAATCTTAGCTTCTTAAAATTGCGAACGAAAGATTCGCAATATAGCGAAAAGACATCTCTGTGCAGTTTCTGAGTAACTCGAGACTTACTCGGCATCTGCGATCAGTTCAGTGCTTGTCGTTCCTGGTTTGACGTCATTAACACACCCAGCGTTCGCCCAGACACTCCTCCGTTTCTCCAGCCACTCCCGCGTTTTTCCCAGAAACGGTAGCGTTTTTTCGCACACACCCATAAAACGGACAGTTTCCGCCCAGAAACACCCACTTCCTGTCAATCACATTACGATCACCAGAACGAAGAAAAAACCGTGAGTAAAAAACCTAACTGCATTGCAAATTTACTTTGCGCAGTCGCACTGCGGACATTGCGCATGCGCACTAAGCGAAAAATCGCTGCGATGCGAAAAAATTTACCGAGCGAACAACTCGGAATGACCCCCATGATGCTCCCACCAGGATATCACGGCTAATTGAATCATACTTCTATAGTTACATGGGAGAGGATTGAGCAATGACTACTACCATTTTGGTTTATCAATATATTGTACTTATAGCGCCGCACAGGTCGTACCCTGAAGACAAAAACAAAAAAAATATGTTTTGACATCTTTAATTTATTTTACTAACAAATCCTGCCCAGTGCTGTCTCTGGACGGATTATGAATGGATATTTGGGAGTAATATTGTTAAATAACAAAACAAAAACAAAAAACCATACAAAAAATAACTGTACTGTGGTAATACTGACTACTACACTGGGCACATGAAGAATATAATGGGGTCTTAGTGATCACTAATAATTAAAATATAATACACTATAGGAATAGTGACTACTACACAGGGCACATTGGTGACATTGGTGATATAATGGAGGCTGAGGGTACATTCTGCTGGCATAAGATGTAAAATAAAACCCATTACCCTGTACCCTATCACTGCGGTGCCACAGGCAGATGCCTGGAGTGCAGAGCTGTCTCTGACCTCCAGGAGGGAAGGGGGAGGAAGGAGGAGGAGGACGAGGGGGAAAGATTAGGGCCCGGCAGAGACACTAGTACTTACTGCTAGACCTGGAAAAGCTCCTACAATGGGTACCGCTGGTGACATTTGACATGCACATGCAGAGCCAAAGCTATTCTCCGTCGGCAGTTAGTCAGGGATCCGGGAGAGAGGACAGGGAATCTGGGGCACAGTTACCGGGAGCGCGTTACGGACTTCTTGCTGTTTCTCTCAGTGCCCGGCACCCGCACACAGCCTTATTATACTCCCCGAGTTCCCGCGTACACAGTCTGCCTGCAGGAGCCCCGGTATAATGGGGATAAGGGAGGCTGACACTCGCGGCAGCGGATTCAGTCTTCCTCCTCACATCCTAATACAATAACTTTATTAAACAGCAAGATCCAGCAGTGCAGCTTGCTTTTAGGATCTGCGGTGGCGGTCGGCAGTGGGCGGAGGGGAGCCGATCTCAGCCTCAGGAGGAGGGGACTGGGGACTGGCGTGTTAGGATCGGCAGCGGGCAGAGGGAAACCCCAGGAGGAGAGTGGCAGTCCCACCGGCGGCGGCCACAGCAGTGGACATTACCACAGGAGGCGGCCGCCAGGATTAGTGACGGTGGGCTGTTTGAGCAGCCCGGGCCCTCCACTCTCTGTTAGAGTGGCTGGGCCCGGGACAAGTGTACACAGGGCACCCCCTTGATGGCGGCCCTGAAGTCAGGGACTTCTCCATGGCAACCTGCTACATGGATAGCATGAAGCAGAGAAAAGTCCTGTTTTACGCAAAACAGGGCTTTTCTCTGCTTTATGATGGACCCCGTAGTTATGAGGGAAGGCTTTCGCATTTATATATATACTACAGACTGAGTATTCAATTTCAAAGTGCCACCCATCAAAGCCTTTCCCCTCCCAGGCGCTAGGGGTCGCTATTAGTTTTCCGCTCATTTTCTTCTGTTGCCTGTCTCTCTATAGCCCTCCTGTGCCCGCAGCTGCTCTCGCTCGTCTCTGTGTCCGTAGCTCGTTGTGTCCGTTCCTGTAGTGGAAGCAGCGGGGAGAGCGGAGACTGAGGTGAGTCACTCACGGCACAGCCGCGGTCACACAGGGCCCTGGCCGGGGCATTGCTTCCTGTAGGTGCGTCCTCGCAGTGTACCGGCTCCCGGGCTGAGGCTGCTGTATCAGCGGCGTGTATAGATGGAGACAATGCACCAGGTCCGGGCTGTGCACACAGGCACTGCGGCTGCAGCGAGCAATGCGGTGGAACTGCGTCCCGCAGGCGGTAGATCTGCGCAGCGCGGTGAATGGATGCGATATACACGATGATATAATGGGTGCCTTACATAAATAGACTGGCATGACCTGCTGGGACATGTGGTTCTGCAACTGCTGGAGAGCCACAGGTTGGCAAAGCCAACTGTAAATAATCCTTTATGCTCTGTCCATCCTTTATTTATCTACTATCCTGGTCACTCTCATCAGGATTATTGTAACATTTTGGGAATTGCTTTCTTCTTTAGGGCAGATGTATTGTATTATTGGCCACGTTTTACTCCTGAATACCCTTTTCTGGTATCTGCACACGGGTGTAGTATGTGTTGCCGGGAGCCCGCATACCGACAGCTGGGCGAGCGCAAATGAGCCACTTGCGGGCTTGCTGCGCTTGCCACGGCGCGCCACAATATCTATTCTCCCTCCAGGGGGATCGTGGACCCCGAAAAGGGAAAAAAGTTGTAGGTATGCTGGCGGTCGGGATTCCGGCGCCGGTGTGGTGGTCGTTCGGAGCCCGGCCGCCGGAAACCTGAAGACCACCCCTGCACATAACGCATCAATTAGAAATTATCTCTTGAGGGAGAATGCAGAATCAGCTGCAGGGAAGATAAAAATGCAAAGTGATCATATTAAGCGCATGTGCGGTCATTACTGGAGAAGGATCCGCTGGATCCTTATACTAGTTTTTGTTTTGAAAGTTAATTTAGTTTGTAGGTTGTACTGGCTAACATCATTAGAAGAGCTATGTTTTTTTTCGGAGCTTGTTACATTGGCTATTTTCACAGTTCCCCTGGAAATCTGTGGGTAGTACATAGTAACAGGTCAGAACATGGGGTACACTAATTAAACCTGTAATATAACCTAACATTTTCTGGAAACTTCAAAATAGCTCGAAGTATGACATACTGCTACTTCATTTTGAGACAGGTTGGGGAAGGAGGTAGTCTCTGCTGGGACTGTGTATGGGATCTCGGCACCGGAAAGAGCAGCAACATCGACTGTATTGTGTGGATCTGTGTCCCACTGGGGACGCATCTCGGATCAGTGTTGGGATGTAGCTCCAGGTACTGGCATCAAGGCAGATGTGGCAGTTTAACCGTGGCACTAGCTGCAAGCCAATCGCAGCTTGTAAACCGGCGGCTAGTCAAAAGAAGTGGAGGTCTTTTGTATTTGGTACCAGCTACAATTGGCTCACTGCCGGTGCCAAATTCAAAAGGATGCTGCTGCTTGTTTTGATTGGCCACTGGTCTATGAACCGTGATTGGCTCAAGGCCGGCACCAGTTGTGACATTGGCCCCTGCAGCAAGTGTACGGGCAGTTGGGGAACCGCCCGCACACACAGCTAAATGTTACTATATATCTTTAGATTTTTTGGGGGGCCGTCGGCTGTGCTGCACAGCCAACAGAAATTGTCTGTGAATGATGATATCAGCAGACATATCGGGTGGGTGTAAACACCCGCCGACCCATTAGTGATATATCAGCTAGTGTGTACCCAGCTTTAGAGAGGGAAGCAGGTGGTGAGGGAACATAAGATATCTCCTAAGTGATAATAATGCCACTTAAACACAGAAAATGAAATTACCGGGTGAAGCAGTTCTACCGAGTAATTTCATGAAAAACACGGGTCATTTTTCTGTGTGAAAGGGACATTCCCAGGACTTCGACCCACGAATTTGTTAGTCGGAGACCCGGGAATTTCGACCTAGGTTGACCTTTTCACACGGACAAAATACCTGTTTTGATCCGCAAGCTACTAGGTCGAAATTCTTGTTCCGGCAATTTGCTTCTCTGTGTGAAGGGGGGGTGTCAGACAGAGACCTGCAAAACGACCCGGCATTGAAGTTTCCATAACCCCACTTTGAGCACTGGGATGAGGATAAGATACTGCTGCTGGGATGCCGGCAGTCGAAATACCGATGCAAGATAGTCGACAGCTGGCATCCCGACCGTAAGTATAATGGGTGGGTTAGAACTGGTGGAGGGGGGTAGGTTAGGGTTACGGTAATAGGGGAGTAGGTATAGGCACCACTGGGGGAAGGTTAGGTTTATTAGTGTGTACCCCATGTCCTGGTCTTTTTTAGAGTGCATTTGCAATACCTGAGGTACTCCATACATGGCCCATATAATTAACGAGGCATTTAAAAAAAAACAGCTGTTACCAGAGGATTGATGTTAAAAATAATTTGAATAGCCGACTGACAGAGAGGTAAGAGGGCCCTGCTCACAAGCTTCCAATCTGTAGGGAAATAGCAGTTTGATGAGGGCAATGGTCTAGTTTGATTGCAGAAGTTCTTGTTTGGCTGTATGATCCAGTCACAAAAGCAGTGTAGGCCCCTGAGGTCAGTGGGGTGTTTGAGTATAGAAAGAGAACATATATAAATTTTGTGCGAGCTGTGTAGTATTCCCCGGCATACTTTCGCTCGGGATTCCGGCATCAGCATTCTGACGTGTTGGGATTTCAGCGCTGGTCTTCTGACTGCCAGGATCTTGTCTGTCGGGATGCCCATTGCATCCTGTTATTATTTTATATTGGATTCAATAAGGGACTGGATTTAGGGACTGGAGGCCCCCCATACATCTAATCCCTGAATCCCCCAGACTGGATCCGCAGGGGAAATTCTTCATTTTAAAAATCCCCGATTTGCTGTTGCCGACTGTTTTTGGTTGGAATAGGGGAATCGAGATTTTTAAACGTGCACTATTCCAGATGGAGGGCGTTTAGTGTTCCAGTGAAGCTGTATTTGTGACAGACTTCCACCCCACAGATAAAAACACTGTAGTCACGTGTGGCAAGTCTCATCTTTATTTCTGAAGCATAGACACTCATTCTTTGATTAAGAAGCAAAGCTTATTTAAGGTGTAGTAGCATTGTTATTAATTTACACATGTATACTATGCATAGGTTGTGTGTGTTGGCTGATTATGTCCTATAACCAACCCCAGACCTGTCCCTCTCATCCTCCGATATAAGTCTCTTCACGGACACGAAGAGTTTTTGTGCACAGCTCAGTTACTCATTTTACTAATGTTTGTGTATGTCCTATTCTGAGTAATGGTGTGTACACACGGTGAGATATTTTCTTACGATTTTGACTTTATAGTCAAAATCGTAAGAAAAGTTAGTGCAGATCGCAAGGTGAAAGTCACCTTGCGATCCCGATTCGTTGCTGATGCGCGGTCGGCATCGCAAGCCTAGATAAACTGTGCAGGCAAGTCAATTTTGACTATCTCTATAGGGGGTCGATTCTATTCGGCAACTAATGAATAGCGCCGGGAATTAGCTCCCGACGCTATTCAATACAGCAACTAATTACCTGCAATTGTCGGGAATTCTTCTCTCATCCCCGGGGGATGAGAAGAGAAACCCGACAAAAGTGCTGCCTCGCGGCCGGCGCGAGGCTGATTCTGTCGGGAATCAGCCTCGCGCCGGGGAGTTAAGTCGGAGAATGTCCGTTCTCCCGACAATTCAACCTGTTTTGTCGGCGAGAACGGGCCATCGCCGACGTAACTAGTTGCTGAATTGAATAGCGTCGGGAGCTAATTCCCGGCGCTATTCATTAGTTGCCGAATAGAATCGACCCCTAGAAGAGATAGTCAAAATTGACACTTAGCCAAAATCGCACATAGTCAGTATCGCATGCACACTCATTATGTGCTTGCGATGCCGACCTAGCCCCTTTCGCATAGTGAAAATTGGGCATAGCCCGAATCTCGCCGTGTGCATGGGCCTTTATACTCCACTTGGCTGGATCTATCTGTCCGTGAAATAGGGCGTTTCGGGGTGTAAACTGGGCGACTTGTGGAAGTGTCATATACTTGTGTCTGTTCTTTATTTTTCACCTCCCAGATCTAGCAGTGAATATTCATATGTTACATACCTAGTTGTCCCTACGGAATGTCAGGTGACAATGTCAGACTTTATAAATACAGAAGCGTCCTCTAGCACCTTCTCTTAGCATAGCTCCGCTCTCCTTATGGAGTCAGGAAAGTATGGACTTTGTACCTGCAGGATATGTTCCCTAACGGCCAAGGTAAAATGTGCAGTGAAAGGACTGTGCAAAATAAACAGTTTGTACCTTGACATATGCATTACTTGGGATGAATTGGATCACAGTAACATGACACCTTCAGGGGAATTCAAATGTTTGAAAGGTCGGTTGGGTGTCTGTTTTTTCCTGTCTATTAGATAGGAAAAAACAGACACCAACTGACTTTTAAAACATTTGAATTCCCCCCCTTTTATCCCTTAATACAGGCATGTCCAAACACTGGCCCTCCAGCTGTTGTGAAACTACATATCCCAGCATGCCCTGACACAGTTTTGCTGTCAGAGAATGCTAAAGCTGTGTCAGGGCATGCTGGGATGTGTAGTTTCTCAACAGCTGGAGGGCTGCAGTTTGGACATGCCTGCCTTAATATAAAGTGAGCCACACAAAGCAGTCTTTAGGCTCTCTTCCCCCCCCCCCCCCCCCCCCCCCCGATGTGTACTGAGCGATGGAAGGGGGGGACGGTGGAATGCTCATTTCATCCAGTGGTGAAATGAAAGATGATACTAGATTGTGCCTGGATGCAGGCCAGTCTAGTACCGGTGATAGCGACGCACGGGACTGCGCATTGCTATCGCTTTGGGGCATACACACGGAGAGATCCGTGCTTAATTTCTAAGCAATCTAGTCAGATTGCTTAGAAATGAAGCACGTATCTCTCCGTGTGTGCCCCCCTTTAGTGTACATGAAAACGTTATCCAATTTATGCGGGTTGCAGCCCAACTTGTAGAACCTTACTGAGATAAGGTAAAGTCTGACATAAAAGCAACACAAAGGCGCACCCCATGCGGGCTATGTAATTGGTTGTAAGATCACTGAGCTGGCAATATATTATAAGGTTAGTTACCTATAACCCCCCAAATGTGTCTTAATTTCCAATATGAAAGTTGTGTGTGTGTCCGTGACGGGAAATAATGAATATATGCTTATCTGGCCCATTTAACAATGCATCTGATGACACAGTAGCTCCCAAAGATTAATTTTTTTGGGGAAAAAAAGTGTAGTATCATATCATGCATCAGACATTTTAATCAAGTTTTGTTTTGTAATTAATACATTATGTATTATGCACTCGGGGTGGCGGTGGTGCTTGGCGCTACCGGGTTAACAGGGGACTATCTGGTGTTTGCTCCTAGCTCTCCTGCTATGATGATACATCCCAGCATGTCGTGCTGCAGTTTTTGCATTCCATAATAGGACTGTGGTGGCAGCATGCTGGGATGTGTGGTTACACGGCGGCTGGAGGGCCACATGTTGAATCTACTGGATTAGAAAAACCATTTCAGCTCATATATAATGCTTTTGATTTGCAGCCACTGAGAACCAGCAAAGCTATGCTATAAATAATAACCCCTTAGCTTAGTGAAACCAAGGAAAGGGGAACAAGGAGATAACAGCCAACGAGCACTGGGCTTCCTAACCAGAAATTTCAATAGAAATTAAGATCTAAGACAATCCACGTCAATATAATATATTAACTACCTATGTAGGTGTGTATGTAGTCCGATAAGTAGGTGGAGGTGTACCTGGAGAGCGAGACAGATAATATTGCAAATAAGGAAGGAAAAACTCTCCTTTTGGGGTGCTATGTGTATATTAGAATGTGGCCTTTGTTGGATGTGCGTTGAGATAGGATCAACATCCAAAGGGAGGAGAAACTAAAAATAGGAAAGAATCCTAGTAGGTATAATAAAACCATTCTGTGATAATATTAGGGAAAGTATATAAGCAGTCACATTGCAATGACTTAGTACAGATCCCATAGGCAGTCACAATTGTAATGCAAAATAAATGACACACCAAGTGCCGTGCACTTTACCTGTATCTAATATGTAATGATACAGGACACATTTATTATTTAAATAGAGAGTGAGGTGATTATCAAAAATATTTTTTTCCCCATGATCTGTAACGGAAGGCAATCAATTTGCCGGCTGTCGGGTTCCCGGTGGTCTGGATACAGACACCAGAATATTGGCTCACAGGGGCCATTCCCACTCGTGGGTGTCCACCCCACCCATAGAGTGGGAATAGATCCTGTGGCGAGCCACCAAGCCTGAAAGGGGACTCGGATCGCTTGGCCCGCTGCCAACATTCTGACGGGCAGGCTGCCGCTGTCTGGATATGTATTCCGCTGTAACAATACATTACCGTGTGCCTAGGTATGTTGCTCCAGCAGTGATAGTGGACCAGAAAGTAGTAAAATGTCTCTACATAGAGTGGTCCCAGCATATATAGTATTCAGTGTGCATGTATTTGGACGTTGATCCTGTCTTGATGCATGTCTGATAGGGGCTGTATTTTGATTTATACATGGGCTGTGCGCTTCAAAAGGAGAACCCCCTTCGCTTGGTCAGATTTTGGCAGAGACACTTCCTGACGTTTTGGCCTTCTAATTTGGAACAAAACCGCCTTCTCTGCCCTGACACGCCCACTTTCAGGTGAGCCCCATCCCTTATGAAATCCATGAAAAACCCCAATTGTGCAAACAGCAAAGTACAAATAAAAATAACAGGGCACATACCTTTTCTCTGACGTCCTAGTGGATGCTGGGAACTCCGTAAGGACCATGGGGAATAGACGGGCTCCGCAGGAGACTGGGCACTCTAAAAGAAAGATTAGGTACTATCTGGTGTGCACTGGCTCCTCCCTCTATGCCCCTCCTCCAGACCTCAGTTAGAATCTGTGCCCGGCCAGAGCTGGGTGCTCCTAGTGGGCTCTCCTGAGCTTGCTATAAAGAAAGTATTTGTTAGGTTTTTTATTTTCAGTGAGATCTGCTGGCAACAGACTCACTGCTTCGTGGGACTGAGGGGAGAGAAGCAAACCTACCTGCTTGCAGCTAGCTTGTGCTTCTAAGGCTACTGGACACCATTAGCTCCAGAGGGTTCAAACACAGGACCTGACCTCGATCGTCCGTTCCCGGAGCCGCGCCACCGTCCCCCTTGCAGAGCCAGAAGACAGAAGAAGGAGATAAAATCGGCGGCAGAAGACTCCGGTCTTCATTAAGGTAGCGCACAGCACTGCAGCTGTGCGCCATTGCTCCCACTGCACACCACACCACACACTCCGGTCACTGTAGGGTGCAGGGCGCTGGGGGGGGGGGGCGCCCTGGGCAGCAATAAGATTACCTTTTGGCACAATATGCACAAAATACAGTCTGGAAAACTGTGTATGTGCAAAACCCTCCGCCATTAAGATATACAAAACGCGGGATAAGCCCGCCGCTGAGGGGGCGGGGCCTTCTTCCTCAGCACACCAGCGCCATTTTCTCTTCACAGCTCCGCTGGAAGGACGCTCCCCAGGCTCTCCCCTGCAGTATCCAGTACAAGTAGGGTACAAAAGAGAGGGGGGGCACATAAATTTAGGCGCAAATAAGATATAAGCAGCTATTGGGAAAAATCATTCAGTATAGTGTAAATCCCTGTGTTATATAGCGCTGTGGTGTGTGCTGGCATACTCTCTCTCTGTCTCCCCAAAGGACTTTGTGGGGTCCTGTCCTCAGTCAGAGCATTCCCTGTGTGTGTGCGGTGTGTCGGTACGGCTGTGTCGACATGTTTGATGAGGAGGGTTACGTGGAGGCGGAGCAAGGGCAGATAAGTGTGGTGTCGCCCCCGACGGGGCCGACACCAGATTGGATGGATATGTGGAAGGTCTTAACAGACAGTGTTAACTCCTTACATAAAAGGTTCGATGACGCAGCAGCCTTGGGACAGCCGGGATCTCAGCCCGCGCCTGCCCAGGCGTCTCAGAGGCCATCAGGGGCTCATAAACGCCCGCTAGCTCAGATGGTAGACACAGATGTCGACACGGAGTCTGACTCCAGTGTAGATGAGGATGAGACAAATGCACAGTCTACAAAAGCCATCCGATGCATGATTACTGCAATGAAAAATGTATTGCACATTTCTGATATTAACCCGGTTACCACCAAGAAGGGTATTATGTTTGGGGAGAAAAAGCAGCCAGTGACTTTTCCCCCATCTGATGAATTAAATGAATTGTGTGAGGAAGCGTGGAGTTCCCCCGATAAGAAACTAGTGATTTCTAAGAGGTTACTGATGACGTTGGGAAACATCCCCTAGGGTGGACAAGGCGCTCACACGCTTATCAAAAAAGGTGGCACTACCGTCTCAGGATACGGCCGCCTTAAAGGAGCCTGCGGATAGAAAGCAGGAAGCTATCCTGAAGTCAGTGTATACACACTCAGGTACTATACTGAGACCTGCTATTGCTTCAGCATGGATGTGTAGTGCTGTAGCCGCATGGTCTGATTCCCTGTCAGACAACATTGATTCCCTCGACAGGGATACTATTTTGCTAACCATAGAACATATAAAAGACGTCGTCTTATATATGCGGGATGCACAGAGGGACATTTGCCTGCTGGCATCTAGAATTAATGCAATGTCCATTTCTGCCAGGAGAGTATTATGGACTCGGCAGTGGACAGGTGATGCTGATTCTAAAAGACACATGGAGGTTTTGCCTTATAAGGGTGAGGAATTGTTTGGGGACGGTCTCTCGGACCTCGTATCCACGGCAACAGCCGGGAAGTCAACTTTTTTACCTCAGGTTCCCTCACAGCCTAAGAAAGCACCGTATTATCATGTACAGTCATTTCGGCCTCAGAAAGGCAAGCGGATCAGAGGCGCATCCTTTCTGCCCAGAGGCAGGGGTAGAGGAAAGAAGCTACACCAGACAGCCAGTTCCCAGGAACAAAAATCCTCCCCCGCTTCCTCTAAGTCCACCGCATGGCGCTGGGGCTCCACAGGTGGAGCCAGGTGCGGTGGGGGCCCGTCTCCGGAACTTCAGCGACCAGTGGGTTCGCTCACAGGTGGATATCTGGGTTCTACAAGTGGTATCTCGGGGATACAAGCTGGAGTTCGAGACGTCTCCCCCTCGCCGTTACCTCAAATCAGCCTTGCCAGCTACTCCCAAGGACAGGGAGGTAGTATTGGTGGCAATTCACAAGCTGTACCTCCAGCAGGTGATAATCAAAGTTCCCCTCCTTCAACAGGGACGGGGTTACTATTCCACAATGTTTTTGGTACCGAAACCAGACTGTTCGGTGAGACCCATTCTAAATCTGAAATCCTTGAACACTTTTATATAAGGAAGTTCAAAATGGAATCGCTCAGGGCGGTTATTGCAAGCCTGGAAGAGGGGGATTATATGGTATCACTGGACATCAAGGATGCTTACCTACATGTCCCCATTTACCCACCGCACCAGGAGTACATCCGATTTGTGGTACAGGACTGCCATTACCAATTCCAGACGTTGCCGTTTGGTCTGTCCACGGCACCGAGGGTATTTACCAAGGTAATGGCCGAAATGATGATACTCCTTCGAAAGAAGGGAGTTATAATTATCCCGTACTTGGACGATCTCCTTATAAAGGCGAGGTCCATGGAGCAATTGTTGGTCGGAGTAGCACTATCTCAGGAAGTGCTGCAACAGCACGGCTGGATTCTTAATATCCCAAAGTCGCAGCTGGTTCCTACGACGCGTTTGCTGTTCTTGGGTATGATTCTGGACACAGAACAGAAGAAGGTGTTTCTCCCGGAGGAGAAGGCCAAGGAGTTGTCATCTCTGGTCAGAGACCTCCTGAAACCAAAACAGGTGTCGGTGCATCACTGCACGCGAGTCCTGGGAAAGATGGTAGCTTCTTACGAAGCAATTCCCTTCGGCAGGTTCCATGCAAGGATCTTTAAGTGGGATCTGTTAGACAAGTGGTCCGGATCGCATCTTCAGATGCATCAACTGATCACCCTGTCCCCAAGGGCCAGGGTGTCTCTGCTGTGGTGGCTGCAGAGTGCTCATCTTCTCGAGGGCCGCAGATTCGGCATACAGGACTGGGTCCTGGTGACCACGGATGCAAGCCTCCGAGGTTGGGGGGCAGTCACTCAGGGAAGAAACTTCCAAGGACAATGGTCGAGTCAGGAGACTTCCCTACACATAAATATTCTGGAACTAAGGGCCATTTACAATGCCCTAAGTCAAGCAAAACCCCTGCTTCAAAACCAGCCGGTGCTGATTCAGTCAGACAACATCACGGCGGTCGCCCATGTAAACCGACAGGGCGGCACAAGAAGCAGGATGGCAATGGCAGAAGCCACAAGGATTCTCCGATGGGCGGAGAATCACGTGATAGCACTGTCAGCAGTGTTCATTCCGGGAGTGGACAACTGGGAAGCAGACTTCCTCAGCAGGCACGACCTCCACCCGGGAGAGTGGGGACTTCATCCAGAAGTCTTCCAGCTGATTGTAAATCGTTGGGAAAGGCCACAGGTGGACAAGATATTGCGCCAGGTCAAGGGACCCTCAGGCGATAGCTGTGGACGCTCTAGTGACACCGTGGGTGTACCAGTCGGTTTATGTGTTCCCTCTTCTTCCTCTCATACCAAAGGTACTGAGGATAATAAGAAAGAGAGGAGTAAGAACTATACTCATCGTTCCGGATTGGCCAATAAGAACTTGGTACCCGGAACTACAAGAAATGATCTCAGAGGACCCTTGGCCTCTGCCGCTCCGACAGGACCTGCTACAGCAGGGGCCCTGTCTGTTCCAAGACTTACCGCGTCTGCGTTTGACGGCATGGCGGTTGAACGCCGGATCCTGATGGAAAAGGGCATTCCGGTGGAAGTCATTCCTACGCTGATAAAAGCTAGGAAGGATGTGACAGCAAAACATTATCACCGCATATGGCGAAAATATGTTGCTTGGTGTGAGGCTATGAAGGCCCCAACAGAGGAATTTCAGCTTGGTCGATTTCTGCACTTCCTACAGTCAGGAGTGACTATGGGCCTAAAATTGGGATCCATAAAAGTCCAGATTTCGGCCCTGTCTATTTTCTTTCAAAAAGAACTGGCTTCACTGCCTGAAGTTCAGACGTTTGTTAAGGGAGTGCTGCATATTCAGCCCCCTTTTGTGCCTCCAGTGGCACCTTGGGATCTCAACGTTGTGTTGGATTTCCTAAAATCGCATTGGTTTGAGCCACTTCAGACCGTGGAGTTGAAATATCTCACGTGGAAAGTGGTCATGCTTTTGGCCTTGGCTTCGGCTAGGCGTGTGTCAGAATTGGCAGCTTTGTCATGTAAAAGCCCCTATCTGATTTTCCATATGGACAGGGCAGAATTGAGGACTCGTCCCCAATTTCTCCCTAAGGTGGTATCAGCGTTTCATTTGAACCAACCTATTGTGGTACCTGCGGCTACTCGGGACTTGGAGGCTTCCAAGTTGCTGGACGTAGTCCGGGCACTGAAAATCTATGTTTCCAGGACGGCTAGAGTCAGAAAAACTGACTCGCTGTTTATCCTGCATGCACCCAACAAGCTGGGTGCTCCTGCTTCTAAGCAGACTATTGCTCGCTGGATCTGTAACACGATTCAACTTGCACATTCTGCGGCTGGCTTGCCGCATCCTAAATCGGTAAAAGCCCATTCCACAAGGAAGGTGGGCTCTTCTTGGGCGGCTGCCCGAGGGGTCTCGGCTTTACAGCTTTGCCGAGCTGCTACCTGGTCGGGTTCAAACACGTTTGCAAAATTCTACAAGTTTGATACCCTGGCTGAGGAGGACCTTGAGTTTGCTCATTCGGTGCTGCAGAGTCATCCGCACTCTCCCGCCCCGTTTGGGAGCTTTGGTATAATCCCCATGGTCCTTACGGAGTACCCAGCATCCACTAGGACGTCAGAGAAAATAAGATTTTACTCACCGGTAAATCTATTTCTCGTAGTCCGTAGTGGATGCTGGGAGCTCGTCCCAAGTGCGGACTTCTACAATACTTGTATATAGTTATTGCTTAACTATAGGGTTATTGTTCTGAGTCATCTGTTACTGAGGCTCAGTTGTTGTTCATACTGTTAACTGGGTATGGTTATCACAAGTTGTACGGTGTGATTGGTGTGGCTGGTATGAGTCTTACCCTGGATTCCAAATCCTTTCCTTGTTGTGTCAGCTCTTCCGGGCACAGATTCCTTAACTGAGGTCTGGAGGAGGGGCATAGATGGAGGAGCCAGTGCACACCAGATAGTACCTAATCTTTCTTTTAAGAGTGCCCAGTCTCCTGCGGAGCCCGTCTATTCCCCATGGTCCTTACGGAGTTCCCAGCATCCACTGCGGACTACGAGAAATAGAATTACCGGTGAGTAAATTCTTATTATTACTGCCAAAGGGCCAAGATGTGCAGAATGGGATACAGCCCATGGCTGCTCCAAAAATACTTATTTGCTTCTTTTTGCACTAACTGCAAAGACTTATAAACTAATAACAAAAACTTAGTATCAAACTTAATACTAGTTAACGTGTATATATAAAAACAAAAAACAAAAAAAACCTAAATGGTCACTGTACTCCAACACCTCAAAATCCAGAGGTCACTTCTGCACTAGTGGGGACCACGAAACAGAAGACCTACATTTCGGTAGCTGCTCAAGCTAATTAGTACTGTATTCCAGGTGCATGAAAATAGGATTTTGGTACTCACCGTTAAATCCTTTTCTCCTAGTCCGTAGGGGATGCTGGGGACTCCAAAAGGACCATGGGGTATAGACTGGATCCGCAGGAGCTTGGGCACACTAA
Organism: Pseudophryne corroboree; assembly: GCF_028390025.1. Lineage (NCBI taxonomy): Eukaryota > Metazoa > Chordata > Amphibia > Anura > Myobatrachidae > Pseudophryne > Pseudophryne corroboree. The sequence goes on along the minus strand of NC_086454.1, from coordinate 257,390,687 downwards.
AAAGACTTAAGACTGGGTGTGAACTGGCTCCTCCCTCTATGCCCCTCCTCCAGACCTCAGTTATAGGAACTGTGCCCAGGAGAGACGGACATTACAAGGAAAGATTTTTGTCTTAACTAAGGGCTACCAAATTACCAGCCCACACCATAAACATACAGTACAACCGGAATAACGCCAAACCAGATAACAGTATGCATAAAACTCCAGCAACCAGCTGCAACAAACCAATACACAAGTCGTGTATAAACTAACTTAACCAGTAAGAAAATATATAATGCAAGTAATAGTCCGCACAGGGACGGGTGCCCAGCATCCTCTACGGACTAGGAGAAAAGGGTTTAACGGTGAGTACCAAAATCCTATTTTCTCTTACGTCCTAGAGGATGCTCGGGACTCCAAAAGAACCATGGGGATTATACCAAAGCTCCAGAACGGGCGGGAGAGTGCGGACTACTCTGCAGCACCAACTGAGCAAACGCCAGGTCCTCATCGGCCAGGGTATCGAACTTATAGAATTTAGCAAAAGTGTTCGAACCCGACCAAGTAGCCGCTCGGCAAAGCTGTAGTGCCGAAACACCTCGGGCAGCCGCCCAAGATGAGCCCACCTTTCTGGTAGAATGGGCTTTAACCGACTTCGGCACTGGCAACCCCACCGAAGAATGAGCTTGCTGGATCGTACTACAAATCCAGCGTGCAATAGTCTGTTTTGACGCGGGATGACCAACCTTGTTGGCCGCATACAAAACAAACAATGCTTCAGTTTTCCTAGTAACAGCTGTCCTAGAAACGTAAACTTTTAACGCTCTTACAACATCCAGGGATTTTGGAATCGCCACTTCCGTAGCTACTGGAACCACAATAGGTTGGTTAATGTGAAATGACGAAACCACCTTCGGTAGAAATTGTTGACGAGTCCTCAATTCCGCCCTATCCGCATGAAAAATCAAGTACGGACTCTTATGAGATAAAGCTGCCAATTCCGATACTCGCCTGGCAGATGCCAGCGCCAAAAGCATAACTACCTTCCAAGTGAGAAATTTTAATTCAACCGTCCGCAAAGGTTCAAACCAGGAAGACATGAGGAACCGTAAGACGACATCAAGGTCCCATGGCGCTACAGGCGGTACAAACGGTGGATTGATATGCATTACACCCTTTACAAAAGTATGAACCTCTGGGAGGGCAGCTAACTCTTTTTGAAAGAAAATAGACAATGCCGAAATTTGCACTTTGATGGAACCCAATTTCAGGCCTGCATCTGTAAAAAGTGGAGAAAACGACCCAAGTGAAAATCCTCCGCAGGAGCCTTTTTAACCTCATACCAGGAAACATATTTCCTCCAGATACGGTGATAGTGTTTCGCGGTAACCTCTTTCCTAGCCTTAATGAGAGTTGGAAAGACCTCCCTGGGAATACCCTTACGAGCTAAGATCTGGCGCTCAACCTCCATGCCGTGAAACGCAGCCGCGGTAAGTCCGGAAACACGCATGGACCCTGTAACAACAGATACTCTCTTAGAGGAAGCGGCCAAGGATCTTCCACCAGTAAGTCCTGAAGATCCGGGTACCAGGCCCTTCTTGGCCAGTCTGGGACGACGAGAATCGCCTGAACCCTTGCTCGACGAATGATCCCCAGCACCTTTGGAATGAGAGGAAGAGGAGGGAACACATACACCGACTGGAAGACCCACGGAGACACCAGGGCGTCCACCGCCGTGGCTTGTGAGTCCCTTGACCTGGAACAATACCTCGGGAGCTTCTTGTTGAGCCGAGACGCCATCATGTCTATCAACTGAATTCCCCAGCGTCTTGTCACTTCTGCAAATACCTCTTGGTGCAGAGCCCACTCTCCCGGATGGAGGTCGTGTCTGCTGAGGAAATCCGCTTCCCAGTTGTCCACCCCCGGTAGTATAACTGCTGACAGTGCGCTGACGTGTTGTTCCGCCCAACGAAGTATCTTTGTGGCCTCCGCCATTGCTGCTCTGCTCCTCGTTCCGCCTTGCCGGTTTATATGGGCCACCGCTGTGATGTTGTCTGACTGTACCAGGACCGGTTGACCCTGAAGAAGACTTCTTGCTTGGAGCAGGCCGTTGTAAATGGCTCTTAACTCTAGAACATTTATGTGGAGACAGGCTTCCTGGAGCGACCATTTTCCCTGGAAATTTCTTCCTTGGGTGACTGCGCCCCAGCCCCGGAGACTTGCATCTGTTGTCAGAAGTTCCCAATCCTGGATATTGAATCTGCGTCCCCCCAGGAGGTGATGAGCTTGTAGCCACCACAGGAGAGAAATTCTGGCTCTGGGAGATAGACTTATCTTCCGGTGAATGTGTAGGTGAGACCCGGACCATTTGCTCAGCAAGTCCCACTGAAACACGCGGGCGTGAAATCTGCCGTATGGAATGGCTTCGTATGCCGCAACCATCTTCCCCAGAACCCTAGTACAATGATGGATCGACACACTCGTCGGCTTCAGAAGTTCTCTGACCATCGTCTGCAATTCCAGAGCCTTTCCTTCTGGAAGGAATACCTTCTGTAACTCCGTGTCCAGAATCATGCCCAGAAAAGGAAGCCGAGTGGTCGGAATCAACTGGGATTTCGGCAAATTGAGGACCCATCCGTGTTGTCGCAGAACCGATAGACACAACTCTACACTTGTCAGCAATCGTTCCTTGGACCTCGCCTTTATCAGGAGATTGTCCAAGTACGGGATAATTGAAACCCCTTGTTTGCGAAGAAGAACCATCATTTCCGCCATGACCTTGGTGAAAATCCTCGGAGCCGTGGAAAGCCCGAACGGCAACGTCTGAAATTGGTAATGAGAATCCTGTATCGCAAACCTGAGGAAAGCCTGATGCGGAGGATATATCGGCACATGTAAGTAGGCATCCTTTGTCGACTGGCGCCATAAAATCCCCCTCCTCCAGGCTGGCAATCACCGCTCGAAGGGATTCCATCTTGAACCTGAAGACTTTCAAGTATGGATTGAGGGATTTTAGATTTAGAATTGGTCTGACCGAACCGTCCGGTTTCGGTACCACAAAGAGGCTCGAGTAGAACCCCTCCCCCCGCTGGGACGGAGGGACGGGAACAATGACCCTCCCGCCCGGACCACCTCCCTGTCCGGAAGAACCACTGGTAATGCCAAAATGAAGAACCGGTGAGGGGGCATCTCCTGAAACTCCAGTTTGTATCCTTGAGACACTATTTCTAACACCCAAGGATCCAGGTCTGATTGAATCCAGACCTGGCTGAATACCTGAAGACGGCCCCCCACCGGTCCGGACTCCCCCAGGGAAGCCCCAGCATCATGCGGTGGACTTGTTAGCAGCCGGGGAGGACTTCTGGTCCTGTGCACCTGAGGTTGCAGGAATTTTTATCCCCGTCCTCTACCCTTTGAGGCGAGGAAAGACGAACCCTTTCCACGCCTGTATTTATTGTGACGAAAGGACTGCATTTGCTGATGTGGTTTCTTCTTCTGTTGTGTGGGAACATAAGGAAGAAAAGAGGACTTACCCGCAGTCGCGTTCGAAACTAGGTCCGCCAGGCCGTCCCCAAACAAGACCGTACCTTTAAAGGGTAGAGCTTCCATAGACCTCTTGGAGTCGGCTTCAGCATTCCATTGATGGATCCACAAGGCCCTCCTGGCAGATATCGACATGGCATTGGTCCTTGATCCCAAGAGACAGACGTCCCTTGCCGCGTCCTTCAGGTAATCTGCAGCGTCCTTAATATAACCAAGAGTTAGAAGGACATTATCTTTATCAAGAGTATCCATGTCACTAGCTAAATTCTCCGCCCATTTAGAAATAGCACTTCTCGCCCATACCGATGCCACAGCAGGTCTGAGCAGTGCACCCGTATTAGCGAAAATGGACTTCAGACACGTCTCCAACTTGCGATCCGCCGGATCCTTGAGAGCTGCCGTGTCAGGAGACGGAAGCGCCACATTCTTAGACAAACGGGATAGAGCTTTATCAACGGTTGGAGATGTCTCCCATTTTTCCCTGTCATCAGAGGGAAAAGGATACGCCATAAGAATCCTCTTGGGAATCTGCCATTTCTTATCCGGCGATTCCAAAGCCTTTTCACAAAGAGTATTCATTTCATGAGAGGGGGGAAACTTTACCTCAGGTTTCTTCCCCTTGAATAAGCAAATCCTTGTTTACTGCACCGCAGGTTCATCAGAAATCTGCAACACATCCTTTATAGCCACAATCATGTACTGAATACTCTTAACCAAATGTGGATGTAACGTCGCCTCAGTGAAATCGACCTCGGAATCAGAGTCCGTGCCGGTATCCGTATCCCCCACCTGAGTAAAAGGCCTCTTATGGGACCCGGATGGGGTATGTACCTGAGATAAAGCCTCCTCCATAGATTTCTTCCACACCTGGGTCTGTGACTCAGACTTATCTAACCTCTTACATAAAGAAGCTACATTGGAATTTATTGTAGTAAGGAGTGCTAGTAAATCAGGAGTCGGCTGCGTCGACAGTGCTAGCTCTAGCCCCGCATCCCCACCTCCTATAACCTCCTCTGGTGATTAACATTCAGGTTCCGACATGTCGACACGCAGTACCGACACCCACAACACTCAGAACCGTCCCAGCAAGGTGACAGGCCCACAATTCAGCCCAGAAGAGGAGACAGAGGGAGTATGCCAGCTCACACCCCAGCGCCTGTATTGGGACACAGAAGATTAAGTGTACCCAGCGCTGCCTTATAATTCACAACTGGTACCCCACAGCGGCTCCCCACTGGAGATGCCCCCTATACTTGCAGAAAATGTGGAGGTCCCGGCAGCGTCTCTCCCTCGGTGCTGTGTAGGGAGAAAATGGCGCGCGAGTGAGCCGCGGACCGAAGCTCCGCCCCCTTCCCGGCGGCTTCGGCCCGCCAAATTTAAACATACAAAAAATGCCCGGCGGGGGTTTGTAATAAAGTGCCTCGGCACCTACGATCTTTTGCCGGCTCAGTAACCTCAATAACATGCCCCCCAGGGCGCCCCCCCCCCCCCATCACCCTGCACCCAGTGACAAGCGTTGGTGATGTGTGTGTGGGAGCATGGAGCACAGCGTTACCGCTGTGCTTTACCTTCCGTCACTGAAGTCTTCTGCAGTCCTGAAGTCTTCTGTTCTTCTCATACTCACCCGACTTCTGGCTTCTGGCTTCTGTGAGGGGGTGACGGCGTGGCTCCGGGAACAAGCAGCTAGGCACACCAAGTGATCGAACCCTCTGGAGCTAATGGTGTCCAGTAGCCGAGAAGCAGAGCCTTGAAACTCACAGAAGTAGGTCTGCTTCTCTCCCCTCACTCCCACGCTGCAGGGAGCCTGTAGCCAGCAGGGCTCCCTGAAAATAAAAAACCTAACAAAAAGTATTTTCCTAGAGAAACTCAGGAGAGCTCCCCTAGTGTGCATCCAGTCACTCCTGGGCACAAAGTCTAACTGAGGTCTGGAGGAGGGGCATAGAGGGAGGAGCCAGTTCACACCCAGTCTTAAGTCTTTTTAGTGTGCCCAAGCTCCTGCGGATCCCGTCTATACCCCATGGTCCTTTTGGAGTCCTCAGCATCCTCTAGGACGTAAGTGAAAGGGAGGTTTTATTCTAGACAAGAAACAAAAAACTGGTATGCCCCAGCACACAGAATGACAGCAAAAATGTTTCATCTAACAGTGTTTCCCAACCACGGTCCTCAAGGCACACTAACAGTCCAGGTTTTATAGATATCCATGCTTGAGCACAGATGGTTAAATCAATATAAATGAGGTACTAATTAAGTGATCTGTGCTCAAGTATGGCTATCCATAAAATCAGGACTGTTGGTGGGTCTTGAGGCCTGTGGTTGGGAACACCTGATCTACCCTGTATAACACTGGCTTACTGATGCATTGTGTGTAACCATAGCAGCCTATCCTGTATACTGATGTTCTCCTACATCTAGCCTCAGTATGCCAGGGAGATGCCTGACATGAGTGAGCTGATCGATCGTGTGCAACTCTGTTAGTGTCGGGCGGCTTGTTTTGCTGAAAAATGAGTCTTGTTAGCATCGCTGTGCGGGTGGGACGCACAAACGGACTCTGCTGATTGCGGTGATATGTGGCATGCCTATGTAGTGTTCCCCCACAGGGTTCTCAGAGCATGTAATGCGGGTACACGCACACTTGAAAAGGCGGTGAAGCTGGCCGTAAAGGGGGCGCGGCCCCGACAGCATCACTGTTGGGAGCGATCCAGCATCCTCGGCGTCACAGATGGAGGTGTGCGTAGGTGCTGGGCTTCCTCCAAGCTTTCAATTTAATGGGAATAGATGGCATCTATTCAAACGGCGGCAGGCTGGTTTAGCAGGCACTGCTAAAGGGGCAGAGCACATTTTGCCCTTTAAAAATTGGGCAGGGTGCGGCGCCCTGCTTAGACAGCCTAGCGTGAAGATGTGCTGTGTGCGACCGCACCTGTGTCTGCATGGGAAATGCTACGAGACTGAAAACACTGGGGCAGATGTATTAACCTGGAGAAGGAATAAGGAATGATAAAGCAGTGTTAAGTGCAAGGGGATAATGCACCAGCCAATCAGCTCCTAACTGTTCATTTACATATGGAAGCCGATTGGCTGGTGTGTTTATCACCTTGCATTTATTGCTGGTTTATCACTTCCTCATGCCTTCTCCATGTTAATACATCTGCCCCAATGTGTCTTGCCGTTCCGTATGCCCACATGGTTTGTGGGCATGCCGCGTGTCATTTTGGTTTTTGAATTCGGTTTGCGTCATTTTGTGAATAGGATGCATTTTAACAAGTCAAACAAATAGACGCTCTGTGCTACCAAGTCATGACACGGCATGTCGTGACTAGAAGGGCTGTTTAGCGTGCAGGGAGGCTAGATGTGATTGGACACAGCTGTAGCACTGGCTTACTGACACATTGTGTGCAACTATAGCAGCCTACTCACACTAATCATTTACCCTAATACCCTATCCCTGCCCGTAATACAGTAACCTCTGACCCCAACCCCAAACCTCTACCTAATCATAATCCCTAACCCTAATACCTTAAGCCAAATTTATAAACCAACCCTAGTATCCTGTCCCTAATACCCCAGCCCATCGCCCAAAGAAACCCTAATACCCTTACCCCTAACCAAAACTGCTAAAACAATCCTAATACAATGGGGCAGGTGTATTAAGCCTGGAGAAGTGATTAATAAGTGCAAGGTGATAATGCACCAGCCAATCAGCTCCAATATGTAAATTGACAGTTAGGAGCTGGTTGGCTGGTGCGTTATCAACTTGCACTGCTTCAGTGATCGCACTGATCCAAAAAAAAAGTGGGTCCCAGGGACCCCTCCCTTTCAAAAATTGGGGTCCTACCGTTCTTTTTCTGGGTCCCATCGGAATGAAGGTTCTTATTAATCTTAATCTTGTTCGGACACTACAAAAGTGTTGCAAGGTGGGGGGATGGGGTGACAGTGCTGCTGGGCTGTGTAGCATGCAGGACACATTGCACCAGAGCTGTAACTAGACATTTTGGTGCCCTAGGCATAAAGTGAATTGGTGTTCCACCTGCTAGATCGTAAAGCATAGGCAGTGCGCCGAAGGGGGGAAGGGGCGTGACCACATAATAGTGCCAATTCACTTTATACCACACAGTAGTGCCGCTTATACACATTGCACCAGGTAGAACCGCCTATGCACACTGCGCCAGGTAGAGCATGTTATACATATTGCACCAGGTAGAGCATGTTATACATATTGCACCAGGTAGAGCACGTTATGCATATTGCACCAGGTACACATTATACACATTGCGCCAGGTAGAACATGTTATACACATTGCACCAGGTAGAGCACTTTATACACATTACACCAGGTAGAGCACTTTATACACATTGCGCCAGTTAGAGCGCATTATTATACACAATGCACCCGGTAGAGCACGTTATACACAATGCGCCCGGTAGAGCACGTTATACACAATGCGCCCGGTAGAGCACGTTATATACATTGCACCAGGTAGAGCACGTTATATACATTGCACCAGGTAGAGCACATATAAACATTGCACCAGGTAGAACACTTAGACACATTGCACAAGGTAGAGCACGTTATACACATTGCGCCAGGTAGAGCACGTTATACACAATGCGCCCGGTAGTGCACGTTATACACAATGCGCCCGGTAGTGCACGTTATATACATTGCACCAGGTAGAGCACGTTATATACATTGCACCAGGTAGAGCACATATAAACATTGCACCAGGTAGAGCACGTTCTACACAATGCGCCGGGCAGAGCACGTTACACACATTGCGCCGGGCAGAGCACGTTACACACATTGCGCCGGGCAGAGCACGTTACACACATTGCGCCGGGCAGAGCACGTTACACACATTGCGCCGGGCAGAGCACGTTACACACATTGCGCCGGGCAGAGAACGTTACACACATTGCACCAGGTGACCACTTAGGCACATTGTAGCCACCATCTCGGACCCCCAGTTGTCATCCCCAGACACAGTGATCACGGGTGTCAGTGGAGGGGGTGTCAGATGGGTGTGTGTATAATGGGCACTGTGAACACGTTGTGGGGAGTGCGTATGATTGGCACTGTGTGAGTGTGTATAATGGGCAATGTGTGGGTATTGGGGGTGTGTATGATGGGCACTGTGTGGTTGGTTGGGTGCATGTGATGGCACTGTGGCTATGGAGGGTGTGGATATATGGGGGTGGGGTAACTATGCTGGCCAATATTTGTGTTGGTGTATGCTGGGCACTGCCCTAACCCCCAGTGTTTGAATCGTTAGCTGTTGCCATCCCAATTGCCCATATGTTTATTACTAACATGTATCCTCCATGCCAGGGGCTGCTTAAAATTCTTCTCTGTAGCTCCTCACTGCTGTAGGCGGGATGTAGTAACCTCTTCTGCAGCATTAACTGGCTTTCTCTGCGGCCACCCGTCTCCTCCCCGTCCCAGCGCTGCTATTCGCTTCTACCCCTCACCGCCGTGGCCACTCAGGACTCAGCGTTGTAAGTGCCGCGCCGAGCCTTGGAATTCAACGGCGCATGCCCCCGAGTGCCCGCGGTGGTGAGGGGGGAGAAGTGAATAGCTGGGATGGGATGGGGAGGAGACAGGTGGCTGCAGAGAAATCCTGTTAACGCTGCAGTTCGGGCCGCCTTCTGAGTACAGGTGCCGCTGCTGCATACAGGAGTAAAAGGCACCAACAGCTCCTCCTCCCCGTCTACTAGTCCTCCCGGAAGCCCGGCTATTGGAGGGGTTTGAGAGGGAGACCTCAGTGTATACATGTGATTGGCCGCTGGACCTAAAAGGCACCACAGGATTGGCCGCTGGACCCAGAGACATAAATAAAGCCACAAGATTGGCAGCGGGACCCGGCGGAGAGATCAAAGGAGCTATAGGACTGCCTACAACGGAGCGCATCCCCAGGGACGCACTCATTTTGTAAAAGCGAGTACCCGATCCTCATTATGGGGTAAAATACGCGCTATAGCGCGTTTTTGCGATCACTGCTGCTTTATCACTTCTCCAGGCTATATACATCTGCCTCCCTATTCCTTAAGGGCCCCATACACTACAACGATAATGAACGATTTCATCCGATTTCGGGCCAATAAATCGGATGAAAAGTGGCAAATCGGATGGGTTTTACATCTGATCCGATGCGCGGTCCCGTGAGCATCGGATCGGAGCCCCTAGATTGTTACTGCTGCACTTGTGTTATGTCGGATCCCGCATGCATGGCTGGGATTGCATAAGATACATTTCTATGGAAAAGGACAGCATACGATGTATCCTATGCGATCCAGCCGCCCGGGAGGCTGTCGGGCAGTTCAAGGGAAATCTTATGCGACATGAGTGTCCGACATGTCGCTGTAGTGTATGGGGCCCTTAACTAGAGATGAGCAGGTTCGGTTTTACTCAGGTATTTTGGGTTTTGCTTATTGGCTATCCAAAACGCGTGACATCCGTGATCCAATAAGATGCCGTTTTGAGCCCCGAGTAAAACCGAACCCGCACATCTCTACTTAATACTGTAATCCCTATCTACTTTACAGTACCCTAACGGGCAGACTGGATAGGCCATATGGTTCTTATCTGCCGTCCAATTCTATGATTCCCCAACCTGGCTGTCGGGAGATCGGGAAATAGAGGCAATCTGTCCCTAAAGTATGGGGGTCATATCAGAGTAGAGTAGCAGTAGAAGACTGTTTTTTGAGGGAGATAAGACTAGTGGCATGTGCTTCACTCAGAATGGATTGTAGAAGTGAAAGTCTGTTTATGGGGAGACCAGTAAGGAGCCTATTGCAGTAGCCATTGCTGGAGATAATGCGTTCATGACTTAAAGATTTGCAGTGCCTTGTGTGAGGTGTGTATTCTGGAAACACTTGTATGTATATACAGACATATGTAACAGGATCTGGAAACAGATTGAGTTTGAGGAACAATGGATACCTACTAACTAAGGATGACACCAAGGTTGTGTCTATTTCCTAGTGGGCTAAGGGACATTTGACCCACGTGACACGCAAGAGAAGGGGAGGAGCAAGTTCAGCAAAGGGTCCAGAAATGGACCCTCGCGGGCTTGCTTCGCTCGCCATGCTTCGGGTGCAGTGGCGAGCCACTTTACTCACCACCTGATTACTAAAGGTAATAGTTGGTGGCGTGGATACTGAAAGTAATATCCTGCCGTCCTTGTTCCGCCCCCTGATGTCACAGGTCCCTTAGCCCGGATTTAGCATCTACCATGACACCAAGGCAGCGTGTTTGTGGAGTAGAAGAGAGAGATCAGGAAGGTTCCTTCTGTAAACTGGTAGGAATATTACTTCCAGATTTAATTAAGTTTGAGGTGGCAAGATGACATCCGGGATGAAATGGCAGAAAGGTGGTCCTTGGCAAGGGCAGTTACAGAGTGAAAGAGATTCATATGTCTGTGACTGTTGTTCAGACATATTGGGGGTACACACCTGCCAATGGGCTCACAATATATTGCCCGTTCGCTTGAACGGCCCATATATCGGCCAGTGTGTACCTAACTTAACACTTAAAGGGGTCACAGATAATTCTTAGCAATAAATAAGAATGATACTTTTAACATACTGAGAACAACAATGTTTTGTGCAACCTACTGAGAAATTTTGAAAAGGAGATAATGATTAGTAGAAGGACAGTAAACAATAAAGATGATAGATCTCAAAGGTGCTTAACTTGCTATTTAGCGGGCAAAAACTTATGTGGATTTGCAGCTTTAAGGTATGAGGTACCATGTGCATCCATTCGCTGTAGTAAAAGTAACAGTAATATTTTGGTGGGGTTGCACTGTACCCATTGTTTATGGAGTTAGTCCAGCCTTGCTTTTACCATCTTTGATTTCATTTTTGTTACATCAGGATTTCTAAAAAAATATATATATAAAATGCATAATTGCTATATGTAAAGCTCTGCACATCAGTTGGTGGAGTTTAGAACATATAGAAAGCTTGTAGTTATTGAAGAATAAATCTGCATATTAGTATAATACAGTATGCTGTAATAAATAGAAATGTAACATTTAATAGAAAGATTAGTTGTAGCCCAGGCTATCCATGTTTTTATTAAGTAAGTTAAAACTTGACTAATAACTGATTTATCTCAAAGATTTTTATTTTTCGCTTTTCAGGTGCTTTAACATGTCGTCCTGGGTGAAAGTAACAAAAGGCCAGCCACAAAAACCGGTTGCTGGCAAAAAGTAAGTCTTATACATTTGCAAATGTGTTCTCTCAAAGCACATATTCTTAGGGGGGAATTCAGTTAGCCACAGTAATTTTCTGCAGGCTAGCCACGTTTTGTTCATATAACACTAGTGTTCATGCTAGGCTGTTTTAGCAGGGCTCCGCGCCCTGCCCAAATTTTTTTTTAAGGGCAATACCCGCCCTGCCCTTTATGCGGCGCCCTGCTAAAACAGCCGCCCGCTTCCTGCCCTCCCAGCGTGTAAAGATCGCATGCGCGCGGCATCCATTCACGCTGAGAGAGAGCTTGGGGGAAGCCCAGCACCTCCGTAGGTGATGGCCACGCCCCCAACAGTGACGCCGCCGGACGCCCACGCCCCCTTTTTTTACGTATGTGGGCTGAACCGCACACTTTTATTACACGTAATGACCCCACCCCCTATTTTGCGTGGCCACGCCCCACTTTTCGTCGCGCACACGCTTGTGCCCCTCCAGATCCGGCACCCTGCCCGGATTCTAGAGTGAACACTATAACACTGGCGTCTATATACTAAGCCTTGGAAAGAGATAAAGTGGAGAAATATAAAGTACTAGCCCACCAGCTCTTAGCTGTCATTTTTCAAACGCAGCCTATAACTGGTTGTAAGGCACTGATTAACTAGTACTTTATATCCTTCTACTTTATCTCTCTCCAAGGCTTAGTACATAGACCCCTATATCATGTTCTCATGTTATAAGTAAATTAATAAATGTACTAGCTTTCTATTTAGCTTATTTTTACCTGTCCATCTGTCTGTACAAATTTGTACACTTTCTGGTTTCCAGCATTTAAAAAAAAAAAAAATATATATATATATATATATATATATATATATATATATATATATATATATATATATATATATATATATATATATATATATATATATATATGTTGTATGCTAAAGAATGTAACAGAATTAGTAAACATATGACAGGCTCAGGTTTGAGGGTAACCTCCTTATAAACAGTAGCATGTCCCCAGGGAAAATGCTGCTAAAGCGCGCACACAGAATTCTTGCATGGCCACATTCAGAAATACAGATGTGTCCTCATACAAGCCGAACAGCCCTTCTTAGTACACCCAGTCGTTTGAGAATGTTATAGCGTTGCACGTCTTTTTTTTTTATAGCTGAAAATGCTTCTTAGTCGTGTTGCGACTCGGACACACCAGAAGACAATGCTGAATAATTTTATATTTCTCTAACGTCCTAGTGGATGCTGGGGACTCCGTCAGGACCATGGGGAATAGCGGGCTCCGCAGGAGACAGGGCACATCTAAAAAGCTTTTTAGGTCACATGGTGTGTACTGGCTCCTCCCCCCATGACCCTCCTCCAAGCCTCAGTTAGGTTTTTGTGCCCGTCCGAGAAGGGTGCAAACTGGATGGCTCTCTTAAGGAGCTGTTTAGTAAAGTTTTTTTTTAGGTTTCTAATCAGTGATTCCTGCTGGCGACAGGATCACTGCAACGAGGGACTTAGGGGAGAGACTTGCAACTCACCTGCGTGCAGGAGGATTGAAGTTTTAGGCTACTGGACACTGAGCTCCAGAGGGAGTCGGAACACAGGTCAGCCTGGGGTTCGTCCCGGAGCCGCGCCGCCGATCCCCCTTACAGACGCTGAAGAAAGACGGCGGAACGGAGGTCCGGAAACAGGCGGCAGAAGACTTCACAGTCTTCAGAGAGGTAGCGCACAGCACTGCAGCTGTGCGCCATTGTTGCTACACGGCTCACTGACACGGTCACGGAGGGTGCAGGGCGCTGCTGGGGGCGCCCTGGGCAGCAATATAAATACCTATTTGGCAAATAAATACATCACATATAGCCATTAAGGCTATATGTATGTATTTAACCCAGGCCAGTTTTCCTAATAACCGGGAGAAAAGCCCGCCGTGAAAGGGGCGGAGCTTATTCTCCTCAGCACTCAGCGCCATTTTCCTGACCAGCTCCGCTGGTGAGGAAGGCTCCCACTCTCCCCTGCACTACAGAAACAGGGTTAAAGAGAAGGGGGGCATAAATTGGCGATATAATTATATATTAAGAGCCCATATATAGAAACAACACCTTCTAGGGTTGTTATATACATTATGGCGCTTTTGGTGTGTGCTGGCAAACTCTCCCTCTGTCTCCCCAAAGGGCTAGTGGGTCCTGTCCTCTATTAGAGCATTCCCTGTATGTGTGTGCTGTAGGTCGGTACGTGTGTGTCGACATGTATGAGGAAAATGTTGGTGAGGAGACGGAGAAAATTGCCTGTAATGGTGATGTCACTCTCTAGGGAGTCGACACCAGAATGGATGGCTTACTTATGGAATTACGTGATAATGTCAACACGCTGCAAGCCGGTTGACGACATGAGACAGCCGGCGGACAAATTAGTATCGGTCCAGGCGTCTCAGACACCGTCAGGGGCTTGTAAAAACGCCCATTTACCTCAGTCGGTCGACAGACACTGACACGGACACTGACCCCAGTGTCGACGGTGAAGAAACAAACGTATTTTTCCTTTAGGGCCACAAGTTACATGTTAAGGGCAATGAAGGAGGTGTTACGTATTTCTGATACCACAAGTACCACAAATAAGGGTATTTTGTAGGGTGGGAATAAACTACTTGTAGTTTTGCCTGAATCAGATAAATTAAATGAAGTGTGTGATGATACGTGGGGTTCCTCCGACAGAAAGTTATGGGCGGTATACCCTTTTTCCCGCCAGTAGTAAGGGCGAGTTGGAAAACACACCTTAGGGTGGACAAGGCGCTCACACGCTTATAAAAAACATGGCGTTACCGTTTCCAGATACGGCCGCCCTCAAGGAGCCAGCTGATAGGAAGCTGGAAAATATCATAACAGTATATACACACATACTGGTGTTATACTACGACCAGCAATCGCCTCAGCCTGGATGTGCAGCGCTGAGGGGGCTTGGTCGGATTTCCTGACTGAAAATTTTGATACCCTTGACAGGGACAGGATTTTATTGTCTATAGAGCATTTTAAGGATGCATTTCTATATATGTGTGATGCGCAGAGGCATATTTGCATTCTGGCATCAAGAGTAAATGTGATGTACATATCTGCCAGACGAAGACACGACAGTGGTCAGGTGAGGCAGATTCCAGACGGCATATGGAAGTATTGCCGTATAAAGGGGCGGTCCATTGGACCTGGTGGCCATGGCAACAGCTGAAAAATCCACCTTTTGTTACCCCGAGTCACATATTGGCAGAAAAGGACACAGTCTTTTCAGTCTCAGTCCTTTCGTCCCCATACGGGCAGGCGGGCGAAGGCCAGTCATATCTGCCCAGGGGGAGAGGAAAGGGAAGAAGACTGCAGCAAGCAGCTCATTCCCAGGAACAGAAGCTCCTCACGGCTTCTGCCAAGTCCGCAGCATAACGCTGGGGCCGTACAAGCGGACTCAGGTGCGGTAGGGGGTCATCTCAAGAGTTTCAGCAACACTCGCAAGGGAACTCCGGGATCCTACATGTAATATCCCAGGTGTACATTGGAAATTCGAGACGTCTCCCCCTCACACAATTCACAGGCTGTATTCCCAGCAGGTGATAATCAAAGTACCCTTCTTACAACAAGGAAGGGGGTAGTATTCCACACTATATTGTGGTACTGAAGCCAACCGGCTCGGTGAGATCTGAAATATTTGAACACTTACATACAAGCGTTCAAATCAAGATGGAGTCACTCGGAGCAGTGATAGCGAACCAGGAAGAAGTGGACGATATGATGTCACTGGATATCAGGGACGTTTACCTACAGGTCCAAATTTGCCCTTCTCACCAAGGGTACTTCAGGTTCCTGGTACAGAACTGTCACTATCAGTTCAGACGCTGCCGTTTGGATTGTCCACGGCGCCCCGGGTCTTTACCAAGGTAATGGCCGGAATGAGGATTTTTCTTAAAAGAAACATGGACGCTTTCCTGATAAGGGCAAGGTCCAGAGAACAGTTGGAGGTCGGAGTAGCACTATCTTAAGTAGTTCTACGACAGCACGAGTGGATTCTAAATATTCCAAAATCGCAGCTTTTTCCGACGACACGTCTACTGTTCCTAGGGAAGATTCTGGACACAGTCCAGAAAAACGTGTTTCTCCGGAGAAAACCAGGGAGTTATCCGAGCTAATCGGGATCCTCCTAAAACCAGGAAAAGTGTCAGTGCATCATTGCACAAGAGTCCTGGTAAAAATGGTGGCTTATTACGAAGCAATTCCATTCGGCAGATTTCCCGCAAGAACTCTTCAGTGGGATCTGCTGGACAAATGGTCCGGATCGCATCCTCAGATGCATCAGCGGAAAAGGGTGTCTCTCCTGTGGTGATTACAGAGTGCTCATCTTCTAGAGGGCCGCAGATTCGGCATTCAGGATTGGATGCCGGTGACCACGGAGGCCAGCCTGAGAGGCTGGGGAACAGTCACACAGGGAAAAAATTTCCAGGGAAGTGTGATTAAGTCTGGAGAATTCTCTCCGCATAAATAAGCTTAGAGCAAATTTATAATGCTCTAACCTTAGCTAGACCTCTGCTTCAAGGTCAGCCGGTATTGATCCAGTGGGATAACATCACGGCAGTCGCCCACGTAAACAGAAGGGCGGCACAAGAAGCAGGAGGGCAGTGAAAACTGCAAGGATTTTTCGCTAGGCGGAAAATCATGTGATAGCACTGTCAGCAGTGTTCTTTCCGGGAGTGGACGACTGGGAAGCAGACTTCCTCAGCAGGCATGACCTCCACCCGGGAGAGTGGAAACTTCATAGGGAAGTTTTTCAACATGATTGTGGACCGTTGGCAAAGACCAAAGGTGGACATGATGGCGTCCCGCCCGAACAAAAAACGGGACAGGTATTCCGCCAGGTCATGAGACCTTCAGGCGATAGCTGTGGATGTTCTGGTAACACCGTGGGTGTACCAGTCTGTGTATGTGTTCCCTCCTCTGTTTCTCATAACCAGGGTATTGAGAATTATAAGACATAGAGGAGTATGAACTATACTAGTGGCTCCGGATTGGCCAAGAGGGACTTGGTACCCGGAACTTCAAGAAATGCTCACAGAGGACTAAGGGCCTGGGGAGCTAAGAAGGGACTTGATTCAGCAAGTACCATGTCTATTCCAAGACTTACCGCGGCTGCGTTTGACGGCATGGCGGTTGAATGCCGGATCCTGAGGGGAAAAGGCATTCCATAAGAGGTCATACCTACCTTGGTCAAAGCCAGGAAGGAGGTGACCGCACAACGTCATCACCACATGTGGTGAAAATATGTTGCGTGGGTGAGGCCAGGAAGGCTCCACGACGGAAATTCAACTAGGTCGATTTCTACACTTCCTGAAAACAGGAGTGTTTTGGACCTCAAATTGGGGTTCATTAACATTTAAATTTCGGCCCTGTAGATTTTCTTCCAGAAAGAATTGACTTCAGTTCCTGAAGTCCAGATTGTAAAGGATGTATTGCATATACAGCTTTTTTGTGCCCCTAGGGGCACTGTGAGATCTCAACATAGTGTTGGGATTTCTTAAAATCATATTGGTTTGAACCGCTCAAATCTGTGGATTTAAAATATCTCACATGGAAAGTGACCATGCTGTTGACAAATATCTCACATGGGAAGTGACCATGTTGTTAGCCCTGGCCTCGGCCAGGCGATTGTCAGAATGGGCGGCTTTGTCTTACAAAAGCCCATATTAAAATTTTCCATTTGAACAGGACAGAACTGGGACTCGTCTCCAGTTTCTTCATAAAGGGGTGTCAGCGTTTTCACCTGAAACAACCTCTTGTGGTGCCTGCGGCTACTAGGGACTTGGAGGACTCCAAGTTACTAGACGTGGTCAGGGCCCTAAAATATATATATATATATATATATATAGTTAGGACGGCTGGAGTCAGAAAGTCTGACTTGCTGTTTATACTGTATACACCCAACAAGCTGGGTGCTCATGCTTCTAAGCAGTCTATTGCACGCTGGATTTGTAGTACAATTCAGCTTGCACATTCTGTGGCAGGCCTGCCACAGACGAAATATGTAGATGCCCATTCCACAAGGAAGGTGGGCTCATCCTGGGCGGCTGCCCGAGGAGTCTCGGCATTACAACTTTGCCGAGCAGCTACGTGGTCAGGGGAGAACACGTTGGTAAAATTTTACAAATTTTGATACTCTGGCTAAGGAGGACCTGGAGTTCTCTCATTCGGTGCTGCAGAGTCATCCGCACTCTCCCGCCCGTTTGGGAGCTTTGGTATAATCCCCATGGTCCTGACGGAGTCCCCAGCATCCACTAGGACGTTAGAGAAAATAAGAATTTACTTACCGATAATTCTATTTCTCGTAGTCCGTAGTGGATGCTGGGCGCCCATCCCAAGTGCGGATTGTCTGCAATGCTTGTACATAGTTATTGTTACAAAAATCGGGTTATTACTATTGTTGTGAGCCATCTTTTCGGAGGCTACTTCGTTTTGTTATCATACTGTTAACTGGGTTCAGATCACAAGTTGTACGGTGTGATTGGTGTGGCTGGTATGAGTCTTACCCGGGATTCTAGATCCTTCCTTATTGTGTACGCTCGTCCGGGCACAGTACCTAACTGAGGCTTGGAGGAGGGTCATGGGGGGAGGAGCCAGTACACACCATGTGACCTAAAAAGCTTTTTAGATGTGCCCTGTCTCCTGCGGAGCCCGCTATTCCCCATGGTCCTGACGGAGTCCCCAGCATCCACTACGGACTACGAGAAATAGAATTATCGGTAAGTAAATTCTTATTATAACACTTATATATGTGTGCGCCTGAGTATCTGAATCTGTATATGATGTACTACAATGTGGCAGCCGCAGCTTCTTTCCAGTACAAGTACTGTTCTGTATACAGACTCGGTCACGCACACAATATACAAGTGTCATATATCATATTAATCAGCACAGTCTTCTCATGTGTTCTAGTCGCATTGCGTTGCGAATAGGACACATTTTCAGCAAAAAAGACGCCTGAAGTTAGCAGAGCTACACAGCACCTTGTGGCTCACTCTGGCATCTTGCGCTGCATGGCGTATTGAGGCTGGATGTATGAGGACACATCTGTAGATGCTAAAGGCACCACTAAGTGCTGTGCAGAAATATACTAATGCCGCCGGAGGCTTCTGAAGTCAAAAGACGCCCACTGGCGGCATCTCAGATCAGATGCTGCAGTATTAGAACACAGACCCTGGCCTTGGCACACCCGAAACTGAGCCAACACGCCCCCGTTTCGAGGATGCAGCCTATCGCCGCCCCGTTCCCTCCTCCAAATGCTCCTGATTGACAGGCTGTGGCATACAGGGCACTGTGACCGCCATCGCAACCTCAGGTCTGCACGTGCACAGATTAAAAAAACGTGCCGGAGATGTGCACAGACACTAATTCGGCTCCACTCACTCTACACACCTTTTTGTTTGAAATGTATGTTATAGTAGAGTGCAAATAATACATTCATTTTATTCATTTCTCTGACGTCCTAGTGGATGCTGGGAACTCCGTAAGGACCATGGGGAATAGACGGGCTCCGCAGGAGACTGGGCACTCTAAAGAAAAGATTAGGTACTATCTGGTGTGCACTGGCTCCTCCCTCTATGCCCCTCCTCCAGACCTCAGTTAGAATCTGTGCCCGGCCAGAGCTGGGTGCTCCTAGTGGGCTCTCCTGAGCTTACTAGTAAAGAAAGTATTTATTAGGTTTTTTATTTTCAGTGAGCTTCTGCTGGCAACAGACTCACTGCTACGTGGGACTAAGGGGAGAGAAGCAAACCTACCTGCTTGCAGCTAGCTTGTGCTTCTTAGGCTACTGGACACCATTAGCTCCAGAGGGTTCGAACACAGGCACCTGTCCTCGATCGTCCGTTCCCAGAGCCGCGCCGCCGTTCCCCTTGCAGAGCCAGAAGAACAGAAGCTAGAAGACGACGAAATCGGAGGCTGAAGACTCCTGTCTTCATTAAGGTAGCGCACAGCACCGCAGCTGTGCGCCATTGCTCCCAGCACACTTACACACTCCGGTCACTGTAGGGTGCAGGGCGCTGGGGGGGGGGGGCGCCCTGGGCTGCAATTGAAGTACCTTTGGCATAAAAATACATATATACAGTCTAGCACTGTATATATGTAAAAACCCCCGCCATTATTTTACACTGAAAGCGGGACAGAAGCCCGCCACTGAGGGGGCGGGGCCTTCTTCCTCAGCACACCAGCGCTATTTTTTCTTCACAGCTCCGCTGGAAGCAGCTCCCCAGGCTCTCCCCTGCAGTATCCAGGTACAAGACGGGTTAAAAAGAGAGGGGGGGCACATAAATTTAGGCGCAAAGAATACAAAAAAAGCAGCTATTGGGTATATCACTTATTAGCAGTGAAAATCCCTGTGTTATATAGCGCTGTGGTGTGTGCTGGCATACTCTCTCTCTGTCTCCCCAAAGGACTTTGTGGGGTCCTGTCCTCAGTCTGAGCATTCCCTGTGTGTGTGCGGTGTGTCGGTACGGCTGTGTCGACATGTTTGATGAGGAAGGTTACGTGGAGGCGGAGCAAGGGCAGATAAGTTTGGTATCGCCCCCGTCGGGGCCGACACCTGATTGGATGGATATGTGGAAGGTCTTAAATGACAATGTAAACTCCTTACATAAAAGGTTTGATGACGCTGCAGCCTTGGGACAGCCGGGGTCTCAGCCCGCGCCTGCCCAGGCGACTCAGAAACCGTCAGGGGCTCATAAACGCCCTCTATCTCAGATGGTTGACACAGATGTCGACACGGAGTCCGACTCCAGTGTCGACGATGATGAGGCACATTTACAGTCTAAAATGACCAAGGCCATCCGATACATGATTATTGCAATGAAAGATGTATTACACATTTCTGAGAGTAACCCGGTTAATACCAAGAGGGTTTATATGTTTGGGGAGAAAAAGCAGCCAGTGACTTTTCCCCCATCTGATGAATTAAATGAATTGTGTGAAGAAGCGTGGAGTTCCCCTGATAAGAAATTAGTGATTTCTAAGAGGTTACTGATGGCGTACCCTTTCCCGCCAACGGACAGGTTACGTTGGGAAACATCCCCTAGGGTGGACAAGGCGCTGACACGCTTATCTAAAAAGGTGGCCCTGCCGTCTCAGGATACGGCCGCCCTAAAGGAGCCTGCGGATTTAAGCAGGAAGCTATCCTGAAGTCGGTGTATACACACTCTGGTACTCTACTGAGACCTGCTATTGCTTCAGCCTGGATGTGTAGTGCTGTAGCAGCGTGGACAGATACTCTGCTAGACGACATAGATTCCCTCGACAGAGATACTGTTTTGCTAACCCTGGGCCATATCAAAGACGTCGTCTTATATATGCGAGATGCTCAGAGGGACATTTGCCTGCTGGGCTCTAGAATTAATGCTATGTCCATTTCTGCCAGGAGGGTCTTATGGACTCGGCAATGGACAGGAGATGCTGATTCTAAAAAACACATGGAGGTTTTGCCTTATAAGGGTGAGGAATTGTTTGGGGACGGTCTGTCGGACCTCGTGTCTACAGCGACAGCTGGAAAGTCCACTTTCTTGCCTCCAGGTTTCCTCACAGCCTAAGAAAGCACCGTATTATCAAATGCAGTCCTTTCGTTCCCAAAAAGGCAAGAGGGTCAGGGGTGCATCCTTTCTTGCCAGAGGCAGGGGTAGAGGTAAGAAGCTGCACCATGCAGCCAGTTCCCAGGAACAAAAGTCCTCCCCTGCTTCCACTAAGTCCACCGCATGACGTTGGGGCTCCACAGGCGGAGCCAGGTGCGGTGGGGGCGCGTCTCCGAAACTTCAGCAGCCATTGGGTTCGCTCACAGGTGGATCTCTGGGCTATACAAATTGTATCTCAGGGATACAAGCTGGAGTTCGAAGCGACTCCCCCCCGCCGTTACCTCAAATCAGCCTTGCCAGCTTCCCCCATGGAAAGGGAGGTAGTGCTGGCGGCAATTCACAAGCTGTACCTCCAGCAAGTGATTGTCAGGGTCCCCCTCCTTCAACAGGGAAGGGGTTACTATTCCACAATGTTTGTGGTACCGAAACCGGACGGTTCGGTGAGACCCATTCTGAATTTAAAGTCCTTGAACACTTATATAAAGAAATTCAAGTTCAAAATGGAATCGCTCAGAGCGGTTATTGCAAACCTGGAAGAGGGGGATTTTATGGTGTCGCTGGACATCAAAGATGCTTACTTGCATGTCCCCATTTACCCACCTCACCAGGAGTACCTCAGATTTGTGGTACAGGACTGTCATTACCAGTTCCAGACGTTGCCGTTTGGCCTGTCCACGGCACCGAGAATGTTTACCAAGGTAATGGCCGAAATGATGATACTCCTTCGGCAGAAGGGAGTTATAATTATCCCGTACTTGGACGATCTCCTCATAAAGGCGAGGTCCAGGGAGCAGTTGTTGATCAGCGTAGCACTCTCTCAGGAAGTGTTGCAACAGCACGGCTGGATTCTGAATGTTCCAAAGTCGCAGCTGATTCCTACGACGTGTCTGCTTTTCCTGGGCATGATTCTGGACACAGAACAGAAGAAGGCGTTTCTCCCGGTGGAGAAGGCCCACGAATTAGCATCTCTGGTCAGGGACCTCCTGAAACCAAAACAGGTGTCGGTGCATCACTGCACGCGAGTCCTGGGAAAGATGGTGGCTTCTTACGAAGCAATTCCCTTCGGCAGGTTCCATGCAAGGATCTTTCAGTGGGATCTGTTGGATAAGTGGTCCGGATCGCATCTTCAGATGCATCGGCTGATCACCCTGTCCCCAAGGGCCAGGGTGTCTCTTCTGTGGTGGCTGCAGAGTGCTCACCTTCTCGAGGGCCGCAGGTTCGGCATACAGGACTGGGTCCTGGTAACCACGGATGCAAGCCTCCGAGGATGGGGGGGCAGTCACTCAGGGAAGAAACTTCCAAGGGCTGTGGTCAAGTCTGGAGACTTCTCTACACATAAATATACTGGAATTAAGGGCCATTTACAACGCCCTGAGTCAAGCAGAGCCCCTGCTTCGAAACCGGCCAGTGCTGATTCAGTCAGACAACATCACGGCGGTCGCCCATGTAAACCGCCAGGGCGGCACTAGAAGCAGGATGGCAATGGCGGAAGCCACAAAGATTCTTCTATGGGCGGAGAATCACGTGCTAACACTGTCAGCAGTGTTCATTCCGGGAGTGGACAACTGGGAAGCAGACTTCCTCAGCAGACACGACCTCCACCCGGGAGAGTGGGGACTTCATCAAGAAGTCTTCCAACTGATTGCAAACCGATGGGAACTGCCACAGGTGGACATGATGGCGTCCCGCCTCAACAAAAAGCTAAAAAGATATTGCGCCAGGTCAAGGGACCCTCAGGCGATAGCTGTGGACGCCCTAGTGACACCGTGGGTGTACCAGTCGGTATATGTGTTTCCTCCTCTTCCTCTCATACCAAAAGTACTGAGAATAGTAAGAAAGAGAGGAATAAGAACAATACTCATTGTTCCGGACTGGCCAAGAAGGACTTGGTACCCGGAACTGCAAGAAATGCGCACAGAGGACCCATGGCCTCTGCCTCTCAGACAGGACCTGCTGCACCAAGGGCCCTGTCTGCTCCAAGACTTACCGCGGCTGCGTTTGACGGCATGGCGGTTGAACGCCGGATCCTAGCGGAAAAAGGCATTCCGGATGAAGTTATTCCTACGCTGATAAAGGCTAGGAAAGACGTGACAGCAAAGCATTATCACCGTATATGGCGAAAATATGTTGCTTGGTGTGAGGCCAGGAAGGCCCCTACAGAGGAATTCCAACTGGGTCGTTTCCTGCACTTCCTACAGTCAGGGGTGACTATGGGCCTAAAATTGGGGTCCATAAAGGTCCAGATTTCGGCCCTATCCATTTTCTTTCAAAAAGAACTGGCTTCACTGCCTGAGGTTCAGACATTTGTTAAGGGAGTGCTGCATATTCAGCCCCCTTTTGTGCCACCAGTGGCACCCTGGGATCTTAACGTTGTGTTGGATTTCCTGAAATCCCACTGGTTTGAGCCACTTAAGACCGTGGAACTGAAGTATCTCACGTGGAAAGTGGTCATGCTGTTGGCCTTAGCATCGGCTAGGCGTGTGTCGGAATTGGCGGCTTTGTCATGTAAAAGCCCATATCTGATCTTCCATATGGACAGGGCAGAATTGAGGACTCGTCCCCAATTTCTCCCAAAGGTGGTGTCCTCGTTTCATTTGAACCAACCTATTGTGGTGCCTGCGGCTACTCGGGACTTGGAGGACTCCAAGTTGCTGGACGTAGTCAGGGCTTTGAAAATATATGTTTCCAGAACGGCTGGAGTCAGGAAGACTGACTCGCTGTTTATCCTGTATGCACCCAATAAGCTGGGTGCTCCTGCTTCAAAGCAAACTATTGCTCGCTGGATCTGTAGCACGATTCAGCAGGCTCATTCTGCGGCTGGATTGCCGCATCCAAAATCAGTAAAAGCCCATTCCACAAGGAAGGTGGGCTCTTCTTGGGCGGCTGCCCGAGGGGTCTCTGCTTTACAGCTTTGCCGAGCGGCTACTTGGTCGGGTTCAAACACATTTGCAAAGTTCTACAAGTTTGATACCCTGGCTGAGGAGGACCTTGTGTTTGCTCATTCGGTGCTGCAGAGTCATCCGCACTCTCCCGCCCGTTTGGGAGCTTTGGTATAATCCCCATGGTCCTTACGGAGTTCCCAGCATCCACTAGGACGTCAGAGAAAATAAGAATTTACTCACCGGTAATTCTATTTCTCGTAGTCCGTAGTGGATGCTGGGCGCCCGTCCCAAGTGCGGACTTTCTGCAATACATGTATATAGTTATTGCTTAACTAAGGGTTATTGTTATGAGCCATCCGTTGAGTGAGGCTCAGTTGTTGTTCATACTGTTAACTGGGTAAGGTATCACAAGTTGTACGGTGTGGCTGGTATGAGTCTAACCCTGGATTCAAAATTTCCTTTCCTTGTAATGTCAGCTCTTCCGGGCACAGTTTCCCTAACTGAGGTCTGGAGGAGGGGCATAGAGGGAGGAGCCAGTGCACACCAGATAGTACCTAATCTTTTCTTTAGAGTGCCTAGTCTCCTGCGGAGCCCGTCTATTCCCCATGGTCCTTACGGAGTTCCCAGCATCCACTACGGACTACGAGAAATAGAATTACCGGTGAGTAAATTCTTATTTTTTCTGCCAGACACTAGCAAACCTCACATTTTCACTAAAGTGTTGTAATATAGAAAGCTGATTGTCTTTCTTTCTGATTGTCTTTCTGCAATACACTGGTATTCCACAGGGAATAACATCGGGGTGTAGAGTTGGATCTTGATCCGAGGCACCAACAGGCTAAAGCTTTGACTGTTCCCAGGATGCACTGCACTGCCTCCTTTATAACCCCGCCTCAAGGCACTGAAGCTCAGTTTTATAAGTTGGTGCCTGCAGTTCAGGCCACTAACAGGTTGGCAGCCCTGAAAAGAGCTTTTTAAGAAGACTTCAAGGGCCTCGGCACTATTTATGTCAGTCTGACATTCTGTGCTGCGGCTCCAACACCTCCCCAGCAGCGCTGCATACTCCCGCTGCCGGGTTCCCGGGTACTTGCAGCGGAGGCGCACCGGTCATCAGGCACACCACCGCTGACGCTCTCCAGGTGGGACCCGCCGGTTAATCGCGGTCCCAGGAGACGGACCGCGCCGCTGGCGTGGACACTTTACTGCACAGGGACCCCACTATAGCCACCACGGCAAGGGAGCACAGGTCGGATTTACTAAAATCCGTTTAATATAGGCTCCACAGTACCCGGTGGTGAGGACCAGCATAGGAGATAAGGCGCTGACCTGTAGCCCCTCCCCCAGCTCCGGGTGCCATGTACTGCTGGTGTTCCCGCCCTGGAGCTGCACTTCTCTCCCTCACTCCCTGAAGAGATTTTGGCGCCATCTTCGCTACTAGCTGGGCTGATCTCCGGGACTGCAGGGCTCTGTCTCCTCTGTAAAGCCACCTGTCTCATCAGCGCTGTGCTTTTACAGACACTTAAGTATTCTACATGTCATTTTAGACAGTATTCTGTGATATACATTCGGTATCTAATGTGCGTTGTTATATCTACACTCATACATATTTGTATGTAGTTTTACTAGTCCAGTGCAGGTTTATTGTTTATATGTAATAACTTCTGCATTGTACATGTGACTAAGTGTGCATGTAGCTGTTGTGCGGGATTCCATTTTACTGTATCACATATAGCTATCACTATATTCTGTACCCTGAGGGGGCTAGGTGCGCCAGGATATATATATATATATATATATATATATATATATATATATATATATATATATATATATATATATATACACATATATATATATATACACATATATATATATATACACATATATATATATATATATATATATATATATATATATATATATATATATATATACACACACACACACACACACACAGAATATACGGTTTGGTATTTTTCCCGTGTTTTTCAGTCACCGCTTAACTCCTCTGTTCTGTGTCCTTTATTTCCTGTAACATTACATAGGAGGTTATTTGCAGGTGTTGTGTTTGTCTGGCTATATTGTACTGTTACGCCCTAAGGCTACTTTCCTTATAATGTATGCTACACAGGGCAGGAAATCCGCGGACGCTTCTGCATCCTGCAGTACTGGCACCACGGATTTACCTGAGGGAAAAGTTTTAGCTGCTGGTTCAGTAGCTGGGTGTCATACACCCAGTTAACCTGCAGAACCTGCGGCCAATCAGGATCCACCTTGGGCAGCAGTCTCAAGTATGCTGACTACACTTATGACACGTCTTACGCGCCCTATGGGACCTCCTGTGACATTGCAGGCACATATTGTCCCTGTAGTTAATCTGCCCTGGGCGGATACTCTGTCTACCCAATTACAACAATTAAATCATTCTTTGGTTAGACAAAAGTCTACTCCACGCCCCTCTGGGGCCAAGGGGTCATCTAAAAGGGCCATTTCTTCCTCACAATCCACTAATATTTCGGATAATTCCTCCGATGAGGATGGGGAATTTACTGATCCGTCAGACACTGATACAGTTGCTTCTGATGAGGAGTCTACAACCCAGGTTGATGTCCCTGACCTAGTGGAGGCTATTAAGCTGATTCTACAAATTGATGATGAGCTAGATCCCACTACTGCGTCTAAAGGCCCGTACACACTGGTCGATGTATCGGCCGTTCTCTTGAACGGCCGATACATCGCGGGACCGTCGGCCAGTGTGTACGGGCGATATGTCTGTGAACTCCGTCGTCCACAGACGTATCGCGTCGGCCGTGCAGCACAGCCGACGGCCAATATATCTAACGATATATTGGCGCGTCGCTGTGTGTGTACGGGGCGGTCTTCCGACCGCCCGTACACATGCTGCGGCGGCCGGCAGTGATTGACAGGTGAACTGGGTGGGCGGGCACTCGCGCCCGCCAAGTTCATGACGTCAGTCCCCCGACGGATCGGGCAGTGTGCACAGCACACTGCCCGATCCGTACATAGATATATCTGCAGATCAATTGATCTGCAGATATATCTAATAGTGTGTACCCACCTTAAGAGGCATGATAAGTTCAAACGTCAGAAGGTTGCTAAAGTAGTCTTACCACATTCTGACCATTTAATTGACATACGTCAGGAATCCTGGTCATCTCCAGGAAATAAATATTCCCTGTCTAAAAAGATGCTAGCTCGTTATCCTATCCCTGCGGAGTTGAGTAACAAGTGGGAAACTCCACCGCCGGTGGACTCTCATGTCGCCCATCTTGTGGTGTCATCTACTCTGCCTGTCACCTCACTGAAGGATCCGACGGATAAGCGTGTGGAGGGATGCCTGAAGTCTATTTACTCCCTTCCAGGAGCTGTAGATAGACCAACTACGGCAGCTTCCTGGGCTGCAAAAGGAATTGAAGCATGGGTTCAGGCAATTGAGGATGAGCTGCCTCAGGATTTTTCTGACACTGCCAGACAATATCTGTCGTATATTGCCACAGCCTCCCACTATATTCAGGAGGCGGCTTCTGACGCAGGTGTTATGGCGGCCAAGGCGTCTACTGCGTCTATACTGGCTCGTCGTATTATGTGGTTAAGGTCCTGAAAGGTGGA
Source organism: Pseudophryne corroboree (assembly GCF_028390025.1). Lineage (NCBI taxonomy): Eukaryota > Metazoa > Chordata > Amphibia > Anura > Myobatrachidae > Pseudophryne > Pseudophryne corroboree. Next base: position 257,362,829 of record NC_086454.1, on the reverse strand, counting down.
CCTGGATTCTAAAAAGAACTTTGAGGTGCTCCCTTTTAAGGGAGACATCCTTTTTGGGGAGGATCTGAACAAGTTTGTGAGTGACTTAGCATCTGCTAAGACTGCGTTTCTCTCAAATACTAATCCTTCTGCTCCGAAGGCTAAGAGTACCACTTTTGGTTCCTTTCGACTTCCAGGGACAGCAAAAGGTCAGCCGTACCCGAGACAGGCCCGTGCTCCAAAACCACTAAGTCCAAACCTAAACAATCCTGGGCCACCCGACGGCCTGCTTCCAGACAAGACAAGCTTGCTGCATGACGGGGCGGGCCTCCCCCTGGGGGATCTCAGGGTGGGAGGCCGACTTCTGCAGTTCGCCCAGGTGTGGTTAAAGACCACTTCGGATGCCTGGGTGCGGGAAGTTGTCTCTCACGGGTACGCACTGTTTTTCAAGAGACGTCTCCCTCGCCAGTTCTGCTCAACGGTTATCCCGTCGGATCCGTTGAAAGCGCAAGCTCTACACTTGGTTGTGCAATCCCTCCTGGACACGGGAATGATAGTGCCGGTACCTCTGTCCCAGAGAGTCAGGGGATACTATTCGACCCTGTTTCTAGTTCCGAAGCCAAATGGGTCCTTCCGGCCAATACTCAACCTCAAATCATTGAACAAATTTGTGGGAGTGTCCAAATTCTGTATGGAAACTCTGTGCTCTATTGTACTGGCTATGGAACCCAAGGACTACATGGTATCCCTGGACATACAGGATGCTTACCTGCATATACCTATTGCCATTTCACATCACCAATATCTGCGGTTTGCTATTGGCAACCTACATGATCAATTCCAGGCTCTGCCATTTGGATTGGCTATGGCCCCTCGGATCTTCACCAAGGACATGGCCGTGATGACGGCCCTTCTCCGCCATAGGGAATCAGTATCCTGCCGTATCTGGACGACTTGCTGATCCTGGCGAACTCGCAAGAGGTTCTCCCCAGTCATCTGGAACTGACGGTCCAATTCCTACAAGACCACGGGTGGCTCATCAACTGGAAAAAGTCTTCGCTGGTCCCTGCTCGGAGCATGGTGCACCTGGGGGCACTGTTGGACACACACAGCCAAAGGTTGTTTCTGTCTCCGGAGAAAGTCCTGAAACTACAGGACAGGATTTGATGCTTCCTCTGTCGCCCAAGAGTGTTGATACACTCAGCGATGCAAGTACTAGGCCTCATGGTGTCTGCTTTCGACATGGTAGTGTACGCTCAATTTCATTCCCTCTTCAGAGGTTAATCCTTTCCAAGTGGGACGGCCTGCCTCATCGGATCAGATCTCAAATGATCTCCTTGACTCCGGAGGTTTGTCAATCACTGAGATCGTGGCTACAGGACCAACAGTTGAGCAGGGGCCGTCCCTTCTGGATCCCCAACTGGGTCCTTCTGACGACGGACGCAAGTCTGTGAGGTTGGGGCATGGTGTTGGAGCAACACTCTCTCCAGTGTCGGTGGACCAGGGAGGAATCTCTTCTCCCAATAAAAATTCTGGAGTTGTGAGCTGTGTTCAATGCATTGCCTCTACTACGGAACAGGCCTGTTCAAGTACAATCAGACAACGCCACCACAGTGGCATACATAAATCATCAAGGCGGCACTCGAAGCCGCATGACCATGACGGAAGTGTAAAAAATCCTTCGTTGGGTGAAACGCCATCTGCCAGCAATATCGGCAGTGTTCATTCCGGGAGTCCTCAACTGGGAAGCGGATTTCCTCAGTAGTCAGGATGTGTACGCCGGTGAGTAGAGTCTTCATCAGGAAGTCTTTCAACTCCTAGTGGACAAGTGGGGCCTACCAGATGTAGACCTGATGTCGTCTCGACACAATCACAAAGTTTTGGTTTTCGGATCAAGGACAAGGGATCCTCAAGCAGTGTTCGTGGACGCACTGGCAATTCCATGGAACTTTCGGCTGCCCTACGTGTTCCCTCCAGTGTCACTCCTGCCCAGGGTTCTACAGAAGTTCAAGCAAGGAGGAATACTACTTCTAGTTGCTCCAGCATGGCCCAGACGGCATTGGTTCTCAGACCTGCAAGGTCTGTGGATAGAGCGTCCTCTTCTACTTCCTCAACGCCCAGATCACCACGTTCAGGGCCCTTGTGTCTACCCGGACCTGGCCAGACTGGCTTTGACAGCGTGGCTCTTGAAGGTTCCCTCCTGAGAGTGAAAGGATTTTCCGAGGCGTTTGTCCAAACTATGTTGAAGGCCCGCAAACCGGCTTCAGCACGGATTTACTATAGGGTCTGGAATTCTTACTTAACCTGGTGTGCTGCTAAGAATTACGATGCTTCTAAGTTTAGTACTTCCAGACTTTTGGCTTTTTTGCAACAAGTCCTGGACTTAAGACTTCGTCTGGCCTCCCCCAAGGTTCACATATCTGCCTTGTCGGTGTGATTTCAGTAGAAAATTGCATCTATTGCTGACGTTCATACATTCACTCAGGGCGTATTGCGAATTCAGCCTCCTTATATCCCTCCTGTGGGTCCATGGGATTTGTCCATTGTCCTGAAAGCCCTACAAGAGTCTCCATTTGAACCTCTTGAGACGGTTGACCTTAAGTGGCTCACTGCCAAGGTCCTCCTATTGCTGACTATTGCCTCCTGCTAGAAGGGTTTCGGACTTTGCCTAAGGTGGTGTCATCTTTTCACCTTAACCAAGAGATTGTGGTTCTGGCCTTTATCTCTAATGATTTGTGCTCCACAGAGCGGTCTTTGGATGTGGTACGGGCTGTCCGTATATATGTGGAGGTCAGGTTCCCTTTTTGTACTTTTTGGTTTTCACAAACGTGGCTGGCCTGCGAATAAGCATACCTTGGCCAGATGGATTAGAATGGTGATTGCACAATCTTATGCACAGGCTGGTCTTCCAGCTCCTGCAGCTTTCAAGGCCCATTCTACTCGGCCTGTTGGACCTTCTTGGGCGGCCTGCCGTGGCACGTCCGCAGAACAATTGTTCAACGCGGCTACGTGGTCCTCTGTTCATTAGGTTCTATGCCTTTGATACTTCCTCCTCACAGGATGCTTCCTTTGGACGCCGGGTTCTTGTACCCGCTACAGTGCGTCCCCTCCCATGAGGAACTGCTCTAGGACATCCCCGATGTTATTCCCTGTGGAATACCAGTGTACCCCGCTGCAGAAAAGGAGATTTATGGTAAGACTTACCATAGTTAAATCTTTCTGTGAGGTACACTGGATTCCACAGGGCGCCCACCCTGACGCACTTGGCTTCTTTGTATTTGTATGGCATTAGCCGCTGGTCCCTTCTCCTGTCGTGAGAACCTGGTTCTATGTGACTAACATCTGCCGTCTCTTTTACCTGCTTCTGCATTGGACTGGTTAACGAAACGGGGCTCCAGTGCCTGCAAGCGGAGTTGTAGAGGAGGCGGTGCAGTGCATCCTGAGAATAGTCAAAGCTTTAGCCTGTTGGTGCCTCGGATCAAGATCCAACTCTACACCCCAATGTTATTCCCTGTGGAATCCAGTGTACCTCGCAGAAAGAGATTTAACTATGGTAAGTCTACCATAAATCTCCTTATTGCATTTCCGTACAAACGCAATATATCTTTACATGCTTAATGTAACAACACCACATTGCCTGTGGCATTGTACCATCTAAAGTGGAGCACATCAGGTAGGACAATTCGACCACCCAATATATAAAATTATGAATTGTGTGGTTTTGGGGACATACACTATACAATAATCATTGTGATCTGCCACTGGCCAGTATATTGTATAGTTCCTACCCAGCTTTAGACTGAGGAACCCTGGAGTATTGTGGATTCACAGTGTGGTTTAGATTAGAAGTTGTAACTTGAATATGATATGAATGGAATGGAACCTCCCATCCAATATATTCATTTAAATATATTTGGTAGTGAAGCAGGCACAATATGAATCGCCATCTAACATAAAATTTTAATATTTGTGTTGGAGAGGGAACTATCACAGTGGTAGACAACATAAAAGTAACACAGTACTGTATGTCTGAGGAGCGGAGGTCACCCACAAAACATGTCGTAGAGTGACATAACAAATTCCATTTTTACTTTCTTTTTGTTTTTAAAGCACATCTTTGTGTTTTTTGTACTAGTATATATTTTTTTCAATTCAATAACTTTTTATTGAGTTTTATATCATTTTACAAAGTTAACAATAAAAGGAAAAAAAAAATCAAGAAAACACCATCAGACACCCATCATCATATAAAAACTAAAAACATATCTGATCAGTTATGTGTAGATTCTTTCTAAAATCCAAAATCTTCATAACACTGGTGACAGAGCATCATAGTATTCATAGAACATTACAGCATATTAACACAGTGCTGGAATGCTGGAGGACATAGTCACATATGCAATCGTCCAGAAGACACATATATCAATATGGACATGGACCACATAAGGAATACGATACACCACACATCACAACACATAAAGACACATAGTAACAAATAAAAACAAATGAATGTAACATGGCTGGCCACGGGCTACCCACCACACAAAATACGTACTTGTATTTTTTTGATATGCCTCCTGTCTTTGACAGGTGATATTTTATGTTGCCTATCATTGTGAGATTACACATGATGTATATGTGGATATCCTCATGATGTATATTAAATAAATGTTGTCATTAATACTGAGTCAGAAAAACATTTGTTGCTAACAATTCTCTGTTGGGTTTTCAGTACTGGTGAATTCCGTTCACAGATGCGTCATTGGGATTTGCTGGTCTTGGAATGTTCTTAGGTCTCACTGAGTGTGTCTCACACCATAAATTAGAAAACAAAATGCTTATTTCTTGTGCATCTTTTTTTTTAGCTCTTAACATCTTTTGTCAGGGTTCTTATATTGGATTTAATATCAGTGTGTTCTAACTAATTTTACCCAACCCCCTCTTTACCAAAAGCAGAACAAGTCTTGGGAAAATCCCATTTGTACAACTCCAGGGGGAATTCCTTTTGAATAAAATAAGCTCCCTGGAGATGCCACCATAGCAACCTCACTGCCTGTACATTCTCTCACTTCTGATACCATAGCAACATACTATACCCTTCACCCAAACTAATGTTTCCTGTACAATGTGGTTTTCTGACTGACCCAAGCAGTAGTTTATTCCCAGTATAGCATATATAGAAATTACTCTGTTCTATACTGTGCCAATTTCTCATGGGGCCTAATTCCAAGTTGATCGCAGCAGAAAACTTGTTAGCAGTTGGGCAAAACCATGTGCAGTGCAGGGGGGGCAGATATAACATGTGCAGAGAGAGTTAGATTTGGGTGGGGTGTGTTCAAACTGAAATCTAAATTGCAGTGTAAAAATAAAGCAGCCAGTATTTACCCTGCACAGAAACGAAATAACCCACCCAAATCTAACTCTCTTTGCAAATGTTATATCTGCCACACCTGCAGTGCATATGGTTTTGCCCAACTGCTAAAAAGTTTTCTGCTGCGATCAACTCGGAATTACCCCCCATGGTCTGTAAATGATAAAGGTATCTTTGGTGCTAAACTTTTCTCAGCGTATTAGGGGAATTCAATTACGGCCAAAGTCCTCCACCTGCCCGAATCCGTGCAGCTGCAGCCGCACTTAGTAGCAGCTCAGTGTAGCATAAAATAATTCACTACCCCTTAGGGTAGAGAGCACTTTTGTTTATATTTAGGGAGGAGTGTGGGGGGGGGTTAATTTCCCCCCAATATCTCACTTTCCGTTATTTTCATTGTTTATAACCAAATTGGACTTCTATTCCTTATATGCACACACATAAATGTAAAGGGACCCTGGTCGCCTCAGTCAACCCCAATCCCTCAGTACCACTCCGTAACCATCTTTGATGCTTTGTCCGCCCACCCCAACTTCCTCCCCGTTACCGGCGTGTTCTCTTCTCCTACGTCTGTCCCAATGCTCTCTGCAGTTGAAATGCAAGCAGAATGTAAAATCATGTGCTCTCCAAGATTCTGCTCCACTGCACAGCTAGTAATATAAATAGGCCAAAGGAGAGGCACTGAGGACAAACCGCGTCATACAGAATTATTCCAACGTTTAATCATTCTATTTCAGGGACTCATTCTCTTTGATATGGGTCTTTCTATAAACTGCACTGTTTATTTCTATTAATTTGATATGTATCAATTATCCCAAAACATTAGGTGCCAGCAATATATTGGAGTATTGTCTCTGTCCCTGTTGTAATTGCATCGAAAAAGAAAAGTGAAGTCGGTATGCATGAATGCTCTCATTCCAGTAATTTACAAAGTATGAATGTATAATTACTTTGTTTTGGATTAAAGGGATTACATCTAATGTCTTGTTGCTATGTATCATATTATTAAATAACCAACAGTGCCTGTCAGTTCATTCTAACACTTGTGTTTCCTCAGGAAGCCAAGCTGGATACCTCGTCTTTTTGAGTAAGTTTTCATGTTTTAGTCTCCTGTATTTGGGTCAGGCTCACTAGTAATTGACTTTAAGGGTGGAATTCAATTGTTTTCTTGCGTCTAAAGTGACAGGAGATCATGGGGCAATATTCAATTGATCCCCCTGATCGCGCCCATATCAGTCTGGTTTAGCTGCGTAAATTGGCAAAACCTGACTAAAGTCATGGGCGCAATTGTGAAAAGTCCCATTTGGGCACCCAAATGGGTCACTTTTTGCGCATTTCAGCTCTCCACCTCTGGTGGTAGCGAGCTGAAATTAAGATATCACACCTGTTGGCAGAAACAATTGAATAGCTACCAGCATCTGCGATCGAGGGCGGGAGGGGGGAGAAAACCATTGAATTCCGCCCTTATTTGACTATCCGTAATTCCACGGTTGTTAGAAGCAGATAACCTAACTTAAGTGTTACCTGTTACACATGTTTGTGTGCAGTGTGTTGTATTAACGGTGAAGGGGGATAGCTTGGGGCACCAATAGAGCTTTTGTCATGGACGCTCAGAGCATCTAGCTATGTTTTTAATAGTATGCCTGTGTAGTCTAGTTATAAAAGGGCAGTGTGACCACATCAAATATATACAATTGTTTTACTGCAGATATGCTGACTTTCTGATTTCTTTGTAGCATTAACCCGTACAAGCCCAGCCAGAAGGCCTCATTCTCTGAAAAATATCCCAGAGATGTGGAAGAACAAAAAAGGTATGGATAATTTTTCCTCAAATATTGGAATTTGTGCTAATAGTATGCCTTTGCTGACTAAAGGAGCCCGATATCTACAACACTAACAGGGGACCTCAAGTCTGTGTGACTTATTTCATGTCTGTATACTGTACCTTTATACTCTTGCAGCATTGTTTGTTGTCTGTAAATCAGTCATGATTGTGTACAGCAAATGTTAAATTATACTATCTGAGCAGAATAATCAAGTGCCCAAATAGAGTTGACCTACATTGTAACGTGCATTCATTTCTCATTCATCTGCTTGGGGGATATGGTTTACTTTGGGGTGTAGAGGTAACACTGGTTAAAGAGTGGGCACTCAACACAACTGAAATTTGTTTGCATTCTGTCTCCATCCCTCCTCCACCAATCGGTTGTCAGTATTTGTTAGTGCCTTTTTTTTGTGACATTGAAGTTCTCTGTAAGGCGGTCAGACATAGCTCTTGTTCAGTGCTTCTCTACCACTACCCCTCTCATTATATAGCTCCTGAAGTGGGTGATCACCCTGTTAGTGTACACTGAACGGTGTTCCCAGGGCACTGGTGCACAGTCCCATAATCAAGGAGCTGTGACAGTCACAGCAGCACCAATCTATCTGCATGATAGGAAGATGTTGGAAACCAGAAGCCCAAAGTGCTGCTTGTGAGACTGAAGACCTAGGACCTCACATGTCTGGAGAGTACACATCCAGATTGGTGGAGTCAACCTGGGCCAGTGCGCTACCACACTTCATCACAGAACTGGCAAGGTGGTTAGAGTGTCTTAAGCTAAGTCAACAGATTCCGCCTTCTTTCCTCCTAGGGACTCCAGCGATGCTCTTTTTTTTCCTTGAGAATGTTTGCCTCTATGAGTGGTTATGCCTCAATGAGTGGATCTAGCATATCTCATATGGATCAGAAATCTGTTCTGCTCCACTTGCTAGCGGACTTCAGTTTGGGACCATCAACTATTAATAAAGGTTGGATTAGTGAGAACATAGACTATGAGGACCCTCAGCATGGTTCAACGACCTGTCCAGTAGACAAGGTGTTCATGAGTTAGTCTTAGCAGTTTGAACTGCCCCATTTTCCGTTCTCTGTTACCTTGTTCATAAGGAAAAATAAACTTTGTTTTCTTCGCGCCCTCTCACCAGTGGGCAGAACTTTTTGTTTTTAGGTGTAACAGAAATTGGATAGGTGATTTCTGGTTCAGAGGAAGTTGTGTTTTAGCTATCCCTTTTTTTCTGCGGCAGGTTACATTGGTTTCCACAGGGAAAACATTGGGGGTGTAGAGTGGATCTTGAGAGGCACCAACAGGCTAAAGCTTTAGCTGTCCCAGGATGCATTGGGGCCTCCTCTGTAACCCCACCTCCAGGCACTGAGAGCTCAGTTTCGAGTTGGTGCCTACAGCAACAGGTCACCTAACAGGAGGGCTGCACTGGGCAGCCTTGAAAAAGCTTTTCTAAGAAGATTTCCTTTGTTGGACTGGTTCTCTGGTACTTGCGACGGAGAAGTCCGGCTTAGGCACAGAGTCACAGACCGCTCTCCTGGTTCGCGTGGCTGCTATGGGGAAGAGGTAAGGGGGTCCCCCAGGCGGGACCCGCCATTAAATCATGTCCCCACCGCGACCTAGGGAGACGGGACGTGGCGCTGGCGTGGACACTGTCACCAAGCAGGGACCCCATTAGACCACCGGGGCGTCTGAGTACAGGTCGGGTGTACTAACACCCTATTTAATAAGACTCACAGTACCCGGGGTGGAAGTCCCGCATAGGGGAGGTGGCGCTTGACCTGTAGCGATCTCTTTGCAGATTTCCCGCCCTGGAGCTGCCTCATACTTTCCCTCACCGAGAAACTAGGCGCCATCTTATAGCATTGCAGCAGCAGCTGCTGATCTCTGGGATTGCAGGGCACAGTCTCCCATGTAAAGCCGCCTGTATACAGAGCCGTGACTTTACATTCACTTGAGTATCCTACATCTCTTGACACAGACAGCGTTAGTTGAGAAAAAGTGTACCTTTACATAATATGTTGTATATCCTCATGTCATGGACCGCGCTGTGATATAGAGGTGTGTGTGTGTGTGTATATATATATATATATATATATATATATATATATATATATATATATATATATATATATACAGGTTGAGTATCCCTTATCCAAAATGCTTGGGACCAGAGGTATTTTGGATATCGGATTTCTCCGTATTTTGGAATAATTGCATACCATAATGAGATATCATGGTGATGGGACCCAAGTCTAAGCACGGAATGCATTTATGTTACATATACACCTTATACACACAGCCTGAAGGCAATTTTAGCCAATATTTTTTATAACTTTGTGCATTAAACAAAGTGTGTCTGCATTCACACAATCGTTTTATGGTTCATATACACCTTATACACACAGCCTGAAGGTCATTTAATACAATATTTTTAATAACTTTGTGTATTAAACAAAGTTAGTGTGCATTGAGCCATCAGAAAACAAAGGTTTCTCTGACGTCCTAGTGGATGCTGGGGACTCCGTAAGGACCATGGGGAATAGACGGCTCCGCAGGAGACTGGGCACATCTAAAGAAAGATTTAGGTCTATCTGGTGTGCACTGGCTCCTCCCCCTATGACCCTCCTCCAAGCCTCAGTTAGATTTCTGTGCCCGGCCGAGCTGGATGCACACTAGGGGCTCTCCTGAGCTCCTAGAAAGAAAGTATAGTTTAGGTTTTTGATTTTACAGTGAGACCTGCTGGCAACAGGCTCACTGCAGCGAGGGACTAAGGGGAGAAGAAGCGAACCTACCTAAGTGGTGGTAGCTTGGGCTTCTTAGGCTACTGGACACCATTAGCTCCAGGGGGATCGCACACAGGACCCGACCTCGTCGTCCGTTCCCGGAGCCGCGCCGCCGTCCCCCTTACAGAGCCAGAAGCAAGAAGGTCCGGAAAATCGGCGGCTGAAGACTTCTGCCTTCTCCAAGGTAGCGCACAGCACTGCAGCTGTGCGCCATTGCTCCTCATGCACACCACACACTTCGGTCACTGATGGGTGCAGGGCGCTGTGGGGGGGCGCCCTGAGCAGCAATATTAACACCTTGGCTGGCAAAACTGACACCATATATAGCCCCAGAGGCTATATAGGTGTAAATTACCCCTGCCAGAATAACACAAAAAGCGGGAGAAAGCCCGCCGAAAAAGGGGCGGAGCCATCTCCCTCAGCACACTGGCGCCATTTTCCCTCACAGCTCCGCTGGAAGGATCGCTCCCTGGCTCTCCCCTGCAGTCCTGCACTACAGAAAGGGTAAAAAAGAGAGGGGGGGCACAAATTTAGGCGCAGTATAATATATATATGCAGCTATAAGGGAAAACACTCTTTATAGGTGATATCCCTGTGGTATATAGCGCTCTGGTGTGTGCTGGCATACTCTCCCTCTGTCTCCCCAAAGGGCTTTGTGGGGTCCTGTCCTCTGTCAGAGCATTCCCTGTGTGTGTGCTGTGTGTCGGTACCGCTGTGTCGACGTGTATGATGAGGAAAATGATGTGGAGGCAGAGCAAATGCCTGTAAATGTGTTGTCACCCCCTGAGGGGTCGACACCTGTGTGGATGGACTTATGGAAGGAATTACGTGACAGTGTCAGCTCCTTACATAAAAGGTTTGACGACATAGGACAGCCGGCTACTCAGCTTGTGACTGTTCCAGCGTCTCAAATGTCATCAGGGGCTTTAAAACGCCCGCTACCTCAGATGGCAGACACAGATGTCGACACGGATACCGACTCCAGTGTCGACGACGATGAGACTAGTGTACCCTCCAATAGGTCCACCCGTTACATGATTGAGGCAATGAAAAATGTATTACACATTTCTGATAGTACCCCAGGTACCACAAAAAAGGGTATTATGTTCGGTGAGAAAAAACTACCAGTAGTTTTTCCTGCATCTGAGGAATTAAATGAGGTGTGTGAGGAAGCCTGGACTTCCCCCGATAAGAAATTGATAATTTCTAAACGGTTATTGGCAGCGTACCCTTTCCCGCCAGAGGATAGGTCACGTTGGGAAACATCCCCTAGGGTAGATAAAGCGCTTACACGTTTATCAAAACAGGTGGCACTACCGTCTCCGGATACGGTCGCCCTAAAGGATCCTGCTGATAGAAAGCAGGAGGCTACCCTAAAAGCTATATATACACACACGGGCATTATATTGCGACCAGCGATTGCATCAGCATGGATGTGCAGTGCTGCTGCTGCGTGGTCAGATTCCCTGTCGGATAATATTGATACCCTGGATAGGGACACTATTTTGCTGACAGTAGAGCATATAAAAGACGCTGTCTTATACATGCGTGATGCACAGAGGGATATTTGCCGGCTGGCATCAAAAATAAGCGCAATGTCCATTGCCGCCAGAAGGGGGTTATGGACTCGGCAGTGGTCAGGTGATGCCGATTCAAAAAGGCACATGGAAGTTTTGCCTTATAAGGGGGTGGAACTGTTTGGGGATGGTCTTTCAGACCTCGTTTCCACAGCTACGGCTGGGAAATCGACATTTTTGCCACAGGCTACCCCACAGCAAAAGAAGGCACCGTATTATCAAGTACAGTCCTTTCGCCCCCATAAACACAAGAGGGCTCGAGGCGCATCCTTTCTGCCGAGAGGCAAAGGTAGAGGGAAAAAGCTGCAGCATACAGCCAGTTCCCAAGAGCAAAAGTCCTCCCCCGCGTCCGGTAAGTCCACAGCATGACGCTGGGGCTTCACAGGCGGATCCGGGTACGGTGGGGGCACGTCTCAGAAATTTCAGCACACAGTGGGCTCTCACAGGTGGATCCCTGGACCCTTCAAGTAGTATCTCAGGGGTACAGGCTGGAATTCGAGATGTCCCCCCCCCCCCCCCCCCCGCCGGTTTCTAAAATCTGCCTTACCAGCAACTCCCTCTGCCAGGGAGGCAGTGTTGGTGGCTATCCAAAAACTGTATTCACAGGAAGTGATTGTCAAGGTGAGACCCATCTTAAATTTAAAATCCTTGAACACTTATATCAAAAGGTTCAAGTTCAAGATGGAATCGCTCAGGGCGGTTATTGCGAGCCTGAACGAGGGGAATTACATGGTCTCCCTGGACATCAAGGATGCGTACCTGCATGTCCCCATTTACCCTCCTCACCAGGAGTACCTCAGATTTGTGGTACAGGACTGTCACTATCAGTTCCAGACGCTGCCGTTTGGGTTATCCACGGCACCGAGGGTCTTTACCAAGGTAATGGCCGAAATGATGATACTCCTTCGCAAGAAGGGAGTTTTAATTATCCCGTACTTGGACGATATCCTGATAAAGGCGAGGTCCAAGGAACAGTTGGTAGTGGGGGTAGCACTTTCTCGGGAAGTGCTACAACAGCACGGCTGGATTCTCAATATTCCAAAGTCACAGGTGGTCCCGACGACACGTCTTCTGTTCCTGGGAATGATTCTGGACACAGACCAGAAAAAAGTGTTTCTTCCAGTGGAAAAAGCCGAGGAGTTGTCATCTCTAGTCAGAGACCTCCTAAAACCGGGACAGGTGTCGGTACATCAATGCACACGAGTCCTGGGAAAAATGGTAGCTTCGTACTTAGCAATTCCATTCGGAAGGTTCCACGCAAGGACTTTCCAGTGGGACCTGTTTGACAAATGGTCCGGGTCCCATCTCCAGATGCAACAGCGGATAACCCTGTCGGCAAGGACCAGGGTGTCGCTGCTGTGGTGGCTGCAGAGGGCTCATCTACTAGAGGGCCGCAGATTCGGTATACAGGACTGGGTCCTGGTGACCACGGATGCCAGCCTTCGGGGCTGGGGCGCAGTCACACAGGGAAGAAATTTCCAAGGACTGTGGTCAAATCAGGAGATTTCGCTTCACATAAATATTCTAGAGCTAAGGGCCATTTATAATGCCCTAAGCCAAGCAAGGCCCCTGCTTCAGAACCAGCCGGTACTGATCCAATCAGACAACATCACGGCGGTCGCCCATGTAAACAGACAGGGCGGCACAAGAAGCAGGAGGGCAATGGTAGAAGCCACAAGGATTCTCCGATGGGCGGAAAATCATGCGTTAGCACTGACAGCAGTGTTCATTCCGGGAGTGGACAACTGGGAAGCAGACTTCCTCAGCAGGCACGACCTCCACCCGGGAGAATGGGGACTTCATCCAGAAGTCTTCCAAATGCTGGTAAACCGGTGGGAAAGACCACAGGTGGACATGATGGCGTCCCGCCTTAACAAAAAGCTCAAAAGATATTGCGCCAGGTCAAGGGACCCTCATGCGATCGCTGTGGACGCTCTAGTAACACCCTGGGTGTACCAGTCGGTTTATGTGTTTCCTCCTCTGCCTCTCATTCCCAAGGTACTGAGAATAATACGAAGGCGAGGAGTGAAAACTATACTCGTGGTTCCGGATTGGCCAAGAAGAGCTTGGTACCCGGAACTTCAAGAGATGCTTTCAGAGGACCCTTGGCCTCTGCCGCTCAGACAGGACATGCTGCAGCAGGGGCCCTGTCTGTTCCAAGACTTACCGCGGCTACGTTTGACGGCATGGCGGTTGAACACCGGATCCTGAATGAAAAGGGCATTCCGGAGGAAGACATCCCTACCCTGATCAAAGCCAGGAAGGATGTCACCGCAAAACATTATCACCGCATTTGGCGTAAATATGTTGCTTGGTGTGAGGCCAGGAAGGCCCCAACGGAGGAATTTCAACTGGGTCGATTCCTGCATTTCCTGCAAGCAGGGGTGACGTTGGGCCTCAAATTGGGGTCCATTAAGGTCCAGATTTCGGCCCTGTCGATTTTCTTCCAGAAAGAACTGGCTTCACTGCCTGAAGTTCAGACTTTTGTCAAAGGAGTTCTGCGTATTCAGCCTCCTTTTGTGCCCCCAGTGGCAGCTTGGGATCTCAATGTGGTTTTGGAGTTTCTGAAATCACATTGGTTTGAACCACTTAAGACTGTGGATTTGAAATATCTCACGTGGAAAGTGGTCATGCTGTTGGCCCTGGCTTCGGCCAGGCGTGTGTCAGAATTGGCGGCTTTGTCCTATAAAAGCCCTTATCTGATTTTCCATATGGATAGGGCAGAGTTGAGGACTCGTCCTCAGTTTCTCCCGAAGGTGGTATCAGCGTTTCACTTGAACCAGCCTATTGTGGTGCCTGCGGCTACTAGGAACTTGGAGTATTTCAAGTTACTGGACGTAGTCAGGGCCCTGAAAATGTATGTTTCCAGGACGGCTGGAGTCAGGAAAACTGACTCGCTGTTTATCCTGTATGCACCCAACAAACTGGGTGCTCCTGCTTCTAAGCAGCCTATTGCGCGCTGGATTTGTAGCACTATTCAGCTGGCGCATTCTGCGGTGGGACTACCGCAGCCTAAATCTGTAAAAGCCCATTCCACAAGGAAGGTGGGCTCATCTTGGGCGGCTGCCCGAGGGGTCTCGGCTTTACAACTTTGCCGAGCTGCTACTTGGTCAGGGGCAAACACGTTTGACGAATTCTACAAATTTGATACCCTGGCTGAGGAGGACCTGGAGTTCTCTCATTCGGTGTTGCAGAGTCATCCGCACTCTCCCGCCCGTTTGGGAGCTTTGGTATAATCCCCATGGTCCTTACGGAGTCCCCAGCATCCACTAGGACGTTAGAGAAAATCACGAATTACTCACCGGTAATTCTATTTCTCGTAGTCCGTAGTGGATGCTGGGCGCCCATCCCAAGTGCGGATTGTCTGCAATACTTGTAAATAGTTATTGTTACACAAATCGGGTGGTTGTTTGCGAGCCATCTGTTCAGAGGCTCCGTTGTTATCATACTGTTAACCGGGGTTCCTATCACGAGTTATACGGTGTGATTGGGTGTGGCTGGTATGAGTCTACCCCGGGATTCAAAATCCTTCCTTATTGTGTACGCTCGTCCGGGCACAGTATCCTAACTGAGGCTTGGAGGAGGGTCATAGGGGGAGGAGCCAGTGCACACCAGATAGACCTGAAATCTTTCTTTAGATGTGCCCAGTCTCCTGCGGAGCCGTCTCATTTCCCATGGTCCTGACGGGAGTCCCCCAGCATCCACTACGGACTACGAGAAATAGAATTACCGGTGAGTAAATTCTTTTCTCTGACGTCCTAGTGGATGCTGGGGACTCCGTCAGGACCATGGGGAATAGCGGCTCCGCAGGAGACAGGGCACAAAAGTAAAAGCTTTAGGATCAGGTGGTGTGCACTGGCTCCTCCCCCTATGACCCTCCTCCAAGCCTCAGTTAGATTTTTGTGCCCGGCCGAGAAGGGTGCAATCTAGGGTGGCTCTCCTAAAGAGCTGCTTAGAGTAAAAGTTTTGTTAGGTTTTTTTATTTTCAGTGAGTCCTGCTGGCAACAGGCTCACTGCATCGAGGGACTTAGGGGAGAGAAGTGAACTCACCTGCGTGCAGGATGGATTGGCTTCTTAGGCTACTGGACACCATTCGCTCCAGAGGGAGTCGGAACACAGGTCTCACCCTGGGGGTTGTCCCGGAGCCGCGCCGCCGACCCCCTTGCAGATGCCGAAAAGTGAAGAGGTCCAGAAACCGGCGGCAGAAGACTTTTCAGTCTTCATAAGGTAGCGCACAGCACTGCAGCTGTGCGCCATTGTTGTCAGCACACTTCATAGCAGCGGTCACTGAGGGTGCTGGGCGCTGGGGGGGGCGCCCTGGGCAGCAATGATAGTACCTTATTCTGGCTAAAAATACATCACATATAGGCCCTGGGGGCTATATGGATGTATTAACCCCTGCCAGGTCTCAGAAAAACGGGAGAAGAAGCCCGCCGAAAAGGGGGCGGGGCCTATTCTCCTCAGCACACAGCGCCATTTTCCCTCACAGAAATGCTGGTGGGAAGGCTCCCCAGGCTCTCCCCTGCACTGCACTACAGAAACAGGGTTAAAACAGAGAGGGGGGGCACTTATTTGGCGATATGACTATATATATTAAAATGCTATAAGGGAAAAACACTTATATAAAGGTTGTCCCTGTATAATTATAGCGTTTTTGGTGTGTGCTGGCAAACTCTCCCTCTGTCTCCCCAAAGGGCTAGTGGGGTCCTGTCCTCTATCAGAGCATTCCCTGTGTGTGTGCTGTGTGTCGGTACGTGTGTGTCGACATGTATGAGGACGATGTTGGTGAGGAGGCGGAGCAATTGCCTGTAATGGTGATGTCACTCTCTAGGGAGTCGACACCGGAATGGATGGCTTATTTAAGGAATTACGTGATAATGTCAACACGCTGCAAGGTCGGTTGACGACATGAGACCGGCCGGCAAACCAATTAGTACCTGTCCAGGTGTCTCAAACACCGTCAGGGGCGTTAAAACGTCCTTTTACCTCAGTCGGTCGACACAGACACGGACACTGACTCCAGTGTCGACGGTGAAGAAACAAACGTATTTTCCTTTAGGGCCACACGTTACTTGTTAAGGGCAATGAAGGAGGTGTTACATATTTCTGATACTACAAGTACCACAAAAAGGGTATTATGTGGAGTGTGAAAAAACTACCTGTAGTTTTTCCTGAATCAGATAAATTAAATGAAGTGTGTGATGATGCGTGGGGTTTCCCCCGATAGAAAATTATTGGCGGTATACCCTTTTCCCGCCAGAAGTTAGGGCGCGTGGGAAACACCCCTTAGGGTGGATAAGGCGCTCACATGCTTATCAAAACAAGTGCGGTACCGTCTCCAGATAGGGCCGCCCTCAAGGAGCCAGCTGATAGGAGGCTGGAAAATATCCTAAAAAGTATATACACACATACTGGTGTTATACTGCGACCAGCGATCGCCTCAGCCTGGAATGTGCAGCGCTGGGGTGGCTTGGTCGGATTCCCTGACTGAAAATATTGATACCCTTGACAGGGACAGTATTTTATTGACTATAGAGCATTTAAAGGATGCATTTCTATATATGCGAGATGCACAGAGGGATATTTGCACTCTGGCATCAAGAGTAGTGCGATGTCATATCTGCCAGAAGTTGTTTATGGACACGACAGTGGTCAGGTGATGCAGATTTTAAACGGCACATGGATGTATTGCCGTATAAAGGAGAAAAAGACAACGTCTTTTCAGCCTCAGTCCTTTCGTCCCCATAAGGGCAAGCGGGCAAAAGGCCAGTCATATCTGCCATGGGATAGAGGAAAGGGAAGAAGACTGCAGCAGGCAGCCCATTCCCAGAAACAGAAGCCTCCACCGCTTCTGCCAAGTCCCTCAGCATGACGCTGGGGCAGTACAAGCGGACTCGGGTGCGGTGGGGGGGGGTCGTCTCAAGAGTTTCAGCACGCAGTGGGCTCACTCGCAAGTGGACCCCTGGATCCTACAAGTAGTATCCCAGGGGTACAGATTGGAAATTCGAGACGTCTCCCCCTCGCAGGTTCCTGAAGTCTGCTTTACCAACGTCTCCCTCCGACAGGGAGGCAGTAGTGGAAACAATTCACAAGCAGTATTCCCAGCAGGTGATAATCAAAGTACCCCTCCTACAATAAGGAAAGGGGTATTATTCCACACTATATTGTGGTACTGAAGCCAGACGGCTCGGGGTGAGACCTATTCTAAATCTGAAATAGTTGAACACTTACATACAAAGGTTCAAATCAAGATGGAGTCACTCAGAGCAGTGATAGCGAACCAGGAAGAAGGGGACTATATGGTGTCCCCGGGACATCAGGGATGCTTACCTCCATGTCCCAATTTGCCCTTCTCACCAAGGGTACCTCAGGTTCGTGGTACAGAACTGTCACTATCAGTTTCAGACGCTGCGGTTGGATTGTCCACGGCACCCCGGGTCCTTACCAAGGTAATGGCCGAAATGATGATTCTTCTTCAAAGAAAATGGACGATCTCCTGATAGGGGCAAGGTCCAGAGAACAGTTGGAGGTCGGAGTAGCACTATCTCAAGTAGTTCTACGACAGCACGGGTGGATTCTAAATATTCCAAAACCGCAGCTGTTTCCGACGACACGTCTGCTGTTCCTAGGGATGATTCTGGACACAGTCCAGAAAAAGGTGTTTCTCCCGGAGAAGAAAGCCAGGAGTTATCCGAGCTAGTCAGGAACCTCCTAAACACCAGGAAAAGTGTCAGTGCATCATTGCACAAGGGTCCTGGGAAAAATGGTGGCTTCTTACGAAGCGATTCCATTCGGTAGATTTCACGCAAGAACTTTTCAGTGGGATCTGCTGAAAAATGGTCCGGATCGCATCTTCAGATGCATCAGCGGATAACCCTGTCTCCAAGGACAAGGGTGTTTCTTCTGCTGTGGCTGCAGAGTGCTCATCTACTAAAGGGCCGCAGACTCGGCATTCAGGACTGGGTCCTGGTGACCACGGATGCCAGCCTGAGAGGCTGGGGAGCAGTCACACAAGGAAAAAATTTCCAGGGAGTGTGATCAAGTCTGGAGACTTCTCTCCACATAAATATACTGGAGCTAAGGGCAATTTACAATGTTCTAAGCTTAGCAAGACCTCTGCTTCAAGGTCAGCCGGTATTGATCCAGTGGGACAACATCACGGCAGTCGCCCACGTAAACAGACAGGGCGGCACAAGAAGCAGGAGGGCAATGGCAGAAACTGCAAGGATTCTTTGCTGGGCGAAAAATCATGTGATAGCACTGTCAGCAGTGTTCATTCCGGGAGTGGACAACTGGGAAGCAGACTTCCTCAGCAGGCACGACCTCCACCGGGAGAGTGGGGACTTCTCGGGAAGTATTCCACATGATTGTGAACCGTTGGGAAAGACCAAAGGTGGACATGATGGCGTCCCGCCTGAACAAAAAACTGGACAGGTATTGCGCCAGGTCAAGAGACCCTCAAGCAATATCTGTGGACGTTCTGGTAACACTGTGGGTGTACCAGTCGGTGTATGTGTTCCCTCCTCTGCTTCTCATAACCAAGGTACTGAGAATTATAAGACGTAGAGGAGTAAGAACTATACTCGTGGCTCCGGATTGGCCAAGAAGGACGTGGCACCCGGAACTTCAAGAATGCTCACAGAGGACTCATGGCCTCTGCCGCTCAAGAAGGGACTTGCTTCAGCAAGTACCAGGTCTGATCCAAGACTTACCGCGGCTGCGTTTGACGGCATGGCGGTGGAACGCCAGATCCTAAGGGAAAAAGGCATCCGGAAGAGGTCATTCCTACCCTGGTCAAAGCCAGGAAGGAGGTGACCGCAAACATTATCACCACATGTGGCGAAAATATGTTGCGTGGTGTGAGGCCAGGAAGGCCCCACGAAGAATTTCAACTCGGTCGATTCCTGCATTTCCTGCAAACAGGAGTGTCTATGGGCCTCCACTTGGGGTCCATTAAGGTTCAAATTTCGGCCCTGTACATTTTCTTCCAGAAAGATTGGCTTCAGTTCCTGAAGTCCAGAGTTTGTCAAGTGAGTATTGCATATACAACCCCCTTTTTGTGCCTCCAGTGACTGTGGGATCTCAACGTAGTTCTGGGATTCCTCAAATCACATTTTAAACCGCTCAAATCTGTGGATTTGAAATATCTCACATGGAAAGTGACCATGCTGTTGGCCCTGGCCTCGGCCAGGCGAGTGTCAGAATTGGCGGCTTTGTCTCACAAAAGCCATATCTGATTGTCCATTCGGACAGGGCAGAACTGCGGACTCGTCCCCAGTTTCTTCCTAAGGTGGTGTCAGCGTTTCACCTGAACCAGCTTATTGTGGTACCTGCGGCTACTAGGGACTTGGAGGACTCCAAGTTGCTAGATGTTGTCAGGGCCCTGAAAATATAGGTTTCCAGGACGGCTGGAGTCAGGAAAACTGACTCGCTGTTATCCTGTATGCCCCCAACAAAATGGGTGCTCTTGCTTCTAAGCAGACGATTGCTCGTTGGATTTGTAGCACATTTCAACTTGCACATTCTGTGGCAGGCCTGCCACAGCCTAAATCTGTCAAGGCCCATTCCACAAGGAAGGTGGGCTCATCCTGGGCGGCTGCCCGAGGGGTCTCGGCATTACAACTCTGCCGAGCAGCTACGTGGTCGGGGGAGAACACGTTTGTAAAATTCTACAAATTTGATACCCTGGCTAAAGAGGACCTGGAGTTCTCTCATTCGGTGCTGCAGAGTCATCCGCACTCTCCCGCCCGTTTGGGAGCTTTGGTATAATCCCCATGGTCCTGACAAAGTCCCCAGCATCCACTAGGACGTCAGAGAAAATAAGATTTTACTTACCGATAAATCTATTTCTCGTAGTCCGTAGTGGATGCTGGGCGCCCATCCCAAGTGCGGATTGTCTGCAATACTTGTACATAGTTATTGTTACAAAAATCGGGTTATTATTGTTGTGAGCCATCTTTTCAGAGGCTCCGCTGTTATCATGCTGTTAACTGGGTTCAGATCACAGGTTGTACAGTGTGATTGGTGTGGCTGGTAGGAGTCTTACCCGGGATTCAAAATCCTTCCTTATTGTGTACGCTCGTCCGGGCACAGTATCCTAACTGATGCTTGGAGGAGGGTCATAGGGGGAGGAGCCAGTGCACACCACCTGATCCTAAAGCTTTTACTTTTGTGCCCTGTCTCCTGCGGAGCCGCTATTCCCCATGGTCCTGACGGAGTCCCCAGCATCCACTACGGACTACGAGAAATAGATTTATCGGTAAGTAAAATCTTATTATTCTCACTATCTCACTCTCAGTCAAAAAAGTCCGTATTTCGGAATATTCCGTATTTAGGAATATTTGGATATGGGATACTCAACCTGTACACACACACACACACACACACACACACACACACACACACACACACACACACACACACACACACACACACACACACACACCTGGCCCCCCCCCCTCCCCGATTAATTCAACTTACTCAGGTGCCATCTGGATAAATGGAAATACCTCTGGATTTGTAACACGAGCAGCGGTACTCTGAGATTCAATGCAGGCACGTAATTGGTACAACCGTGTAATTTATTTCATCCTGTGAGCCAACGTTTCGGGGCTACCCTACCCCTTTGTCAAGGTTCGCCAATGTGCAGTGCAGCTTTGTGATAAGAATTTCTGCATTGACTGTGACTGACTGTGTGTGCCTGTATCTGCCGTGTGGTTTCATTCTGTGTTTCCCAGATATAACTGTCACTATATGCTGTACCCTAAGGGCTAGGTGCGTCTGGGTCTCATAATATTGTAATACACCGTATTTATCCAATACGTATATTCTACTGTGTATCCATCACATAATATCGGATTTATTCGCAGGTATTGTACTTTGTCTGGCGTTATCGTACGAAGTCGCTCTGTTGTTGCATTCTCACATAATATTTAACAGAAAGGGCAGTAAATCAGTGGGAGCTCCTGCATCATGCAGAGCATGCTCCAAGTATTCACCAGAGGGGGAAGTGTTGTATGATGGTCTGTGTACTATATGT
Organism: Pseudophryne corroboree; assembly: GCF_028390025.1. Lineage (NCBI taxonomy): Eukaryota > Metazoa > Chordata > Amphibia > Anura > Myobatrachidae > Pseudophryne > Pseudophryne corroboree. Next base: position 257,341,260 of record NC_086454.1, on the reverse strand, counting down.
CATATATCTCCCAGTTAGTCCACAGCTCCTGCATCTACACAGGAGCCAACCTGGTATGCTTTCACCAACCTACTGGGTACTCTGGTGGGACGCCTAGCGCCCCCTATGGGACCACCTGTGTCACTACAGTCACAAATTGTTCCCATGGTTAATCCGCTTTGGGTGGAAATTCTGTCTAACCAGCTGCAGCAAAATCAGTCATTGGCGAGACAAAAATCAGCTCCAGGTCACTCCTGAATCCCTGGGTAACTTAAGCATGCTGCTTCCTCCTCACAAGCCACAAACCTCTCTGATGTTTTCATAAGAAGAGGGGGCGGGAGCATACGGTCCTGTCAGACACTGAATTCTGTGTTACTGATGAGGATTCTCCCTTGCAGATTGATGTCCCTGCCTTAGTGGTTGCTCTTAAGCATATCCTACAAATCACTGATGATGTGGATTCCACTACTGTGGCAAAGAAAACTGGTAAGTTTAAACAGCAGAAAGTGGTTAAAAATGAATTACCCCATTCTGATCACAGACATCAGACGGGAACCCTGGTCTTATCCAGGGAAGAAATTCCCTCTGCATAAACGGGCCTTGGCTCGCTATCCTCTCCCTGCAGAGTTGTGTAACAAATGGGAGATTCCACCACCGGTGGATTCTTACGTCACCCGCCTCGTGGAGTCATCCATTCTGCTCATCACCACTGTCACTTCACTGAAAGAACAGACAGATAAGCGTGTGAAGGTATGCCTGAAGTGTGTATATGTATGTATGTATGTATATATATATATATATATATAATATATATTTTTTTTTTCTTACGTCCTAGAGCAGAGGTTCTCAACCTCGGTCCTCGGGGGCACACACAGTGCATGTTTTGCAGGTCTCCTCACAGAATCGCAAGTGAAATAATTAGCTCCACCTGTGGACCTTTTAAAATGTGTCAGTGAGTAATTAATACACCTGTGCACCTGCTGGGTTACCTGCAAAACATGCACTGTGTGTGCCCCCGAAGACCGAGTTTGAGAACCTCTGTCCTAGAGGATGCTGGGGACTCCGTAAGGACCATGGGGTATAGAAGGGCTCCGCAGGAGATAGGGCACCTAAAAAGAACTTTGACTATGGGTGTGCACTGGCTCCTCCCTCTATGCCCCTCCTCCAGACCTCAGTTAGATCTTGTGCCCAGAGGAGAATGGGTGCACTGCAGAGAGCTCTCCAGAGTTTTCTGTTGAAGAAGAATTTTGTTAGGTTTTTTATTTTCAGGGAGTCCTGTTGGCAACAGGCTCCCTGCATCGTGGGACTGAGGAGAGAGAAGCAGAGCTGGCTTGTCAAGTTGGGCACTGCTTCTAAGGCTACTGGACACCATTAGCTCCAGATGGAGTCGGAACACAGGTCTCACCTGGAGTTCGTCCTGGAGCCGCGCCGCCGTCCTCCTCACAGATGCCGAAGAAAGAATGAGAAGGCAGAAGACATCTTAGGTGGCAGAAGACATCAGATCTTCATGAGGTAAGGCGCGCAGCGGTAAGCTGCGCGCCATTGCTCCCAGTCACACACTCACAGAGCTGAAGGCTGCAGGGCGTGGGGGGGTGGCGCCCTGGGCGGAAATAAACCTCACATTTGGCAAATGCAGATAGATTAGGCTGCGGGGTCAGTAAATCTAAGATCCCCCGCCATTTTCATTGAAAAATCACTGGGACCGAAGCCCGCGGTCGGGTGGGCGGTGCTTGATCCTCAGCACTAACCAGCGCCATTTTCTCCACAGAAGCTGCATGAGGAAAACGCTGGCTCCCTGGTCTCTCCCCTGCTGAACTTCACAGGCTGGAAAAAAGAGAGGGGGGCACATTAGCGACGCAGTGAGTGGGAATTGGTATATTATATATAGAAAAGCGCTATCGGGTCATAATTTTTCCAGTGTTTTTAAGCGCTGGTGTGTTCTGGCATACTCTCTCTGTCCCTCCTTAGGGCCTGGTTGGGGTTTTGTCCCCTTATAGGTTAATCCCTGTGTGTGTGGGCTGTCGGTACGTGTGTGTCGACATGTCTGAGGCGGAAGGCTTCTCCAAGGAGGAGGTGGAGCAAATGAGTGGTGTGTCCCTGTCGGTTGTGCCGACACCGGATTGGATGGACATGTGGCATATGTTGAATGCAAGTGTGGCATCTTTACATAAAAGGCTTGATAAGGCTGAATTAGGGGGGACATCAGGGGGTCAATCATCGGATTGGACCGACTCACAGGGCCCGTCGTGGTCTCAAAAGCGTCCCTTAACACAAGACACTACTACCGACACGGATTCTGATTCTAGTGTCGACTACGACGAAGTAAAATTGCACCCTAGGGTGACTAAAACCATTCAGTGTATGATTGTGTCAATAAGGGATGTGTTGCATATTGAGGATGAACCCTCGGTCCCCGACACAAGGGTACACATGTTTAAGGAAAAGAAACAGATTATTAACTTTCCCACATCTCATGAATTAAATGATTTCTTTGGAAAAGCTTGGGAGACTCCGGAAAAGAGACCGCAGATCCCCAAAAGAATTTATATGGCATACCCCTTCCCTAAGCAGGACAGGGAGATTTGGGAATCACCCCCCACTGTGGACAAGGCCCTGACGCGCTTGTCCAAGAAAGTGGCGCTACAGTCTCCTGACACAGCGGCCCTTAAGGACCCTGCAGATCGCAGGCAAGAAACTACCTTAAAGTATATTTATTCTCATACGGGTGCTGTGCTAAGACCGACAATTGCGTCGGCATGGGTGTGTAGCGCATTTGCAGCTTGGACAGATGAGCTGACAGATCAATTTGATAATATGGATAGGGATACTATATTCTTAACTCTAGCCCATATAAAAGACGCAGTCTTATTTATGAGGGATGCTCAAAGGGACATTGGATTGCTAGCTTCTAGGGCCAATGCCATGTCTATCTCAGCGAGAAGATCCTTATGGACTCGCCAATGGACGGGTGATGTGGATTCCAAAAAACATATGGAAGTACTACCCTATAAGGGTGATGTATTGTTTGGGGATGGGCTGACGGACCTGGTTTCCACAGCTACAGCAGGTAAATCAAATTTTTTTACCATATATTCCCCAACAGCAAAAGAAAGTGACACCCTATCAGATGCAGTCCTTTCGGTCGCACAAGTCCGGAAGAGGTCGGGGATCCTCTTTCCTCGCCAGAGGTAAGGGCAGAGGCAAAAGAGCACCTGCTTCGGCAGGTGCCCAGGAACAAAAGTACTCCCCGGCTGCTCCAAAACCCACAGCATGACGCTGGGGCTCCCCTGAGGGAGTCTGCACTGGTGGGGGCACGTCTTCAACTTTTCAGTCAGGCTTGGGTCAGTTCGGACCTGAATACCTGGGTGTTGGAAATAGTTTCCCAGGGTTACAAATTGGAATTCGAGGAGGTGCCCCCGCGCCGATTTTTCAAATCGGCCATACCAGCTTCCACATCGGACAGGGATATAGTGTTAGCTGCAATTCAAACGCTGTGTATACAGCAAGTGATAATCAAGGTTCCCCTGCACCAGCAGGGAAGAGGTTACTACTCAACCCTATTTGTGGTCCCGAAACCGGACGGTTCGGTCAGACCTATTTTGAATATGAAATCCCTAAACCTGTACATAAAAAGATTCAAATTCAAAATGGAATCTCTCAGAGCGATAATAGCCAACATGGAGGAGGGGGAGTTTATGGTGTCTCTGGACATAAAGGATGCGTACCTTCATGTTCCCATATATGCCCCCCATCAGGAATACCTGAGATTCGCTGTACAGGATTGTCATTACCAATTTCAGACGTTGCCGTTCGGACTCTCCACGGCCCCGAGGATTTTCACCAAGATAATGGCGGAAATGATGGTGGTCCTGCGCAAGCATGGAGTCACAATTATCCCATACTTGGACAATCTCCTGATAAAAGCGAGATCAAGGGAGAAATTGCTGAGCAGTGTGGCGCTCTCTGAGTGTGCTCCAGCAACATGGTTGGATTCTAAAGCTACCGAAGTCACAGTTGATTCCGACAACTCGACTACCGTTCCTAGGTATGATACTGGATACGGAACAAATGTAGGTCTTCCTCCCAATAGAGAGAGAGCCCAGGACATCCAGAACATGGTCAGAGACCTGCTAAAACCGAAAAGGGTGTCAGTTCACCAATGCACTCGAGTTCTGGGGAAAATGGTGGCGGCCTACGAGGCCAATCCCTTCGGAAGGTTCCATGCAAGGACATTTCAGTGGGATCTTCTGGACAAGTGGTCCGGGTCCCATCTGCACTTACATCGGAAAATAACTCTGTCCCCAGGGGCCAGAGTGTCCCTCCTGTGGTGGTTGCAAAGTGCTCACCCCCTGGAGGGTCGCAGGTTTGGAATTCAGGATTGGATCCTGGTTACCACGGACGCGAGCCTCCGAGTATGGGGAGCGGTCACGCAGGGAAAGAATTTTCAGGGTCTTTGGTCAGACCAGGAGTCCTGTCTACACATCAATGTGTTGGAACTCAGGGCCATTTACAACGGCCTTCGACAAGCGGAGAGTCTTCTTCGAAACCTACCGGTTCTGATTCAATCAGACAATGTCACAGCAGTGGCTCATGTGAACCGCCAAGGCGGGACAAGAAGCAGAGTCGCGATGGCGGAAAATCACGTAAGCGCTCTGTCGGCTTACTTCATTCCGGGAGTGGACAACTGGGAAGCAGACTTCCACATACATACATACATACATACATACATACATACATACATACATACATACATACATACATACATACATACGCACGCACGCACGCACGCGCACGCGCACACACACACACACACACACACCCACCCACCCTCGCTCCCTCATGGGGGGCTAATCATAGACCCACTATAGCTGCCTCCTGGTCTACAAAAAGAGCGTGAGTCCAGGCACTAGAGGAAGAGATGTCCGAGAATATATCTGTTAATGCCAGACAATTCTTGTCTCACAATACCACCGCTACGCATTACATTCAGGAGGCGTCCCCTGAGGCGGGTTTAATGGCAGCCAAGGCATCGTCCACGTCTGTCCTGGCTTGCCGCATACTGTGGTTGAGGTCTTGGAAAGTGGACCTAGACTCCAAAAAAAGACCTTGGAGATACTCCCCTTCACTGGGGACATTTGTTTGGGGAAGAGCTAAATAAAAATGTCTGAATAGCATCCGGTAAGACTGCTTTTATCCCCACTACTAATCCTTCTGCACAGAAGGCAAAAGGTACCACTTTTCGTTCCATTTGGCCTCAAGGGAAGGCAAAAGGTCAATCCCGTGCTCCCAAAAGCACCAAGCCCAATGCGAAACAATCCTGGGCTGCTCGTCAGCCTGCTTCAAAACATGACAAGCCTGCTGCATGACGGGGCGGGCCGCCCCCTGGGGACCCCAGAGTGGGAGGCCGACTTCTGTAGTTCACCCAGGTCTGGTTAAAGACCACTTCAGATGCATGGGTACTGGAAGTTGTCTCTCATGGGTACACTGTCTCCTACAAGAGGCGTCCCCCACGCCAGGTCTGCACTACGGCTCTCCTTTCGGATCCGTTAAAAGTGCAAGCTCCACAAACGGTTGTGAGTTCTCTCCTGAGTATAGGAGTGGTTGTGCCAGTACCTCAATCCCTGAGAGGCAGAGGTTATTACTCGACCATGTTTCTGGTCCAGAAACCCAATGGATCCTTCTGGCCTATACTAAACCTCAAATCTCTGGAAAAGTTTGTGGGAGTGTCCAGGTTTCATATGGAAACGCTGCGTTCCATTGAACTGGCTATGGAACCCAGAGACTATATAGTATCCCTGGATACGGGATGCATACTGCATATACCTATTGCCATATCGCTTCAGCAGTTTCTGTGGTTTGCTATTGGCAACCTTCACTGTCCATTCCAGGCTCTGCCAGGGAGTCAGAATCCTGCCGTACTAAGACGATCAGCTGATTATGGCGAATTCCCACAAAGTCCTCCTCGGTCAACTGCATCTGACGGTAACCTTCCTGCAAGCCCACGGGTGGCTTATCAAATGGAAGAAATCCTTGTTGGTCCCAGCTCAGAGCATGGTGTACCTGGGGGTACCCCATGCCACGTACAGTTAGAGAATGTTTCTGTCTCCAGAAAAAGTCCTGAGGTTTCAGGACAGGAAAAGATGCTTCCTTCGTCGCCCCAGAGTGTTGATACACTCAGTGATTCAAGTACTTGGCCTGATGGTGTCCACCTTCGACATGGTGGAGTACGCTCAGTTTCATTCCTGCCCACTACACAACGGTTAATCCTTTCCAAGTGGGAAGGCCTGCCTCATCAGATCAGATCTCTAATGATTTCCTTGACGCCAGAGGTTCGTCTGTCGCTGACCTGGTGGCTCCAGGGCCAGCAATGTAGCTGGGGCTGTCCCTTCTGGGTCCTGCTGACTACGGACGCCAGTTTAAGGGGATGGGGAGAAAATCGGCTTCTGCCCAGATTTATTGCAGGGTTTGGAGTTCTTACTTCACCTAGTGTGCTGATGAGAATTACGATGCCTGTAGGATTCAGAACTTCCAGAATTCTGGCTTTTCTGCTTAAGAAGCCTGGACTTTGGCCTTCGTCTGGCCTCCCTCAAGGTTCACATATCTGGCTTGTCGGTGTGGTTTCTGAGAGAAAATGCGTCTATACTGATGTTCATACATTTACTCCGGGTGTCCTGCGGTTTCAGCCTCCCTGTGTCCCTCCAATGTGGCTCCATGGAATCTGTCTGTTGTACTGCATGCCCTGCAAGAGTCTCCAATTGAACCTCTTGAATCGGTGGACCTCAAATGTCTCACGGCCAAGGTCCTGTTCTTGCTGATTATTGCCTCTGCTAGACGGGTGTTGGACTTAAGCGCTTGGTTCCGTCGTTCACTCTTTTCTGATATTTCACGTGACCAGGCGGTTCTGCGAACTCGACCAGGTTATTTTACCTAAGGTGGTGTCATCTTGTCACCTTAACCAAGAGATTGTGGTCCCGGCCTTTATCTCTTTTGACTTGCCACCCCAAGAGCGTACTTTGGATGTGGTTAGGGTTTTCCATATATATGTGGAGAGGACTGCCTCTATCAGGAGGTCAGATACCCTTTTTGTCCTGTTTGGTTTACACAAACGTGGCTGGCCTGCGAATAAGCCGAGTTGGCCAGATGTATTAGAATGGTGATTGCACAAGCTTATGCACAGGCTGGACTCCCAGCTCCTGCTGCTAATAAAGCCCATTCTACTCGGTCTGTTGGACCTTCTTGGGCGGCCCACCATGGCACGTCCCCAGAACAATTGTGCAAGGTGGCTGCGTGGTCCTTAGTGAAAACATTCTTTAAGGTTCTATGTCTTTGATACTTTGCCTCCCAGGATGCTTCCTTTGGACGCCGGATTCTCATACCCGCTAAGGCGTGTCCCCTCCCTTGAGGAACTGCTTTAGGACATCCGCAATGTTTTTCCTGTGGAAACCAATATAACCTGCTGCAGAAAAGGAGTGCTATGGTAGACTCACCACGGTTAACTCTTTCTGCGAGGTACATTGGGTTCCACAGGGCACTCACCCTGATGCACCTATATTCTTTGGGTTTGTATGGCATTATTAGCCACTGGTACATTCTCCTGTTGTGAGAATGTGGTTCTATGTGACTAACTTCTTCCCTTTCTCTTGCCTGCTCCTGCATTGGACCGGTTAACGAAACTGAGCTCTCAGTATCTGGAGGCGGGGTTATAGAGGAGGCCCCAATGCATCCTGGGACAGCTAAAGCTTTAGCCTGTTGGTGCCTCTGGATCAAGATTCACTCTACACCCGCAATGTTTTCCCTGTGGAACCCAATGTACCTTGGAAAAAGTGTTAACCATGGTAAGTCTACCATAACACTCCTTTTTGGAAGTCTACTGCCAAATAGGTGATCCCACCTTGAGTTAGATGCCCACCTTGATTAAAGCCACCACAGTTCTGTACGCAGCATTCTTGTAGAGCAGCACAGAAAGGAAATATCAGGCTGAGCCGTTGACCATACTGCTGTGCAATCGCTGGACACGTTCTGCACATGTGCAGACCGGGTCATACGCCTGCGCAGTTTACAGACTATCTGGAAACAGCGCAGGGGATTACAATAGTGATCCAACCTGAATAAGGCCCTCTTCACCTGACCCATATGCAGCTAACACATAAGCACATGGCTTATTGAAAACATTTGGAAAAATCCAAGACTTAGCTTGACTGACTTTAATGGTGTTGCCTTTGAGTCCATAACTCTTCTGGCTAAAGGGTTGTTTCAGTAAGTAATTTGGATCATGAACAGGGGGCTGGAAAGCAGGTCTCCCCAAAGCATTGTGTAGGATGTTGAAAACCTGCATAGGCTGGTGTGATGAATTCACAATTCATCCTTTAATCTAACAAGCCAAGTTTATATTTATAGGCTGGGCAGTGGATTGAGATTGGTCTCTGTTAAAGTCCGGGTTTCGACCCAAAGGAAACTGGCTTGCCTCTCTGACAGTTAAACTTTTCTTCAGGAGGTTCTTCACATACAACTGGCTAAGTTCAGCTGGCCCAAACTTGGACCTTTACTGAAGCTGCTGTTTGATCTTCCAGAATCCATTGCATTCCTAACCTGGACGTTTTGTATTTTTTTCTGGCTGCTGTTCTATATTGGCTTCCTGTCTTCCAGGTTACCATAATTGGTCTTTCATATGGACAGAGCTGTCTTGCACACAAAGGATTTGAGTCGCACAAAATACTTATGTTCACATAGTTGAGCAATTATATTGCTTTTGTGCAAAAATGCAGAAAGCCCTTACAGGGCATAATTTACTGTGAGTGTAAGAACAGAGGTGCTATTGCAATCGGGTCAGAAAGTATCAGAAATGGAGAGGCAAAGTGATGGGCATTCTTGGGGCGATGACTGCAAAGTGGCCTGGACTGAACGTAAAAAAGACCTTATCACTGAAAGCGTCTGCGTTCTCAGATGCATAGCCACTTCCGCGGAGGCTACCGTCAGATGGAGAAACTGCACCTGCCATAGGGCTGGTGGAAGTGTTGATGGAATGCTGATGGTTACTTGTCAAGAATCAGTATTACAGCGTGCCCAGATACAGAAAGTGGGTGTCTCCGTGCTTGCACATTTAGGAGCACACTGGTGCTCCAGGGGAGAGCTGAAACTAGAATTTGTAAATTACCACTCATGTGACTCTGTCAACAGTCACAAGTGCAGATGTAACAGTGTCCACCTCTGAAACCGGTCCCAAACCTTTGTTCCAGCCCAAGATGACATCAAGATGCCACTTGAACCAGGACATTGTCCTCCCTGCTCTGGAACAGGATATAGCCTCTGGATGTGGTTAGATCATTGAGGGTCGGCATAGATCATCATCTTGTATAGGACAGATATCCTCATTGTTCTTTGACGCACAGAAAAGACGATGACCAGCAACAAAACAGATGGTGGCAGGATGGAAGAAGGCCACACTCCGACAGGTTAATATCTGAGATAACTATGGTTCCAGATGACCATGCATCAATCTGGAAGAGTGGTCTGAAAGCCGGAATATAACCTCACTGAAACAGTACTGGGCTGCAACTTGGTCTCCATTCTATGCTTTTACCAAATGTCTTTTTATCCAAAGTCACCAGCTCTATGCGGAATGCCTTGATGCAAGAGTTTCTGAGAGTATCTTCACCTAGGGATAGCTTTGGGAGGACTCCATGGTTAGATGTGTACCTCATATAGTTTGAAATGAGAAAAGTTGATTGTTGTACTTATTAAATCCATATCTCTGTCCCCATTTGGGGGACACTGCATTTTCTCTCTTTTTTTGCTTTATGTCTGTTTGGAGTGGTTTTCTTGTTCTTCTTGCTGCTTCTGGTCTTTTCTATGAGCTTAGTCATTTTGTAAATGAACCTCTGATGGGTGAAGAGGACTAGAGGGAAGAAGGCATAACGCAAACAAGATTTAGTCTTCCTTGGGTGCTTACACCTGCACCAACACCCTCTGCACCCCAAGGGGGTAACAGTGTACACCAAATGGATTCTGAGAAATTGATTATGGTAGGTACAAAAATTCTCCTCTTATTCAAAACTACTGTATGGTTCTCTATGTACAATTAAAGTATTTTTATTTATCAACAGCTTTGAGGAACTGTTCGGAAAGAAATATTTTTCGTCTGGTACCGAGGAATACTGCGAGAGATACCAATACTCTCAGAACAGTAAGTGAAAGGATTTCAGACTTGGATATTCTAGTGTTAGCAGACCAGTGTAAGTTGAGCTACTGTAAAGTTCTTGCTAATGGTCAGTGTTTTTAAACATTGGTATTCATAGACTTTTTATTAAATGGAAAGCATTTTCCTTTTAGGGGAAAATAACAATAATGATGTCTGCTTTCTTAAATAGGAAAACACAATGTCCAGATCTTGTCTGATCTGATGGAATAGAAAATCAGAAAGAAGACGCGTTCTCAGTTTATAATTGACCTGATATTAGAAGCTATACATAGTTTATCAGCATGCTTAGCGGTGTTATGTGGTGTGCCTACCATTTGTATGTACAAGAATAAGCCTCACCAACATGTCGCATAACTTATTGTGACGATATTCCATGATAGACTGCATGACAGTCACAGTATGCAGAACCTACCGAGGTCGGTAGAGCCCCTCCTACATACAATCTGTCATATTTGTACTGTGGTTAAATTTATTCTGCTGTCTCATGGGTACTTCTGAGAACTGGATTGTTACAGCCAGTAGAACACAACGTTAGTAGGCTTGTGTCATGCACATGACAAGCAGAAGCATGATTATGAGCTAAGGGACATTGCATTTATCTGCATTTTATTGGTGGTAGAAATGTGGGGGTTAGAAACATCGATATACCACCACCCTTAATGAAATAGGGCCATATATGTGTGATAAGGGCCCAATCCAAGCACTGAAAATATTTTATGACAGTCTACTGATTAGAACATCTAGCTAGTAATCAAATGACTGTACTATAGAAGGAATGCAGTCTATTCAGAACAGGAATTTAAGCCTATATCCAAGACTGAAGTATCCGATAGTTTGGATCACCTAAAAACAGAATACCACCTAAATTAAAAAATAAATGGTAGTTCCTTTCCTAGGTGTGTATGATTTCGGAATCAAGTGTTACTTACTATCAAGTTCACAGTTATCTAGTCAGAAACAGGGCTGCCATCAGAAATTGTGGGGCCCAGTACAGATGAAACAGGCATTGCCCCCTTTATCCTGCCCCTGGCCTCCATCTGGTGGATGTAGAGGTGGAGCATTCAGAACACTACTATGTTTTGGGTTCCAGGAATATACTTGGGCATATAACTCCTGTGCACCACTGCCATCTACTGTAAGTCCAGTTCTGTGCTAATTACTTGACGGTTTTAGAAAGCTGAGGGGCTGTGGAACACGGCTGATTACGCCAGCAAACTGCTTCAACTTGTGAATAGGAAGCAGTTCGTAGGCATGTTCATCTGCATGCTGCAGGCCCCTCCTCTGAACCCGGGAACAGTGCATTAGTACCACTAGTACCCCCCTAATGGCTGTCCTGGTCACAGGAACATACTAATATGTGACAGTCTAGCTCTGATTTGAACGATTTGGTGATTTTTACACTTTGTCTTCCCGTAACTAGTGTTGGTTGTGCTAGAAGCAACCAATATGGAGATTTACTGTTGCACATATGCCCTATAAAAGGCAATGACTGCATCAGATTTCTGGGTTTAATCCTCTGACCTCGGCAAGCTGCATTACTTATACTGGAAAGTAAAGTTACCAGCTGATATTGATTGATTTATTTGTCTCATTTATTAGCATTTATGATTGCATTTTTTTCAATTGATATAATGTTGAAGAATTAGTTTTGTTGTCCTCTACGTATTGGCTAAAAGAGCAGTGATCTATATCTGGGAAAACTTTGGCCCAAAAGTACTATTTCAACTTAACTGGAGATAGATTTCAACCAAAAGTAAATTGCCAGCATATGGTTACCCATGGTGAATGTTGCTGAATTTGGGCTTAGTACTAAGAACATGCAGCTGATCTAGTTATGTATTTAGTGTGAATATTTTATGCGTTTGATGCAGGCACCCAATACAACTCTGATGACCGCAGAGAGAAACTCTACCTGCAGTTCTACCAGCAGATACAGGATGAATATCACAAGGAGAGACCATCCGACTGTGTGATCGTGGCCATCAGCAAGGAACAGATGTAAGTCTTTTAGAGTGTAATAATTCTCTTCTCTCATCTGTCTCCTTTCTACATTGCTGTAATACGGTAACCTTGGTATAAGCATTTAGTAGAATGGTATTATAAGCTGCCACTTGCCGGAATAATCACCTCTGTAAGATTTCTCCTCTTAGCTTTCAGAGTTTAGGAAGTTAATATGTCACCTAAAACCTGGAGATCCGGCTTTATCTTGGTCACATACTTCATGATGCCCATTTATACCAGTGATCACTGTGTGTGTGTGTGTGTGTGTGTGTGTGTGTGTGTGTGTGTGTGTATATATATATATATATATATATTTCTCTAACGTCCTAGAGGATGCTGGGGACTCCGTAAGGACCATGGGGAATAGACGGGCTCCGCAGGAGATAGGGCACTTCAAGAAAGCTTTGGATTCTGGGTGTGCACTGGCTCCTCCCTCTATGTCCCTCCTCCAGACCTTAGTTTTACACTGTGCCCAGAGGATGAAGGGCGCACTGCAGGGAGCTCTCTTGAGTTCTTTGCTACAGAAAGCATTTTTGTTTGGATTTTTACTTTTTCACAGGGAGCACTGCTGGCAACAGGCTCCCTGCATCGAGGGACTGAGGAGAGAGGGGCAGACCTACTTAACTGATAGGATCTGCTTCCTCGGCTACTGGACACCATTAGCTTCAGAGGGGGTGAACACAGGTTCGTCCTGGGCGTCCACCCCCGGAGCCACGCCGCCGTTCTCCTCACAGAGCCAGAAGAACAGAAGCAAGAAGACCTCTCAGGCGGCAGAAGCCTTCAGCTTCACAGATAAAGTATAGTACAGCGCTGCTGGGGAAAAGTATTCTGTGTTGGTCTCCAGGTTGTTGCGCTGGAGTGTGTGCTGGCATACTCTCTCTCTGTCTCTCCAAAGGGCCTTTCAGGGGATACTATCTGCAGAAAAAGTTTCCCTGGGTGTGTGCAGTGTGTCGGTACGTGTGTATCGACATGTTTGATGAGGAAGGCTCGCTTAATGTGGAGGGGGCTTGAATGCCAGGTCGCGTCGGCAACGCCGACACCGGACTGGGTGGATATGCTGAATGTCTTGAATGCAAATGTAAATCTCCTGCATAAAAGATTAGACAAGGCTGAAGCTAGGGATCAGTCAGGTAGCCAGTCCGTGCCTGTCCCTGTGGTGCCACGACCTTCAGGGTCTCAAAAGCGCCCCATATCCCAGGTTGCTGACACAGATACCGACACAGATACTGACTCTAGTGTCGACTATGAGGATGCAAAATTACAGCCGAAGGTGGCAAAAGGTATTAGGTATATGATTATTGCCATAAAAGAGGTTTTGCATATCACGGAGGAACCCCCCCTGTCCCTGACACGAGGGTACACATGTATAAAGGGAAAAAGCCTGAGGTCACGTTTCCATCATCATTTGAGCTAAGCGAATTATGCGAAAAGGCTTGGGAATCTCCGGATAGGAGACTCCATGTTCCCAAAAGGATTCTCATGGCGTATCCTTTTCCACAGATGGATCGGATACGATGGGAATCTGCGCCAAAAGTAGAGAAGGCGTTGACACGCTTATCCAAGAAGGTGGCACTGCCTTCTCCGGATACTGCTTCCCTCAAGGATCCTGCTGATCACAAGCAGGAAATTACCATGAAGCACATTTACACACATTCAGGAACTATAGTTAGGCCGGCCATGGCGTCGGCCTGGGTTTGTAGTGCTGTCCGTGGCATGGGCAAACTCCTTATCTACGGAGATGGACACCTTAGATAGGGATACCATTCTAATGACCATGGAGCATATCAGAGATGCTGCCTTGTATATGAGGGATGCTTAGGGAGACATTTGTTTACTAAGCTCTAGAATAAACGCTATGTCTATTTCTGCTAGGCGGCTCTTGTGGACCCGACAGTGGACGGGTGACGCCGACTCAAAGCGGCATATGGAGTCATTGCCTTACAAGGGGGAGGAGTTGTTTGGAGAAGGCCTCTTGGACCTAGTCTCTACTGCTACGGCCGGTAAATCGAATTTTTTACCTTATGTTCCCCCGCAGCATTCTAAGAAGGTACCACATTATCAAATGCAGTCCTTGCGTTCCAATAAAAACAAGAAGGTACGAGGATCGTCCTTCGTTGCCAGAGGTAAAGGCAAGGGAAAAAAGCTACACTCAGCTAGTTCCCAGGAGCAGAAGTCCTCCCCTACTTCCGCAAAGTCCACAGCAAGGAGAGGGTTATTATTCATCCCTGTTTGTGGTACCGAAACCGGACGGTTCGGTCAGACCCATTCTAAATCTAAAATCCCTGAACCTGTACTTGAAGAGGTTCAAGTTCAAAATGGAATCGCTCAGAATGGTCATCGCCAGCCTGGAGGGAGAGGATTGGATGGTTTCCCTGGACATAAAGGATGCATACCTTCATGTTCCGATTTTCCCCCCTCACCAGGCGTTTCTGAGATTTGCAGTACAGGATTGTAACTACCAATTTCAGACGTTGCCGTTTGGGCTTTCCACGGCCCCGAGAATTTTCACAAAGGTAATGGCGGAAATGATGGTGCTTGGACGATCTCCTTATAAAGGCGAGATCTCGGGAGAAGTTGCTGGACAGCGTGTCTCTGTCCGTGAAGACGTTGCAGATGCACGGCTGGATTCTCAATTTACCGAAATCCCAGCTAGTACCTGCAACGCGTCTGACCTTTTTGGGCCTGATTCTAGACACAGACCAAAAAAGAGTTTTTCTTCCGGGGGAGAAGGCTCAGGAGCTCATAGCCCTGGTCAGGAACCTTTTAAAGCCAAAAAAAGATTTCGGTGCATCATTGCACAAAGGTTCTGGGGAAGATGGTGGCTTCATACGAGGCCATCCCCTTCGGCAGGTTCCATGCGAGGACTTTCCAATGGGACCTATTGGACAAATGGTCCGGGTCCCATCTACATATGCAGAAACGGATCACCCTGTCTCCCAGGGCCAGGGTATCTCTCCTGTGGTGGCTGCACAGTGCTCACCTCCTAGAGGGTCGCAGGTTCGGCATTCAGGACTGGATCCTGGTGACCACGGACGCGAGCCTCCGAGGTTGGGGGGCTGTCGCACTGGGAAGAAATATCCAAGGTCTCTGGTCAAGCCTAGAGACTTGTCTCCACATCAATGTCCTGGAGTTAAGGGCCATTTACAACGCCCTACGCCAGGCTGAGGAGTGGCTTCAGAACAAACCGGTTCTGATTCAGTCGGACAATATCACGGCAGTGGCTCATGTAAACCGCCGAGGCGGCACAAGGAGCAGAGTGGCCATGGCAGGGGCGACCAGGATTCTGCGCTGGGCGGAAGGCCATGTAAGCGCACTATCAGCAGTGTTCATCCCGGGGGTGAACAACTGGGAGGCGGACTTCCTAAGCAGGCACGACCTGCATCCGGGAGAGTGGGGACTTCATCAAGAAGTCTTCACACAGATCGTGGATCGGTGGGGACTGCCTCAAATAGACATGATGGCGTCCCGTCTCAACAATAAGCTAAAGAGGTATTGCGCCAAGTCAAGAGACCCTCAGGCGGTAGCGGTAGACGCTCTGGTGACACCGTGGGTGTTCAGATCGGTCTATGTGTTTCCTCCTCTGCCTCTCATACCCAAGGTGTGAAGGGTCAGAACAGTTCTCATTGTTCCAGATTGGCCAAGGAGGACTTGGTATCCGGATCTGCAAGAGTTGCTCACAGAAGATTCGTGGCCTCTTCCTCTAAGGCAGGACCTGCTGCAGCAGGGGCCCTGTCTGTTCCAAGACTTACCGCGGCTGCGTTTGACGGCATGGCGGTTGAACGCCGGATCCTAGCTGAAAAAGGGATTCCGGAGGAGGTCATTCCTACCCTGATCAAGGCTAGGAAGGATGTGACATCGAAACATTATCACCGTATATTGCAGAAATATGTTTCTTGGTGTGAGGCCAGAGCTGCTCCTACGGAGGAGTTCCATTTGGGCCGTCTGCTTCACTTCCTTCAAACGGGAGTGAATTTGGGCCTAAAATTAGGGTCCATAAAGGTCCAAATTTCGTCCTTATCCATTTTCTTTCAAAGAGAATTGGCTTCTCTTCCTGAAGTACAGTCTTTTCTGAAGGGAGTGCTACATATTCAGCCTCCCTTTGTACCTCCGGTGGCACCTTGGGATCTTAACGTGGTATTAAGTTTCCTCAAGTCACCTTGGTTTGAACCACTCACAACAGTGGAGTTGAAATACCTCACTTGGAAAGTGGTCATGTTGTTGGCCTTAACTTCTGCAAGGCGTGTTTCGGAATTAGCGGCTTTATCATATAAAAGCCCATACCTGATTTTTCACGTGGATAGGGCAGAGTTGAGGACTCGTCCTCAATTTCTGCCCAAGGTGGTCTCATCTTTTCATATGAACCAACCTACACAGGACTTGGAGGACTCAGAGTCTCAGGATGTGGTCAGGGCTTTGAAGATTTACGTGACCAGAACAGCTAGGATCAGGAAGACTGAAGCTCTGTTTGTACTTTATGCGAATTGCTCGCTGGATCTGTAACACGATTCAGCGGGCGCATTCTACGGCAGGATTGCCATTGCCTAAATCGGTTAAGGCCCATTCAACTAGGAAGGTGGGCTCTTCTTGGGCGGCTGCCCGAGGTGTCTCGGCACTACAACTGTGCCGAGCTGCTACTTGGTCGGGGTCAAACACCTTTGCAAAGTTCTATAAGTTTGATACCCTGGCTGAGGAGGACCTCCTGTTTGCTCAATCGGTGCTGCAGAGTCATCCGCACTCTCCCGCCCGTTTGGGAGCTTTGGTATAATTCCCATGGTCCTTACGGAGTCCCCAGCATCCTCTAGGACGTTAGAGAAAATAGGATTTTACTTACCGGTAAATCTATTTCTCGTAGTCCGTAGAGGATACTGGGCGCCCGTCCCAAGTGCGGACTTCTTCTGCAAGACTTGTATATAGTTATTGCTTACATAAGGGTTATGTTATAGTTGGTCGGTCTTGAACCGAGGCTATGTTACTTGTTCATACTGTTAACTGGGTAGTTTATCACAGGTTATACGGTGTGATTGGTGTGGCTGGTATGAATCTCGCCCTTAGGTTACATAAATCCTTTCCTCGTACTGTTCATATCCTCTGGGCACAGTTTCTCTAACTGAGGTCTGGAGGAGGGACATAGAGGGAGGAGCCAGTGCACACCCCGAATCCAAAGCTTTCTTGAAGTGCCCTGTCTCCTGCGGATCCCGTCTATTCCCCATGGTCCTTACAGAGTCCCCAGCATACTCTGCATCCTCTACGGACTATGAGAAATAGATTTACCGGTAAGTAAAATCCTAATATAATATAATATAATATATATATATATATATATATATATATATATATATATATATATATATAGAATGTACTCGGATCGGCACTCACCCTGCACGTTTAATGGTGCTCCGGTGCCATCTGGAAGAAGTATGCAAGCATTTTTCCAATAGGACAATCAGCGGCACTCGGAGACTGTAGACATCAAGGTTAAAGTGCAAGTGCTTTTATTCCATAACAACAAAAAGAAGGGGTGGTCCAACGTTTCGGGGCGCAGAGGCCCCTTTGTCAAGGTGAACAAACAGAGTGTTTGTTCACCTTGACAAAGGGGCCTCTGCGCCCCGAAACGTTGGACCACCCCTTCTTTTTGTTGTTATGGAATAAAAGCACTTGCACTTTAACCTTGATGTCTACAGTCTCCGAGTGCCGCTGATTGTCCTATTGGAAAAATGCTTATATATATATATATATATATATATATATATATATATATATATATATTGTATAAATATAAATCCTGTTTTGGTTTTTTTTCATTCATCTTTTTAAATAAGAATGTTATTGAAAGTACTAGCATCCTTAGTAAATATTGTACTATATGACTGAGTTTTTCTGAGAGTTCTTTTTTTGTATGTATGCCGCATTGCCAGTCTTATGTATATTGAATATTACAGCACTAAACCTTTATCCTGGTTACATGACTTAGTCTAACACATCAGGTAACCGGTGATATCTTGCGTTGGTCTAAACCCCCGTCAGGCAAGTCTCCATATCCTACTTTCCGCTATAGTGTAGGGACTTTGATATATTTATATTATATTTGTGAATGTTAGATGCCAATTTAATTTGCATTGAAGTGTAGTGACCTTTTATAGTACTAGGATGTAGTGGGTTTTTTTGTTTTGTATTTAAGAATGTAGTAAAATATAAAGCTGTTAGTATGAACGTCTCCCTAAATGCACTGAAGTAAGACATTTTGCCAGCAGGTGATATTCTTTAATAGCCACCTGGGTCCCAGTTACCTCACTGGGGTACAGCTACCACTACTTTGGATTATAATGGCATTTTAGCTATACATTCAAAGCTTACTGTGCGGCATTGTTTTTTAGTAGAACTCTTGTCAGAATTACAAGACCGGATGTGCACCTATTCTGTCCTGTCAGATGTGCACCTATTCTGTCCTGTCGGATGTGCACCTATTCTGTCCTGTCGGATGTGCACCTATTCTGTCCTGTCGGATGTGCACCTATTCTGTCCTGTCGGATGTGCACCTATTCTGTTTTTCAGCCACATGAACACTACTTTAAAATAATGGATTTAATACTCCTTTAACATACTGTATGTACTGTGGGCCTAATTCAGAGATGTACACACACACACTATGGTTTGCTAACATCTCTGATAGCTGTAGATCTGCACGTGCACAATATCTGTACTGAGCATGTGCAGAGCTGTCTGTGATGACCGTCACCGTGCCCCCTATGCCGCAGCATGAGTGACATGCCACAGCCATCTGGGGAACGGGAAAGGGGAGTTTGTTTCATAAAATCGGAGTGCGTCTGCCATATTTTCTGGGTATGCATAGACCATTGGCTGCATCCTTGGACGCAGCATCACTGTCCCCGACAGCATGAATACACTAGCCATCATGAGTGACCCCCGTGTGTACACACGGTGAGATTTTTTCTTTTGATTTTGACTATATAGTCAAAATCGCAAGAAAAGTTAGGGCAGAACGCAAGGTGTTATGCCACTTGCGATCCCGATTCGATCCCAATGCGCGGTCCTGCCAGGTCGGCATCGCAAGAAAAGATAGACTGTGCAGGCAAGTCAATTCTTGCTAGATCGGTGTACTATCTAGTTCATCTCACATGTCAATGACATCTCACATAAGCCAAAATCTCACATAAGCCAAAATCATAAGCACACATAGTCCATATCTCAAGAAAAGTTACTCAAAACCGGTGGTGCTGGGCTCAGGGGAGTTCAGGGGAAATCGCAAAGTGAAAATCGGGCATAGCAAGGATCTCACCGTGTGTACACACCATGGCCAGTGATCACAGATGATCTGATGCTGCATCTTACGACACAGCAGTGGATCGCAGAAGTCAACAGGAGGCATCAGATGGGTCTCCTGCTTTCGTCTCTTAATCTGGCCCTATGTCACTGGTACTTAGTACATTGATAGGCCTGTCTTACATTTGGTATATGGTATTTGGTATATGCATTGTACATGCTCAGCTGCCTAATACATCTGGAAATAATATAATAACTTACAGGTTGCAGGGTATTTAACAGCTTTACATTTTACTTTATTTCTTAAAGTCACTGAAATGTATGATTTGTATGTGTATTTTTATCAGGACATTCTCTTATAAATGAAACCTCTGAACCAATTATCAAAATATTTGCAACTGCCTTGTTCCTGTGGCTTAGTGGATAATTGGTAGCTTATTAGGTGGTGTAAGCACATCTCAGCCACGCAGTTCTGCTTATGTTCTGTATGTGTTACACACAGGTGATTGTTGGGGGCAATCACTGATGGTGACCTGGACAGTAATTCCATTAACGCTGAATAGAGTGCAATCCTCTGATCTAATAGAAATGTGTTCAAAAATGTGTCCCGCTTTTTGTTACATTTATAGAATCTCCCTGCATTTATCAGTATTGCCTGACCCATGTTCCAATTACCAAATTATTAAAGCTGGGCACAGACCCTGCGATGGTGCAATGCTTTGTAAGGATGCATTGCATCCACTGTGCACACTGTACGACATTGCGATGTATCGTTACATGCTGCATGTAACTACACCACGGCTGGCTGTGGAATCGGCCTATTGGACACGCAGCGCATCCAATTCAATGACTGAGGGCCGGGTACACACTATGTGATGTGTACGATATATCATCCTGATCTGTGTCATATCGATATATCGCATAGTGTGTATACAGCTTAGCTCATCTGTTTGGATCACGCATACAAACAAATTTACAATAACATATGCTCCTTTGGGAAGTTGTTATGCGACCGCCGGTCACTATACAGACGCCGGAATTCTGCCTGGTGGTAATTCCGACAGTCGTCATGCCGACTGACAGGAACTATTCCCACTTGTGGGTTCTATTCCACCCATAGAGTGGGAATAAAACCTGTGGCAGGCACAGCGAGCCCGCAAGGGGCTTCGTTGCGCTGCCTCCCCCGGCATTCTAATAGGATCCCGGCGTCTGTATTGTTTATATTTGCGTGGCTCGATACATCACAAGTTCAGCTCTTCCAAAGCCATTTGGCAATAATCCATTTCTCTTACGTCCTAGAGGATGCTGGGATCCACATTAGTACCATGG
Source organism: Pseudophryne corroboree (assembly GCF_028390025.1). Taxonomy (NCBI): domain Eukaryota; kingdom Metazoa; phylum Chordata; class Amphibia; order Anura; family Myobatrachidae; genus Pseudophryne; species Pseudophryne corroboree. The sequence goes on along the minus strand of NC_086454.1, from coordinate 257,320,472 downwards.
GGTATAGACAGGTCCACCAGGAGCCATTGGCACTTTAAGAGTTTGAGAGTGTGGGCTGGCTCCTCCCTCTATGCCCCTCCTAACAGACTCAGTTTAGAAAATGTGCCCGGAGGAGCCGGTCACAGCTAGGGGAGCTCTCCTGAGTTTCTCTAGTAAAGGTTTTTTTAGAATTTATTATTTTACAGGGAGGCTGCTGGCAACAGCCTCCCTGCTTCGTGGGACTAAGGGGGGGAGTAGTGTCCGCCCTGCGGGGTCTGAGCCACTATCTCCGCTGACAGGACACTGAGCTCCTGAGGGGATCGAACGTTCGCTGCCACAGGGGATCGCTCACCCCAGCAGCATGCCGCCACCCCGTTACAGAGCCAGAAGACTTCAGTGGCGAGTTAGTCACCGGCTTCCCTGGCAAGCGGGGAGCCGGTGTGAAGATGGCGGCAACAGGGTAGGGAGCGCAGTACTAACTGTGCTCCGGGGCTCAGCGGTACATGGTGCGGCGCAGTAAGGGGCGCCCGGAGCCAGCGCCTGCACCCTGCACTGTCCAGCAAGCCTGTCAGGGTCCCAGGATCGCTGCCAGCACAATTCCTCAGGCCTGTATAAACTACAGGAGAGCGAGAAGCAGCGCCATGAAAGGGGGCGGAGCTTCTCAGAGCAGACCCAGCAGTGTTCAGCGCCATCTTCTTGCCTGCAGAAGCGCTGACGGGGAGAGCTGTCCCTCCAAGTCAACTCCAGCTATCTTAAACATAGAATTTGACGGCAGATAAGAACCACTTGGCCCATCTAGTCTGCCCCTTTTTTTTTTATCCTTTAGGTAATCTCAACCCTTTTTGAACCTTAATTCTTTGTATGGATATTCATATGCCTATCCCAAGCATGTTTAAATTGCTCTACAGTCTTAGACTCTACCACCTCTGATGGGAGACTATTCCACTTATCCACTACCCTTTCTGTGAAGTAATTTTTCCTTAAATTTCCCCTGAACCTCCCCCCTCCAGTCTCAGTGTATGTCCTCGAGTTCTAATATTTCTCTTCCTTTGAAGAATGTTTCCCTCCTGAACTTTAAGACCCTTGATATATTTGAAAGTTTCTATCATGTCCCCCCTTTCCCTTCTCTCCTCCAAACTATACATGTTAAGATCTTTTAGCCTTTCTGGGTAAGTTTTGTGATGTAGGCCATGCACCATTTTAGTTGCCCTTCTTTGTACACTCTCTAATGTATTTATATCCTTCTGGAGATATGGGGGTATATGCAATTGCGGTCGAATTCCCGAAATTGTCGAATTTCGGGTCATTTTCGACCAAAAAAAAAATTCGCCTATGCAATTCAGTGCTTTCCGACCAAAAAACGGACTTTCAAAATTCGACTTTTTGAAATTCGAATTTTTGCAAATTCGACTTTTCTGCAATGATATAAGTGCTGCAATTCGACCAAAGCATATTCAATTCAAGTTTGGAAATTCGACAGCAGTGCTTTTAGACAGCAAATTCGTCATTTTCAATCCGCCACACTTTGGAGGGTGAAAACAAATAAAAAAATTTTAAACATGTTTTTTTTTGTGTTTTTTTTTTTGGGGAATAGCAGATCTATTTATATTAGAAGGGATTAGGTACTTTTTTTTTTTTGGGGGGGGGTCACAAATATTATTTATATATTTTTTAAAATATATTTTTTTTTATTTTTTATTTATTGCTGGAACGGTAAAATCCTAAAAAAAAATGGCGTGGGGTCCCCCCTCCAAAGCATAACCAGCCTCGGGCTCTTCGAGCTGGTCCTGGTTCTAAAAATGCGGGGAAAAAATTGACAGGGGATCCTCCGTATTTTTAAAACCAGCACCGGGCTCTGCGCCTGGTGCTGGTGCCAAAAATACGGGGGACAAAAAGCGTAGGGGTCCCCCGTATTTTTAACACCAGCATCGGGCTCCACTAGCTGGACAGATAATGCCACAGCCGGGGGTCACTTTTATGCCGTGCCCTGCGGCCGTGGCATTAAATATCCACCTAGTCACCCCTGGCCGGGGTACCCTGGGGGAGTGGGGACCCCTTCAATCAAGGGGTCCCCCCCCCCCCCAGCCACCCAAGGGCCAGGGGTGAAGCCCGAGGCTGTCCCCCCCCATCCAATGGGCTGCGGATGGGGGGCTGATAGCCTTTTGTGATCATGAAAAGAATATTGTTTTTTCCAGCAGTACTACAAGTCCCAGCAAGCCTCCCCCGCAAGCTGGTACTTGGAGAACCACAAGTACCAGCATGCGGGAGAAAAGCGGGCCCGCTGGTACCTGTAGTACTACTGGAAAAAAATACCCAAATAAAAACAGGACACACACACCGTCGACAGTAAAACTTTATTTCATACGTCGACACACACATACTTACCTATGTTCACACGCCGACATCGGTCCTCTTCTCCATGTAGAATCCACGGATACCTGAAAATAAAAGATCAATATACTCACCTCAACCAGGGTCCAGAGATAAATCCACGTACTTGTAGAAAATAACAAACCGGACACCCGACCAAACGGACTGAAAGGGGTCCCATGCTGACACATGGGACCCCTATCCCCGAATGCAGAGAGACCTCTCAGTGACAGCTGTCACTGAAAGGTCTCTAAAGCCAATCAGGAAGCGCAACTTCGTTGTGCTCACCTGATTGGCTGTGCGCTGTCTGAACTCAGACAGCGCATCGCACAGCCCCGTCCATTATATTCAATGGTGGGAACTTAGCGGCTAGCGGTGAGGTCACCCGCCGGTCAGCGGCTGACCGCGGGTTAACCCCACCGCTACCCGCAAAGTTCCCACCATTGAAAGTAATGGAGCGGCTTTGCGATGCGCTGTCTGACAGCACAGACAGCGCACAGCCAATCAGGTGAGCGCCACGGAAGTAGCGCTTCCTGATTGGCTGAAGGGACTTCAGTGACAGGAGTCACGTGATGTCCCGGCATTCGGGAGAAAGGGGTCTGATGTGTCAGCATGGGACCCCTTTCAGTCCGGTATGGAGCGGGTATTTGCGTTTTGTTTTTTTTACAAGTACGTGGATTTATCTCTCTGGACGTGGATTTATCTCTGGACGCTGGAAGGTGAGTATAATTTTTTCACAGATACCTCGGATCGTCGGAGACCGTGGCAGTCGGCGTGTCAACATAGGTAAGTATGTGTGTGTCGGTAGTGTGTAATAAAGTTTTACTTTCACGGTGTGTGTGTACTGTTTTTATTTGGGTATTTTTTTTCCAGTAGTACTACAGGTACCAGCGGGCCCGTTTTTCTCCCGCATGCTGGTACTTGTGGTTCTCCAAGTACCAGCTTGCGGGGGAGGCTTGCTGGGACTTGTAGTACTACTGGAAAAAACAATATCTTTTTATTATCACAAAAGGCTATCAGCCCCCCCATCCGCAGCCCATTGGATGGGGGGGGACAGCCTCGGGCTTCACCCCTGGCCCTTGGGTGGCTGGGGGGGGGGGACCCCTTGATTGAAGGGGTCCCCACTCCCCCAGGGTACCCCGGCCAGGGGTGACTAGTTGGGTAGTTAATGCCACGGCCGCAGGGCACGGCATAAAAGTGACCCCCGGCTGTGGCATTATCTGTCCAGCTAGTGGAGCCCGATGCTGGTGTTAAAAATACGGGGGACCCCTACTCTTTTTGTCCCCCGTATTTTTGGCACCAGCACCAGGCGCAGAGCCCGGTGCTGGTTTTAAAAATACGGGGGATCCCTGCCCAATTTTCCCCCTGCATTTTTAGAACCAGGACCAGCTCGAAGAGCCCGAGGCTGGTTATGCTTTGGAGGGGGGACCCCACGCCATTTTTTTCCCCGGGTTTTTCCCGTTTTTTCCCGTTTTTTAAAATCGCGGCAAAATCCGCCAAATCGGCCGATTTTCGCCCGCGATTCTGGCGAATCCGTTTTTTATTGAATATGGTGAATTCCGGCAGCCACCTGCCGGAATTCACCTGGCGAATTTAGTCTAATTAAAAAACGGCGAAAAATTGCCGCGATTCGCCGTGAATTGCATATACCCCATGGTCTCCAGAACTGGACACAGTATACCAGATGGGGCCGCACCAATGACCTATACAGTGGCATTATCACTTCTTTTTTCCTACTACTGATTCCTCTCCCTATGCAACCAAGCATCTGACTTGCCTTTTTGTACGGTACCAGGGGGTTGTAGAAGGGAGGGGGAGGCTTTGTAAAGTCTGTGTAGTCTATTAAGGTACACAGACAGCGCTGGTAGTTTCATTAGTTCTACCTTAAAAAGTACTGTGTGTGGGTTGGCTCCAATCTCTGCGTTTCTCTGTGACATACTTGGGGGAGGAAACTGACATTTCCCTGTGTGTGTGTGTGTGTGTGTGTGTGTGTGTGTGTGTGTGTGTGTACTATCTCACATAGCCAGGTCTAGGGACTCTGTGTCATATGCTGCAGAAGATGTTTCCTCTCAGGAGGGATCCATTCCATGTACACAGGATTGTAATGCTTTGTCTCAGATCCCTATTGTTGAAGCTAATATGGAGACTGAAACTCAGGTGTTGAAGAAGTCTATGGCAGTTTGGTCAGGCTCTGTCCCTATTCCTGCAAAATCTCCTAGCATGTTACCACAGAAACGTGCACTTGCCCAAATTATGCAAGATGACGCGGATACCGATTCTGATACTACAGATGGGGATGGGGAGGTGCTGAGGGTGGCTGCATCTCTGGCAAAGGGGGTGCAGCTCATGATTGAGGCCATTAGAGATGTGTTAAACATTAATGACACTAAATTGAAAAAGGGAAACGTTTGCCGCGCTTGTATATGGAGATTTGAGCAGCTCTGTATATAAATAATATAGAAACAATTGGGAAACAAAGCGCTGGATTAACAATGCTGAAGAGGGAGATAGAAAAAGATAGGAAGGTAAATGGAAATAAAAAATAACAAATAATAAAAATTAAAATTAAAAGGTCAGCCTAGCATGCTTCTCCTCCATTGCTTACTGCTTTGATAGTGGAACAGTTTAGCAAGGGAATTTGCTGCTGAACCCGGAAGAGAGTGAAGATGCTGGCACGTTAAGATGCGAGGAGACCAGCCGCACTGAGCCGTACAAGCAACGCTGAAAGAAGCGCCCAGCAACAACAAGCTCCGGCTACACTATAGGGACAGTTTTACATTTAAAGAGGCGGTACAAGGCTTTAAGAAAGGACTCCTTTCCTCTACCGAAAAAACAACAATCTATCGCAAAAGAGCGATATTATTATTTCCATTTTTATTTACCTTCCTATCTTTTTCTATCTCCCTCTTCAGCATTGTTAATCCAGCGCTTTGTTTCCCAATTAATGACACTACACCTGAGCAGGTTGAGGAGGCTTACTTCACTGATAATAAGAAAGCCCCACTAACCTTTCCCGCGTCTAAAGAATGAAACACTATATTTGAAAAATCCTAGGAAAACCCAGAGAAAAAATTCCAGATCCCAAAAAGAGTTCTGTTTGCTTTTCCCTTCCCTGAGGAAGATAGGAAAAAATGGGAAAACCCACCAATGGTTGACGCATCTGTCTCCAGACTCTCTAAAAAGGTGGTTTTACCTGTCCCTGGTTCTACCGTGTTGAAAGAACCGGCTGATCGTAAGATTGACCCTACGCTCAAATCCATATACACTGCTACATGAGTGGCCTTAAGGCCCATTATTGCCTGTGCATAGATTTCTAAAGCCATAGCAAAGTGGTCAGGCACATTACTAGATGATTTGGATGCAATGGATAGAAGTGACATTGAGTTGTTTTTATGTAACAAACAGGATTCTGCGGGGTTCATGGTGGAATCCATGAAAGACCGGGGTACACTGACTACACTGATATCCTCCATGTCGGTATCAGCTCGCAGGGGACTCTGGCTACGCCAATGGTCTGCAGACGCGGAATCCAGGAGAAGTGTGGAGAACCTACCCTATACAGGTCAGGCTCTATTTGGGGAAGCGTTGGATGCGTGGATTTCAACGGCAACGGCGGGTAAGTCACCTTTCCTTCCCTCTGCTACTCCTTCTACGAAAAAAGTTGTTTCAGCTGTGCAGCAGTCCTTTCGGACCGCTAAGACAAAAAAAAGCCCAAGCCTTCTACCACTTTCTTTAGAGGTGGTCGGGCAAAATCCAAAGAGCCTGCACCCGCAGGCTCCCAGGACCAGAGACCTGCTTCTGGTTCCTCAAAATCCTCAGCATGACGGTGGACCTCAAAGCCTGGAGGACGAGCTGGTGGGTGCGAGACTCAGACGTTTCAGCCACGTCTGGGTGTCATCCGGCCTGGATCCTTGGGTACAGGATATTGTGTCCCAGGGGTACAGACTGGAGTTTCAGGAACTCCCGCCTCACCGATTCTTCAAATCAGGCTTGCCAGCTTTGCTGACAGACAGGGCTATCCTACAGGAAGCCATCCTAAAATTAGGAAAATCACAGGTCATTGTCCCAGTTCCACCTCATATGCAAAACAAGGGTGGTTATTCAAACCTTTTCGTGGTACTGAAACTGGATGGTTCGGTCAGACCAATTTTGAACTTGAAATTGTTGAACCCTTACCTGAGGGTGTTCAAATTCAAAATGGAGTCTCTCAGAGCAGTGATTTCATGTCTGGAGGAGGGAGAGTTTCTGGTATCCCTGGATATCAAGGATGCGTACCTCCACATTCCGATTTGGCCACCTCACCAGACTTATCTCAGATTTGCACTGTTGGACAGTCACTATCAATTCCAGGCACTACCATTCGGCTTCTCCACAGCACCGAGGGTGTTCACCAAGGTGATGGCAGAGATGATGGTTCTCCTCTGCAAACGGGGTGAATATTATCCCATATCTGGACAATCTGCTGATAAAGGCAGCATCCGGGTAGAGGTGGTTGCAGTCCATTGTTCTCACGACTCATCTGCTCCAGGGAACACGGTTGGATCCTGATTTTTCCAAAATCACATTTGGAGCCGACCAGGAGGTTGTCTTTTTTTTTTGTGGAAATGATCCTCGACACAGAAGTGCAGAGGGTGTGTCTTCCAGGGTAAAAAGCGTTGGTGATACAGAATACGTCTGTCGTCAAAAGCCAGGATTTCACTCCTCTGGTGGCTACGACTACCTCACCTTCTGGAGGGCCGCAGGTTCGGGATTCAGGACTGGATCCTTCTAACCACGGATGCAAGTCTCCAGGGCTGGGGCGCAGTCACTCGGGGAAACCTTCCAAGGAAGTTGGTCAAGCCTGGAATCCAGCCTACCAATAAACATTCTGGAACTAAGAGCCATCTACTACGATCTTCTCCAAGCGTCCCATCTTCTGTGAGATCGAGCCATTCAAGTGCAGTCGAACAATGTAACGACAGTGGCTTACATAAACCGACAGGGCGGAACGAAGAGCAGAGCTGCAATGTCAGAGACAACAAGAATCATCCTCTGGGCAGAAAAACACGCGTTGGCGCTGTCAGCAATCTTCATTCCGGGAGTAGACAACTGGGAAGCGGACTTCCTCAGCAGACACAATCTCCTTCCAGGAGAGTGGGGACTCCATCCGGAGGTATTCACGGAGGTAACAGATCTTTGGGGTGTACCTCAAATAGACATGATGGCCTCTCGTCTCAACAAGAAGCTTCGGCGGTATTGTTCCAGGTCGAGGGACCCGCAAGCCGTGGCGGTGGACGCCCTAGTGACTCCGTGGGTGTTCCATTCGGTGTACGTGTTTCCTCCACTTCCACTCATTCCAAGAGTTCTAAAACTCATAAGGAGAACAAGAGTTCAGGCAATCCTCATTGCTCCGGACTGGCCAAGAAGGGCTTGGTACGCAGATCTACTGCTAGAAGAGCCGAGGCCTCTTCCTCTTTGGGAGGACCTTCTGCAGCAGGGGCCGTTCGCTTATCAAGAGTTACTGCGGCTACGATTGACGGCATGGAGGTTGAACGTCAGATATTAGCTTGGAAGGGCATTCCAAACAAGGTTATTCCTACCCTGATACAGGCTAGGAAAGGAGTAACGTCTTAACATTACCATTGTATTTAAAAAAAAATATGTATCTTGGTGTGAGTCAAAGAAGTTTCCTACGGTGGAGTTTCAACTGGGACTGTTTCTCCTCTTCCTGCAAGCAGATGTGGATATGGGCCTGTGGTTGGGATCCGTAAAGGTCCAGATTTCGTCCCTATCCATTTTTCTTCCAGAAACAGTTGGCTTCCCTCCCTGTGGTTCAGACCTTTTGGAAAGGGGTTCTGCACATCCAGCCTCCCTTTGTGCCGGCACCATGGGATCTTAACGTGGTGCTGCAGTTTCTCCAATCTGATTGGTTCGAACCTCTACAGGAGGTTGAGGTCAAGTTTCTCACATGGAAGGCTGTTGCTTTGTTGGCCTTAGCTTCTGCTAGATGTGTGTTGTAGCTGGGGGCTTTGTATTGTGAGAGCCCCTACTTGATCTTCCGTGAAGATAGAGCTGAGCTCGAGACACGTCAGCAGTTTCTTCCGAAGGTTGTGTCGGCATTTCATATCAACCAACCTATTGTGGTGCCAGTTGTTACCGACTCCTCAATTTCATCAAAGTCCTTGGATTTTGTAAGAGCTCTGAAAACCTATGTGAAGAGGACTACTCGTCACAGAAAATCGGACTCTCTGTTTGTACTGTATGATCCCAAGAAACTTGGGTGTCCTGCTCCTAAGCAGATAATCTCTCGCTGGATCAGGTTCACTATCCAGCATGCGTATTCTACGGCAGGTCTGTTAAGGCCCACTCTACTCGTAAGGTAGGTTCATCCTGGGCGGCTGCCCGGGGTGTCTCGGCTTTACAGCTTTGCCGAGCGGCTACTTGGTCGGGGTCGAACACGTTTGCAAAGTTCTACAAGTTTGATACTTTGGCCGCTGAGGACCTGACTTTTAGTCAGTCAGTTCTGCCGAGGCCTCCGCGCTCTCCCTCCCGTTCTGGGAGCTTTCGTACATCTCCATGGTACTAATGTGGACCCCAGCATCCTCTAGGACGTAAGAGAAAATAGGATTTTAATTACCTACCGGTAAATCCTTTTCTCGTAGTCCGTAGAGGATGCTGGGCGTCCGCCCAGCGCTTCGTGATCCTGCTGTGGTTACTTTGTTCAGTACTGCTTAGTTCTTAGTTTAGTACTGTTTTGTTATTTGGGTAAGTAATATTGGGGGTAATTCTGAGTTGATCGCAGCAGGAACTTTGTTAGCAGTTGGGCAAAACCATGTGCACTGCAGGGGAGGCAGATATAACATGTGCAGAGAGAGTTAGATTTGGGTGTGGTGTGTTCAATCTGCAATCTAAATTGCAGTGTAAAAATAAAGCAGCCAGTATTTACCCTGCACAGAAACAAAATAACCCACCCAAATCTAAAGGCCCGTAGACACTGGTTGATATATCGGCCGTTCTCTTGAACGGCCGATATATCGCGGGACCGTCGGCCAGTGTGTACGGCCGATACGTCTGTGAACTCAGTCGTTCACAGACGTATCGCGTCGGCCGCGCAGCACAGCCGACGGCCAATATATCTACCGATATATTGGCACGTCGCTGTGTGTGTACGGGGCGGTCGGCCGACCGCCCGTACACATGCTGCGGCGGCTGGCGGTGATTGACAGCTGAACTGGGCGGGCGTGTGTACACGCCCGCCCAGTTCATGACGTCAGCCCCGCCGGATCGGGCAGTGTGTATGCTCAACACACTGCCCGATCTGTCCATAGATATATCTGCAGATCAATTGATCTGCAGATATATCTATTAGTGTGTACCCACCTTTACTCTCTCTGCACATGTTATATCTGCCTCCCCTGCAGTGCACATGGTTTTGCCCAACTGCTAACAAAGATCCTGCTGCGATCAACTCAGAATTACCCCCATTGTTCAGCTGTTGCTGATGTTTCAAGCTAGTTAGCTTGGTTTGCATTGTATGTGTGAGCTGTTGTGAATCTCGCCACTATCTGTGTAAAATCCTTCTCTCGAAGTTGTCGGTCTCCTCAGGCACAGTTTCTAGACTGAGTCTGGTAGGAGGGACATAGATGGAGGAGCCAGCCCACACTCTCAAACTCTTAAAGTGCCAGTGGCTCCTAGTGGACCCGTCTATACCCCATGGTACTAATGTGGACCCCAGCATCCTCTACGGACTATGAGAAAAGGATTTACCGGTAGGTAATTTAAAATCCTATTTTTCTTCTTCATGATGGAAGTTAAATGTAAGAAAGCAAAAAAGATTTAACTGAACTTTGTGCACGTTTAGGTTGCTACACAGGCAGATGTTGTATTTTATTTTGTGTAGAACTTAATGTTGAGGTGGCATTAAATTCAGATGAGTAATTCAGTAACCATATGTGCTATGATATAGTTATTGGGCCTAAGACGGGCTCTCAAGCCATTCTAAACTGCCTTTATCTGCTTTAAATCCCTCCTCCAATTGTAACTATGTTTTTTTTTTGGTAGACTTAGCTGACTACATGCTCCTTTGATGAGCACAAGTGCTTGATGGGTACTCTTTATTTCTCCTATATTCCTACTAAATCATTTTAGAACGCATTAATTGATCCAGAGCTGATATTTGAATTTGCTGCGTCTGTAATAGTCATTCCAGAACAAAGGTTTTAAATGAAGTATTTACCACACAAACACACAGGTCACAAAGTCTGCAAACTATGGTAGAAGTAGCTGTATATACAATGCTAAGTCAGATCATTGTGATTTAAATATCTCTAAATAGCAGAAGCAGTAAAAGCTACATTATTTATTACATTTACACCGAATGCAATTCTACGTGCCGACCAGCATTACATAACCGTAAATGACAAGTACCCTTGCAAAAGACGACAGTATTCACCATCACGTGTATAACTAAATGCCCGGCTAACCTTTTACCTACTCTGCACATCAGTTCAGATCTGTTTTAAACTCGATAGCTCATTTAAATGCCAAAGCAATACTTAAGTTTAAAAGTGTCTTCCATCTGTTAAATCTGTGTCTACAAGATATCTTCCAATTCCTTTTTAATAATTATCTACACAATCAGTTACAAACGTTGTCGTTATTTTTAGATGACTTGAAATTTCATCACTAAATTCTGTAACATCCCATGTTAATAAAATGCTGATATAATTGTACATGTAAAAAGATAAACGTGTCCTTCCTGCAATCATGTGTACATTGTTCTTGCACTTTGTCTGCACACTATGACATTGACTGACCGCATGCATGCGTTTTGAAGTCATATAACAAGACTTCAGCGTAAAATCTCACACAGACGGGATCATCACTGTGATACAATTTTCAAAATGTTCTGTAAAAAAAAAATGGTACTTAAAATTTTTAATTTTATTTATTTTTTCATTTTGAAAAATACAATTTTAATATGCATTTTTTTTTAGGATGTTTCTACTCTTTAAACAATAAAACTATACTGTTTCATGGAAGTTTACACTTTCAGATATATTACTTTACGTTGCCTTCTTCACTACAATAGTAATAGTAACAGGGTCTGGGTTATTGAGCAGAGACCCCGCACCCCTCTAACTTTCGGGGATCCCCCAACTGGAGCGATCTAATAAAGTGCACTTTAATTGTGAAACGCGTCTCCTAATTGCAGTAGAGTGAAGCTTAGCTACTATCTCAGAAAAAAAAACCAATTTTTATATATATATATATATATATATATATATATATGAATGTGGAATGTCAAAGGGAGCTATATGCGTTAATTTTGTAAATTAATCTTCCAGATTATGACCACAAAATGATAAAACAACAATTAGTTTATTCATATATTGTCTATGTACATTAAAATTTGGTGAACATAAAAATTAAATAGTGTACATATTTAAAATACAAGTTCCAATTTTTGTTGAAGACATGATATATCAGTATATTCCATCCAATAGTATTGTATACAGGATGTCTGATGTTCTCACAACAAGATCGGAACAAAAATTGGAACTTGTATTTTAAATATGTACACTATTTAATTTTTATGTTCACCAAATTTTAATGTACATAGACAATATATGAATAAACTAATTGTTGTTTTATCATTTTGTGGTCATAATCTGGAAGATTAATTTACAAAATTAACGCATATAGCTCCCTTTGACATTCCACATTCTTGTATCCCTTTATTTGTACTCTAGCTAACAGGGAGTACGTCATAAGGTTTGCAGCTCATACATAGCGCATAATTGGGTCTACACCACATCTATATATATATATATATATATATATATATATATATATATATACATTTTTTATTTTTGTGTGTGTGTGTGTATGTATATATATATATATATATATATATATATATATATACACACACACACACACACACAATTTTGTCACTGTTACTTCTATGGACTTTGATAATTACAATGATGTCAGCTTATTCCAAAAACATTGAATGCAATTTTTTAAATAGGAGGCACACAATAGTAAAAATTATAAACTTATAACGGGGATGGTTTCGGTATCCCGATGCTTGGGATGCCGGCAGTCATAATACTGACAGCAGCATCCCGAGGCTCAGGATCCCAGCACCTAGTAGGTAAGTATTCTATCCCTAATCCCCAAACCCCCTAACCATCCTTCTTCGCAGCCTGACCCCTCTAACCTTTCACCCAGCTCACCTACTCCCCCCCCCCCCCCCCCCATAGCACCGGCAAACCCTCATTCGGGATGCGGTTGGTCGGGATTCCGGATTTCCGGCGCCGAATTGTGTTCAATGTCAGGGTCCCGGCGCCGGCATTCCGAGCAGTGTCGAGATGCCGACGTCTGTATTTTGACTGACGGGACCTGAGTGCTGGGATCCTGACTGGATCCCCTTAAAATAAGTATTTAATGTAACATATTGCATAGTATCTCTTATTGTACACAAAATTAAAAATGTATCACGGTGATGGTTAATTATTATGTAACACATTTTCTCTAATGTCCTAGTGCATGCTGGGGACTCCGTAAGGACCATGGGGGATAGACGGGCTCCGCAGGAGACTGGGCACTCTAAGAAAGAATTAGTACTACTGGTGTGCACTGGCTCCTCCCTTTATGCCCCTCCTCCAGACCTCAGTTAGAATCTGTGCCCGGACGGAGCTGGGTGTATTTTAGTGAGCTCTCCTGAGCTTGCTAATAAGAAAGTATTTTAGTTAGGTTTTTTATTTTCAGAGAGCTTCTGCTGGCAACAGACTCTCTGCTACGTGGGACTGAGGGGAGAGAAGCAAACCTACTAACTGCGGCTAGGTTGCGCTTCTTAGGCTACTGGACACCATTAGCTCCAGAGGGATCGAACACAGGAACCTAACCTTGGTCGACCGTTCCCGGAGCCGCGCCGCCGTCCCTCTCGCAGAGCCAGAAGCCGGAAGCCGGCGGGTTGAAGCAAGAAGACGTCAAAATCGGCGGCAGAAGACTCCTGTCTTCATATGAGGCAGCGCACAGCACTGCAGCTGTGCGCCATTGCGCCCACACTAACCCACACACTCCGGTCACTGTAGGGTACAGGGCGCAGGGGGGGGCGCCCTGGGCAGCAATTGATTACCTCCTGGCAAAAAGCAGCATATATACAGTTGGACACTGTTATATGCATGAGCCCCCACCATTAATTTTACACAAAATCGCGGGAGAAGCCCGCCGCTGAGGGGGCGGGGCCTTCTTCCTCAGCACTCACCAGCGCCATTTTCTCTCCACAGCTCCGCTGAGAGGAAGCTCCCACAGGCTCTCCCCTGCAGAAGCACGATAGAGAGGGTGAAAAAGAGAGGGGGGGGGCACATAAATTTGGCGTAAAAACAATATATACAGCAGCTACTGGGTTAACACTAAGTTACTGTGTGATTCCTGGGTCATATAGCGCTGGGGTGTGTGCTGGCATACTCTCTCTCTGTCTCTCCAAAGGGCCTTGTGGGGGAACTGTCTTCAAATAGAGCATCCCCTGTGTGTGTGGTGTGTCGGTACGTGTGTGTCGACATGTCTGAGGTAAAAGGCTCCCCTAAGGAGGAGATAGAGCAAGTATGTGTGTGAGAGGGTGTCTCCGTCAACAACGCCGACACCTGTTTGGATATGTGCAAGTGCTGAGGTGAATTTATTGCACAAAAGATTAGAGAACAGACAGGAAATCTACCCATGTCTGTCCCTATGTCACAGAGACCTTCAGAGTCCCACAATGCTCACTATCCAAAATAATAAACACTGATATCGACACGGAGTTTGACTCCAGTGTCGACTACGATAATGCAAAGTTACAGCCAAAATGGCTGAAAGGTATTCAATATATGATTATTGTAATAAAAGATGATTTGCATATCACTGATGACTCATTTGTCCCTGACACAAGGGTACACATGTTAAGGGGAAGAAAGCTGAGGTAAATTTCCCTCCTCTCATGAGGAAAAAGAGCGGGAATCTCCAGACAAGAGACTGCAGCTTCCCACAAAAAATTCTCAGGCAGTATCCTTTCCCCACTAGGGCCAGGATGTGATAGGAATCTTCCCCTAGGGTGTCACGTTTGCACAGAAGGTAGCACTAGATATTCTCAGGGATCCTGCAGATAGCATGCACATTCTAGTACACTACTCAGACCGGCGATTGTGTCGGCATGGGTTTATAGCGCTGTGGCAGCGTGGACAGGTACCTTATCAGCAGAGATTGAGACCCTAGTATGCATATAGACATATACATACTGCTGGCTTTCCCTGACGAAGGTGCTGCTGCACCGAAACAGCTGTTGGAGTTGCCAATATGCGGGGTTACCATTGTGAATTGAACTGCTAAGTATACGATTTGTACTACCTTATGCACGGTGCACTTTAAAATGAGAATTCAGTAAATTGTTTATTGCTACACAAGGTGTGCTGGTTTTTGTGGATCCTTTGTCACAACGTTTGGATGTTAATATTTGACCGAGCACCCTGCCAAAACGATTGAAGGTGTGTGCGTTCCAAATTTGCATATGTATATATAGATATATATATATATATATATATATATATATATATATATATATATATATTAAAGATGCTGTCTTAAGAGATAGGTATATATATATATATATATATATAAAACATGCCCAAAGAGACATGAGTATACTGGGTCCTGGAGTCAAAGCTATGTCGATTTCTGCTTGACGTGTCCTGTAGAATATGCAATGGACAGATGATGCCGACTTAAGAGGCATATGGAAGGCTGAGGATTGTGTGGAGAAGGGTTCTCGGACCTGGTCTCCACAGCTATAGCTGGTAATTCTGATATTTTGCCTTATATTCCTGCACAGCCTAGGAAAGCACGACATTATCAAATGCAGCCTTTCGAATAAAGAAACAAGAAAGTCCGAGGTGCGTCCTTTCTTGCCAGAGGCGGGGGCAGAGGAAAGAAGCTGCACAACACAGCTAGTTCCCAGGAACAGAAGTCCTCCCCGGCCTCTACAAAAATCCACCGCATGTCGCTGGGGCTCCACAGGCGGAGCTAGGCCCGGTGGGGGCACGCCTTCGTAAGTTCAGCCACAAGTGGGTTCACTCCCTGTTAGATCCCTGGGCAATAGATATTGTGTCTCAGGGATACAAGCTGGACTTTGAGAAGATGCCCCCTCACCGACGGCCCTGCCGGCTTCCCCCCACGAGAGGGAAACAGTGTTAACTGCAATTCACAAATTGTATCTTCAACAGGTGGTGGTCAAGGTTCCCCTCCTTCAACAAGGAGGGGGTTATTATTCGACCATGTTGTAGTCCCGAAACCAGACGGTTCGGTCGGACCCATATTGAATTTAAAATCCCTGAACATATACCTGAAAAGGTTCAAGTTCAAGATGGAATCGCTAAGAGCGGTTATTGCAAGCCTGAAAGGGGGAGATTTTATGGTGACTCGGGACATAAAGGATGCATACCTTCATGTCCCCATTTATCCACCTCATCAGGCGTACCTCAGAATTGCGGTACGGGATTGTCATTACCAATTTCAGACGTTGCCGTTTGGTCTCTCCACGGCCTTGAGAATATTCATCAAGGTAATGGCGGAAATGATGGTGCTCCTGCGGAAGCAAGGTGTCACTATTATCACGTATTTGGACGATCTCCTCATAAAAGCGAGATCAAGAGAGCAGTTGCTGAACAGCGTATCACTTTCTCTGGAAGTGTAACGGCAACACGGCTGGATTCTATATATTCCAAAGTCGCAGTTGGTTCTTACAGCTCATCTGCCTCTCCTAGGCATGATCCTAGACACAGACCAGAAAAGGGTTTATCTCGTGACACTGGTCAGGAATCTATTAAAACTAAAACAGGTGTCAGTGCATCACTGCACTCGAGTCCTGGGAAGGAGGGTGGCATCATACGAGGCCATTCCCTTCGGCAGGTTCCATACGAGGACCTTCCAATGGGACTTACTGGACAAGTGGTTCGGATCACATCTTCAGATGCATCGGTTAATCACCCTATCCCCCAGAGCCAGGGTGTCTCTCCTGTGGTGGCTGCAGAGTGCTCACCTTCTCGAAGGTCGCAGATTCGGCATTCAGGACTGGGTCCTGGTGACCACGGATGCAAGCCTCCGAGGGTGGGGGGCAGTCAAACAGGGAAGAAATTTCCAAGGGCTGTGGTCAAGGCAGGAAACTTGCCTTCACATCAATATCCTGGAACTAAGGGCCATATACAACGCCCTAAGTCAAGCGGAGACCCTGCTTCGCGACCAACCGGTTCTGATTCAGTCAGACAATATCACCGCAGTGGCTCATGTAAACCGCCAAGGCGGCACAAGGAGCAGGGTGGCGATGGTAGAAGCCACCAGAATTCTTCGCTGGGCGGAGAATCACGTAAGCGCACTGTCAGCAGTGTTCATTCCGGGAGTGGACAACTGGGAAGCAGACTTCCTCAGCAGGCACGACCTCCACCCGGGAGAGTGGGGACTTCATCAAGAAGTCTTCGCGCAGATTGTAGGTCGGTGGGAACTGCCACAGGTGGACATGATGGCATCCCGCCTCAACAAAAAGCTACAGAGGTATTGCGCCAGGTCAAGAGACTCTCAGGCGATAGCTGTAGACGCACTGGTGACACCGTGGATGTTCCAGTCGGTTTATGTGTTTCCTCCTTTTCCTCTCTTACCCAAGGTGCTGAGAATCATAAGGAAAAGAGGAGTGAGAACAATACTCATTGTTCCGGATTGGCCAAGAAGGACTTGGTATCCAGAGCTGCAAGAAATGCTCACAGAGGACCCATGGCCTCTGCCTCTAGGGCAGGATCTGTTGCAGCAGGGACCTTGTATGTTCCAAGACTTACCGCAGCTGCGTTTGACGGCATCCTAGTAGAAAAGAGGGATCCCGGATGAGGTTATTCCTACGCTGATAAGGGCTAGGAAGGACGTGACGGCTAAACATTATCACCGTATACGGCGAAAATATGTTGCTGGGTGTGAGGCCAGGAATGCCTCTACAGAGGAAGTCCAGCTGGGCCGTTTCCTTCACTTCCTACAGTCGGGAGTGACTTTGGGCCTAGAATTGGGGTCCATTAAGGTCCAGATTTCGGCCCGATCCATTTTCTTTCATACAAAAACTAGCTTCTCTACCTGAAGTTCAGACGTTTGTAAAGGGAGTGCTGCATATTCAACCCCCTTTTTTGTGCCACCAGTGGCATCTTGGGATCTTAACGTGGCGTTGAGTTTCCTGAAATCTCACTGGTTTGAGCCGCTTAAGACCGTGGAGTTAAAATATCTCACGTGGAAAGTGGTCAAAAATTGGCGGCTTTGTCATGTAAAAGCCCCTATCTGGTTTTCCATATGGACAGGGCAGAATTACGGACTCGTCCGCAATTTCTGCCAAAGGTGGTGTCATCTTTTCATGTGAACCAACCTATTGTGGTGCCTGCGGCTACTCGTGACTTGGAGGATTCCAAGTTACTAGATGTAGTCAGGGCTTTGAAGATTTATGTAGCCAGATCGGCTGGAGTCAGGAAACCTGACTCGCTGTTTATCCTGTATGCATCCAACAAGCTGGGTGCTCCTGCTTCAAAGCAAACTATTGCTCGCTGGATCTGTAACACGATTCAGCAGGCTCATTCTGCGGCTGGCTTGCCGCCTCCAAAATCAGTAAAAGCCCATTCCACAAGGAAGGTGGGCTCTTCTTGGGCGGCTGCCCGAGGGGTCTCGGCATTACAGCTTTGCCGAGCAGCTACTTGGTCGGGTTCAAACACTTTTGCAAAGTTCTACAAGTTTGATACCCTGGCTGAGGAGGACCTTGTGTTTGCCCATTCAATGCTGCAGAGTCATCCGCACTCTCCCGCCCGTTTGGGAGCTTTGGTATAATCCCCATGGTCCTTACGGAGTCCCCAGCATCCACTAGGACGTTAGAGAATATAAGATTTTACTCACCGGTAAATCTATTTCTCGTAGCCCGTAGTGGATGCTGGGCGCCCATCCCAAGTGTGGACTTCTTCTGCAATACTTGTATATAGTTATTGCTTAAATAAGGGTTATGTTATGGTTGCATCAGGTTTGTCTGATGCTCTGTTGTTGTTCATACTGTTGACTGGGTATAGTTATCACAAGTTATACGGTGTGATTGGTGTGGCTGGTATGAGTCTTACCCTGATTCCAAAATCCTTTCCTTGTACTGTCAGCTCTTCCGGGCACAGTTTCCTTAACTGAGGTCTGGAGGAGGGGCATAGAGGGAGGAGCCAGTGCACACCAGTAGTACTAAATCTTTCTTAGAGTGCCCAGTCTCCTGCGGAGCCCGTCTATCCCCCATGGTCCTTACGGAGTCCCCAGCATCCACTACGGACTACGAGAAATAGATTTACCGGTGAGTAAAATCTTATTATTATGTTTGTTTTAAATCATTTACACAGCACATCTACAATTCTACACTGAATTTCTCACCACGCATAGTTAAGTTCGCCACTGTGTCCCACCAACAGAACTGTTCTCAGTGCTACAAAACATACCGTCTGTCTCTTGCCAATAACAATCATTTTCTCTTTTTAAAGGGAGTACGCCACAGCCATAGGCCATCGATTACAGGATCATGGCCTTGTGGTGGAGATGATATACTTGACATCAGAATCTGGCCTCACACGCGCCCTCCAGGAGGTTAAAAACGACGGCTCCCCGTTTTGCATACTAGTTGAACAATCAAATGTAGCTCTGTCCTCTTGCACTGCAATTATTCTTCATGAATCTATCAAAAGTAAGTGTAGCTATACACACAATTACAGACACTGTACTGCCCACCCCCCATTATAATCCTCTGTCAACTTAAAGGATGAACACACAAAACATGCTGTGTCTAAAATGCTAGAACCATATGCAAGATACACACACGCATCAGTAGTCAGTCCAAGATATTGGGAGATTTCTGTACCATATTGTAGCTACTACATGTAATTCCTCCTGTACTGACCCTTCTCTACGGACCTATTGTAATGAGTGGAGTGTTACAACGCTCAGGACTCTTCCGTTAGATGGTTGCAAGGTGCTTGCGCTCCCAATTGTTTCTCCAGCACATCATGACCATTGATATCGCAGATTTTTCTATGCAAAGAAAATTTGTGATGTTGACATAAGTGTTTTTTGGCAATTGCATTGGCGCTAAACGAAGTGCCCTGTATGACATTTGTGGGGCATGATGAAAATCTGCTGCTTGCGTAACTGTCAGCCACGGAGCAGTTAAGCTCTGCAGTCAGTAAATGGCATGGGAATCTCCCTGTCTAATAGTACCCATATAGCTTAGCCAGTCACTGAAGCAACTGCTAAAGGTTCCCCTACTCCTGCGTACTACAGTGACCCACATCACTTTAATAACTGTCCATTCTTGGAATAAACACAAGCACTCCTAGTACATTTAACACATGCTCCAAAATAACCAGTAAGATTCTTGCTTGATCAAAAATTGTTCCTAACTTCTATCAATTATTGTGTCTTCTGTTTATAAAGACTGAAATATTGTCACCACTTTACATACAGATTTTGAAAACACTTCTACTTGCAACATTCAGTCATCTAGATCATGGGTTCCAATGTCTAAGTTGACAGTCAGTAGGTCAACCCTATATGATCGACATGCAGAAGGTCAACATGGTTAAAAGGTCTACGGTCTACATGACAATGGTTTAAACAAGTTTTTTGTGGGGTTTTTCATGTTTGTCCAACTTTTGCTTGATTTACTATCCAAATAGTCTATGATTGGGAATAGTTACCTTGCCCGAAGTGTGGCGAGCGTACACGTTTCCATGGCATCCCTTCAGCCGAAAATACTAATGCCGGAATCCCGACACTTCTCTGAATGCCGGCGCTGGCATCCCAACAAGGATCACAATCCTGGTGCTGGGATCCCGAGAGTTTGCCGGGGCTGCGGACAGGTAAGCCGTCAAGGGGGGGTTAGGTTTAGACTGGGGCAGGGGGATTAGGCTTAGGTTCAGGGGTAAGGGAGGGTTAGGCTTAAGCTGCGGCGGTAGGGGGGGGTATAGGTTTAGGCTGTTAAATGGGGGATGTTTAGGCATCACCGGGGAGGGTTAGGTTTAGGTTGCGGAAAGGGTGGGGTTGGGTTAGGGGGGGGGGAGGTAAGTATACTTATCTAGTCCCTGTCGTGATTCTCAGCATCGGGATGCCACTGTCTGTCTTCTGACCGCCAGCATATCATACCTAAACCGATTCCGCTGATTGTGCTTAGGTATGGTTAAGCATTGTCATGTTGGTCTTTTGACCCTGTTGACCATATGGGGTCAACCTAATGACTGTCTGTCTAGACAGTGTATATCCTCTATGCCGCACCCCTAGATCATATACATTGACCTGTGTTGCATAGAATTGCTGTGTGTTATTTATTTGCACTGCCACACATCTCTCATTACAGTTTTTGAATTATATTCCAGGAACATAATCAGAACATTCATAGTAATAGTAACCAAACAACTATTTTTCTTTAACGTCCTAGTAGATGCTGGGGACTCCGTAAGGACCATGGGGAATAGACGGGCTCCGCAGGAGACTGGGCACTCTAAAGAAAGATTAGGTACTATCTGGTGTGCACTGGCTCCTCCCTCTATGCCCCTCCTCCAGACCTCAGTTAGAATCTGTGCCCGGCCAGAGCTGGGTGCTCCTAGTGGGCTCTCCTGAGCCTGCTAGTAAAAGAAAGTATTTGTTAGGTTTTTTATTTTCAGTGAGCTTCTGCCGGCAACAGACTCACTGCTACGAGGGACTGAGGGGAGAGTAGCAAACCTACCTGTCTACAGCTAGGTTGCGCTTCTTAGGCTACTGGACACCATTAGCTCCAGAGGGTTCGAACACAGGCATCTGTCCTCGATCGTCCGTTCCCGGAGCCGCGCCGCCGTCCCCCTCGCAGAGCCAGAAGAGCAGAAGCTTGAAGACGGGGAAAACGGCGGCTGAAGACTCCTGTCTTCATTTAAGGTAGCGCACAGCACCGCAGCTGTGCGCCATTGCTCCCAGCACACTTTCACACTCCGGTCATTGTAGGATGCAGGGTGCTGGGGGGGGGGGGGCGCCCTGGGCAGCAATTGAAGTACCTTTTTGGCATAACATACATATATACAGTCAGGCACTGTATATATGTAAAAACCCCGCCATTTTTTTCACACAGAAGCGGGACAGAAGCCCGCCGCTGAGGGGGTGGGGCCTTCTTCCTCAGCACACCAGCGCCATTTTCTCTTCACAGCTCCGCTGGAAGGACGCTCCCCAGGCTCTCCCCTGCAGTATCCAGGTACAAGAAGGGTAAAAAAGAGAGGGGGGGCACATAAATTTAGGCGCAAAAGACATAAAATCGGCAGCTATTGGGTAATCACTTATTATAGTGAATATCCCTGGGTTATATAGCGCTGTGGTGTGTGCTGGCATACTCTCTCTCTGTCTCCCCAAAGGCCTTTGTGGGGTCCTGTCCTCAGTCAGAGCATTCCCTGTGTGTGTGCTGTGTGTCGGTACGGCTGTGTCGACATGTTTGATGAGGAGGGTTACATGGAGGCGGAGCAAGTGCGGATAAATGTGGTGTCGCCGCCGTCGGGGCCGACACCTGATTGGATGGATATGTGGAAGGTCTTAAATGATAATGTAAGCTCCTTGCATAAAAGGTTTGATGACGCTGCAGCCTTGGGACAGCCGGGGTCTCAACCCGGGCCTGCCCAGGCGACTCAGAGGCCGTCAGGGTCTCATAAACGCCTACTATCTCAGATGGTTGACACAGATGCCGACACGGAGTCCGACTCCAGTGTCGACGATGATGAGGCACAATTACAGCCTAAGATGACCAAGGCCATCCGCTACATGATTATTGCAATGAAAGATGTTTTGCACATTTCAGAGGTTAACCCTGTCCCTGACAAGAAGGGTGTATATGTTTGGGGAGAAAAAGCAGGCGGTGACTTTTCCCCCGTCACATGAATTAAATGAGTTATGTGAAGAAGCGTGGAGTTCCCCTGATAAGAAAGTGGTGATTTCCAAAAAATTACTGCTGGCGTACCCTTTCCCGCCAACGGACAGGTTACGTTGGGAATCCTCCCCTAGGGTAGACAAGGCGCTGACACGCTTATCTAAGAAGGTGGCCCTGCCGTCTCAGGATACGGCCGCCCTAAAGGATCCTGCGGATAGGAAGCAGGAAGCGATCTTGAAGTCAGTGTATACACACTCTGGTACTCTACTGAGACCAGCTATTGCTTCAGCCTGGATGTGTAGCGCTGTAGCAGCATGGACAGATACTCTGTCAGAGGACATAGATGCCCTGGACAGGGATACTGTCTTGCTAACCCTGGGCCATATAAAAGACGCCGTCTTATATATGCGGGATGCCTAGAGGGACATTTGTCTGCTGGGCTCTAGAATTAATGCAATGTCCATTTCTGCCAGGAGGGTCTTATGGACTCGGCAATGGACAGGGGATGCCGATTCTAAAAAAACACATGGAGGTTTTGCCTTATAAGGGTGAGGAATTGTTTGGGGATGGCCTCTCGGACCTTGTGTCCACAGCGACAGCTGGAAAGTCGACTTTCTTGCCTCAGGTTTCCTCACAGCCTAAGAAAGCACCATATTATCAAATGCAGTCCTTTCGTTCTCAGAGAAGCAAGAAGGTCAGAGGTGCATCCTTTCTTGCCAGAGGCAGGGGTAGAGGAAAGAAGCTGCACCATGCAGCTAGTTCCCAGGAACAAAAGTCCTCCCCGGCTTCCACTAAGTCCACCGCATGACGCTGGGGCTCCACAGGCGGAGCCAGGAGCGGTGGGGGCGCGTCTCCGAAAATTCAGCAACCAGTGGGTTCGCTCACAGGTGGATCCTTGGGCTATACAAATTGTATCTCAGGGATACAAGCTGGAGTTCGAAGTGACTCCCCCTCACCGTTACCTAAAATCAGCCTTGCCAGCTTCCCCCACGGAAAGGGAGGTAGTCCTGGCGGCAATTCACAAGCTGTACCTCCAGCAAGTGATGATAATGGTCCCCCTCCTTCAACAGAGAAGGGGTTACTATTCCACACTGTTTGTGGTACCGAAACCGGACGGTTCTGAATTTAAAATCCTTGAACATTTATATGAAAAAATTCAAGTTCAAAATGGAATCGCTCAGAGCGGTCATTGCACGCCTGGAAGAGGGGGATTTTATGGTATCTCTGGACATCAAGGATGCTTACTTGCATGTCCCCATTTATCCACCTCACCAGGAGTACCTCAGGTTTGTGGTACAGGACTGTCATTACCAATTCCAGACGTTGCCGTTTGGTCTGTCCACGGCACCGAGAGTATTTACCAAGGTAATGGCCGAAATGATGGTACTCCTTCGGAAGCAAGGAGTTACGGTTATCCCGTACTTGGACGATCTCCTCATAAGGGCGAGGTCCAGGGAGCAGTTGTTGATCAGCGTAGCACACTCTCAGGAAGTGTTGCAACAGCACGGCTGGATTCTGAATATTCCAAAGTCGCAGCTGATTCCTACGACGCGTCTGCCCTTCCTGGGTATGATTCTGGACACAGAACAGAAGAAGGTGTTTCTCCCGGAGGAGAAGGCCCTGGAGTTAGTGACTCTGGTCAGGGACCTCCTAAAACCAAAACAGGTGTCGGTGCATCACTGCACGCGAGTCCTGGGAAAGATGGTGGCCTCATACGAAGCCATTCCCTTCGGCAGGTTCCATGCGAGGATCTTTCAGTGGGATCTGTTGGACAAGTGGTCCGGATTGCATCTTCAGATGCATCGGCTGATCACCCTGTCCCCGAGGGCCAGGGTGTCTCTTCTGTGGTGGCTGCAGAGTGCTCATCTTCTCGAGGGCCGCAGGTTCTGCATACAGGACTGGGTCCTGGTGACCACGGATGCAAGCCTCCGCGGATGGGGGGCAGTCACTCAGGGAAGAAACTTCCAAGGGCTGTGGTCAAGTCAGGAGACTAGTCTGCACATAAATATACTGGAACTAAGGGCCATATACAACGCCCTGAGTCAAGCGGAGCCCATGCTTCGAGACCAACCAGTGCTGATTCAGTCAGACAACATCACGGCGGTCGCCCATGTAAACCGCCAGGGCGGCACAAGGAGCAGGGTGGCGATGGCAGAAGCCACAAAGATTCTTCGTTGGGCGGAGATTCACGTACAAGCACTGTCAGCAGTGTTCATTCCGGGAGTGGACAACTGGGAAGCAGACTTCCTCAGCAGACACGACCTCCACCCGGGAGAGTGGGGACTTCATCAAGAAGTCTTCACACAGATTGCAAATCGATGGGAACTGCCACAGATGGACATGATGGCGTCCCGCCTCAACAAAAAGCTAAAAAGATATTGCGCCAGGTCAAGGGACCCTAAGGCGATAGCTGTGGACGCGCTAGTGACACCCTGGGTGTTCCAGTCGGTATATGTGTTCCCTCCTCTTCCTCTCATACCCAAGGTACTGAGAATAGTAAGAAAAAGAGGAGTGAGAACAATACTCATCGTTCCGGATTGTCCAAGAAGGACTTGGTACCCAGAACTACAAGAGATGATCACAGAGGACCCATGGCCTCTGCCTCTCAGACAGGACCTGTTGCAACAGGGGCCCTGTCTGTTCCAAGACTTACCACGGCTGCGTTTGACGGCATGGCGGTTGAACGCCGGATCCTAACGGAAAAGGGCATCCCGGATGAAGTGATTCCTACGCTGATAAAAGCTAGGAAGGATGTAACAGCTAAGCATTATCACCGTATATGGCGAAGATATGTTGCTTGGTGTGAGGCCAGGATGGCCCCTACAGAGGAATTCCAGCTGGGTCGATTTCTGCACTTCCTACAGTCAGGTGTGACTATGGGCCTGAAATTAGGGTCCATAAGGGTACCAGATTTCGGCCCTATCCATTTTCTTTCAAAAAGAACTGGCTTCACTGCCTGAGGTTCAGACGTTTGTAAAGGGGGTGCTGCATATTCAGCCCCCTTTTGTGCCACCAGTGGCACCTTGGGATCTTAACGTTGTGTTGGATTTCCTGAAATCCCACTGGTTTGAACCACTTAAGACTGTGGAACTAAAGTATCTCACGTGGAAAGTGGTCATGCTGTTGGCCTTAGCATCGGCGAGGCGTGTATCAGAATTGGCGGCTTTGTCATGTAAAAGCCCTTATTTGATCTTCCATATGGACAGGGCAGAATTGCGGACTCGTCCCCAATTTCTCCCAAAGGTGGTATCATCGTTTCATTTGAACCAACCTATTGTGGTCCCTGCGGCTACTCGGGACTTGGAGGACTCCAAGTTGCTGGACGTAGTCCGGGCTTTGAAAATATATGTTTCCAGAACGGCTGGAGTCAGGAAGACTGACTTGCTGTTTATTCTGTATGCACCCAATAAGCTGGGTGCTCCTGCTTCAAAGCAAACTATTGCTCGCTGGATCTGTAGCACGATTCAGTGAAAGCCCATTCCACAAGGAAGGTGGGCTCTTCTTGGGCGGCTGCCCGAGGGGTCTCGGCGTTACAGCTTTGCCGAGCGGCTAATTGGTCGGGTTCAAACACTTTTGCAAAGTTCTACAAGTTTGATACCCTGGCTGAGGAGGACCTTGTGTTTGCTCATTCGGTGCTGCAGAGTCATCCGCACTCTCCCGCCCGTTTGGGAGCTTTGGTATAATCCCCATGGTCCTTATGGAGTCCCCAGCATCCACTAGGACGTTAGAGAAAATAAGAATTTACTCACCGGTAATTCTATTTCTCGTAGTCCGTAGTGGATGCTGGGCGCCCGTCCCAAGTGCGGACTTTCTGCAATACGTGTATATAGTTATTGCTTAATAAAGGGTTATTGTTATGAGCCATCCGTTGAGTGATGCTCAGTTGTTGTTCATACTGTTAACTGGGTAAGGTTATCACGAGTTGTACAGTGTGATTGGTGTGGCTGGTATGAGTCTTACCCTGGATTCCAAAATCCTTTCCTTGTAATGTCAGCTCTTCCGGGCACAGTTTCCCTAACTGAGGTCTGGAGGAGGGGCATAGAGGGAGGAGCCAGTGCACACCAGATAGTACCTAATCTTTCTTTAGAGTGCCCAGTCTCCTGCGGAGCCCGTCTATTCCCCATGGTCCTTACGGAGTCCCCAGCATCCACTACGGACTACGAGAAATAGAATTACCGGTGAGTAAATTCTTTTTTTTTTTTTATGTATTCTTAAGTAAGCCCCTCATTCCAATGTAAGTTTTCTTTGGCAGTGCAAGCCGGTAGTTTTCTCTTAGAGAAGCACAGCCACATCGTACAGTACTTACACTTTGCACACACCTTTCCACACTTCCTGCAGCTGCATGTCACGTTATTGCATCCACCCGTTACATGACTTGAATGCTTTTCCTAGATGTGAGGTCCTGACTGACACAGTGAGTTATGTCTCTCCTCTGTAGTACACCGTAATATGCCCATGGAGGATGCCCTGGCTCTGATAGTTAAGGCATTTGGGAAAATTTTTGGCGAGCGTGAACAGCAGGAGCGTAATGAGATATCACACAAAGCAGCTGATCTGGCGGATGACTACCTGGAGAGGGAACACTATGAGACTTACACTGTCCCCCTGGACATTAGACACCTTCTCTTCCTTTTAAGCGATGGCAAATATTTATATTCTGAAGAGCTGAATGCAATCAGCGACTACCTGAAGACCAGGATAACTGAGCTGGAAGGTATACTTAATGTTTGCCATCTTGACCCACCACACGTACACGCCCTATCCCCTCACCCTCCCACTCACCGTTTGCACTGTTACCCCCATACCTCACTAAAGTTACGTTAGATTGTATGGCTATAAATTTGTTCTGCTTCAAACTCTCACCCCTGTTTTCCTTAGTACTACTGCGTATTATTATATTACCACTCCAATACCCTCTTTGTACTTGCAAAAATATTTGGAGAAACACAGTACAGATGTGTCCTCATACATCATTGCTGCAGCCGCACCAAACAGCCCCTTTCAGCAGGCTAGGTCCTGTGAGATTGCTAGTCACAGTGCGATATCCACTAGGACGCTCATGAAGAATGTGCTGATTAATTTAATATGCAACACATATATATATATATATATATATATATATATATATATATTTATATATATATATATACACACACTAAGTTCCGTTGCACTTCGTATACAGAATTGGTCACATAGCAAACTAATCGTCACACTCTCCCGGTGCATCCTAGTTGCGTTGCTTTGTGACTGAGACGCATTTTCAGCCATTAAAGACACCCGGCGCTAGCACAGGATCTGGCGGCTCACTCACAGCGGGCATCTTCTGATGCATGGCGTATTGAGGATAGGTGTATGAGTACGCATCTGTAGTTTAGATTTATCTTTCATTTTTATTTCTCTAAATAGGACGAAATTTATTATATGATATAACAATCCTATATGGGCTCTTAGCAAGTCTTTTCAGCTGGAACTTTTACTTTAGCTGAGAAATCACACATTACATTTAACTTTTCTGTCTGAAAGCCCCAAGCTAACATTAATACCATTCAGGTATACATAATGATCACAACAAACATTTTGACACAGTTAATTGCACCCCAGTTTGTGATTTTGTTAATTACGTCAAATAAAACTAAATTAAATGGTATATACGTATACGTAAAAGTAGTTCTATTCTATCGGTTTGGTACTTGCTATTTAAACCCTCCTAACACTACAGGTTAGAACCCTTGTAGATAACAAATGGTATTACTTCTGTCAGTATGGACTTTGAAATTCCTTTCTAAAAACTTGATTCAAAATATCACACTTCACATATTGTAAATCAGGTTTATTTAAAAAAAAAAAAAAAAGCTCACAAAACGGCATACACTTGTGCCCTCAAAAATATACAGGTACAACTGCCTTCGCTATATTTTTGCTAAATTATTTTAATTTAAAAAATATTTAAATCTGATTTGGAGTGATTGGCGTTTGACTAGTAGAACAATTCTATTTTTCTTTTATGTATTGATCGTCCTATATTACATGATTTTTTGGCAGCAAAGTGTTTTATTGATCACTGAATCTGTAACGCCCGTGATTGGATATGTACCGGAGCTATATCTTCTGTTGCTGGGGTAGTCTAGCTCTTTTCATGTTTGTCCTTGTGATATATACGGTCTTTTTTTTTTTTTTTTTTTCTCTCTCTGTCTTTTCCTAATGTATTTGCCAAACTTTAGGCTTTGAAGAAGCAGATACCACAGAACAAGCTAATCCCGCATATGACACTCACACCAGCGCTAAAACACATTTCCCGGAGAAACCGCCCCCTCTCCTTCCCACTCCTGCCAGAAATTCCTATGGAGGACAACCGAAACCTGCCTTGCTCGGTGATAGACCCACAAGTGGTGGTGGTGGGGGTCTACTCCCCACACCAGGTTAGTACGTCATAAACTCCCAAGTGTCTCTTTTCTGCCTCATCACTTTAAAGCTTAGCCATGGTGAAGCAAAGTCTTTGAAATGAAAACAAGGCCTATTGCTCGAGATTACCCCATGTCATGTTTTCAGGATTTTTTTTAATCATCCACAGGTGAGTTAATCAATTTTGCTGGATCACCAGTTTCCAAAGTCAGAAATCCAGAAAACATGTCCTGTTTTAGGTACTTGAACACTGGGGTTGAGAACTCCTTTTTTAAAACACAGGTATTCATATGAGGGTTAACAAGTGCCCTGGTCACCAAATACAAATCTGGACTCCTGCTGATTGCATTAGTACCTGCATATTCTGGGGGTTGTAAAGTATGAACACCAATTAACAATACGCTTTCTATCCATGTTTATGGCTCCTGTAATCTCATGGAGGTCTGAAATCTGTATTCTGTCGGCTGATTGTCCAAGATAGGCCGGCATCCCGCAATTCCGGTAAACTCTGATGCTATCACAGCTCGCCTATAGGGTTTTGTTGATTTTTAGGGTTAGGTTTAGGCTAAAATAAGCAAAAAGCAATGTTGACATTCTGGTGTTGACATGTTAAATGATGACATTAATGATTGCTGATGTCACAGCTGTATGCCCAATAGCATTTACTCTGCTGCCTAACACTGCATCTGCTAGGGCATCATTCTCATTCATTTTTGCTAAATAAAAATTGTGCCCTTATCCTGTCTACAGAAATATTTATATTAAATGCATGAGCCTGATAAAATACAAATATTGTCACTTTGATCAAGTTTTTGACTTTCTACTCATGTCAAAGTCAGTAATTTAGAGATTAGAATCCAGAAAATCCGGTAAAAGTGACTTGTCCTCCTCCCCAGCTGCCTGTGACCACTCTATCTTGTTGCCTTAAGATCAGCACACACCTACGTTCACAGGATCCCTTTATAGGTACAACCGCTAACCTGTTTATTTTGCCTAGAACAGTCAATGCGTGTATTCCATACGCTACATAGAAGACTTTGTGTAAATATAGAGGGTTATTTCCACCTCCCCTTTGCCGCCTCTCTGCCATTTCCATATTCAACCAATCCTCCAATGTCTGAGTTTAACCATATTGCTTCTGTTAGGTGAATCAACAGTGCATTGTTGGGCAAAGTAAACTGAACTTGTACATTTAATAACATCTTTATAGAAGTTAATAGTATTATCCATTACAGAATAATAGCTTGTAATTCTACGTTGTCCTTGGAATTCTGTGCTCATCCTGCATTTGCAGTTGCTTCACTGTAAAAGATAGTGAGCTGCAGTGTTGTCCAGATGTTGGCAATCCTCTGTAGCAACGAGCAGGCCAGATTTAAGCATTTTTGCTACCTGAGCGTAGAGTTGATCACCAACTTATTTTACAGAACTACCAGTGTTGAAACAAAATCATACATAACATCTGTCCTGCTAATGGTTAAGTCCTGTGATGAGGTAGTGGCCTCTGTAGAATTGCTAAGAGTGGCTCCAAAGTTTGATTAGCAGCCACAGGGGAGTCCTTTAAATGTGGAGGCTGAGCTGCTGGGAGCCTGGGACCAGCATAAGACATGCATTTAGTTATCTAAGCAGGTATGAGTATCCTTGACGGGGGCTGCAAGGTAAAGGGGGGCATTCAGTTAGTCCTGGACATTTTTTGAGAGGGGAAAAATTGGCTTTTACTGCAATTTTTCTCACGAAAAATGTCTGGATTTCTGGTGAAAACACAAAGGATCCAGGATAAATTCCCAGAAATACAGTGTCTTTTTGCGCTGCCGCGATCGTAAAAGCAGGGAATTTATCAGATTTTTTTTCGGGACCTCAGTGGGTCCCGATAAAAAAAATCATGGTAAGTGCCAGTGTCAGGCTGCTTTTGGGAATAATTGGATAGCCCTGGGGGCTCAATTAACCTGCGATAAATTACCGTGGGCAATTGAATTCCCCCTTTTATGCTTTATTAAGTTGAGGGCAGACTTTCTGTGATTTTTATACAGATATATACAGTGTGTGTATGTATGTATGTATGTGTGTGTGTGTGTGTGTGTGTATATATATATATATATATATATATATATATATATATATATACACACATACATACATACATACATACATACATACATACATACATACATACATACATACATACATACACACACACACACACTGGCATAACTGAGCCATACAGATTTAGGCAAAGAAGTCCCCCAGCGCAAGAGGATTCTTACACGAGAGTGGGTTTGTTTGACATGACTGCGGCTAAGATGGGGTGTGGTTCATCAAATCGACAGTGTCTAGGTCGACCACTATAGGTCGACAGTCACTAGGTCGACATGGATGAAAGGTTGACAGGGTTTCTAGGTCGACATGTGCTAGGTCGACAGGTCTAAAGGTCGACATGAGGATTTTTTTTTTTTTTGTGTGTCGTGTTCTTCGTAGAGTGACCGGGATCCCAAATTAGTGCACCGCGTCCCCTCGCATGGCTCGCTTCGCTCACCATGCTTCGGGCATGGTGCCTTCGCTCCTCTACCGCTTCGCTCGGCACACTTTACCGTTCCAATCGTAGTCCACGTGGATCGTTGAGTATGAAAAAATTCAAAAAAAGAAAAAAAATGTGAAAAACTCATGTCGACCTAGAAACCCTGTCGACCTAGCACATGTTGACCTAGAAACCCTGTCGACCTTCCATCCATGTTGACCTAGTGACTGTCGACCTAAACATTGTCGACCTAGACACTGTCGACCTTCAGACCGGATCCCCTAAGATGAATAGGGACACATCTGTATACAGATATGAGACATGGGGGGTAATTCCAAGTTGATCGCAGCAGGAAATTTTTTAGCAGTTGGGCAAAACCATGTGCACTGCAGGGGGGCAAATATAACATTTGCAGAGAGAGTTAGATTTGGGTGGGTTATTTTGTTTCCGTGCAGGGTAAATACTAGCTGCTTTATTTTTACACTGCAAATTAGATTGCAGATTGAACACACCCCACCCAAATCTAGCTCTCTCTGCACATGTTATATCTGTCTCCCCTGCAGTGCACATACTTTTGCCCAACTGCTAACAAAATTCCTGCTGCGATCAACTTGGATTTACCCCCATGGTTAGAACAATGTAGAGTATGCACTTAGCAGTAAAGGACAGGGTGTTTATTTCACAGTAGTGGAACAAACATCAGTCCACTCCACCGCTGCTTTATTCACTTTGTGAGTTTCATCAGAAGAATATGAGGAGCAGTTTGTCAAAGCCACCAAGAGTTTTTCAATCAAATTAAATGCAAAACCAGACCTATGATTTGACAAACTGCTATTTAGTAAATCTACCCCTTGGTATTAATAGCTATTGGTTATTTTCCATACATGTGTGCAAAAGAACTTAAGAGCTTTCCATAAGAAAGCTGTATGCCGGGTGAAGTGTAATCCCATCTGCAAAGTCCTCACATGTGTTTGCATTCTGCCCCTTGTGGGTAATTGTGGAATCATTTCCGGCTGGTTTTATTAAGTATTTTTCTGAGGTAGGGTCTTTCTCTAGGTAGATATATAGATATCCATATATATGATGTCAGTGATCAGTATATGTTTCTATTTAAATGTAGGCTTTAAGAAGGCAGATCCCACAGAAGATGTCAGCGACATGTATGAAGCAAATATACCAAGCGGTGGTTTGTCAGATACACTTGCCAAGCCTCCACCGCTGCTTCCCACTCCAGGCAGGACTCCATTAATGTCAATTGGCAAACCCTCTCTTCTGCGTGACAGGTCCTCTGCTGGACTGCTCCCAACACCAGGTCCGGTGTTTGGTTTCTCACAGGGTACAATTTATAAGCTTTATCCATATATGTCTTTTTTAACCACGTTGTGCTGTTATTGTGAATGTTCTGTAACCCATGGCAACAATTTAGGCATTTTCTTACATATTTTGAATTTAAACTGTAACAGCAACATTAGAGAATCAGAATGTTATGCAAATGAGGCAGCGGCTAAATACAGTAAGCCACACAGTGCTCCCACACTACTGCTGCTACTGGCTAGTGTCAACCACCTGATTAGCGAGACTGTGAACGTGCTTATGTTCTCTGCATCCTGATAGGCCAGTGTGCTTTCACGCCCTCGGAGGTCGCCAGCAGAGTGCAGGATTAATAATTTACACTATTGTGGTGTTAGGTAATATAGTGGCCTGTGCCTATGGCAGATAGTTGGCCAAAAATCTACTGTAAGATGGTAAACTGGGCCAGGATTTTTAACAAATTATTTTGAAACATGGTTTATAAAGTTAATAAAGTTTGAGTAGCAAAACTTTCCTGCCCAGTCCACCTTTATAATATATGTATGCACAGTACATATCAAGCATTTAATGTGGTATTTTCTAAACGGGATGAATTCCTGTCTACAAAGATCCACATTTTTTGTTTGTGTCTATACTTGACTCTCCCTTACCATTAGAAACCCTGGGCTTGGGTGTAGTATGTTATGCCGGCAGTCGGGCTCCCGGCGACCAGCATACCTGCGTCGGAATTCCGACCGCTGACATACTGACAGCTGGGCGAGCGCAAATGAGCCCCTTGCGGGCTCGCTGCGCTTGCCATGCTGCGGGCACGGTGGCGAGCTACGCACACTACGCTTTCTGTTCTCCCTCCAGGGGGGTCGTGGACCCCCAAGAGGGAGAAAAGCTGTCGGTATGCTGGCGCCGGTATGCTGGTCGCCTGAGGCCGACCGCCGGCAAAGTGAAGACCACCCCTCTGGGCTTAAAGGGCTACAAAGCCTAAAATGAAACATTTCTTATGTGATAGCTACATATGTTAATGTTACTCATTTTGGGTTTGGTGGAACTTTTTTTCTCTCACGTCCTAGAGGATGCTGGGGACTCCAAAAGGACCATGGGGTATAGACGGGATCCGCAGGAGCTTGGGCACACTGAAAAGACTTAAAGTGGGTGTGAACTGGCTCCTCCCTCTATGCCCCTCCTCCAGACCTCAGTTAGACTTTGTGCCTAGGACTGACTGGACACTCACTAGGGGAGCTCTCCTGAGTTTCTCTGGAAAAGGCTATGTTAGGTTTTTTATTTTCAGGGAGACCTGCTGGCTACAGGCTCCCTGCATCGTGGGACTGAGGGGAGAGAAGCAGACCTACTTCTTCTTAGTTTAAGGGCTCTGCTTCTCGGCTACTGGACACCATTAGCTCCAGAGGGTTCGGTCACTTGGTGCGCCTAGCTGCTCGTTCCCGGAGCCACGCCGTCATCCCCCTCACAGAAGCCAGAAGTCAGGTGAGTATATGAGAAGAACAGAAGACTTCAGGACGGCGGAAGACTTCAGTAAAGGTACAGCGCAGTGGCAGCGCTGCGCTCCATGCTTCCACACACACATTTCCTCCAGCACTCACAGGGTGCAGGGCGCTGGGGGGGGGGCGCCCTGGACAGCATGTTACTGGGTCTTCTTGGGCCGGCAGATGCTTGATCGGTGCATTGGCACCGTTTTCGGGACCCCCGCCGGCATTTTCGAGTTTTTGAATTTGGCGGGCTGAAGCGCGCCGGAGCTTAGCCGAGCGGCTCACAGGCGCCATTTTCTCCTCACATGCAGGCGGGAGACGCTGGATCCGGGACCTCCACGAGCTCCATTAACGTAACGGGGAGCTTATCGGTGGTGGTGGGGGGGGGGGACACAGTAGCTGGTGCATAATTAGTATATTGGGCAGCGCTGATACATATATTTTCGTTGGTGGGATATATGGGCACTGGGTGTGAGCTGGCATACTCCCTCTGTGTTTCTCTGTCCAGGCTTCCTTGTGGGCCTGTCCGCTGGCTAAGGCATTGTATGTGTGTGTCGGTGGGTTGATACTAGATGTCGACATGTCTGAGGCTGAATGTTATTCACCGTAGGAGGTTACGGGGGGGGGGGGGGGGGGGCGCAGATGCGGGTCTGGAGTTGGCTCTGTCGACGCAGCCGACACCTGACTTACTTGCACTGTTGAATACAATTAATTCTAATGTGACTTCTTTATCAAAGAGATTAGATAAATCTGAATCACAGACGCAGGTGTGGAAAAAATCCATGGAGGATGCTTTATCGCAGGTACAGACCCCGTCGGGGTCGGTAAAGAGGCCATTTACTCAAGAGGTAGATACTGATACCGACACGGATTCTAAGTCCGATGTCGACTTCACTGAGGCTCCTTTACATCCTAGATTGGTTAAGAGTATTCAGTACATGAGTGTGGCTATAAAAGATGTGTTACGCATTTCTGAGGAACCTGCCGTACAGGAAACAAGGATTTGCTTGTTTAAGGAAAAGAAACCTGAGGTGCAGTTTCCCCCCTCTCATGAGATGAATACTATTTGTGAAAAGGCTTGGGGGGTCGCCGGACAAGAGGTGGCAGATTCCCAAGATGATTTACATGGCGTATCCTTTTCCATCTGTTGATAGGGGACAATGGGAGGCGTCGCCTAATGTTGATAAAGCTTTATCTCGTTTGTCTAAGAAGGTGGCGTCTGAAGTCCATTTTCACTAATACGGGTGCATTGCTCAGACCTGCTGTGGCGTCGGTATGGGTGAGTAGTGCTATTGCTAAATGGGCTGAGAATTAAGCTGATGAGATGGATACCCTTGATAAAGATGCTGTTCTTTTAACTCTTGGTTATATCAAGGACGCTGCAGATTACCTGAAGGATGCGGCGAGGGATGTTGGTCTCTTGGGGTCAAGAGCCAATGCCATGTAGATTTCGGCCAGGAGGGCGCTGTGGATCCATCAATGGAATGCTGATGCCGATTCCAAAAGAGCTATGGAGGCGTTACCCTTCAAAGGTAATGTCCTGTTTGGGGAAGGCTTGGCGGACCTGGTTTCTACCGCGACGGCGGGTAAGTCCTCGTTTCTTCCCTATGTTCCCACACAACACAAAAAGCCACAACATCAGCAGATGCAGTCCTTTCGTCCAAATAAATACAGGCGAGGAAAAGGTTCGTCCTTTCTCGCTTCAAAAGGTAGAGGAAGGGGAAAGAAGTCGCCTGCAGTGTCAGGCGCCCAGGACCAGAAGTCCGCCCCTGCCGCTACCAAGTCCACCGCATGACGCTGGGGCTTCCCTAGGGGAGTCCATGCCGGTGGGGGGCCGTCTGCAGTTCTTCAGTCGGGTCTGGGTCCAATCGGACTTGGATCCGTGGGTTCTAGAGATTGTATCTCAGGGCTACAGGCTGGAGTTTCAGGAGACGCCCCCTCACCGGTTTTTCATGTCGACCCTGCCAGTGTCTCTTCCGGACAGGGTGGTCGTGCTGGCAGCAATACAAAAGTTGTGTCTCCAGAGGGTCATTGTTCCCGTTCCCCCGTCTCAACGGGGGGAGGGGTTCTACTCGAGCCTCTTTGTAGTGCCGAAATCGGACAGTTCGGTCAGACTGATTCTGAACCTAAAATCCCTCAATCCATACTTGAAAGTTTTCAAATTCAAGATGGAATCTCTTCGAGCGGTGATTGCCAGCCTAGAAGGGGGGTATTTTATGGCATCAGTGGACATAAAGGATGCCTACTTACACGTCCCGATTTATCCTCCGCATCAGGCTTTCCTACGGTTTGCGGTACAGGATTCTCATTACCAATTTCAGACGTTGCCGTTTGGGCTTTCCACGGCCCCGAGGATTTTCACCAAGGTCATGGCGGAAATGATGGTTCTCCTTCGCAGGCAAGGGGTTACATTTATCCCGTACTTGGACGATCTCCTGATAAAGGCGAGGTCCAAGGAACGCTTGCTGAGGAGTGTGAGTTTGGTACTGTTGGTGCTCCGGCAGCACGGTTGGGTGCTAAATTTGCCGAAATCTCC
Source organism: Pseudophryne corroboree (assembly GCF_028390025.1). Lineage (NCBI taxonomy): Eukaryota > Metazoa > Chordata > Amphibia > Anura > Myobatrachidae > Pseudophryne > Pseudophryne corroboree. Next base: position 257,283,945 of record NC_086454.1, on the reverse strand, counting down.
GTTGATTCCGACCACTCGGCTGTAGTTTCTGGGCATGATTCTGGACACGGAGTTACAAAGAGTATTTCTTCCAGGAGAAAAAGCTCTAGAACTGCAGTCGATGGTCAGGGAACTTCTGCGGCCGAAGAGTGTGTCCATCCATCAATGTACTCGGGTTCTGGGGAAAATGGTTGCGGCGTACGAAGCCATTCCGTTTGGCAGGTTTCATGCCCGGGTGTTTCAGTGGGATTTGCTGAGCAAATGGTTCGGGTCTCACCTGCACATGCACCGGAAGATAAGTCTATCTCCCAGAGCCAGAATTTCTCTCCTGTGGTGGATGCAAAGTTCTCACCTCCTGGAAGGTCGCCGGTTCGGTATCCTGGACTGGGTACTTCTGACAACAGATGCAAGTCTCCGGGGCTGGGGTGCAGTCACCCAAGGAAGAAACTTCCAGGGGAGATGGTCGCTCCAGGAAGCGTGTCTCCACATAAATGTTCTTGAGTTAAGAGCCATTTACAACGGCCTGCTACAAGCAAGAAGCCTTCTTCAGGGTCGACCTGTCCTGGTACAGTCAGACAACATCACAGCGGTGGCACATATAAACCGTCAAGGCGGAACAAGGAGCAGAGTGGCAATGGCGGAGGCCACAAAAATCCTTCGCTGGGCAGAACAACACGGGAGCGCACTGTCAGCAGTCTTCCTACCGGGTGTGGACAACTGGGAAGCAGATTTCCTCAGCAGACACGATCTCCATCCGGGAGAGTGGGCTCTTCACCAAGAGGTATTTGCAGAGGTGACAAAGCGTTGGGGAATTCCGTTAATCGACATGATGGCGTCTCGTCTCAACAAGAAGCTTCCGAGGTATTGTTCCAGGTCAAGAGACCCCCAAGCCAGTGCAGTGGACGCCCTGGTGTCTCCGTGGGTGTTCCGGTCGGTGTATGTGTTCCCTCCACTTCCTCTCATTCCAAAGGTACTGGGGATCATTCGACGAGCAAGGGTTCAGGCGATTCTCGTCGTTCCAGATTGGCCAAGAAGGGCCTGGTACCCGGATCTTCAGGAGTTACTGGTGGAAGATCCTTGGCCGCTTCCTCTAAGAGAGGACCTGTTGTTGCAGGGTCCATGCGTGTTTCAAGACTTACCGCGGCTGCGTTTGACGGCATGGAAGTTGAGCGCCAGATCGTAGCTCGTAAGGGTATTCCCGGGGAGGTCATTCCCACTCTCATTAAGGCTAGAAAGGAGGTTACGGCGAAACATTATCAGCGTATTTGGAGAAAGTATGTTTCCTGGTGTGAGACTAAGATGGCTCCTGCGGAAGATTTTCACTTGGGTCGTTTTCTCAATTTTTTGCAGCCTGGTGTAGATGCAGGCCTGAAATTAGGCTCCATCAAAGTGCAGATTTCGGCTTTGTCTATTTTCTTTCAAAAGGAATTAGCTGTCCTTCCAGAGGTTTTGTGAAAGGAGTAATGCATATCAATCCTCCGTTTGTGCCTCCTGTGGCTCCATGGGATCTTGACGTGGTTTTACAGTTTCTCATGTCTTCCTGGTTTGAACCTTTGCGTAAGGTTGAGTTGAAGTTTCTCACTTGGAAGGTTGTCATGCTGTTGGCGCTGGCGTCTGCCAGGCAGGTGTCTGAGTTGGCGGCTTTATCTCATAAGAGCCCGTACTTGATTTTACATTCAGATAGGGCTGAATTGCGGACTCGTCAACAATTTTTGCAGAAGGTGGTGTCTTCGTTTCACATTAACCAACTTATTGTGGTGCCCGTGGCTACGGATGCTGGGGCGGTTCCAAAGTCTCTAGATGTGGTGAGAGCTTTGAAGATCTACGTCGCCCGTAAGGCTGTTGCCAGGAAAACGGAGGCGCTGTTTGTCCTGTATGCTGCTAACAAGATTGGTCATCCTGCTTCAAAACAGACTATTGCACGCTGGATTTGTAGTACGATTCAGCAGGCTCATTCTTCGGCCGGACTACCCGTGCCGAAATCAGTAAAAGCCCATTCTACCAGAAAAGTGGGCTCGTCTTGGGCGGCTGCCCGAGGCGTATCGGCTTTACAGCTTTGCCGTGCGGCCACCTGGTCAGGGGCAAACACTTTTGCTAAGTTCTATAAGTTTGATACCCTGGCGTATGAGGACCTTGCGTTTGCTCAGTCGGTGCTACAGAGTCGTCCGCACTCTCCCGCCCGGGCTGGAGCTTTGGTATAGACCCCATGGTCCTTTTGGAGTCCCCAGCATCCTCTAGGACGTAAGAGAAAATAGGATTTTGGTACTTACCGATAAATCCTTTTCTCCTAGTCTGTAGAGGATGCTGGGCGCCCATCCCAGTGCAGACTGTTGCTGGCAATGTATTCTTGTTGGTTAACTTGGTTTATGCACGGATAGTGTATTTCTGGTTTTCAGCTTGTTGCTGTTGTTATTTCATACTGTTATCTGGTTTACTATTACTCCGGTGATACGGTATGTTTGTGGTGTGGGCTGGTATGTTTGTAGCCCTTAGTTTACACAAAAATCCTTTCCTCGAAATATCCGTCTCTCCTGGGCACAGTTCCTATAACTGAGGTCTTGAGGAGGGGCATAGATGGAGGAGCCAGTTCACACCCACTTTAAGTCTTCTCAGTGTGCCCAAGCTCCTGCGGATCTCGTCTATACCCCATGGTCTTTTTGGAGTCCTCAGCATCCTCTACGGACTAGGAGAAAAGGATTTACCGGTAAGTACCAAAATCCTATTATATAACCATTGCAGCCTTTTTTTTTATATGACTGTAGAATGAATCACCAGTAGACTGTGTGGCCATTTCCTTTTAAACAAATTACTGGCTATAAAGTATGTATTTGTATGTTAAGGGGTTTCTCATTTAGATTTGGTTTTCTCCGCCTAGTCTCTCACACTGCATTACAGCCTTGCATAGGTTTAACACTTTTGTTGCCATTTCTTAATCATGTAGTCTGATTATTGGGCAGTAGCTCTGATTCGGGTTTTCCTTCATCTGTCGTGAATATTGGGTGACTGGTTCTTCTTACTAGGAAAGTAAAATTTCAGTAAAGCAGAATCTACACCTGCACCACGGTTACATTTTCTGAATATTGTTTTCTATTATGTTGAAGCTAATCTTTGCTATTGTTACATAGAAAAATCTAATTCTATTAAAAAAAAAAATCTGTTCTCCTTCCTCCCTTTGTTTAGGCATCTCTGCTCCACAAGGCAAACCTCCCCCACTCCTGCAAATGCCACCTAAAAGACCACCACTCCTTGGTTTTTCACCACATGCACCTCCTAAACGCCCATTGCTTGGTGAAAAACCTGGTCTTCTCCCGACCCCTGGTAAGTATGTGTACTTTTCTAGCTTCGCTTCCTACATGCCCCTCATACTAAATGTTTTTTACTTGTGTAAGAGTCCCCAATGTATATCTGGTGCCATTCTGCAGAATGCCTGTTATTGGAGACATTATTGTTCTGTAGTTGCCTCCATTCGGGTTGAGTACAAGATCCCAACACTGAGAATCCCAACACTTTTTAGTAAGTATGCTAACCCTCCAACCGGAGCCGAACCCTGACCCTCCCCGACATACTTACGTTCGGGCTGCTAACTGTCTGGATTCTCAGTGGTGTCTGCATTACGGCGCCGGTCTTCTGACTCCTGACATCTTAAAAGTTGGGATGCCAACTACATTCCCTCCATACACACAATATAAGAGGTAGAGATTACCCACAATTAGTTTAAGGCCATTTTTGTTATTGGGGAGGACTCGGGCAGGGTTACTTACACCCCTTTTCTCTAACGTCCTAAGTGGATGCTGGGACTCCGTAAGGACCATGGGGAATAGCGGCTCCGCAGGAGACTGGGCACAAAAGTAAAAGCTTGAACTAGCTGGTGTGCACTGGCTCCTCCCCCTATGACCCTCCTCCTCCAGTTAGATTTTTGTGCCCGAACGAGAAGGGTGCATGCTAGGTGGCTCTCCTGAGCTGCTTAGAGTAAAAGTTTATTTTAGGTTTTTTATTTTCAGTGAGTCCTGCTGGCAACAGACAGGCTCACTGCATCGTGGGACTAAGGGGAGAAGAAACGAACTCACCTGCGTGCAGAGTGGATTGGGTTTCTTAGGCTACTGGACATTAGCTCCAGAGGGACGATCACAGGTTCAGCCTGGATGGGTCCCGGAGCCGCGCCGCCGGCCCCCTTACAGAGCCAGAAAAACGAAGAGGTCCGGTGAAATCGGCGGCAGAAGACGTTCCTGTCTTCAACTAAGGTAGCGCACAGCACTGCAGCTGTGCGCCATTGCTCTCAGCACACTTCACACTCCGGTCACTGAGGGTGCAGGGCGCTGGGGGGGAGCGCCCTGAGACGCAATAAAAACAGAAATACCTTAGGATGGCAAAAGAAATACATCACATATAGCTCCTGGGCTATATGGATGTATTTAACCCCTGCCAGTTTTCCAGAAAAAAGCGGGAGATAAGGCCGTCGTGAAGGGGCGGAGCCTATCTCCTCAGCACACAAGCGCCATTTTCCCTCACAGTTCCGCTGGAAGGACGGCTCCCTGACTCTCCCCTGCAGTCCCTACAGAATCAGGGTAAAAACGAGAGAGGGGGGGCACTATTGGCAGCTAAATTATAAACAGCAGCTATAAAAGGGAGTAACACTTATATAAGGTTATCCCTATTGATATATATATATAGCGCTCTGGTGTGTGCTGGCAAACTCTCCCTCTGTCTCCCCAAAGGGCTAGTGGGGTCCTGTCCTCTATCAGAGCATTCCCTGTGTGTGTGCTGGGTGTCGGTACGATTGTGTCGACATGTATGAGGACGAAAATGATGTGGAAGCAGAGCAATTGCCTGTATTAGTGATGTCACCCCCTAGGGAGTCGACACCTGACTGGATGGTTGTATTTAAAGAACTACGTGACAATGTCAGCACTTTACAAAAAACTGTTGACGACATGAGACAGCCGACAAATCAATTAGTGCCTGTCCAGGCGTCTCAGACACCGTCAGGGGCGATAAAACGCCCGTTACCTCAGTGGGTCGACACAGACCCAGACACGGATACGGAGTCCAGTGTCGACGGTGAGGAGACAAACGTAATGTCCAGTAGGGCCACACGTTACATGATCACGGCAATGAAGGAGGCATTGAACATTTCTGACGCTACAAGTACCACAAAGAAGGGTATTATGTGGGGAGTGAAAAAACTACCAGTAGCTTTTTCTGAGTCAGATGAATTAAATGAGGTGTGTGATAAAGCGTGGGTTTCCCCCGATAAAAAGGTGCTAATTTCTAATAAATTATTGGCACTATACCCTTTCCCGCCAGAGGTTAGGGCGCGTTGGGAAACACCCCCTAGAGTAGATAAAGCGCTCACACGTTTATCTAAACAAGTAGCGTTACCGTCTCCTGATACGGCCGCCCTCAAAGAACCAGCGGATAGAAGGCTGGAAAATATCCTGAAGGGTATATACACACATACTGGTGTTATACTGCGACCAGCAATCGCATCAGCCTGGATGTGCAGTGCTGGAGTTGCGTGGTCGGATTCCCTGACTGAAAATATTGATACCCTGGATAGGGACAGTATATTACTAACTATAGAGCATTTGAAGGATGCATTACTATATATGCGTGATGCACAGAGGGATATTTGCACCCTGGCATCAAGAGTGAGTGCTATGTCCATTTCTGCCAGAAGAGCGTTATGGACGCGACAGTGGTCAGGGGATGCGGATTCCAAACGACATATGGAAGTATTGCCGTTTAAAGGGGAGGAGTTATTTGGGGCCGGTCTATCGGACCTGGTGGCCACGGCAACGGCCGGAAAGTCCACCTTTTTACCCCAGGTCACCTCTCAGCAGAAAAAGACACCGTCTTTTCAAACTCAGTCCTTTCGTCCCCATAAGTACAGGCGGGCAAAAGGCCACTCATTTCTGCCCCGGGGCAGAGGAAGAGGAAAAAGACTGCACCAGGCAGCCTCTTCACAGGAGCAGAAGCCCTCCTCTGCTTCTGCCAAGTCTTCAGCATGACGCTGGGGCTTTACAAGCGGACTCGGACACGGTGGGGGCCCGTCTCAAAAATTTCAACGCGCAGTGGGCTCACTCGCAAGTGGACCCCTGGATTCTGCAGGTAGTTTCACAGGGGTACAAACTGGAATTCGAGACGTCTCCCCCTCGCCGGTTCCTGAAGTCTGCTCTACCAAAGTCTCCCTCCGACAGGGAGGCAGTTTTGGAAGCCATTCACAAGCTGTATTCCCAGCAGGTGATAATCAAGGTACCTCTCCTACAACAGGGAAAGGGGTATTATTCCACGCTGTTTGTGGTACCGAAGCCGGACGGCTCGGTGAGACCAATTTTAAATCTAAAATCCTTGAACACTTACATAAAGAGGTTCAAATTCAAGATGGAGTCACTCAGAGCAGTGATAGCAAACCTGGAAGAAGGGGACTATATGGTGTCTCTGGACATCAAAGATGCTTATCTCCACGTCCCAATCTACCCTTCTCACCAAGGGTACCTCAGGTTTGTAGTACAAAACTGTCATTATCAGTTTCAGACGCTGCCGTTCGGATTGTCCACGGCACCTCGGGTCTTTACCAAGGTAATGGCCGAAATGATGATTCTTCTTCGAAGAAAAGGCGTTTTAATTATCCCTTACTTGGACGATCTCCTGATAAGGGCAAGGTCCAGGGAACAGTTAGAAGTCGGAGTAGCACTATCTCAGTTAGTGTTACGTCAGCACGGGTGGATTCTAAATATTCCAAAATCGCAGCTGATTCCAACGACACGTCTCCTGTTCCTAGGAATGATTCTGGACACAGTCCAGAAAAAGGTGTTTCTCCCAAAGGAGAAGGCCAGGGAGTTATCCGAGCTAGTCAGGAATCTCCTAAAACCAGGACAGGTGTCAGTGCATCAGTGCACGAGGGTCCTGGGAAAAATGGTGGCTTCTTACGAAGCGATTCCATTCGGAAGATTCCATGCTAGAACGTTTCAGTGGGATCTTCTGGACAAATGGTCCGGATCGCATCTTCAGATGCATCAGCGGATAACCCTGTCGCCAAAGACAAGAGTGTCTCTTCTGTGGTGGCTGCAGAGTGCTCATCTACTAGAGGGCCGCAGTTTCGGCATTCAGGATTGGATCCTGGTGACCACAGATGCCAGCCTGAGAGGCTGGGGAGCAGTCACACAGGGACAAAATTTCCAGGGCTTGTGGTCAAGCATGGAAACATCTCTTCATATAAACATTCTGGAACTAAGGGCCATTTACAATGCCCTAACTCAAGCAAAACCCCTGCTTCAGGGTCAGGCGGTATTGATCCAATCGGACAACATCACGTCAGTCGCCCACGTAAACAGACAGGGCGGCACGAGAAGCAGGAGGGCGATGGCAGAAGCTGCAAGGATTCTTCGCTGGGCGGAGAATCATGTGATAGCACTGTCAGCAGTGTTCATTCCGGGAGTGGACAACTGGGAAGCGGACTTCCTCAGCAGGCACGACCTTCACCCGGGGGAGTGGGGACTTCATCCAGAAGTCTTCCAAGAGATGGTAAACCGTTGGGAAAAACCAAAGGTGGACATGATGGCGTCCCGTCTCAACAAAAAACTAGACAGATATTGCGCCAGGTCAAGGGACCCTCAGGCAATAGCGGTGGACGCTCTGGTAACACCATGGGTGTACCAGTCAGTGTATGTGTTCCCTCCTCTGCCTCTCATACCAAAAGTACTGAGAATCATAAAAAGGAGAGGAGTAAGAACTATACTCGTGGTTCCGGATTGGCCAAGAAGGACTTGGTACCCGGAACTTCAAGAGATGCTCACGGAGGACCCGTGGCCTCTACCTCTAAGAAAGGACCTGCTCCAGCAGGGACCTTGTCTGTTCCAAGACTTACCGCGGCTGCGTTTGACGGCATGGCGGTTGAATGCCGGATCCTGAAGGAAAAAGGCATTCCAGAAGAAGTCATCCCTACCCTGATAAAGGCCAGGAAGGATGTAACCGCGAAACATTATCACCGCATTTGGCGAAAATATGTTGCGTGGTGTGAGGCCAAAGAGGCCCCTACAGAGGAATTTCAACTGGGTCGCTTCCTACATTTCCTGCAAACAGGACTGTCTATGGGCCTAAAATTAGGGTCCATTAAGGTTCAAATTTCGGCCCTGTCGATTTTCTTCCAAAAAGAACTGGCTTCTGTGCCTGAAGTCCAGACGTTTGTCAAAGGGGTACTGCATATACAGCCTCCTTTTGTGCCCCCGGTGGCACCTTGGGATCTCAATGTGGTTTTGGGGTTCCTAAAATCACATTGGTTTGAACCACTCACCACTGTGGAATTAAAATATCTCACATGGAAGGTGGTAATGCTGTTAGCCCTGGCTTCAGCCAGGCGTGTCTCAGAATTGGCGGCTTTATCTTATAAAAGCCCTTACCTGATTTTTCACACGGATAGGGCAGAATTGAGGACTCGTCCTCAATTTCTCACAAAGGTGGTTTCAGCGTTTCACGTGAACCAGCCTATTGTGGTGCCTGCGGCTACTAGGGACTTGGAGGACTCCAAGTTACTGGACGTAGTCAGGGCCCTGAAAATATATATTTCCAGGACGGCTGGAGTCAGGAAATCTGACTCGCTGTTTATCCTGTATGCACCCAACAAGCTGGGTGCTCCTGCTTCTAAGCAGACGATTGCTCGTTGGATTTGTAGTACAATTCAGCTTGCACATTCTGTGGCAGGCCTGCCACAGCCAAAATCTGTAAAAGCCCATTCCACAAGGAAGGTGGGCTCATCTTGGGCGGCTGCCCGAGGGGTCTCGGCTTTACAACTTTGCCGAGCAGCTACTTGGTCAGGGGCAAACACGTTTGCTAAATTCTACAAATTTGATACCCGGGCTGAGGAGGACCTGGAGTTCTCTCATTCGGTGCTGCAGAGTCATCCGCACTCTCCCGCCCGTTTGGGAGCTTTGGTATAATCCCCATGGTCCTTACGGAGTCCCAGCATCCACTTAGGACGTTAGAGAAAATAAGAATTTACTTACCGATAATTCTATTTCTCATAGTCCGTAGTGGATGCTGGGCGCCCATCCCAAGTGCGGATTGTCTGCAATACTTGTATATAGTTATTGTTACAAAATTCGTGTTATTATTGTTGTGAGCCATCTTTTCAGAGGCTCCTTCGTTTATCATACTGTTAACTGGGTTCAGATCACAGGTTGTACGGTGTGATTGGTGTGGCTGGTATGAGTCTTACCCGGGATTCAATATCCTTCCTTATTATGTACGCTCGTCCGGGCACAGTATCCTAACTGAGGCTTGGAGGAGGGTCATAGGGGGAGGAGCCAGTGCACACCAGCTAGTTCAAGCTTTTACTTTTGTGCCCAGTCTCCTGCGGAGCCGCTATTCCCCATGGTCCTTACGGAGTCCCAGCATCCACTACGGACTATGAGAAATAGAATTATCGGTAAGTAAATTCTTATTTTACACCGCCAGCTTCTAACACGGGTTATTGCACATGAGCGTGCATAACCCGTGTTGCTGTACGGTGTAAAAGGGCCCAGTTGAAATAATTTGGGTCGACCCAGTATTCCAACTTGGGTAGCTTGCAGGGCTGATGCTCGCCATGCTGTGTAAGTGGGAAGCCGGGTCGATGTGACCAGTTTCCCATTCACTCTGTGGGTGGGCGCCGCGTGGAGATCATGTAACACAGGGGTGGGCAATTATTTCAGCTGCGGGGCTACTTAAAACTTTCCAGTGAATATTCGAGGGCCACACAGAAAATGCTGTGGCTCCGGCAGGGCACTTAACGCGGATTATACTTCGGGTACCTGAGGCACTCGAAGCATAATCCCCGATAAGTGCCGGCATTTGGGGAAGGGGGGGGGGGGGGGCTCCTGCATTGGAGCTAATAGAATAGCCCCAGGGATACAGTTATGATCACGGGTAATTGGATACCCCCATATACGTTTCCATAAATTACTGATAACATTATGGTGCGGATTCAGAAGTAACACTCATTTATTAAAACACATTATACTTTCGTCAGAAATAGTCAGTGCCGGAAGGCACAGAAACGCATATAGCCAGACACGCATTCCCTACTGCCACCGACATTGAATAGTCAGGTGTCAAAACCTGACCTCAAGGCACCACTTGCAAACAATCACATTTAATACTAATAATAATAACAATAACAATAATAAAAACTTCTGCAGTTATCATCTTTCCTCCCATCTACCCCCTTTCTGGACAAAATAATCAGCCCCCCCCCCCCCCCCCCCCCCCTTCCCCTCCCTGGACAAAATTATCAGCTCCCCCATCCCCAGACAAAGTTACCAGTCTCCCTCCCTGGACAGAATTGCCAGCTTCTCCCCCCCCGGCACCTCTTTACTGGACACCCTTGCCAGACAGGTCCCACTGTCACCCGCCATCCAAACATGTACAGTACCTTACTTAGGTGCTCTTCCCTGAACACAGAAAGTGCTGTGCCTGTTCTGCTGCATGTATTCAGACTGTCCGGGACGCCACCCGCATCCACGCTGAGGCTCTACCTTTGGCTCCACCCCCAACAGCGCCCGATGTTACAGGTAATCTGGCCAGCTTTACCCGACATGACCAAGCTACCTCAGCGGCGCCTACGGCTGGGAGGTAATGCAGCGCAATGACAAGCAGCTCATCCAGTCAGGCCGTTTGTCATTGCACACTGATCATGGGAGGCAGCGGGCCAGGCAGGATTATTTCGCGGGCCGTATTTTGCCCACCCCTAAGGTAACATGTACAGTGAATCCGGAAAGTATTTTATGTTACAGCCATATTCTAAAATGGAATAAATTCACTTTTTATCTCAAAATTCTACACACAATACCCCATAATGACAACGTGAAGAAAGTTTTTCTGAGATTTTTGCTAATTTATTAAAATCAAAAAATCACAAGTACATAAGTATTCACAGCCTATGCCATGAAGCTCAAAATTGAGCTCGGGTGCATCCTATTGCCAGTGATCATCCTTGAGACGTTCCTACAGCTTAATTGCAGTCCACCTGTAGTAAATTCAGTTGATTGTACATGATTTGGAAAGGCACACACCTGTCTATATAAGGTTCCACACTTGACAGTGCATGTCTGAGCACAAACCAAGCATGAAGTCAAAGGAATTGTCTGTAGACCTCCGAGACAGGATTGTCTCGAGGCACAAATCTGGGGAACGGTACAGAAAAATATCTGCTACATTTAAGGTCCCAATGAGCTCAGTGGCCTCTATCATCAGTATATGGAAGAAGTTCGGAACCACCAGGACTCTTCCTAAAGTTGGCCGGACGTCTAAACTGAGTGATCGAGGGAGAAGGGTCTTAATCAGGAAGTTGACCAAGACCCTGATAGTCGCTCTGTCAGAGCTACAGCTTTCCTCTGTACAGAGAAGAGAACCTTCCAGAAGGACAACCATCTCTGCAGTAATACACCAATCAGGCCTGCATGGTAGAATGGCCAGACGGAAGCCACTCTTTAGTAAAACGCACATGGCAGCCCGCCTGGAGTTTGCCAAAATGCACCTGGACGACTCTCAGACCATGAGAAACAAAATTCTCTGGTCTGATGAGACAAAGATTGAACTTTTTAGCGTGAATGCCAGGCGTCATGTTTGGAGGAAACCAGGCACCAATCATCAGTAGGCCAATATCATCCGTACAGTGAAGCATGGTGGTGGCAGCATCATGCTGTAGGGATGTTTTTCAGCAGCAGGAACTGGGAGACTAGTCAAGATAGATGGAAAGGTGAATGCAGCAATGTGCTGGGACGTCCTGGTTGAAAAAGAGCGCTCTTGACCTCAGACTGGGGCGACGGTTCATTTTTCAGCAGGACAACGACTCTAAACACACAGCCAAGATATCAAAGGAGTGGCTTCAGGACAACTCTATGAATGTCCTTGAGTGGCCCAGACTTGAATCCGATTGAACATCTCTGGAGAGATCTGAAAATGGCTGTGCTCCGAAGCTTCCCATCCAACCTGATGGAGCTTGAGAAGTGCTGCAAAGAGGAATGGGCGAAACTGCCCTAAGATAGGTGTGCCAAGCTTGTGGCATCATATTCAAAAAGACTTGAGGCTGTAATTGCTGCCAAAGGTGCATCAACAAAGTATTGAGCAAAGGCTGTGAATACTTATGTACATGTGATTTCTTAGATTTTTATTTTTAATAAATTTGCAAAAATGTAAAAAAAAAAAAAACTTCATGTTTTCATTATGGGGTATTTATTGTGTGTATAATTTTGAGGGAGAAAATGAATTTATTCCATTTTGGAATAAGGCTGTAACATAACAAAACGTGGAAAAAGTGAAGCGCTGTGAATACTTTCCGGATGCACTGTATGTGGCTGTCTGGCAGATTTTTAAATTTTCTTATCTCAGCTGAAACCCCCAGATTGATTATAGAAGTTACTGTAATATAGGCTTATTTTCCCCAAGAGGTAGAAAAGATGATAGTACTGATATGCAAAATACTGTATAGTATTCACAGAGACGTGCGGTGAGCTAAATGGCTCAGGAGGCACTGGCTAACCCCAGAGCCAGATTTACATGCAATATATGAGCCAAAGGGTAAATCTGGGCATTATACACAGGTGCAGCATTATAAACTCCTTGAAATCTGGTGAGTTTTGATGAGATGTGGAAAGGATACACAGGTGAGGCACTGCCTCACCTGCCATAGACTTTTTACTCCAGAGTTTGGGCTATAAAAATTATTAGAATAATGCAAAGAAGATATTTTATTTTTCATATATTTTATTCAGTCAAAACGCTGGTTTAAACGTAAGTATGACAGGAAAGGCTCTGCCTCACCCCACCGCACGTCAACTATGTAGTATGTTTGCAAATCACTGTGTTAGTTGTTTTTCGTTTGCAAATAATGTGTAGATTTCTCTAACGTCCTAAGTGGATGCTGGGACTCCGTAAGGACCATGGGGATTAGCGGCTCCGCAGGAGACTGGGCACAACTAAAGAAAGCTTTAGGACTACCTGGTGTGCACTGGCTCCTCCCACTAAGACCCTCCTCCAGACCTCAGTTAGATTTCTGTGCCCGGCTGAGCTGGATGCACACTAGGGGCTCTCCTGAGCACCTAGAAAGAAAGTATATTTAGGTTTTTTATTTTCAGTGAGATCTGCTGGCAACAGACTCACTGCAGCGAGGGACTAAGGGGAGAAGAAGCGAACCTACCTAACAGGTGGTAGTTTGGGCTTCTTAGGCTACTGGACACCATTAGCTCCAGAGGGATCGACCGCAGGACCCGACCTTGGTGTTCGTTCCCGGAGCCGCGCCGCCGTCCCCCTTACAGAGCCAGAAGCACGAAGAAGGTCCGGAAAATCTGCGGCAGAAGACTTCGGTCTTCACCAAGGTAGCGCACAGCACTGCAGCTGTGCGCCATTGCTCCTCATGTACACCTCACACTTCGGTTACTGATGGGTGCAGGGCGCTGCGGGGGGGTGCCCTGAGGGCAATAAATAACACCTTGGCTGGCAAAATATACATCATATATAGTCCCAGAGGCTATATAGATGTAAAATTACCCCTGCCAGTATCACAGAAAAAGCGGGAGAAAGTCCGCCGAAAAGGGGGCGGGGCTTCTCCCTCAGCACACTGGCGCCATTTTCTCTTCACAGTGCAGCTGGAAGACAGCTCCCCAGGCTCTCCCCTGTAGTTTTCAGGCTCAAAGGGTTAAAAAGAGAGGGGGGGCACTAAATTTAGGCGCAATATATGTATACAAGCAGCTATTTGGGGAAAAATCACTCAGTTATAGTGTTAATCCCTGCATTATATAGCGCTCTGGTGTGTGCTGGCATACTCTCTCTCTCGGTCTCCCCAAAGGACTTTGTGGGGTCCTGTCCTCAGTCAGAGCATTCCCTGTGTGTGTGCGGTGTGTCGGTACGGCTGTGTCGACATGTTGGATGAGGAAGGTTACGTGGAGGCGGAGCAGAGGCCGATAAATGGGATGTCGCCCCGACACCAGAGTGGATGGATAGGTGGAAGGTATTAACCGACAGTGTCAACTCCTTACATAAAAGGCTGGATGACGTAACAGCTGTGGGACAGCCGGCTTCTCAGCCCGCGTCTACCCAGGCGTCTCAAAGGCCATCAGGGGCTCAAAACAACGCCCGTTACCTCAGATGGCAGACACAGATGTCGACACGGAGTCTGACTCCAGTGTCGACGAGGTTGAGACATATACACAATCCACTAGGAACATCCGTTACATGATCTCGGCAATGAAAAATGTGTTAAGCATTTTCTGACATAAACCCAAGTACCACATAAAAGGGGTTTTATTTTTGGGGAGAAAAAACAGCCACTGTTTTGTTCCCCCATCAGATGAATGAATGAAGTGTGTAAAGAAGCGTGGTTTCCCCCGATAAGAAACTGGTTATTTCTAAAAAGTTACTGATGGCGTACCCTTTCCCGCCAGAGGATAGGTCACGTTGGGAGATATCCCTTAGGGTGGATAAGGCGCTCACACGTTTGTCAAAAGGTGGCACTGCCGTCTTAGGATACGGCCACCTTGAAGGAACCTGCTGATAAAAAGCAGGAGGCGATCCTGAAGTCTGTATTTACACACTCAGGTTATATACTGAAACCTGCAATTGCCTCAGCATAAATAGTGCTGCTGCAGCGTGGTCTGGCTAATATATAAGACAGGGATAATAATATTTGCTAACATTGAGCATATTTAAGACGTTGTCTTATATATAAAGGATGCACAGAGGGATATTTGCCGGCTGGCATCCAGAATTAATGCAATGTCCATTCTGCCAGGAGGGTAGTAGAAACCCGGCAGTGGACAGGTGATGCTGCATTTAAAAGGCACATGGAGATTCTGCCTTATAAGGGTGAGGAATTGTTTGGGGATGGTCTCTGGGACCTCGTATCCACAGCAACAGCTGGGAAGAAATTTTTTTACCTCAGGTTTCCTCACTAAAGCCTAAAGAAAGCACCGTATTTTCAGGTACAGTCCTTTCGGCTTCAGAAAAGCAAGCGGGTCAAAGGCGCTTCCTTTCTGCACAGAGACAAGGGAAGAAGGAAAAAGCTGCACCAGTCAGCCAGTTCCAGGATCAAATATCTTCCCTCGCTTCCTCTGAGTCCACCGCATGACGCTGGGGCTCCACAGGTGGAGACAGGTGCGGTGGGGGCGCGTCTCGGGAACTGCAGGGATCAGTGGGCTTGCCCACAGGTGGATCCCTAGGTTCTGCAAGTAGTATCACAGGGATACAGGCTGGAGTTCGAGACGACTCCCCCTCGCCGTTGCCTCACATCAGCCTTGCCTGCTGCCCTCGGAGAAAGGTAGTACTGGCGGCAATTCACAAGCTGTACTTCCAGCGGGGTGAAATCAAGGTACCCCTCTTTCAACAAGGCAGGGGTTACTATTCCAAAATGTTGTGGTACCGAAACCAGACGGTTCGGTGAGACCCATTCTAAAATTGAAATCCTTGAACACTTATATACGAAGGTTCAAGTTCAAAATGGAATCGCTCAGGGCGATTATTGCAAGCCTGGAAAATTTCAGGGTATCACTGGACATCAAGGATACTTACCTGCATGTCCCTATTTACCCTCGTCACCAGGTGTACCTCAAAATTGTGGTACAGGATTGTCATTACCAATTCCAGACGTTGCCGTTGGTCTGTCCCCGGCACCGAGGGTATTTACCAAGGTAATGGCCGAAGTACTTATCCCGTACTTGGACGATCTCCTTATAAAGGCGAGGTGCAGGGAGCAGTTGTTCGTCGGAGTAGCACTATCTCGGGAAGTGCTACAACAGCACGGCTGGATTCTGAATATTCCAAAGTCACAGCTGGTTCCTACGACGCGTCTACTGTCCCTGGGTATGGTTCTGGACACAGAACAGGATAAAAAGGGTTTCTCCCGGAGGAGAAGTCCAAGGAGTTGGCGTCTCTAGACGGAGACCTCCTAATACAAATACAGGTATCGGTGCATCTATGCACGCGAGCCTTGGGAAAGATGGTAGCTTCTTACGAAGAAATTCCATTCGCCAAGTCCCATGCAAGGATCTTCCAGTGGGATCTGTTGGACAAGTGGTCCGGGTCGCATTCTCAGATGCATCGGCGGATAACCCTGTCTCCAAGGGCCAGGGTGTCGCTGTGGTGGTGACTGCACATCTTCTAGGGGGCCGCAGATTCGGCATACAGGACTGGGTCCTGGTGACCACGGATGCCAGCCTTCAAGGCTGGGGGGCAGTCACACAGGGAAGAAACTTCCAAGGCGTAGGGAAAAGTCAGGAGACTTCCCTACACATAAATGTTCTGGAACTTTGGGCCATTTACAATGCCCTAAGTCAGGCTAGACCCCTGCTTCAACACCGGCCGGTGCTGATCCACTCAGACAACATCACGGCGGTCGCTCATGTAAACCGACAGGGCGGCACAAGAAGCAGGATGGCGATGGCAGAAGCCACAAGGATTCTCCGATGGGCGGAGAATCACGTGTTAGCACTGTCAGCAGTGTTCATTCCCGGAGTGGACAACTGAGAACTTTCTCAGCAGACACGACCTCCACCCGAGAGAGTGGGAACTTCATCCAGAAGTCTTCCAAATGATTGTACACCGTGGGGAAAGGCCACAAGTGGACAGGATGGCGTCCCGCCTCAACAAAAAGCTACAAAGATATTGCACCAGGTCAAGGGACCCTCGGGCGATAGCTGTAGACGCTCTGGTAACACCGTGGGTGTACCAGTCGGTGTATGTGTTCCCTTCTCTGCCTCTCATACCCAGGGTAATGAGAATAATAAGAAGGAGAGGAGTAAGAACTATACTCATTGTTCCGGGTGGCCAAGAAGAGCTTGGTACCCAGAACTCCAAGAAATGATCTGAGGACCCATGGCCTCTGCCGCTCAGACAGGACCTGCTGCAGCAGGGGGCCTGTCTGTTCCAAGACGTACCGCGGCTGCGTTTGACGGCATGGCGGTTGAACGCCGGATCCTGAAGGAAAAGGGCATTCCGGAGGAAGTTATCCCTACGCTATTTAAAGCTAGGAAAGAAGTGAACGCAAACCATTATCACCGCATATGGCGGAAATATGTTGCGTGCTGTGAGGCCAGTAAGGCCCCAAAGGAGGAATTTCAGCTAGGTCGTTTTCTGCACTTCCTACAAGTCAGAGGTGACTATAGGCCTAAAATTGGGTTCCATTAAGGTCCAGATTTCGGCTCTATCGATTTTCTTTCAAAATAGAACTGGCTTCACTGCCTGAAGTTCAGACTTTTGTTAAGGGAGTGCTGCATAGTCAACCCCCGTTTGTGCCTCCAGTGGCACCGTGGGATCTCAACGTAGTGTTTGATTTCCTGAAGTCGCATTGAGTTGAGCCACTTAAATCCGTGGAGCTACAATACCTCACGTGGAAAGTGGTCATGCTGTGGGCCGTGGCGTCGGCCAGGCGTGTATCAGAATTGGCGGCTTTGTCATACAAATGCCCTTATCTGTATTCTATATGGATAAGGCGGAATTGAGGACTCGTTCCCAATTCCTTCCTAAGGTGGTATCAGTTTTTCATGTGAACCAACCTATTGTGGTG
This sequence comes from Pseudophryne corroboree, assembly GCF_028390025.1. Taxonomy (NCBI): domain Eukaryota; kingdom Metazoa; phylum Chordata; class Amphibia; order Anura; family Myobatrachidae; genus Pseudophryne; species Pseudophryne corroboree. The sequence continues at coordinate 257,266,433 of NC_086454.1, read as the reverse complement.
CCTGCGGCTACTTGGGACTTGGAGGATTCCAAGTTTTCTGGACGTAGTCAGGGCCCTGAAAAGTATATGTTTCCAGGACGGCTGGAGTCAGGAAAACTGACTCGCTATTTATCCTGTGTGCACCCAACAAGCTGGGTGCTCCTGCTTCTAAGCAGACTATTGCTCGCTGGATCTGTAGCACGATTCAACTTGCACATTCTGCGGCTGGAAGGCCGCACCCTAAATCTGTGAAAGCCCATTCCACGAGGAAAGTGGGCTCTTCTTGGGCGGCTGCCCGAGGGGTCTCGGCTTTACAAATTTGCCGAGCTGTTACTTGGTCGGGTTAAAACACTCTTGCAAGAGTCTACAAGTTTGATACCCTAGCTGCGGAGGACCTAGAGTTTGCTCATTCGGTGCTGCAGAGTCATCCGCACTCTCCCGCCCGTTTGGGAGCTTTGGTATAATCCCCATGGTCCTTACGGAGTCCCAGCATCCACTTAGGACGTTAGAGAAAATAAGATTTTACTCACCGTTAAATCTATTTCTCGTAGTCCGTAGTGGATGCTGGGCGCCCATCCCAAGTGCGGATTGTCTGCAATACTTGTATATAGTTATTGCCTAACTAAAGGGTTATTGTTGAGCCATCTGTTGAGAGGCTCAGTTGTTATCATACTGTTAACTGGGTATAGTATCACGAGTTATACGGTGTGATTGGTGTGGCTGGTATGAGTCTTACCCGGGATTCAAAATCCTTCCTTATTGTGTCAGCTCTTCCGGGCACAGTATCCTAACTGAGGTCTGGAGGAGGGTCTTAGTGGGAGGAGCCAGTGCACACCAGGTAGTCCTAAAGCTTTCTTTAGTTGTGCCCAGTCTCCTGCGGAGCCGCTAATCCCCATGGTCCTTACGGAGTCCCAGCATCCACTACGGACTACGAGAAATAGATTTACCGGTGAGTAAAATCTTATTTTCTATTTTAGAGATCTAATTTCAGTAAAGGAGGAAACAGGCAACATAGTGGACAGATTTACTTGCATACAAGAAAGTATATATTTGCCTATAAGTGAAACCCATTCCATGACCTAGGTGTGTAGCGAGTATCTCTGTCCCTTATGTTCCATTACTCATGTAATTTAGGAACTACAGATTGCTTCTCTGAGCACAAACCAACTTCCCATTTTTATCTTCCCCCAGCCACTAATGGTACAGCAGGTCGTATATGCGGTACCGTGTGCAGGGTGTCAGACTGATTAGGCAGATTACTTACCCTGCTGTAAATTGTTACTTGTTATGAATTAGTTTTCGGGGGTATGTGTGATGTATACATTTGTGTCTAAGCCACAAACTACAATTCAACTGAATAACTTATTTCATATCTAGAGATGGGTCAGACATATATAGTACTTGCTCGCCACACTGTTTCTCAGGGACAGTTTAGAGGAACACACACACACACACACACACACACACACACACACATCCTGCCTATTGCCCCTTTTTCTTCTCTGCCCTCCGTCGTGTCCCCAGTGTTCCTCCTAACCCTAAAGCTGGGTACACACTAAGCGATGTGTAAGACTGGTGACGTCACATGACCATGGCGGGCACCCACGTATCAGGCATACACACTGAACAATATGCCCGATTTCCAGGTTATTTCCAGACGAATCAGAACGACATATCGGGCAGATATAGTCTCAATGTGTATGCGGCTTCAGTCTATATGTTATCTATAGGCGTAAAGATTGCACTAAATCATAACAACCAATCGCACTAAATCATAACAGGAGATCGACTGTCACATAACCTCCCCCTACATCCCACCCCCTCACAATCCCGACGGTCGGCTTGCCAACCAACAGGGACTTTCAGGATCCTGGCATCGGTGTGCTGACCGCCGGTCACGCATACCACACCCATCATAACCACTCGGAGAACACTAGCCAATTGATTACTTGCTGTGATTTTGCCCCTCAATGAACTGTGTGTCTACCTTTCTCATCCTTTTCCCCTCTTTGTCGCTCTTCTCTATGCTTCTGCTCCGTGACTGCAAGCCTAGCGTCATCTAGAAACTCTTACTCTGAGAAACTCCCAAGGACTATTACATATACGTGTTTGTGAATGTTCAAGTAGATGTTTGTAGCTCTTTTTTATGAGGCAGCCTGTATTCCAGGCTTAGTAGGCTTGTTAGTTTAACAGTCCTAAACGAAGCTCCACAGAAAGAGAAAAAAAAAAAGATGTAATGAAAGGGTGCGATGTGCATAGTCTAGCTGAATGAACACTAGCAATACAGGGGTGACTATTTCGGTAAATTAGTGTTTTGTGTGAAGTGATCTTTTTATATTTTTATTATGGTACACGTTCTAGCTGGCACTACTCAGCACTGCCCTGAATACCAATAGCAGTAGCTACTAAATTATTAATACTGTTAAGGTCGGATCCAGAGCCTTGTGCTGCACTTTCCATAACCCCAGTGATCTAATTTAGTTTTTGGTAAAAGAAAATGGGGATCTTTTTTTTTTTTTTTTTTAAACATTTTATTTACACCAAGAAAGACTGAGAAATCCACAATACAGGATACAGAATCAGTAGCATAATAAAATACGGATAACAGTCTTCATGGCGTTGGTTTTTCAAATAATTTGAGCATATTTAAACAGGTAAACAAAATTTCTCCCCAGACGGGGAGCATATACGTGGAGAAAACAGGAACTTCAGGGAGTAATAAGAAGAAAAAGGGGGGGGGGGGGGGACAGAGCGAGAAGGAGAGAAAAGGGACAACAGGACCGTGCTATGCCACATTAGAAGCAAAACATCTGGTATATCCATGGAGAGTGTATACACTAAAACACCGTATGAGCATACCTTCGGGTTACATAACGGTGCATATCCAAGAGAAGTCTGGAGGGGCGGAACGGCGCCCGGAGGGAGGGCCCGGGTGCAGCCTGGTCGGAGGCCTGTCAGGCGGGGTCAAAGGAGTGGCCTGGGTCTCATAGTGGAGTAGACATCGCGATTAACCAGGGGCCCCAAACGAGCTCAAATTTGTGGGGACAGTCATGCAGGTAATAGGTGATTTTCTCCATATTAGCTACGAACCAGATATAGTTATTCAGGGCTGGTATAGTGGGAGGGGCAGTGGTTTTCCAATTTTTAGCTATTAAAGCTTTAGCCGCTACTAATATATGAGAAAATAATTTATTCAAGAGGGGGTCAAGGTCTGGGTGTGGGCGGGCCAGTAGAAACATCCATGGGTCCAATGTGAGCCTAAGTCCAGATAAGGAATTCAGTATGTCGAGTACTTTTTTCCAGTAGTTAACAATACGAGGACAGGTCCACCAAATGTGAAGGAGGGTACCACGTTGACCGCATCCCCGCCAGCAGACCGGGGTGGCAGAGGGGAACATCCGAGATAGTTTGTCTGGGGTATAATACCACCGGTAATACAGTTTATAGGATGTCTCCTTGAGTCGGGTGGAGATAGCTTTTAGCGATGCCCTCCCGCACCTCTTCCCAACAGGCTTCGTCTGGAGGGGGACCCAGGTCCCTTTCCCACTCCCTCTCATGGCGGGTCTGCGGTCCAGAGGAGATCCCAACCAACATGGTATATATTTGCGAAATTAGACCTCTGCTTATGGGTTTTGCAAGACATAGAGACTCAAAGGGAGTAAGGTCTCGTTGAGCGTCGACCTGAGGCAGGGAGAGGAGGAAATGGCGAAGCTGAAAATATTCAAAGAAAGGAGGGGATAGTGAGGGAAATTTGGATTTAATATCGTCTATTGACATCCAATGGCCTTGTAAGGATAGGTCGTGGACCACAAGGATCCGGGCATTAAACCAGGATGTGAACTTACGGGGAGGGACCCCCGCGGGGAAATCCGGGTTGTCCCATAGGGGTGTAAGAGGGGAGTGTGAGGAGGACAGATTATATTTCGCAAAAGATTTGTGCCAGATAGATAGGTGAAATTTAAGGGAGGGAGAGGTGTTTCTGAGTGCCAGCAGGTGTGATTTGCCCAGGCCCCACAGCGAAGCCAGTGAACGAATTCCCATAGAGAGCGCAGTAAGATCAACCCAGGCGATACAGCCGCGGGGTACAAATGAGGCCACCATTTGGCTTAGATGGCTAGCCAGATAATAAAATTTGACATCAGGAAATCCTCGACCCCCCTCGGAGCGGGGGAGCCGGAGCACGGTGAAGGCAATCCGTGGGGGTTTGTCGTTCCATACAAACTTCACAAATGAGGCCTGGGCATCTCTGAGAACCTTCTCCGGCACCCTCACAGGTAGAGTTTGGAAGAGGTACAGAAGTTGTGGCATAACTGTCATTTTGAGGGCAATAATCCTACCCAGCCAGGATATAATATGTGTCCTCCATCTTGCCAAATCAGATTTGATCTTGGTCAGTGTCCGCGGAAAATTTTCAGTGTAGAGGGAGTTATAATGAGAAGTAATATAAACACCTAGGTACTTAATCTTATTGGTCTGCCAACGAAGGTCATAGGAGGACTGCAGGGATCGTTTGAGGTCTCCAGGTACATGGAGTAACATGGCTTCAGATTTAGTAAAATTTATTTTATAGCCTGACAGGGATCCATATTCCTCTATAATCTGATATAGGGCGGGAAGGGAAGACTGCGGCTGAGTGAGAGATAGTAGTACATCGTCGGCGAAGAGCGAAATCTTAGACTCTTGTGAGCCAACCTGCACTCCCCGAACACTACCAGTCTTTCTTATCATAGCCGCCAATGGTTCAATGACCATGGCAAACACCAGGGGGGAGAGAGGGCACCCCTGCCTAGTCCCATTAGCTAACGGGAAGGAGGGGGACAGTATTCCGTTGGTGAGAACCTTTGCTATTGGAGAGGAGTAGAGGGCAGAGACCCCAGTCAGAAATTCCGCCGATAGCCCGAACGCCTGTAGAGTCTGAAATAAGAATGGCCATGAGATACGGTCGAATGCTTTCTCAGCGTCGAGAGAGAGGATAATAGATGGGGTTTGCCTGCCATTCAACAATTGGATAATGTCAATCGCTTTTCTAGTGTTGTCCCTGGCCTGGCGTCCTGGGATAAACCCCACCTGGTCATAATGTATCAGATCAGGAAGCACACTATTGAGGCGAGTAGCCAAGATCTTTGCATATATTTTAATGTCTAGGTTCAATAAGGATATCGGGCGATAGTTAGCGCAATTTCGTGGGTCTCTGCCCTCTTTATGGATAACTATAATTCTAGCCTCCAACATAGTACTTGGGAATGGAGTGCCATGTAGTACTGCGTTGAACAATACCCTAAGATGGGGGACCAACAAGGGGGCAAATTTTTTATAGTAAGAGGCCGAGAAGCCATCGGGGCCCGGGGCTTTAGAAGATTTAAGATTTCTCAGAACGGCCGTTATTTCTTCCTCTGTAATATCTCTATTCAGCTCCACCGAGTCGATATCAGATAGTTGAGGGAGATCGGCTCGGCGTAGGAATTCTGAGATTAACGCGTCAGGGGGGCCGGGATGTGGGGTAGTGGAGTTTAAATTATATAGCTTAGTGTAATAATCCCGGAACACCCTGTTTATACCCCCTGGGTCATACGTGACTTCACCAGAGTCGGTATGCACCGCTAGGATATTATTTCGGGAACGTTGTGCTCTAAGACGGGAAGCCAGAATTCTATCGGCTTTGTCGCCTCTCTCGTAGAAGGTCTGGCTAAGCCTCTGAAGAGTCCTTGCCGTACGTTCCGACAGAGAGAGTGACATTGCATTCCTAGCTTCTAATAGGGGCTCTAGATTAGACGGGGTAGGAGAGAGTTTATGTTGGCGCTCAAGGGCTTGAAGTTTAGTAGAGAGGGAAAGGAAGCTAAGCTCCCGGGATTTTTTAATTCTAGCTGCCTGGTTAATCAAATGGCCACGTAGAACAGCTTTATGCGCCTCCCACAGAGTGGTTGGGGAAGTCTCCGGGAGATCATTGAGAAGAAAGTAGTCAGCAAGGCAATTTTTAATCTGACAGGTAACTTCCTGGTTGTGTAGTATGGAGTCGTTTAGACGCCAGGAAACGGGGGGAGGGCGTGGGGCGATGGATTGGATGTCAACAGTGATTGGGCAGTGGTCAGACCAAATCATAGGAAGAATACAGGCAGACTTCAGTTTAGAGGATAGATCCCGGCTAAGTAGGATCATGTCAATTCTAGAGTAGGACTTGTGTACAGTGGAAAAGAAGGTGTAGTCTCTGGTCAGTGGTTCAGATAGCCTGAAAGAGTCAAATAGCAAGTGAAGTTTCAGTAGATCTAGCAGAGCAAGAGATGCCAAGGTCGGGCGGGGGCGATTAGGAGACCGAGAAAGAGGAGGGGAGGACCTATCCAGGGAGGCATCCAGCATCTCATTAAAATCTCCTGCGACTATGACCTCTCCTCTACCAAGTCTAGTCAAATGTGCACTCAGCCTCCCGAAGAATGTAGCTTGATTTTGATTTGGGGCATAGATATTAACAAGGGTACATAGGCTGTCGTTTAATTTCCCAACAAGGATAAGCCATCTACCCAATTTATCTGTATGACTGTCCAACAATTCAAACGTAAGGTGGGCAGCTATCAGAGTAGAGACCCCCCCTCTTCTTGCGTGTAGCATCACATGCATGAAATGTAAGGGGGTAAGCTTTGGATTTTAAATCAGGGTGAAGGGATTTCTTAAAGTGGGTTTCCTGTAGGAAAACCAAGTCACCCTTGGCCTGTTTAAGGGAGAGAAATAGCTTGGTGCGTTTGTTAGGGCTATTCAAACCTTTAACGTTGTGCGAATAAACTTTAAGAGCCATGGCCGACCAGGTTTCGAAACGCTTCATCACCTCCCTCCGGACACCGCAACCCTATAAGAAACCAGAACAAAAACATTGTAATTGTATACGATGCACGGCAAACAGCTTTACACGGACGGACAAAAAAAGGATATGAACATAGAAACAGAGACAGAAACAGGGGGAACAAAACATGGAGAAGACGGGGAAGAGGGGAAGGTTGGAGACCAGAAGAGACTACATCTGGCCAAACGTGCCGGTCAGGGGAAAACCAAAGGGGGTCACAAAGTGACAACGACCGGACTAGGGTATAAGACCCAGTCATGGGGACGCGGCCTGGTCGGGCCAGGTGCATCAGGGGTGACGGGCACTCATCATAGTGCCCCGAGTCCGGGAACTAATATTTAAGGGGTATATGAGTAAGCAACTGTTCCTAATCCCCACTATCCCCTAGGGTATCTAGTAATGTAACAGTGGCTAACCAAGGCTAAAGCGCCTACTTGGTTGTGCCATGTGCACGGGGAATCGGGACGGTGGTGGAACTAATGCAGAGAGAGATTACATCTCAACATAATAGGTACACATAGAGGTAACATAATATGTAAATGAAACAATATTTAAACGGGTAGGGCATCAAGCGTTAGGGCCAGCAGAGACGGATTTTCGTGCCGAGGGCACTCGTGACCAGTCACGGTTCAGGGAGCGTCTCGGAGTGTCAGTCGCCTCCACAGAGGGAGCATCATTCATCTGCTGCGGAGACTCAGGCAAGGTTGGAGGCGGGGAAATGCCTAGGTTGCGTAAGAGATCTTTAGCTTCGGCAAGGTCCCTAGCCGAGTGGAGGCGGTTATGATGCCATACAAGGATGCGGAAGGGGAAGCCCCATCTGTAGCGAATGCCACTGTCACGAAGAGCCAAGGTTATGGGTCGAAATTCTTTCCTTTTGAGTAGGGTGCTAGGAGCAATGTCTTGGAATATTTGAAGGGAATGTCCCAGGAAATCCAGCTTGGAAAGTTTTCTAGCCTCCCTAAGCAAGTCCTCCTTAGCCGAGTAATAGTGGCAACGTAGGATAACATCTCTGGGTTGGACTTGATCCTGAGAGCGAGGGCGGAGAGCCCTGTGGGCCCTATCCAACAGAAACCGATCTGGCGGAGTTGAAGGCGACAGGTGCACAAATAGTTTCTTGAGGTAGTCGTGCAGGGATGTCATATCAACGTCCTCGGGGACCCCCCGGATGCGGAGATTATTCCGGCGTGCCCGATTATCCTGATCCTCCTGCCGTTCTAGGAGTAGGTGCATTTCCCGCTTTAGGCTCTGAACATCATCGTCAACACCCTGTTGGAACGCGTCCACTTCATCCATTTTAGACTCCAAGTGATCTGTTCTGTCTCCAAGATCTGTAACGTCCGCTTTAAGAGAGGCAATGGCCGAGTGTACCTCCGCCTGTACCGCCTGTACAGATTTCCTCGTCTCCTTAATTTCGCGGAAAAGCAAATGGAGATCCTTTCGGGTCAATGGAGAATGGTCGGAGTCCTCCGAGTCTGAGACGTCAGGTTGTGAGGGAGTCCCCTGCCCTGGAGATTTAATATCTGAGTAGGCAAATTTTTTCAGGCTCTGAGTAGCAGCTGTACCATGTTGCTTTTTGTTACCTCTAGTCATGGTGGACATGTGTGCGTATGGGGCGATGAAAAAGAATCACTGCATCAATGTGCTAGAAAAGTCCCGGTAGCAGGGATGGGACAGCGTAGTTATTATGACATAGGCGGTCCCAAGACTCAGGGCAGGTTCCAAAGAATCACATTATGAGGGAATCAGGGTCTTTCATGTAGTCAAACATTAAAGCTACCAGCAGATGGAGCTCCAGCCCCAAATATCATAGGTGAGACAAGGCAGAGAACGGTGCCAGCGGAGGCCTTCGTAGGTTTTAAAGGGCGGGTCCAAGGGATCCCTCCTGGGCTTATTTGCTGCAGCTCCGTGTGGACAGGTCCCCCACAATGATAGAGTGGAGCGGTGCAGGTAGACAGCGTCTGGGCGGAATGCGGTGCTAGTGTAGGCACATATACAAGCTACCTCCCCACACTACCATAGCAAAGCAAGGTGGGGGGCAATAGGCAGGGTCCAGCAGGTGGGGTCCCCCAGCCACGGTCCAGCCGACGACCAGGGTTCCCCCCCTCTACCTCTAGCTGTTGAGGGTCACAGAAATGATCCGAGCTCCGGATCCAATATGGCCGCCGGCAGCCAGAAGGGCTGAGGTGATCTAAATGTACCTGTCCAGCGGAGGACTCTGCGGGTTTTGTGAATGTGGGAGACAGGCGGCTACAGTGTAGTTTCCAGCGTCATTCACCCGGCGGGCGGGCCAGCCGCCGGCCGCCAGCGAGCTACGGCGGTCGCCCCGGCAACCACAGGTTCCCGTCCGACGGAGGCAGGCCGCCGCGCGTACCAGGTCCCCCGCTTCGCCGGACGGGCACGGAGCGCCTCCCGGCGCACGCAGCGGATGCAGGCGGGTCTTCTATAGGGAGAGCTGGTCCCGATGAGGTGAGGAAAGCTCCGTCGGGCCCGTCAGCTCGCGTCCACTGCGGTCGGGCTCACCAAGCAAATCTAGCCCCCGGCTTCTCCAAGTCGTGCAGGCCCCAACCCGCAAGGAGGCAGGAGGCCTCCTCCGGCTCCGGGACCTGTCGTACCGGGTGCAGGGGGAACTAGGGTGATAGGCAGAGGCCAGTTAGGTCGGGGTTAGGGCTAGCAAGAGTGCCAGGAGGGATAATTTCCACTGAGGCAGCTGGAGCTAGATACAGGCACGTCCGTCCAGTTTGCCCGCCAGGCCACGCCCCCGGGGATCTTATTTCTGTTGTGTAGGAACACATGCCATACTGTTACGATAACATGTTGTTGTTTTCTTGTGTCCTCTCCTGACAGCTCTTTCTTCAAACACTACTTCACACCTCTGGATGGCTAAACCGAAACCTCTGCTTCAATAAGGATGGAAGAGCCACTCCTGCCAGTGTCTATTGTGTACCCGATCGTACTTGTATTTCAGTATTAGAGCAGTGCCGCAGATTCGTGATTATTTGTAAAGTCCCCGACATTCCTACAGGATCATTTTTTTATGGTATAACACATACGGTTCCTCCCTATCTTGTTTCAGTTTGGGAACCAGCAGATTAACTTTCAGTGCAACGCTGGACCATCTGGCAGCAAGGATTAAAAATCTTAGTTTGGTTTGTTTATATATTTTTTGTCATCTTTTTTGCGGGAGAAAATAAAAATTTTGTTTTACATAGTTTGTTGTGGAATCTCTTCTTCTAGACAATGAACAGAATGGAGCATGTATTGTCTTAAAACAAATTCTGGGAAAGCAAGGAAAGTTGGTGAACAAGAATTTGTAATTAAAGGGGGCACCCTTTTACCTTCGCTCCCTACAATGAGGCATGGAGAATAGGGATAAGCCCAACCCACTGTCTACTCAAACCTTCCCAGATCCTCCCCGAAATACTCACTTTGCTCCTTTCCTTGCAAGCTCCGCCCCTTTCAAGGAACAGGGCAGTTGGGAGGTAGGCTATGCTTTCTTGGCAAGTTTCATCAGCATGCTTTCAAGAGGTGATTATATAAAATTATTCTCCACTTAAACGCTTGCAGTTTAAATTTGTTTACTTAGCCAAAAATATCTATCTACTTTCAGTGTGGGATTTCTGGTTTTTATTTGTAGTTAGTTTTAAACTGTTATTAATGATCTAGTTTTGTGGGTAATAATCACTGAAACTAGCAACGAGTACATTTTTTGTCCTCTTCATCCTGACATTCGTCTCTGCTGGAAGCAGTAAAGGAACTTGATGGACATTGGATTGGGCATTGCAGGACCCGCCCTATTGAATATATAATTTTATGTTGCACATATATTTTATAATATGCATACACTGTATTTTGGATTTATTGAAGTTGTTTGATTTGTGATACCAGATAGCAATAAAGCAACTTTTCCCATGCAATTCTTGTTTTACACCTACTATAAGGACCACCTTTGGTTCTTGTGTAACTTTCTCTGTCAAGTCATGTGTGTTGAATTTAGACAAGCTGGCTGAACTGTCTTGAGTACAGAAGTAGATTCAGGACTTGAAAGAGGTGCAAGCCCGAGTTGGAAATATGTTGTAAGTTTAAGGGCTCATATATTGTGTTGGTGTTAGCACAGAGGAAAACCAATTTAGCCTCGCAGGGGAAGTAACATTATTTCCAAACCTCAACCGTGAAACTTAAAAAGATTGATTATCCCCATAATGTGTATTTTTAATTCCCCAAGTGAATTGCATGCCGCCATCTCCTGCGGTAAGTATTCCAGTTTAACCACCTATACCATAAAGAGATCCTTCCCTGCAGATGGGGTTACCTTTCAATATTTGTATCCCGCACCAGGCATATAGTAATAATAAGTAGTGTATTGTAGACTTATTTGAAAGAACCAGCTCTATAAATTATGCCCTAATTTGGGATTATATACTTCCAAAAAGCTGGAGGTGCTCCTGCAATCATGAACAATACATTCATATAGGCGGATGTTGGAAGAAGCCAACAAAAAAATAATAGATTGCTTTTTTGGAGCACTCTTTTAGATTAACTTGTTTGATTAATTTGATATGATTGTATTAATATAAAACGTAACCTTTAATATACTTTCATAAAATAGAGTAGAGTAATTAAACCACAGTGTTCATAAATGAACATATTAAAATCAACACATGATGTATGATGCACCCTCTGTCCATTAGGTGTGCCAATATCGATTATCAAGAATTAAAAAACAAAGTGGTGAATTTGTTATAACAAGATTCCCTCATATCATGACAACAAAATTGTTTTCTCTGACGTCCTAAGTGGATGCTGGGGAATCCGTCAGGACCATGGGGATCAGCGGCTCCGCAGGAGACAGGGCACAAAAGTAAAAGCTTTAGGATCAGGTGGTGTGCACTGGCTCCTCCCCCTATGACCCTCCTCCAAGCCTCAGTTAGATTTTTGTGCCCGGCCGAGAAGGGTGCAATCTAGGTGGCTCTCCTAAAGAGCTGCTTAGAGTAAAAGTTTGTTAGGTTTTTTATTTTCAGTGAGTCCTGCTGGCAACAGGCTCACTGCTACGAGGGACTTAGGGGAGAGAAGTGAACTCACCTGCGTGCAGGATGGATTGGCTTCTTAGGCTACTGGACACCATTAGCTCCAGAGGGAGTCGGAACACAGGTCTCACCCTGGGGTTCGTCCCGGAGCCGCGCCGCCGACCCCCCTTGCAGATGCCGAAAAGTGAAGGTCCAGAAACGGCGGCAGAAGACTCTTCAGTCTTCATAAGGTAGCGCACAGCACTGCAGCTGTGCGCCATTGTTGTCAGCACACTTCATAGCAGCGGTCACTGAGGGTGCAGGGCGCTGGGGGGGGGCGCCCTGGGCAGCAATGATAGTACCTTATTCTGGCTAAAAATTCATCACATATAGCCCCTGGGGGCTATATGGATGTATTTAAACCCTGCCAGGTCTCAGAAAAACGGGAGAAGAAGCCCGCCGAAAAGGGGGCGGGGCCTATTCTCCTCAGCACACAGCGCCATTTTCCCTCACAGAAATGCTGGTGGGAAGGCTCCCAGGCTCTCCCCTGCACTGCACTACAGAAACAGGGTTAAAACAGAGAGGGGGGGCACTTATTTGGCGATATGTATATATATATTAAAATGCTATAAGGGAAAACACTTATATAAAGGTTGTCCCTGTATAATTATAGCGTTTTTGGTGTGTGCTGGCAAACTCTCCCTCTGTCTCCCCAAAGGGCTAGTGGGGTCCTGTCCTCTATCAGAGCATTCCCTGTGTGTGTGCTGTGTGTCGGTACGTGTGTGTCGACATGTATGAGGACGATGTTGGTGAGGAGGCGGAGCAATTGCCTGAAATGGTGATGTCACTCTCTAGGGAGTCGACACCGGAATGGATGGCTTATTTAAGGAATTACGTGATAATGTCAACACGCTGCAAGGTCGGTTGACGACATGAGACGGCCGGCAAACAAATTAGTACCTGTCCAGGCGTCTCAAACACCGTCAGGGGCTGTAAAAAGCTCATTTACCTCAGTCGGTCGACACAGACACGGACACTGACTCCAGTGTCGACGGTGAAGAAACAAACGTATTTTCCTTTAGGGCCACACGTTACATGTTAAGGGCAATGAAGGAGGTGTTACATATTTCTGATACTGGAGGATAGAAAGTGGCGAGACAAACCGCACTAGATCGCTCCCGTCTCTAAAGAAGTACTCCTAAGAGAGGAGATAAACTTCAGCAGGAGACTACTTTAAATTCAACAAAAAAACCAACTATCATATTCAAAAAGAGATTTTCTAAGAAATCTCTTATGGTTAATTGCATCGGTTGGTGGTGCTCCCCAGAGTCAGAAATAGTACAACGTTTGGGGAAAGAAAAGAAGACTCTTTTTTGGGGGCACTCTTATTTATATAAACCTGTACAGAAAAAATGCTGTTATCAATAAAACATAACTTTTATTAGATATATTAATAAAAGTTATGTTTTATTGATAACAGCATTTTTTCTGTACAGGTTTATATAAATAAGAGTGCCCCCAAAAAAGAGTCTTCTTTTCTTTCCCCAAACGTTGTAATATTTCTGATACTACAAGTACCACAAGAAGGGTATTATGTGGGGTGTGAAAAAACTACCTGTAGTTTTTCCTGAATCAGATAAATTAAATGAAGTGTGTGATGATGCGTGGGTTTCCCCCGATAGAAAATTATTGGCGGTATACCCTTTCCCGCCAGAAGTTAGGGCGCGTTGGGAAACACCCTTTAGGGTGGATAAGGCGCTCACACGCTTATCAAAACAAGTGGCGTTACCGTCTCCAGATAGGGCCGCCCTCAAGGAGCCAGCTGAGAGGCTGGAAAATATCCTAAAAAGGTATATACACACATACTGGTGTTATACTGCGACCAGCGATCGCCTCAGCCTGGATGTGCAGCGCTGGGGTGGCTTGGTCGGATTCCCTGACTGAAAATATTGATACCCTTGACAGGGACAGTATTTTATTGACTATAGAGCATTTAAAGGATGCATTTCTATATATGCGAGATGCACAGAGGGATATTTGCACTCTGGCATCAAGAGTAAGTGCGATGTCCATACTGCCAGAAGATGTTTATGGACACGACAGTGGTCAGGTGATGCAGATTCCAAACGGCACATGGAAGTATTGCCGTATAAAGGGGAGGAGTTATTTGGGGTCGGTCCATCGGACCTGGTGGCCTCGGCAACAGCTGGAAAATCCACCTTTTTTACCCCAAATCACATCTCAGCAGAAAAAGACACCGTCTTTTCAGCCTCAGTCCTTTCGTCCCCATAAGGGCAAGCGGGCAAAAGGCCAGTCATATCTGCCCAGGGATAGAGGAAAGGGAAGAAGACTGCAGCAGGCAGCCCATTCCCAGGAACAGAAGCCCTCCACAGCTTCTGCCAAGTCCTCAGCATGACGCTGGGGCCGTACAAGCGGACTCAAGTGCGGTGGGGGGTCGTCTCAAGAGTTTCAGCGCGTAGTGGGCTCACTCGCAAGTGGACCCCTGGATCCTACAAGTAGTATCCCAGGGGTACAGACTGGAGACTCGAGACGTCTCCCCCTCGCAGGCTCCTGATGTCTGCTTTACCAACGTCTTCCTCCGACAGGGAGGCAGTATTGGAAACAATTCACAAGCTGTATTCCCAGCAGGTGATAATCAAAGTACCCCTCCTACAACAAGGAAAGGGGTATTATTCCACACTATATTGTGGTACTGAAGCCAGACGGCTCGGTGAGACCTATTCTAAATGGGAAATCTTTGAACACTTACATACAAAGGTTCAAATCAAGATGGAGTCACTCAGAGCAGTGATAGCGAACCAGGAAGAAGGGGACTATATGGTGTCCCTGGACATCAAGGATGCTTACCTCCATGTCCAAAATTGCCCTTCTCACCAAGGGTACCTCAGGTTCGTGGTACGGAACTGTCACTATCAGTTTCAGACGCTGCCGTTTGGATTGTCCACGGCACCCCGGGTCTTTACCAAAGTAATGGCCGAAATGATGATTCTTCTTCAAAGAAAAGGCGTCTTAATTATCCCTTACTTGGACGATCTCCTGATAAGGGCAAGGTCCAGAGAACAGTTGGAAGTCGGAGTAGCACTATCTCAAGTAGTTCTACGACAGCACGGGTGGATTCTAAATATCCAAAATCGCAGCCGTTTCCGACGACACGTCTGCTGTTCCTAGGGATGGTTCTGGACACAGTCCAGAAAAAGGTGTTTCTCCCGGAGGAGAAAGCCAGGGAGTTATCCGAGCTAGTCAGGAACCTCCTAAAACCAGGAAAAGTGTCAGTGCATCATTGCACAAGAGTCCTGGGAAAAATGGTGGCTTATTACGAAGCGATTCCATTCGGCAGATTCCACGCAAGAACTTTTCAGTGGGATCTGCTGGACAAATGGTCCGGATCGCATTTTCAGATGCATCAGCGGATAACCCTATCTCCAAGGACAAGGGTGTCTCTCCTGTGGTGGTTACAGAGTGCTCATCTTCTAGAGGGCCGCAGATCCGGCATTCAGGATTGGATGCTGGTGACCACGGAGGCCAGCCTGAGAGGCTGGGGAGCAGTCACACAGGGAAAAAATTTCCAGGGAGTGTGATCAAGTCTGGAGATTTTTCTCCACATAAATATACTGGAGCTAAGGGCAATTTACAATGCTCTAAGCTTAGCAAGACCTCTGCTTCAAGGTCAGCCGGTATTGATCCAGTGGGACAACATCACGGCAGTCGCCCACGTAAACAGACAGGGCGGCACAAGAAGCAGGAGGGCAATGGCAGAAACTGCAAGGATTTTTCGCTGGGCGGAAAATCATGTGATAGCACTGTCAGCAGTGTTCATTCCGGGAGTGGACAACTGGGAAGCAGACTTCCTCAGCAGGCACAACCTCCACCCGGGAGAGTGGGGACTTCATCGGGAAGTCTTCCACATGATTGTGAACCGTTGGAAAAGACCAAAGGTGGACTTGATGGCGTCCCGCCTGAACAAAAAACTGGACAAGTATTGCGCCAGGTCAAAAGACCCTCAGGCAATAGCTGTGGACGTTCTGGTAACACAGTGGGTGTACCAGTCGGTGTATGTCTTCCCTCCTCTGCTTCTCATACCCAAGGTATTGAGAATTATAAGACGTAGAGGAGTAAGAACTATACTCGTGGCTCCGGATTGGCCAAGAAGGACTTGGTACCCTGAACTTCAAGAGATGCTCACAGAGGACTCATGGCCTCTGCCGCTAAGAAGGGACTTGCTTCAGCAAGTACCATGTCTGTTCCAAGACTTACCGCGGCTGCGTTTGACGGCATGGCGGTTGAACGCCGGATCCTAAGGGAAAAAGGCATTCCGGAAGAGGTCATTCCTACCCTGGTCAAAGCCAGGAAGGAGGTGACCGCACAACATTATCACCACATGTGGCGAAAATATGTTGCGTGGTGTGAGGCCAGGAAGGCCCCATGAAGAAATTTCAACTCGGTCGTTTCCTGCATTTCCTGCAAACAGGAGTGTCTATGGGCCTCAAATTGGGGTCCATTAAGGTACAAATTTCGGCCCTGTCGATTTTCTTCCAGAAAGAATTGGCTTCAGTTCCTGAAGTCCAGAAGTTTGTCAAGGGAGTACTGCATATACAACCCCCTTTTGTGCCTCCAGTGGCACTGTGGGATCTCAACGTAGTTCTGGGATTCCTAAAATCACATTGGTTTAAACCGCTCAAATCTGTGGATTTGAAATATCTCACAGGGAAAGTGACCATGCTGTTGGCCCTGGCCTCGGCCAGGCGAGTGTCAGAATTGTCGGCGTTTGTCTCAAAAAAGCCCATATCTGATTGTCCATTCGGACAGGGCAGAGCTGCCGACTCATCCCCAGTTTCTCCCTAAGGTGGTGTCAGTGTTTCACCCGAACCAGCTTATTGTGGTACCTGCGGCTACTAGGGACTTGGAGGACTCCAAGTTGCTAGATGTTGTCAGGGCCCTGAAAATATAGTTTCCAGGACGGCTGGAGTCAGGAAAACTGACTTGCTGTTATCCTGTATGCACCCAACAAACTGGGTGCTCTTGCTTCTAAGCAGACGATTGCTGGTTGGATGTGTAGTACAATTCAGCTTGCACATTCTGTGGCAGGCCTGCCACAGCCAAAATATGTAGGTGCCCATTCAACAAGGAAGGTGGGCTCATCTTGGGCGGCTGCCCGAGGGGTCTCGGCTTTACAACTTTGCCGAGCTGATACTTGGTCAGGGGCACACCCTGACTGAGGAGGACCTGGAGTTCTCTCATTCGGTGCTGCAGAGTCATCCGCACTCTCCCGCCCGTTTGGGAGCTTTGGTATAATCCCCATGGTCCTGACGGAGTCCCCAGCATCCACTTAGGACGTCAGAGAAAATAAGAATTTACTTACCGATAATTCTATTTCTCGTAGTCCGTAGTGGATGCTGGGCGCCCATCCCAAGTGCGGATTGTCTGCAATACTTGTACATAGTTATTGTTACAAAAATCGGGTTATTATTGTTGTGAGCCATCTTTTCAGATGCTCCGCTGTTATCATGCTGTTAACTGGGTTCAGATCACAGGTTGTACAGTGTGATTGGTGTGGCTGGTATGAGTCTTACCCGGGATTCAAAATCCTTCCTTATTGTGTACGCTCGTCCGGGCACAGTATCCTAACTGAGGCTTGGAGGAGGGTCATAGGGGGAGGAGCCAGTGCACACCACCTGATCCTAAAGCTTTTACTTTTGTGCCCTGTCTCCTGCGGAGCCGCTGATCCCCATGGTCCTGACGGAGTCCCCAGCATCCACTATGGACTACGAGAAATAGAATTATCGGTAAGTAAATTCTTATTTTAAATTGACTATACGTTTAGGGCAGTACGGATGGTGTAATGGTTAGCATTACTGCCTCACAGCACTGAGGTCATGGGTTCGATTCCCACCGTGACCCTAACTGTGTGGAGTTTGTATATTCTCCCCGTACTTGCGTGGGTTTCCTCCGGGTACTCCGGTTTCCTCCCACATTCCAAAAATATACTGGTAGGTTAATTGGCTCCCAACAAAAAAATTAACCCTAGCGTGAATGCGTGTGCGTGTACATGTGGTAGGGAATATAGATTGTAAGCTTCACTGGGGCAGGGACTGATGTGAATGGGCAAATATTCTCTGTACAGCGCTGCGGAATATGTGTGCGCTATATAAATAACTGGTAATAAATAAATAAATAAATAATAGCCAATGTTCCAACAAATTTCTTAAACACAAGTTTCTCTATGTATTTCCGCTATTTGCACCCACTACAACACATGTATGCTACTATGCAATACCACCTCTGGTGTATTCAGTGTATTTAGATACAAAGTATACTAATACATGCTGCTTAACTAAATGCAACATGGTATCATTCAGCATGATTAGTACAAACCATTTTTGAGAATCCCCACAGGGCATAACATAAAAGCAGAGAATGCACCAATCACCGTTTATATAATATATTGATCTCAGATTATCCACTTAAATATATAAGTTCAGAAAGGAATATTTTTTTAAAACATTTATTCCGGTGCTTGGTATTCTGTCATTAACATAGAAGTGCACATGTTATAATATAACATCTTCAATTCTCATATCCAAAGTTCAAGTTGTATCTAAAATGTCATGCTCTGGATAACATATAGTCACCCCTTTAAGTGTGGCAAACAAAGAATCATAATACAGTCTGATAAGAAGATATATGAACATAAATGCTATGTAACAATAGTAGTATTAAGCATCTACGTTTGTTACAAGCATAACAAGTAAAAGTGCCAATCTGATAATCCTTATGACACATCCCACCGAATGCATTTAAGTATGTAACAATCTGACGATCCTATAATACGTCTCCCTAACTGCACTTAAGGCTGTGTCTAATAACGGCATCAATCGGGGTAACTAGTCACAGACTGCACATATAGCATTTCCTATGCACGGCACATGCCCAATACCTTCTTTCCTTAATTCAAAACCAAGCTGCAATTAGAAGCCTTTTATTAGGCTGACAACAAACTATTCACCAAGAAAAAGTATTCAACATTCAATACAAAGTTATATCCTTTTAGATCATATTGTCCTGTTGGTATTCAAATATCAGTACCATTTATGCAAGACCAAACAAGGATCTGTAATCAATGTCTGCGATCATATGTATTTCTCATGATATTGCCATAAATGCATTGCATGACATCATATATTCCATAATACATTAATTCCATGTGTAAAGAAAAGTACAGTCCGTAGCGCTATAACCCTCATCTGCTGCCCATTATCTTCCTTGGAGCGGATAATGAGTGAGAGTGATAGCTCCCTGCGTACTGTTGCAGCTAATGATCCCTTGTCCTCTAATATACCGTATATATATTTCTGCTGCGGGGTACACTGGGCTCCACAAGGATTAACATCGGGGTAGAGTAGGATCTTGATCCGAGGCACCAACAGGCTCAAAGCTTTTGACTGTTCCCAAGATGCTCAGCGCCGCCTCCTCTATAACCCCGCCTCCATGCACAGGGAGCCCAGTTTGTAGTTGGTGCCTACAGTAGCAGGTCACTTAACAGGGGGCTGCCTCATGCAGCCTATTCTTAGCTATTAAATTTGACAGAAAATAATACATTTTCTCTGACGTCCTAGTGGATGCTGGGTACTCCGTAAGGACCATGGGGAATAGACGGGCTCCGCAGGAGACTGGGCACTCTTAAAAGAAAGATTAGGTACTACATCTGGTGTGCACTGGCTCCTCCCTCTATGCCCCTTCTCCAGACCTCAGTTAGAGTCTGTGCCCGGCCAGAGCTGGATGCACCTAGTGGGCTCTCCTGAGCTTACTAGAAAAGAAAGTATTTGTTAGGTTTTTTATTTTCAGTGAGATCTGCTGGCAACAGACTCACTGCTACGAGGGACTGAGGGGGAGAGAAGCAAACCTACCTGCTTGCAGCTAGCTTGTGCTTCTAAGGCTACTGGACACCATTAGCTCCAGAGGGATCGAACACAGGGCCCGACCTCGATCGTCCGTTCCCGGAGCCGCGCCGCCGTCCCCCTTGCAGAGCCAGAAGACGGAAGAACCAGGAGAAAATCGGCGGCTGAAGACTCCGGTCTTCAATAAGGTAGCGCACAGCACTGCAGCTGTGCGCCATTGCTCCCACAGCACACCACACGCTCCGGTCACTGGTGGGTGCAGGGCGCTGGGGGGGGGGGGGGGGGGGGGCGCACTGGGCTGCAATATGTATACCTTTTTGGCAAAATGCACATAATACAGTTATAAACTGTATATGTGCCTAATCCCCGCCATAAATATTAAAAAAGCGGGAGAAGCCCGCCGCTGAAGGGGCGGGGCTATCTTCCTCAGCACAGCCAGCGCCATTTTCTCTTCACAGCTCTGCTGGAAGGACGCTCCCCAGGCTCTCCCCTGCAGTATACACTACGAGAAGGGTAAAAAAGAGAGGGGGGGCACATAAATTTAGGCGCAAAAGGTGGTATAAGCAGCTATTGGGGGAAAATTCACTTTGTGTTAGTGTAAATCCCTCTGTTATATAGCGCTCTGGTGTGTGCTGGCATACTCTCTCTCTGTCTCCCCAAAGGACTTTGTGGGGTCCTGTCCTCAGTCAGAGCATTCCCTGTGTGTGTGTGCGGTGTGTCGGTACGGCTGTGTCGACATGTTTGATGAGGACGCTTACGTGGAGGCGGAGCAGGAGCCGATAAGTGTGATGTCGCCCCCTGCGGGGCCGACACCAGAGTGGATGGATATGTGGAAGGTATTAACCGACAGTGTCAACTCCTTGCATAAAAGGTTCGATGACGTAACAGCTTTGGGACAGCCGGCATCTCAGTCCGCACCTGCCCAGGCGTCTCAGAGGCCATCAGGGGCTCAAAAACGCCCGCTACCTCAGATGGCAGACACAGATGTCGACACGGAGTCTGACTCCAGTGTAGACGAGGATGAGACAAATGTACAATCCACAAGGGCCATCCGATGCATGATTACGACAATGAAAAATGTGTTTCACATTTCTGACATTAACCCGGTTACCACTAAAAAGGGTATTATGTTTGGGGAGAAAAAGCAGCCAGTGACTTTCCCCCCATCTGATGAGTTAAATGAATTGTGTGAAGAAGCGTGGTGTTCCCCAGATAAGAAATTAGTGATTTCTAAGAGGTTACTGATGGCGTACCCTTTCCCGCCAACGGACAGGTTGCGTTGGGAAACATCCCCTAGGGTGGACAAGGCGCTCACACGCTTATCAAAAAAGGTGGCACTGCCGTCTCAGGATACGGCCGCCTTAAAGGAGCCTGCAGATAGAAAGCAGGAGGCTATCCTGAAGTCTGTGTATACACACTCAGGTACTATACTGAGACCTGCTATTGCTTCAGCATGGATGTGTAGTGCTGCAGCAGCATGGTCTGATTCCCTGTCAGATGACATTGATTCCCTTGACAGGGATACTATTTTGCTAACCATAGAGCATATTAAAGACGTAGTTTTATATATGAGGGATGCACAGAGGGACATTTGCCGGCTGGCATCTAGAATTAATGCAATGTCCATTTCTGCCAGGAGAGTATTATGGACTCGGCAGTGGACAGGTGATGCTGATTCTAAAAGGCACATGGAAGTTTTGCCTTATAAAGGTGAGGAATTGTTTGGGGACGGTCTCTCGGACCTCGTATCCACAGCAACAGCTGGGAAGTCGACTTTTTTACCTCAGGTTCCCTCACAGCCTAAGAAAGCACCGTATTATCAAGTACAGTCCTTTCGGCCTCAGAAAGGCAAGCGGGTCAGAGGCGCGTCCTTTCTGCCCAGAGGCAGGGGTAAAGGGAAAAAGCTGCAGAAGACAGCCAGTTCCCAGGAACAAAAATCCTCCCCTGCTTCCACTAAGTCCACCGCATGACGCTGGGGCTCCACAGGTGGAGCCAGGTGCGGTGGGGGCCCGTCTCCGGAACTTCAGCGACCAGTGGGTTCGCTCACAGGTGGATCTCTGGGTTCTACAAGTGGTTTCTCAGGGATACAAGCTGGAGTTCGAGGCGTCTCCCCCTCGCCGTTACCTCAAATCAGCCTTGCCAGCTACTCCCAAGGAAAGGGAGGTAGTACTGGCGGCAATTCACAAGCTGTACCTTCAGCAGGTGATAATCAAAGTTCCCCTCCTTCAACAGGGACGGGGTTACTATTCCACAATGTTTGTGGTACCGAAACCAGACGGTTCGGTGAGACCCATTCTAAATTTGAAATCCTTGCACACTTATATAAGGAAGTTCAAGTTCAAAATGGAATCGCTCAGGGCGGTTATTGCAAGCCTGGAAGAGGGGGATTTTATGGTGTCACTGGACATCAAGGATGCTTACCTACATGTCCCCATTTACCCACCTCACCAGGAGTACCTCCGGTTTGTGGTACAGGACTGCCATTACCAATTCCAGACGTTGCCGTTTGGTCTGTCCACGGCACCGAGGGTATTTACCAAGGTAATGGCCGAAATGATGATACTCCTTCGAAAGAAGGGAGTTATAATTATCCCGTACTTGGACGATCTCCTTATAAAGGCAAGGTCCAAGGAGCAGTTGTTAGTCGGAGTAGCATTATCTCGGGAAGTGCTACAACAGCACGGCTGGATTCTGAATATCCAAAAGTCGCAGCTGGTTCCTACGACGCGTCTGCTGTTCTTGGGCATGATTCTGGACACAGAACAGAAGAAGGTGTTTCTCCCGGAGGAGAAGGCCAAGGAGTTGTCATCTCTGGTCAGAGACCTCCTGAAACCAAAACAGGTGTCGGTGCATCACTGCACGCGAGTCCTGGGAAAGATGGTAGCTTCTTACGAAGCAATTCCCTTCGGCAGGTTCCATGCAAGGATCTTTCAGTGGGATCTGTTAGACAAGTGGTCCGGATCGCATCTTCAGATGCATCGGCTGATCACCCTGTCCCCGAGGGCCAGGGTGTCTCTGCTGTGGTGGCTGCAGAGTGCTCATCTTCTCGAGGGCCGCAGATTCGGCATTCAGGACTGGGTCCTGGTGACCACGGATGCAAGCCTCCGAGGTTGGGGGGCAGTCACTCAGGGAAGAAACTTCCAAGGACAATGGTCGAGTCAGGAGACTTCCCTACACATAAATATTCTGGAACTAAGGGCCATTTACAATGCCCTAAGTCAAGCAGAACCCCTGCTTCAAAACCAGCCGGTGCTGATTCAGTCAGACAACATCACGGCGGTCGCCCATGTAAACCGACAGGGCGGCACAAGAAGCAGGATGGCGATGGCAGAAGCCACAAGGATTCTCCGATGGGCGGAGAATCACGTGCTAGCACTGTCAGCGGTGTTCATTCCGGGAGTGGACAACTGGGAAGCAGATTTCCTCAGCAGGCACGACCTCCACCCGGGAGAGTGGGGACTTCATCCAGAAGTCTTCCAGCTGATTGTAAATCGTTGGGAAAGGCCACAGATGGACATGATGGCGTCCCGCCTCAACAAAAAGCTAGAAAGATATTGCGCCAGGTCAAGGGGCCCTCAGGTGATAGCTGTGGACGCTCTAGTGACACCGTGGGTGTACCAGTCGGTTTATGTGTTACCTCCTCTTCCTCTCATACCAAAGGTACTGAGGATAATAAGAAAGAGAAGAGTAAGAACTATACTCATCGTTCCGGATTGGCCAAGAAGAACTTGGTACCCGGAACTACAAGAAATGATCTCAGAGGACCCTTGGCCTCTGCCGCTCCGACAGGACCTGCTACAGCAGGGGCCCTGTCTGTTCCAAGACTTACCACGGCTGCGTTTGACGGCATGACGGTTGAACGCCGGATCCTAATGGAAAAGGTATTCCAGTTGAAGTCATTCCTACGCTGATAAAAGCTAGGAAGGATGTGACAGCAAAACATTATCACCGCATATGGCGAAAATATGTTGCTTGGTGTGAGGCCATGAAAGGCCCCAACAGAGGAATTTCAGCTGGGTCGATTTCTGCACTTCCTACAGTCAGGAGTGACTATGGGCCTAAAATTGGGATCCATTAAAGTCCAGATTTCGGCCCTATCTATTTTATTTCAAAAAGAACTGGCTTCACTGCCTGAAGTTCAGACGTTTGTTAAGGGAGTGTTGCATATTCAGCCCCCTTTTGTGCCTCCAGTGGCACCTTGGGATCTCAACGTAGTGTTGGATTTCCTAAAATCACATTGGTTTGAGCCACTTCAGACCGTGGAGTTGAAGTATCTCACGTGGAAGGTAGTCATACTGTTGGCCTTGGCCTCAGCTAGGCGTGTGTCAGAATTGGCGGCTTTGTCCTGTAAAAGCCCATATCTGATTTTCTATATGGACAGGGCAGAATTGAGGACTCGTCCCCAATTTCTCCCAAAGGTGGTATCAGCGTTTCATTTGAACCAACCTATTGTGGTGCCTGCGGCTACTCGGGACTTGGAGTATTCCAAGTTGCTGGACGTAGTCCGGGCCCTGAAAATCTATGTTTCCAGGACGGCTAGAGTCAGAAAAACTGACTCGCTGTTTATCCTGCATGCACCCAACAAGCTGGGTGCTCCTGGTTCAAAGCAGACTATTGCTCGCTGGATCTGTAGCACGATTCAACTTGCACATTCTGCGGCTGGACTGCCGCATCCTAAATCAGTAAAAGCCCATTCCACGAGGAAGGTGGGCTCTTCTTGGGCGGCTGCCCGAGGGGTCTCGGCTTTACAACTTTGCCGAGCTGCTACTTGGTCGGGATCAAATACTTTTGCAAAATTCTACAAGTTTGATATCCTGGCTGAGGAGGACCTTGAGTTTGCTCATTCGGTGCTGCAGAGTCATCTGCACTCTCCCGCCCATTTGGGAGCTTTGGTATAATCCCCATGGTCCTTACGGAGTACCCAGCATCCACTAGGACGTCAGAGAAAATAAGAATTTACTCACCGTTAATTCTATTTCTCGTCCGTAGTGGATGCTGGGAGCCCGTCCCAAGTGCGGACTTTCTGCAATACTTGTATATAGTTATTGCTTAACTATAGGGTTATTGTTCTGAGCCATCTGTTGAATGAGGCTCAGTTGTTGTTCATACTGTTAACTGGGTATAGTTATCACAAGTTGTACGGTGTGATTGGTGTGGCTGGTATGAGTCTGACCCTGGATTCCAAATCCTTTCCTAGTAATGTCAGCTCTTCCGGGCACAGTTTCCCTAACTGAGGTCTGGAGGAGGGGCATAGAGGGAGGAGCCAGTGCACACCAGATATAGTACCTAATCTTTCTTTTAAGAGTGCCCAGTCTCCTGCGGAGCCCGTCTATTCCCCATGGTCCTTACGGAGTACCCAGCATCCACTACGGACTACGAGAAATAGAATTACCGGTGAGTAAATTCTTATTTTCTCTAACGTCCTAGAGGATGCTGGGACTCCGTAAGGACCATGGGGAATAGACGGGCTCCGCAGGAGGCATGGGCACTTTAAGAAAGACTTTGGACTCTAGGTGTGCACTGGCTCCTCCCTGTATGCCCCTCCTCCAGACCCCAGTTTTAGACTGTGCCCAGAGGAGAATGGGTGCACTGCAGGGAGCTCTACTGAGTTTCCTGCTTAGAAAGCATTTTTGTTAGGATTTTTTTTCTCTTTTTCAGGGAGCACTGCTGGCAACAGGCTCCCTGCATCGAGGGACTGAGGAGAGAGGAGCAGACCTACTTAACTGATAGGCTCTGCTTCCTCGGCTACTGGACACCATTAGCTCCAGAGGGAGTGAACACAGGTTCGTCCTGGGCGTTCACCCCAGAGCCGCGCCGCCGTTCTCCTCACAGAGCCACAAGAAACGAAGACAGAAGACGTCTCAGGCGGCAGAAGCCTTCGGTGCTTCACTGAGGTAATGCACAGCACCGCAGCTGTGCGTCATTGCTCCCATACACCTCACACACTCCGGTCACTGTAAGGACGCAGGGGTGCGCCCTGGGCAGCAATAAAACACCTCTCCTATGGAAAAAGTCTATATACATGTACAGGTGGGCACTGTACATGTATATAAAAGAACCCCCGCCATTTTTTTGTAAGTTTGAGCGGGACAGAAGCCCGCCGCCGAGGGGGTGGGGCTTTTCCCTCAGCACTCACCAGCGCCATTTTCTCTCCTCAGCACCGCTGAGAGGAAGCTCCCCGGACTCTCCCCTGCTTGACACACGGTGAAAGGGGGTTTTAAAGTAGAGGGCGGGCACATTATTGGCGTTTATACATTAAGCAGCGCTACTGGGTAAACAATCTGTGTTTTTCTCTAGGGTTATATAGCGCTGGGGTGTGTGCTGGCATACTCTGTCTCCAAGGGGCCTCAGGGGGAACCTGTCTTCAGAAAAGAGATTCCCTGTGTGTGTGAAGTGTGTCGGTACGTGTGTGTCGACATGTTTGACGAGGAAGGCTCACCTAAGGAGGAGGGGGAGTGCATGATGGTCAGGTCGCAGTCTGCAACGCCGACACCGGACTGGGTGGATATGTGGAATGTCTTGAATGCAAATGTAAATTTACTGCATAAACGATTAGACAAGGCTGAAGCTAGGGATCAGTCAGGTAGTCAGACCATGCCTGTCCCTGTGGCACCAGGACCTTCGGGGTCTCAAAAACGCACCATATCCCAGATCACTGACACAGATACCGACACAGATACTGACTCTAGTGTCGACTATGAGGATGCAAAATTACAGCCAAAGGTGGCGAAAGGTATTCGTTACATGATTATTGCCATTAAAGAGGTTTTGCATATCACTGAGGAACCCCCTGTCCCTGACACGAGGGTACACATGTATAAAGGGAAAAAGCCTGAGGTCACTTTTCCGTCCTCATTTGAACTAAGCGACTTGTGCGAAAAGGCTTGGGAATCTCCAGATAGGAGACTACAAGTTCCTAAAAGGATTCTTATGGCGTATCCCTTTCCACAAAAGGACAGGATACGATGGGAATCTTCGCCGAAGGTAGACAAGGCGCTGACACGCTTATCCAAGAAGGTGGCACTGCCTACTCAGGATACAGCTTCCCTCAAGGATCCTGCTGATCGTAAGCAGGAGGTTACCATGAAGCACATTTACACACATTCCGGTACTATCGTTAGACCGGCTATGGCATCGGCCTGGGTGTGTAGTGCTGTTGCAGCATGGACAGATTCCTTATTTACGGAACTTGACACCCTAGATAAGGATACCATTCTAATGACCCTAGAGCATATCAAAGATGCTGCTTTATATATGAGGGATGCTCAAAGAGACATTTGTTTACTAAGCTCCAGAATAAATGCTATGTCTATTTCTGCTAGGCGACTCCTGTGGACCCGACAGTGGACGGGGGATGCCGACTCAAAGCGGCATATGGAGTCGTTGCCTTACAAGGGGGAGCAGTTGTTTGGAGAAGGCCTCTTGGACCTTGTCTCTACTGCTACGGCCGGTAAATCGAATTTCTTACCTTATGTCCCCCCGCAGCATACTAAAAAGGCACCTCATTATCAAATGCAGTCCTTTCGTTCCAATAAAAGCAAGAAGTTACGGGGATCGTCATTCCTTGCCAGAGGAAAATGCAAGGGAAAAAAGCTGCATGCAGCTAGTTCCCAGGAGCAGAAGTTCTCCCCTACATCTGCAAAGTCCACCGCATGACGCTGGGGCTTCCCGGGGGGAGTCAGCTCAAGTGGGGGCACGTCTTCGATTTTTCAGCCAGGTCTGGGTTCACTCACAGGTGGATCCCTGGGCTATAGAGATTGTTTCTCAGGGATACAGGCTGGAATTCGAAGACGTGCCTCCTCGCCGGTTTTTCAAATCGGCTCTGCCAGCTTCCCCGTCAGAGAGGGAGTTAGTGTTGATTGCAATTCAAAAATTGTATCTTCAACAGATGATAGTCAAAGTTCCTCTTCTCCAGCAAGGAAAGGGGTATTACTCAACCCTGTTTGTGGTCCCGAAACCGGACGGTTCGGTCAGGCCCATTTTGAATCTAAAATCCCTGAACTTGTACTTGAAAAAGTTCAAGTTCAAGATGGAATCGCTCAGAGCGGTCATCGCCAGCCTGGAGGGGGGGGGATTGGATGGTGTCCCTGGACATAAAGGATGCATACCTTCATGTTCCGATTTTCCCTCCTCACCAGGCGTTCCTGAGATTTGCAGTACAGGACTGTCATTACCAATTTCAGATGTTGCCGTTTGGGCTTTCCACAGCCCCGAGAATTTTCACCAAGGTAATGGCGGAAATGATGGTGCTCCTGCTCAAGCAGGGTGTCACAATTATCCCATACTTGGACGATCTCCTCATAAAGGTGAGATCTCGGGAGAAGTTGCTGGACAGCGTGTCGCTGTCGGTGAGGATGTTGCAGGGGCACGGCTGGATTCTCAATATACCGAAGTCCCAGCTAGTCCCTACAACGCGCCTGACCTTTCTGGGTCTTATTCTAGACACAGACCAGAAAAAGGTTTTTCTTCCGATGGAAAAGACTCAGGAGCTCATAGCCCTGGTCAGGAACCTATTAAAGCTAAAAAAAGGTTTCAGTGCATCACTGCACGCGTGTCCTGGGGAAGATGGTGGCATCGTACGAGGCCATCCCCTTTCGGAAGGTTCCATGCGAGGACCTTTCAATGGGATCTACTGGACAAATGGTCCGGGTCCCATTTACAAATGCATCAGAGGATCACCCTGTCTCCCAGAGCCAGGGTATCTCTCCTGTGGTGGCTGCACAGTGCTCACCTCCTAGAAGGCCGCAGGTTCGGAATTCAGGACTGGATCCTGGTGACCACGGACGCAAGCCTCCGAGGTTGGGGAGCAGTCACACTGGGAAGAAATTTCCAAGGTCTCTGGTCGAATCTAGAGACTTGTCTCCACATCAACGTCCTGGAGTTGAGGGCCATATACAACGCTCTACACCAGACGGAGGCATTGCTTCGGGACAAACCGGTTCTGATTCAGTCAGACAATGTCACAGCAGTGGCTCATGTAAACCGCCAAGGCGGCACAAGGAGCAGAGCGGCCATGGCAGAAGCGACCAGGATTCTTCGCTGGGCGGAAGGCCATGTAAGCGCCCTATCAGCTGTATTCATCCCGGGGGTGGACAACTGGGAAGCGGACTTCCTCAGCAGGCACGACCTGCATCCGGGAGAGTGGGGACTTCATCAAGAAGTCTTCGCACAGAGCGTGGGTCGGTGGGGACTGCCTCAGATAGACATGATGGCGTCCCTCAGGCGGTAGCGGTGGACACTCTAGTGACACCTTGGGTGTTCAGATCGGTCTATGTGTTCCCTCCTCTACCTCTCATACCCAAGGTGTTGAGAATAATAAGACTAAGAAGAGTAAGAACAATTCTCATTGTTCCAGATTGGCCACGAAGGACTTGGTATCCGGATCTGCAAGAGTTGCTCACAGAAGATCCGTGGCCTCTTCCTCTAAGACAGGACCTGCTGCAGCAGGAGCCCTGTCTGTTCCAAGACTTACCGCGGCTGCGTTTGACGGCATGGCGGTTGAACGCCGGATCCTAGCGAAAAAAGGTATTCCGGAGGAGGTCATTCCTACCCTGATCAAGGCTGAAACATTATCACCGTATATGGCGAAAATATGTTTCTTGGTGTGAGGCCAGGACTGCTCCTACGGAGGAGTTCCATTTGGGTCGTCTGCTTCACTTCCTGCAAACAGGAGTGACTTTGGGCCTAAAATTAGGGTCCATAAAGGTCCAAATTTCGGCCTTATTCATTTTCTTTCAAAAGGAATTGGCTTCTCTTCCTGAAGTACAGACATTCGTGAAGGGGGTGCTGCATATTCAGCCTCCTTTTGTACCTCCGGTGGCGCCGTGGGATCTTAATGTGGTATTAAGTTTCCTCAAGTCACCTTGGTTTTGACCACTCACAACAGTGGAGTTGAAATATCTCACTTGGAAAGTGGTCATGTTGTTGGCCTTGGCTTCTGCGAGGCGTGTTTCGGAATTAGCGGCTTTGTCACATAAAAGCCCCTATCTGGTTTTCCACGTGGATAGGGCAGAATTGAGGACTTGTCCTCAATTTCTGCCTAAAGTGGTCTCTTCTTTTCATATGAATCAACCTATTGTCGTGCCTGTGGCTACACGGGACTTGGACGATTCCGAGTCCCTTGATGTGGTCAGGGCTTTGAAGATTTATGTGGCCAGAACAGCGAGGGTTAGGAAAACTGAAGCGCTGTTTGTTCTGTATGCAGCCAACAAAGTTGGCGCACCTGCTTCAAAAGCAGACTATTGCTCGCTGGATCTGTAACACGATTCAGCAGGCGCATTCTACGGCAGGATTGCCATTGCCTAAATCGGTTAAGGCCCATTCCACTAGGAAGGTGGGCTCGTCTTGGGTGGCTGCCCGAGGGGTCTCGGCATTACAGTTGTGCCGAGCAGCTACTTGGTCGGGGTCAAACACCTTTGCAAAGTTCTATAAATTTGATACCCTGGCTGAGGAGGACCTCCTGTTTGCTCATTCGGTGCTGCAGAGTCATCCGCACTCTCCCGCCCGTTTGGGAGCTTTGGTATAATCCCCATGGTCCTTACGGAGTCCCAGCATCCTCTAGGACGTTAGAGAAAATAAGATTTTACACTTACCGGTAAATCTATTTCTCGTAGTCCGTAGAGGATGCTGGGCGCCCGTCCCATGTGCGGACTTCTTCTGCAAGACTTGTATATAGTTATTGCTTACATAAGGGTTATGTTATAGTTTCATCGGTTTAGACCGAGACTATGTTGTTTGTTCATACTATTAACTGGGCAGTTATCACAAGTTATACGGTGTGATTGGTGTGGCTGGTATGAATCTTGCCCTTGGATTCCCAAAAATCCTTTCCTCGTACTGTCCATCTCCTTTGGGCACAGTTTCTCTAACTGGGGTCTGGAGGAGGGGCATAGAGGGAGGAGCCAGTGCACACCCAGAGTCCAAAGTCTTTCTTAAAGTGCCCATGCCTCCTGCGGAGCCAGTCTATTCCCCATGGTCCTTACGGAGTCCCAGCATCCTCTACGGACCACGAGAAATAGATTTTCCGGTAAGTGTAAAATCTTATTTTTTATAAGAATCTACAAGGGCTGCAGCAGGCTAGGTCTAATAGACATCTCTGCTGCAGCTCCATCACCCCCAGCGGTGCTGTATACTCCCGCGCCCTGGTTGCCGGGTCACTGCAGCAGAGGCTCCGGTTTCTTCCAAAGGTCAGTCACACACACACCGACCTCCCGGATCGCGAGGCCGCTGACGAAGGGGAGGCAAGGGGCTTCTGTGCCCGCACACTACTGCGATCCAGCGCGGCTGTAGGGGGCGGGTCGTGCGCGCTGGCGTGGACACTGATTACTGGGCAGCCGCTCCACTAGCCACCAAGGACATTTAAGGGGCACAGGTCTGGGGGTTTTTCTCCTATATTAACCTAGTTTTGTACTGCCCGCAGCGCCCGGTGGGGATGCCAGCAGGGGGAGCAGGCCGGACCTGAGGCCCCTCCCTCCAGCCCCAGTGCGCCATTTCTGCAATGTTCCCACCCTGGAGCTGCATATCTCTCCCTCACTCCTGACCAGCGGCCATCACAGATTGAGCTGAGCTGTTTATAGGACTGCTGGGGCAAATCCTGCTGTAGAACCGCCTGATTGCCAGTGCTATGCTTCTTACAGGACACTTAAGTATTCTACCTGTCACTGGGACAGTGTTAGTTAAGAAAGAGTGCATACATTCAGGATTGTGTGGCACAAACACCCTGTGATCTACATCCAGTGTTTACTGTGCATTGTTATATCTATTGTTATCACATATAGCCATACTGAGTATTACTTTGTATAGCTAGTCCAGTGCAGTTTATGGTACATAATTTCTGCATGGTACACTTGTGAATATATACGTGTGTGTACATGTAGCTGCTGCGTGGTTACCTTAATTACAGGGTATTTCACTCAGTGGGCTATTCCTATATTACTATACCTGAGGGGGCCAAGTGTTTTCAGGTTTTTCTTTGTTTAATATAGGTGTGTATCACCAGGTATACTGACAGTGTATTTTTTCTTGTGATTTATAGTCACCATTTAATCTATATCTCTTGAACTCCCGGTCTGTGCTTTCATAGGCAAGCTTTACTGTGAGTTCTTGATAGGTATAGTGCTGCTACACTTTGTACCTGGTTGCCCAATATTGTGCACATAGTTCTGTCTGCTACACGTGGCAACAACGCTGCGGCTTATCCCACACTGCGTGGTAGTGAGGCTGCAGACGTCATGGAGAATAATATGGCAGCTGAGAGTTCAGGTTCAGGGGGTTCCTTGCCCCCCAGTGGGTCAGTAGCACCTGGGGCATCACAAGACCTACCTTGGGCTACATTTTCCACATTATTAAACACGCTTGTGACTAAATTAACACCCCCTGTGGGACCATCTGTGCCACTGCAACAGTTTATGGTCCCTGCTGTGAACCCGCCATGGGCGGATCAGCTTTCTGCTCAGTTACAGCACTTGAACCGATCTATGACAAAATCTAAGGGTCACTCTCGCCTGCCTAAGACTAAGTCGTCTTCTAAACGGGCCATTACCTCCTCCCAATCCATGGCTATTCCAGACACATCCTCTGACGAGGACGGTGCATATACTGATCCTACAGACACTGACACACATGTTTCTGATGGGGAAGGAAAATCATTAGTGGATGTCCCAGATTTGATTGAGGTGATCAGACTTATTCTAAAGGTGAATGATGATCCTGAGTCTGTCTCCATGAAACCGGATAGGTTTAAGTGTAAGAAGGTGGTTAAACAAGTTTTACCCCATTCTGATCACCTGGCTGACATACGCCAGGAATCATGGGAAAATCCAGGGACTACATTTATACCAAATAAGAGACTGTTGGCTCGCTATCCTCTCTCTCCGGAGGTATGTAAAAATTAGGAAACCCCTCCGCCTGTAGATTCTCATGTGGCGCGTATGGTTGTTTCCTCTGCTCTGCCAGTAACTACCGCCACCTCTCTGAAGGAACCGACGGATCGACGTGTGGAGGGCTGTTTAAAAGCGATTTATACCCTAACGGGGGCTGTGCATAGGCCAACAATTGCAGCGACTTGGGCTGCTGAAGCTGTTGAGGCATGGGCTCAGGAACTTGAGGCGGAACTGCCTTCCTATGCATCTGAGCATGCCCGACAATGTCTCTCATATATCGCCATGGGTTCTCTATACCTTAAGGAGGCGGCCTCCGATGCCGGGGTGCTCGCGGCCAAGGCTGCTTCTACGTCCGTCTTGGCCAGACGTATCCTTTGGTTGAGATCCTGGTCAGTGGATATGGATTCAAAGGAAACCCTGGAGGTGCTTCCCTTCAAGGGAGACATTCTCTTTGGGGAAGACCTCAATAAGATTGTGGCTGATCTGGCTACTGCTAAAACAGCTTGCCTACCTAGTACGGCTCCTTCAACGCAGAAGGCTAAAAGTACTTTCCCTCGGCCCTTTCGTCCTCCAGGAAAAGCAAAAGGTCAGGCGTACCCAAAGCAAGCTCATGCTTCCAGGCCTGCCAAGCCCAGACCGAAGCGTGCCTGGGCCGCCCGTCAGCCAGCTTCCAAAATGGACAAGCCTGCTGCATGATGGGGCGGGCCTCCCTCTGGGAGATCCCAAGGTGGAGGGCCGACTTCTAGATTTTGCCCAGCAATGGTTGAAGACCACTTCAGATACCTGGGCGGGGGAAGTTGTCGCTCAAGGTTACGCCATACCCTTCAAGAATCATCCCCCGCAACGGTTTTGCCTGACAGATGTGCCTCTGGATCCGGCAAAAGCAAACACATTGCACTCGGTGGTACATTCCCTCCTGACCACAGGAGTGGTAGTACAGGTGCTTCTGGCTCAGAGAGGCAAAGGGTACTATTCACCGCTGTTTCTAGTCCCGAAGCCGAACGGGTCCTTGCGGCCCATTCTCAATTTGAAGTCCCTGAACAAGCATGTGCAGATCTCCAAGTTTCGTATGGAAACTCTGCGCTCTATTGTTCTGGCCTTGGAACCTGGGTACTATATGGTCTCCCTGGACATACAGGATGCCTACATGCATATTCCTATTGCGGTGTCTCATCAACAGTACCTGCGGTTTTCGGTGGGCAATCTACATTACCAATTTCGGGCGTTACCCTTTGGTTTGACAACGGCTCTCCGAGTTTTCACCAAAGTATTGGCGATAATGACGGCTACACTCCGCCGTCAAGGGGTCAGGATCCTACCATACTTCGACGATTTGTTGATCCTGGCAAATTCCCCAGAACTTCTGTGTCATCTCGATCTGACGGTCCAGTGCATGACAGCCCATGGGTGGCTGATCAACTGGAAGAAATCCTCCCTGGTTCCTGCTCGGAGCATGTTACACCCCGGAGCGTTATTGGACACTCAGAACCAACGGTTGTACCTGTCTCAGGAGAAAGTCTTGAAGCTTCAGGACAGGATTTGATGCTTCCTATCTTGTCCGCAAGTGTCGATACATTCGGCAATGCAAGTGCTAGGTCTCATGGTGTCGGCTTTCGACATGGTGGAGTATGCCCAGTTCCACTCTCGCCCTCTGCAGAAGTTAGTTCTGACCAAGTGGGACAGCCTGCCTCACGGGATGAGATCTCACATGATCTCATTGTCTCTGGAGGTCTGCCTGTCACTGAGCTGGTGGCTGCAGGACCATCAATTGAGCAGGGGCCGTCCATTCTGGGTATCCGACTGGCTCCTCCTGACAACGGATGCCAGTCTGAGTAGTTGGGGCGCGATGTTGGAACAACACTCTCTTCAGGGTCGGTGGACCAAGGAGGAGTCTCTACTCCCGATAAATATTCTTTAACTGCGGGCAGTGTTCAATGCATTGACAATGGCCCAGCATCTCATACAGAACAGAACTGTTCAGGTGCAATCGGACAACGCCACCACGGTGGCGTACATAAATCATCAGGGCGGCACTCGAAGCCGCATGGCAATGAAGGAAGTATCAAGGATTCTTCAGTGGGCAGAACGCCATCTGCCAGCCATATCAGCAGTGTTCATTCCGGGCATTCTGAACTGGGAGGCGGACTATCTCAGTTGTCAGGACGTGCACGCCGGAGAATGGAGCCTACATCCAGAGGTGTTTCAACTTCTCGTGGACAAGTGGGGCCTCCCAGATGTGGACCTGATGGCGTCTTGACACAATTACAAGGTTCCGGTCTTCGGAGCAAGGACAAGGGATCCTCACGCAGCGTTCGTGGATGCTCTGTCAATCCCATGGAACTTTCGGCTGCCGTATGTATTCTCTCAGGTGTCACTGCTGCCCAGAGTAATACAGAAGTTCAAGCAAGAAGGAGGAAACCTACTTCTGCTAGCTCCAGCGTGGCCCAGACGGCACTGGTTCTCTGATCTCTTGGGTCTCTCGTTGGATGGTCCCCTTCTACTTCCACAACGACCAGACCTCCTCGTTCAGGGCCCTTGTGTTTACCAGGATTTGGCCCGTCTGGCTTTGACGGCATGGCTCTTGAAGCTTCCGTCCTGAGAGCCAAGGGTTTTTCTGAGGCAGTCGTTCAAACTATGTTGAAGGCCCGTAAGCCGGCTTCTACTCGGATATACCATAGGGTCTGGAATGCTTACTTTACTTGGTGTGCATCTCATAATCATGACGTTTTCAAGTTTAGTACGGCCAAATTATTGGCTTTTCTACAACAGGGCCTAGACTTAGGTTTACGTCTGGCCTCCCTCAAGGTTCATATTTCTGCCTTGTCGGTTTGGTTTCAGCGAAAGATTGAAACCCTACCTGATGTCCATACATTCACTCAGGGTGTGTTGCGGATTCAGCCTCCTTATGTGCCAACTGTGGCCCCTTGGGTCTTGTCGTTGGTTTTGGAGGCCTTGCAAGTGTCTCCTTTTGAGCCTCTTGCCTCTGCTGATCTTAAGTGGCTTTCCCTTAAGGTCCTCTTCTTGCTGGCTATTGCTTCAGCTAGAAGGGTATCGGATTTGGGTGCCTTATCCTGCAAGTCTCCCTATTTGATTTTTCACCGTGACCGGGTGGTTCTTAGAACACGACCAGGTTATTTACCTAAGGTGGTGTCTTCTTTCCACCTTAACCAGGAGATTGTGGTTCTGGCCTTTATTTCTCCTTAATTGTCTCCCAAAGAATGGTCTTTGGATGTGGTACGGGCTCTCTGTATCTATGTGAAGAGAACTTCCTCTGTTCGGAAATCTGATTCTCTGTTTGTTTTGTTTGGTTTTCACAAACGTGGCTGGCCTGCTTCCAAGCAGACTCTGGCCAGATGGATTAGAATGGTGATTGCACATGCTTATGTACAGGCTGGTCGTCCAGCTCCTGCTACCATCAAGGCCCATTCTACTAAGTCGGTTGGACCTTCTTGGGCGGCCCACGTGGTCCTCGGGGAACACGTTTATAAGGTTCTATGCCTTCGATACCGCTACTTCCCAGGATGCTTCCTTTGGGCGCCGGGTTCTTGTGCCCGCTACAGTGCGTCTCCTCCCATAAAGAACTGCTTTAGGACATCCCCAATGTTAATCCTTGTGGAGCCCAGTGTACCCCGCAGCAGAAAATGAGATTTATGACGCACTTAGCTTCTTTGGATTGGTATTGGCATGGCCACTGACACCCTCTCCTGTGGTGAGTGTGTGGTGTACTTGGCTCAGAGCGGTTGTCATCTCTGGTACCTGCTACTGAATTGGGCTGGTTGACGAAACTGAGCTCCCTGTGCATGGAGGCGGGGTTATAGGGGAGGCCGCGCTGAGGAACTTGGGAACAGTCAAAAGCTTTGAGCCTGTTGGTGCCTCAGATCAAGATCCTACTCTGCCCCGATGTTAATCCTTGTGGAGATCAGTGTACCTTGCAGAAAGAGATTTATCAACGGTAAGTTCTTCTTACCATAAATCTTGTTTATATATATATATATATATGTGTGTTTGTGTATATATATATATATAATATATATATAGAGAGAGAGAGATGCAGTATATAGATATTTATAGAGGTCAGGTGTTTCTAGCCTCGTTAGTTTAATCCTTCCATTGATTACTATATGGAATACATAATGCCTTTTATAGTGGTGATACTACGTTTGCATCACATCCATTTATGTTACCCTTATTATGCATTCCTGGATTTCATTTGGCTTTGTAGTCACTGCCCTTTCGCTGAGTGCCGCTTATCAGCTTTCTGCAAACTGTATTTTCATGTCCTTTTTTGTCCCAATTGATCTCAAGTGTGTTCCATTTAATGTGTCAGTAGCTTAGTTATTGCCTCAGTCTAGGTGCATAAACATATATTTATATAGATAAATGTAATGTATTTATAGTTTGTATTTTGGGTCTTGATCTTTCTTTAGAAACTTCCTACACTGCTCTGCTAATAACCCTACATAGCTTAGTGTAATCGGCAAATAAGGAAATCTTACTTTCTAGGACAAGGCCCAATAGGAATCCCAGTGGTGTACCACTAATAACTTTAGCTCAGTCTGAATTGCTCCATATAGAACTGCTCTCATCTTATGTAACACACTGATGAACAATACTGAATGCTTCCACACATTCCAGATATATCACATCAGTTATACTTCCTGGTGTGACATACAGTATGTTTTCTTAGAAAATGTAATACAGGGTATATGTTATATGTTAGGCATGTCTATTTTTTCAGGAAACCATGTTTGGCACTGCTTTATCAAGTTATTTTCTACAATGCTTCTCAGAATTACTAGTAACATTATTTATACAGTCCATAGATAGGACTGTATATTATACCGCACTTCACAAATCATTTATCCTGAAGTTGGATATCTGGTGACTTATGAAGCTGTAGAAGAACATAACGTAACAAATTCTGTTTTATTTCATGTAAATAAAGTGTTTAGAAACCTGTGTTATCATATTAAGCCGGGTACACACTAGCCCAGGCATGTCAAACTCATGGTCATCCAGCTGTTGTGAAACTACAAGTCCCAGCATGCTTTACCAGCTGATCAGTGGAAGGTATGCTGGCAAAGCATGCTGGAACTTGTAGTTTCACAACAGCTGGAAGGCCACGAGTTTGACATGCCTGCACTAGACGATGTGTGTAAGCAGTGATATTGGCTGCGGCAGGGACCCGGTGGGGTACCGGGAGCGACGGGGAGGAGCCGGGGCTGCAGCATGGTTCTCGTTAATGAGGTCATCTCTCATCTGAACTGTTCCGATGAGGAAGCGGGTCATTAACCATATTGACTGTACACACTAGACGAGTTAGTCAATGATAGCCAAAGTTCACATAGGCTAATACTCAAGTGTTAAAATTGTGAGTTTATTAATTTTATTTGGTAAGTAAAACCTTAACACAAAACATGGGTTATATCTTCTGAGTTAAATTTACTTGGTAATAATAGCTAATGGAAAAATTTGGAGGGAACTGAAAGGCTATCAAGTTCTTAAAGTGGACTCCTCATCTGGATATGGTAAATGTATATATTTGGGAGCTGAACCAGATTGCTGTCTGAAGCCCCGTACACATGGGGAGAGATGCGTGCTGAGCGATCTAGCACAGACTGCTCAGCACACAACGCAATGTGTGCT
This sequence comes from Pseudophryne corroboree, assembly GCF_028390025.1. NCBI lineage: Eukaryota > Metazoa > Chordata > Amphibia > Anura > Myobatrachidae > Pseudophryne > Pseudophryne corroboree. Next base: position 257,228,176 of record NC_086454.1, on the reverse strand, counting down.
GAGGGGGGGGACTGGGGACGCTCATTTCACCCAGTGGTGAAATGAGCGATGTAACTAGATTTGGCATGCATGCAGGCACAATGTAGAACTGGCAAAAGCGATGCACGGCCCTATCTATAATGGGCATACACACGGAGAGATCTGTGCTTAATTTCTAAGCAATGTATTCAGATTGCTTAGAATGTAAGCACACATCTCTACGTGTGCACCCCCCTCACCAGGTTGCTCCATATTCATGAGGCCTAATTTATATCCATGAATGGAAACATTTTCTGCAATATTTGGTTAATCTACTAATTGTCTTCCATCAGTGTATGTTGGTCACACACATGTTGCTTACTATGTAAGTGTGGCAAATGTTTAGTGTGTGTATAAGTTATACGTATATACTGTACATACAGACATTTATTTGAGGATGTAAGTTCCTGACCCAATTTATTTAACCTATTATTTTGCTGTTTTAATATTTTGAGGGGGGTTTTAAGTTCAAACTGATTTAGTTACTTTAGATTTATATATATATATATATAATTTCACAAATAATTACAAATGAAGCTGGTTTAGTAGCTCATTCAGGATAAATAGCAAATGTTTCTTATGATTGGCAATGTTGCATACTATTAGGATGAAGTGGTCTTAAAAATTATTATTTTAGAACATTATTGAAATGTCAACTATAGAATGTAGAAGCCATGTTTTAGAACATATGCAAAAACTCAATTATGATGTTTATACAGCACACACATACATAGGTTATTCAGTCATTCACAGCAGTCCCTGCCCCAGTCCCCAGTGAAGCTTACAATCTATGTTCCCAATCACATGGACATTTAGAACTTACCATACTGGCTTTTATAGTGTGGGAGGAAACTGTAATGCACCCATGCAAACTCCACACAGATTGGATGTATTTAACATGTAGCCCTCTGGCTGATGTGAAACTATACATCCTAGCATGCCCTGTCACAGTTTTTCTTTTCTACGTGCCCTAAGAGCAAAACTCATGCAGAGTATGCTGGGATGTGTAGTTCCACAGCAGCTGGAGTGCCGTGTGGTGAATACCCCTGCACTAACTCATCCATGCTGCTATAATACTAATCACAAGTCTTTTGTTTGTTTTTTCTTATAACATTAATGACACCAGGTGGCATTTTGAATGACTATTTTCTCTGACGTCCTAGTGGATGCTGGGAACTCCGTAAGGACCATGGGGAATAGCGGCTCCGCAGGAGACTGGGCACAAAAGTAAAAGCTTTAGGACTACCTGGTGTGCACTGGCTCCTCCCCCTATGACCCTCCTCCAAGCCTCAGTTAGATTTTTGTGCCCGGCCGAGAAGGGTGCACACTAGGGGCTCTCCTGAGCTTCTTAGTGAAAGTTTAGTTTTAGGTTTTTTATTTTCAGTGAGACCTGCTGGCAACAGGCTCACTGCATCGAGGGACTAAGGGGAGAAGAAGCGAACTCACCTGCGTGCAGTGGATTGGGCTTCTTAGGCTACTGGACACCATTAGCTCCAGAGGGACCGAACACAGGCCCAGCCTCGGAGCTCGGTCCCAGAGCCGCGCCGCCAACCCCCTTACAGAGCCAGAAGCAAGAAAAGGTCCGGAAAAAGCGGCGGCAGAAGACATCTGTCTTCAACAAGGTAGCGCACAGCACTGCAGCTGTGCGCCATTGTTACTCAGGCACACTTCACACTCCGGTCACTGAGGGTGCAGGGCGCTAGGGGGGCGCGCCCTGAGCAGCAATGTAAAACACCTTGGCTGGCATAAATACACCACATATAACCCCCAGGGCTATATGGATGTATTTTAACCCCTGCCAGAACTCACCAAAAAAGCGGGAGAAAAGGCTGCCGAGAAGGGGGCGGAGCCTATCTCCTCAGCACACGGGCGCCATTTTCCATCACAGCTCCGCTGGAAGGACGTCTCCCTGACTCTCCCCTGCAGTCCTGCACTACAGAAAAGGGTAAAAAAGAGAGGGGGGCACTAATTTGGCGCAGTTTGATAACAACAGCAGCTATAAAGGGAAAAGCACATTTATAGTGGTATTCCTGTCTATATATAGCGCTCTGGTGTGTGCTGGCATACTCTCCCTCTGTCTCCCCAAAGGGCTAGTGGGGTCCTGTCCTCTATCAGAGCATTCCCTGTGTGTGTGCGGTGTGTCGGTACGATTGTGTCGACATGTTTGAGGAGGAAAATGAGATGGAGGCGGAGCAATTGCCTATTATACAGTTGTCACCCCCTAGGGAGTCGACACCTGAGTGGATGAGCTTATGGAAGGAATTGCGTGACAGTATCAGCTCTTTACGACAGACAGTTGACGACATGAGACAGCCGGCTACTCAGCTTGTGCCTCTCCAGGGGTCTCAAACGCCATCAGGGGCTTTAAAACGCCCGTTACCTCAAATGGCAGACACAGACACGGATACTGACTCCAGTGTCGATGATGAGGAGACAAACGTGACTTCCACCAGGGCCACACGTTACATGATTGAAGCAATGAAAAATATATTGCATATCTCTGATAATACAAGTACCACTAAAAAGGGTATTATGTTTGGTGAGAAAAAACTGCCTGTAGTTTTTCCTGTATCCGAGGAATTAAATGAAGTGTGTGATGAGGCGTTGGTTTCCCCCGATAAAAAACTGATAATTCCTAAAAGGTTATTGGCATCGTACCCTTTCCCGCCAGAGGATAGGGCACGTTGGGAAACACCCCCTAGGGTGGATAAAGCGCTCACACGCTTGTCTAAACAGGTAGCACTACCCTCTCCTGATACGGCCGCCCTAAAGGAACCTGCCGATAGAAAGCTGGAGAATATCCTAAAATGTATATACTCTCAAACGGGTGTTATACTGCGACCAGCAATCGCCTCAGCCTGGATGTGCAGTGCGGGCCTGGCATGGTCGGATTCCCTGACTGAAAATATTGATACCCTAGATAGGGACAGTATATTACTGACTATAGAGCATTTGAAGGATGCATTTCTATATATGCGTGATGCACAGAGGGATATCTGCCGACTGGCATCAAGAGTTAGCGCGCTGTCCATTTCTGCAAGAAGAGGTTTATGGACGCGGCAGTGGTCAGGTGATGCGGATTCTAAAAGGCACATGGAAGTATTGCCTTATAAGGGGGAGGAGTTATTTGGGGTAGGTCTATCAGACCTGGTAGCCACGGCAACTGCTGGAAAATCCACATTTTTACCCCAGGTAGCTTCTCAACCTAAGAAGACGCCGTATTATCAGGCGCAGTCCTTTCGGCCCCATAAGGGCAAGCGGGCAAAAGGCGCCTCATTTCTGCCCCGTGGCAGAGGGAGAGGAAAAAGGCTGCAGCAAACAGCCAGTTCCCAGGAACAAAAGCCCTCTCCCGCCTCCGCAAAGTCCTCAGCATGACGCTGGGGCTTTACAAGCGGACTCAGGCACGGTGGGGGCCCGTCTCAAGAAGTTCAGTGCGCAGTGGGCCCACTCGCAAGTGGACCCCTGGATCCTTCAGGTGGTATCTCAGGGGTACAAATTGGAATTCGAGACGTCTCCCCCTCGCCGTTTTCTAAAGTCTGCTTTACCGACGTCTCCCTCAGACAGGGAGGCAGTATTGGAAGCCATTCACAAGCTGTATTCCCAGCAGGTGATAATCAAGGTACCCCTCCTACAACAGGGAAAGGGGTACTATTCCACACTATTTGTGGTACCGAAGCCGGACGGCTCGGTGAGACCAATTTTAAACCTAAAATCCTTGAACACTTACATACAAAGGTTCAAATTCAAGATGGAGTCACTCAGAGCAGTGATTGCAAACCTGGAAGAAGGGGACTATATGGTGTCTCTGGACATCAAAGATGCTTACCTACATGTCCCAATTTACCCTTCTCACCAAGGGTACCTCAGGTTTGTGGTACAGATCTGTCACTATCAGTTTCAAACGCTGCCGTTCGGATTGTCCACGGCACCCTGGGTCTTTACCAAGGTAATGGCCGAAATGATGATACTGCTTCGAAGGAAGGGAGTTTTAGTTATCCCTTACTTGGACGATCTCCTGATAAGGGCAAGATCCAGGGAACAGTTGGAAGTCGGAGTAGCACTATCTCAGATAGTGCTACGCCAGCACGATTGGATTCTCAATATTCCAAAATCGCAGCTGATCCCGACGACACGACTTCTATTCCTAGGGATGATCCTGGACACAGTCCAGAAAAAGGTGTTTCTCCCGGAGGAGAAAGCCAGGGAGTTATCCGAACTAGTCAGAAATCTCCTAAAACCAGGCCAAGTCTCAGTGCATCAATGCACAAGGGTCCTGGGAAAGATGGTGGCTTCTTACGAAGCAATCCCATTCGGCAGATTCCACGCAAGAACTTTCCAGTGGGATCTGCTAGACAAATGGTCCGGGTCGCATCTTCAGATGCATCAGCGGATAATCTTGTCACCAAGGACAAGGGTGTCTCTCCTGTGGTGGTTGCAGAGTGCTCATCTTCTAGAGGGCCGCAGATTCGGCATTCAGGACTGGGTCCTGGTGACCACGGATGCCAGCCTGAGAGGCTGGGGAGCAGTCACACAGGGAAAAAATTTCCAGGGCTTGTGGTCAAGCCTGGAGACATCACTTCACATAAATATCCTGGAGCTAAGGGCCATCTACAATGCTCTATGCCTAGCAAGACCTCTGCTTCAAGGTCAGCCGGTGCTGATCCAGTCAGACAACATCACGGCAGTCGCCCACGTAAACAGACAGGGCGGCACAAGAAGCAGGAGGGCAATGACAGAAGTTGCAAGGATTCTTCGCTGGGCGGAAAATCATGTGATAGCACTGTCAGCAGTGTTCATTCCGGGTGTGGACAACTGGGAAGCAGACTTCCTCAGCAGACACGACCTCCACCTGGGGGAGTGGGGACTTCACCCAGAAGTCTTCCACATGATTGTGAACCGTTGGGAAAAAGCAAAGGTGGACATGATGGCGTCCCGCCTCAACAAAAAACTAGACAGGTATTGCGCCAGGTCAAGGGACCCTCAGGCAATAGCTGTGGACGCTCTGGTAACACCGTGGGTGTACCAGTCAGTGTATGTGTTCCCTCCTCTGCCTCTCATACCCAAGGTACTGAGAATCATAAGAAGGAGAGGAGTGAGGACTATACTCGTGGCTCCGGATTGGCCAAGAAGGACTTGGTATCCGGAACTTCAAGAGATGCTCACAGAGGACCCGTGGCCTCTACCTCTAAGAAAAGACCTGCTCCAGCAGGGACCCTGTCTGTTCCAAGACTTACCGCGGCTGCGTTTGACGGCATGGCGGTTGAACGCCGGATCCTGAAGGAAAAAGGCATTCCGGATGAAGTCATCCCTACCCTGATCAAAGCCAGGAAGGATGTAACCGTGCAGCATTATCACCGTATTTGGCGTAAATATGTTGCGTGGTGCGAGGCCAGGAAGGCCCCTACAGAGGAATTTCAACTGGGTCGTTTCCTGCATTTCCTGCAAACGAGACTGTCTATGGGCCTAAAATTAGGGTCCATTAAGGTTCAAATTTCGGCCCTGTCGATTTTCTTCCAGAAAGAACTGGCTTCAGTTCCTGAAGTTCAGACGTTTGTCAAGGGGGTGCTGCATATACAGAGTCCTTTTGTGCCTCCAGTGGCACCTTGGGATCTCAATGTTGTTTTGGGGTTCCTAAAATCACATTGGTTTGAACCACTCTCCACTGTGGACTTAAAATATCTCACATGGAAAGTGGTAATGCTGTTAGCCCTGGCTTCAGCCAGGCGTGTCTCAGAATTGGCGGCTTTATCCTATAAAAGCCCTTACCTAATTTTTCATACGGACAGGGCAGAATTGAGGACTCGTCCTCAATTTCTCCCTAAGGTGGTTTCAGCGTTTCACTTGAACCAGCCTATTGTGGTACCTGCGGCTACTAGGGACTTGGAGGACTCCAAGTTGCTGGACGTAGTCAGGGCCCTGAAAATATATGTTTCCAGGACGGCTGCAGTCAGAAAATCTGACTCGCTGTTTATCCTGTATGCACCCAACAAGCTGGGTGCTCCTGCTTCTAAGCAGACTATTGCTCGTTGGATGTGTAGCACAATTCAGCTTGCACATTCTGTGGCAGGCCTGCCACAGCCAAAATCTGTAAAAGCCCATTCCACAAGGAAGGTGGGCTCATCTTGGGCGGCTGCCCGAGGGGTCTCGGCTTTACAACTTTGCCGAGCAGCTACTTGGTCAGGGGCAAACACGTTTGCTAAATTCTACAAATTTGATACCCTGGCTGAGGAGGACCTGGAGTTCTCTCATTCGGTGCTGCAGAGTCATCCGCACTCTCCCGCCCGTTTCGGAGCTTTGGTATAATCCCCATGGTCCTTACGGAGTTCCCAGCATCCACTAGGACGTCAGAGAAAATAAGAATTTACTTACCGATAATTCTATTTCTCGTAGTCCGTAGTGGATGCTGGGCGCCCATCCCAAGTGCGGATTGTCTGCAATACTTGTACATAGTTATTGTTACAAAAATCGGGTTATTATTGTTGTGAGCCATCTTTTCAGAGGCTCCTCTGTTATCATGCTGTTAACTGGGTTCAGATCACAGGTTGTACGGTGTGATTGGTGTGGCTGGTATGAGTCTTACCCGGGATTCAAAATCCTTCCTTATTGTGTACGCTCGTCCGGGCACAGTATCCTAACTGAGGCTTGGAGGAGGGTCATAGGGGGAGGAGCCAGTGCACACCAGGTAGTCCTAAAGCTTTTACTTTTGTGCCCAGTCTCCTGCGGAGCTGCTATTCCCCATGGTCCTTACGGAGTTCCCAGCATCCACTACGGACTACGAGAAATAGAATTATCGGTAAGTAAATTCTTATTATATCTACCGATAAATGGAATAAGAAACACCCAGCTGAACAAAATTTACTTCGGCTAATCAAATGTAATTCTTGACCGTCATTCCTTCCTAAGGGTTTCCCAAGCATCGTGTCTGGTTTATGTACTTCCCTTCCAGTAAGCATTTGTACTGTATGATCCGGAACTCATTGTTACCAGAAGAGGGGGTGTGTTGACTTCGGGATAGGATCAGCTGATTCTGGTATTAAAATCTGCTTTTAAAAGAAGTGTATGAGTCAAAATATATGAGTATAATTTAAATGTTATTCTCTAAAACACAAATGCTTAAAGCACACAAATTCTTATTTTTTATTCTGTAGTATGAAATAGATACTACATACAGAAATGTCTTATTTCTCTTTCAAACCAGACTCCGCTTCCTGCTGGCATTTCAGGCTTAACGTCGGACTATTCAAAATGCAAATTAGAAGGAAGAGCCAGAATGAGCAGCATTATAGTAGTGTAAAAAACCATGAGCAGTCACTGACCTCTGCAGGGGCTTTGCGCCTCCTCTGCGGCAGACATGGGTGGAAATTTACTAAAGGTTGATTTGCAGGGTTTTTTGGTGAAAAAGCTGGGATTTTGCTTACTGCAAGATTATGAAGGATTAATTCACATGGAAGTTGCATATCAAATGCAACTTCAAACTACAAATCGCGGGAAATCAGCCTCGGTACGAACAGTCAGAATAACATTGGTATCGGTGGAAACCGCACATTTACTAAGATTTGTTTTTGGAAATGCGCGTGAATTCTAACTCGCACCTCTGTGAACAGAATCAGTGCACTGTGTTTCTCTTCATCAGAGTCCATAGTGATCCACAGTCCTTACATCAGGGTGTAGGTGGTAGGAGTAGACTGAGCACACAGTTAAGCTTTTAGCTCCCAGGATGCTCTGGGCCTCCTCCCCATATACCCTACTTCTGGTCCAGGGAAGCCCATTTAGTGTTGGTGCTGGCAGAAGCCGGAGCACCATTTACACAGCTGAAAGAAAAAACAGGATTTTGGTACCTACCGGTAAATCCTTTTCTCGTAGTCCGTAGAGGATACTGGGGTCCACATTAGTACCATGGGGTATAGATGGGTCCACCAGGAGCCATTGGCACTTTAAGAGTTTGAGAGTGTGGGCTGGCTCCTCCCTCTATGCCCCTCCTACCAGACTCGGTCTAGAAACTGTGCCCGAGGAGACGACATACTTCGAGAGAAGGACTTAACACAGATAGTGGTGAGATTCATTCCAGCTCACACATACAAGGCACGTCAAGACAACTAGCTTGAACTACTCAGCAACAGCTGAAACATTACTTACTAAGTAACAATGCAGTACTCAACTAAAACGAAGTTGTACTGAACCAAATAAATGCAGGAAAACGAAGCGCTGGGCGGGCGCCCAGTATCTTCTACGGACTACGAGAAAAGGATTTACCGGTAGGTACCAAAGTCCTATTTTCTCTTACGTCCTAGAGGATGCTGGGGTCCACATTAGTACCATGGGGATGTACCAAATCTCCCAGAATGGGAGGGAGAGCGCGGAGGCTCCTGCAGAACTGATTGACTGAACTTCAGATCATCAGAGGCCAAAGAATCGATACTTGTAAAACTTTGTAAACGTGTTCGACCCCGACCAAGTTGCAGCTCGGCAAAGTTGCCCTGCCGAGATACCCCCGGCAGCCGCCCAGGAAGACCCCACCTTACGAGTAGAGTGGGCCTTAACAGATGCAGAACACGGCAGTCCTGCCGTAGAATACGCATGCTGGATAGTGAACCTGATCCAGCGAGAAATAGTCTGCTTAGAAGCAGGATATCCAATCTTTTTGGGATCATATAGGACAGGCATGTCCAAACTGCGGCCCTCCAGCTGTTGTGAAACTACATATCCCAGCATGCCCTGACATAGTTTTGCGGTCAGAGAATGCTAAAGCTGTGTCAGGGCATGCTGGGATGTGTAGTTTCTCAACAGCTGCGCCGCAGTTTGGACATGCCTGATATAGGACAACAGAGAGTCCGACTTTCTCTTACGTCCTAGAGGATGCTGGGGTCCATATTAGTACCATGGGGTATAGACGGGTCCACCAGGAGCCATTAAGAGTGTGGGCTGGCTCCTCCCTCTATGCCCCTCCTACCAGACTCAGTTTAGAAAATGTGCCCAGAGGAGCCGGTCACAGCTAGGGGAGCTCTACAGATTTCTCTTAGGAAAAAAGTTTTTTCTTTCTTTTCAGAGTTTTTTATTTTACAGGGAGGCTGCTGGCGATAGCCTTCTGCAGCTAGGGACTGAGGGGGGGGGAGAGCAGTGTCCGCCCTGCGGGGTCTTGAGCCATTGCTCCCACTGACTGGACGTTAAGCTCCAGAGGGGTGTGATCGCGCCCCGCCGCAGGGGAACGCTCGCCCTGGCATCTGGCCGCCACCCCCTCAGGGAGCTGAAGATGTGGCGAGTCACTGTCCCCCCTTGCAAGCGGGGGGACAGTGTGAAGAGGGCAGCCAGAGGGTAAGGAGCGCGGTCTTAACCGCGCTCCTGGATGGCTGTGGTGCGGCGCTGGGAGGGGCGACCTGGGCCAGCCCCAGACCCTACACTGTCCACTGCAAGTCTGTCGGGGTCTGCAGATCCAGGCCAGCACAATTCCTCCGGCCAGTATAATCTTTCAGTGAGCGGGAAGACAGCGCCATTGAGGGGGCGGAGCTTTTCAGAGTGGACCCAGCAGCGTTCAGCACCATTTTTCCTGCCTGCACTCACTACCAAGTGGATCCAAGTCCCTCCAGAGCAATCTCCAGCTATCTGTACGGTACCAAGGGGGTTGTAGAAGGGGGGGGGGGGGGGGAGATTGTTAACAGACTGTGTACCCTATTAAGGGGCACAGTCAGCGCTGGTTGGGGACTCCCTATACCTTTAATAGCGCTGTGTGTGGGTTGGCTCCAATCTCTGTGTCTCTCTGCCATTCTTGGGGGGGAACTCTCTGCATAATACCCTGTGTGTTTGTGGGGTGGGGAGTGTGTGTGACAACATGTCTAGGGACACTGTTTCATATGCTGCAGAGGATTTATCTTCCCAGGAAGACTCCATTCCATGTAATCAGGATTGCACTGTTTTAGTGCAGATCCCAGCTAGAGAGCCAGAATGGTTAGTCTCTCTGAGGGGGACTATTTCTCAGATTTCTGATAGAGTTGCTAGGACTGAGCATGCCACTCAGGTCCTCCAGTCCACTATGGTGGTATGGTCTGATCCTGCCTCCTCTGGGTCCCCGGCCGTACATTCTCAAAAAAGTGCACTTGCAATTATGCAGGATGACACGGACACCGACTCTGACGCTGCAGACGGTGACGGGGATGTGTTGAGGGGGACGGCATCACTTGCCAAGGGGGTACAGTTGATGATCGAGGCTGTTAGGGATGTTTTACACATTTCAGACACAGCTCCGGAACTGGTGGAGGAGGCCTTCTTTACAGATCATAAGAAGCACCCCCTCACCTTCCTGGCATCCAAAGAATTGAATGCTATCTTTGAAAGGGCATGGGAAACTCCGGAAAAGAAATTCCAGATTCCCAAGAGGGTCTTGGTGGCTTTTCCCTTCTCTGAGGAAGATAGGAAAAGATGGGTGTCCCCGCCGATAGTCAACGCCTCTGTCTCCAGGCTGTCCAAACAGGTGGTATTACCGGTCACAGGATCTAACGCGTTAAAGGATCTGGCAGGTCGCACGGTGGATGCTACACTGAAATCCATTTACACGGCTTCAAGGGCTATATTGCGGCCTACTAAAGCCTGTGCTTTGATTGCTAAAGCTATTGCCAAGTGGTCAATCACTCTGCAGGAGGAATCGACTACGCTAGACAAAGGTGACGTTGATTTGTTTTTACGTAATATTCAGGATTCTGCAGGGTTCTTGGTGGATTCCATGAAGGACCTGGGTTCCATGGCTGCGGGGATCTCCTCCATGTCCGTCTCGGCTCGCAGAGGTCTTTGGCTGCGCAACTGGTCTTCGGATGCGGAATCCAGGAAGTGTGTGGAGGGCCTGCCATACAAAGGTCAGGCTCTCTTTGGGGAGGCGCTGGATGCGTGGATTGTCACGGCTACCGCGGGTAAGTCTCCTTTTCTCCCCTCAGCTGCACCGGCTACGAAGAAGCCTTTTTCCTCTACCATGTCACAGTCCTTTTGGCCCGCAAGGCCTAGAAAAAATAAGCCTTCGAACACCTTCTTCAGAGGTGGTCGTGCCAAAGGAAAGAAACCTGCTCCCGCAAGTTCCCAGACCCAGAAGCTCACTTCTGATACCCCTAAGTCCTCCGCATGACGGTGGACAGCTCGACCTGGAGGAAGGTCAGGTGAGGGCAAGACTCCGGCAGTTCAGCCACGTCTGGGTGTCATCGGGTCTGGACCCCTGGGTACTGGATATAGTGTCCAGAGGGTACGGACTGTAGTTTCAAGATCCCCCGCCTTACTGCTTCTTCAAGTCAGGCTTGCCAGCCCTGCTGGCAGACAGGACAATTCTTCTGGAGGCCATAAAAAAATTGGTGGTGTCAGAGGTCATTGTTCCAGTCCCACTTCAGCAGTGGAACAAGGGTTATTATTCGAACCTTTTTGTGGTACCAAAACCGGATGGTTCGGTACGGCCTATTCTAAACTTAAAGTCTTTGAACCCTTATCTCAGGGAGTTCAAATTCAAGATGGAATCTCTGAGAGCTGTCATCTCAGGACTGACGGAGGGGGAGTTCCTGGTGTCTCTGGACATCAAGGATGCTTACCTCCACATTCCCGTTTGGGCGCTGCATCAAGCATTTCTCCGGTTTGCTTTGATGGACGATCACTATCCATTCCAGGCGCTGCCGTTTGTCCTCTCCACAGCACCGAGGATCTTCACCAAGGTGATGGCGGAGATGATGGTTCTCCTCCACAAACAGGGGGTGAACATAATTCCATATCTGGACGATCTCCTGATCAAGGCGTCGTCCAGGGAGAGGTTGTTGCGGTCCATCGCGCTCACGACACAACTGCTCAGGAGGCACGGTTGGATCCTAAACCTTCCAAAGTCTCATCTGGAACCAACAAGGCGGCTGTCTTTCCTGGGAATGATCCTCGACACGGAAGTGCAGAGGGTATTTCTCCTGGCAGAGAAAGCGTTGGTGATTCAAGCAATGGTCCGGGATGTCCTAAGACCTACCCGAGTATCGGTTCATCAATGCATACGCCTTCTGGGGAAGATGGTTGCCGCCTACGAGGCTCTACAGTACGGCAGGTTTCATGCTCGTCCTTTTCAGCTGGACCTATTGGACCAGTGGTTGGGCTCTCACCTACACATGCACAAGAGGGATACGCCTGTCTCCGAAAGCCAGGATTTCACTCCTCTGGTGGCTGCAACTTCCGCACCTTCTGGAAGGCCGAAGGTTCGGTATTCAGGACTGGATCCTTTTAACCACAGATGCTAGTCTAAGAGGTTGGGGAGCAGTCACTCTAGGGAAACCTTCCAAGGAAGGTGGTCGAATCAAGAATTGCTTCTCCAAATAAACATCCTGAAGCTAAGGGCCGTGTACAACGCACTTCTGCAAGCAGCACACCTACAGGATCGAGCTGTTCAGGTGCAGTCGGACAACGTGACCACAGTGGCCTACATAAACCGACAAGGCGGAATGAAGAGCAAGGCTGCCATGTCAGAGGTATCAAGAATCCTCCTCTGGGCAGAAAGGCATGCTGTAGCAATGTCGGCGATCTTCATTTCGGGAGTAGACAACTGGGAAGCAGACTTCCTCTGCAGACACGATCTCCATCCAGGGGAGTGGGGCCTCCATCCGCAGGTGTTCGAGGAGGTAACCGGTTGGTGGGGGGTTCCTCACATAGACATGATGGCTTCCCGCCTCAACAAGAAGCTGGGGAGGTACTGTTCCAGGTCAAGGGACCTGCAAGCAGTGGCGGTGGACGCACTGGTAACCCCGTGGGTGTTCCCGTCAGTGTATGTGTTCCCTCCACTTCCTCTGATTCCAAAGGTCCTTCAGCTGGTAAGAAGAACAAAGGTTCTGGCAATCCTCATTGCTCCGGACTGGCCACGGAGGGCTTGGTATGCGGATCTACTGGATCTTCTGCTGAAAGATCCAAGGCCCTTACCTCTTCGGGAGGATCTGCTGCTGCAGGGACCGTTCGCCTATCGAGACTTACCACGGCTACGTTTGATGGCATGGCGGTTGAATGCCAGATCTTAGCTCGGAAAGGTATTCCGAGTGAGGTCATTGCTACCCTGATTCAGGCTAGGAAGGGGGTGACGTCTAAACATTACCACCGTATTTGGAAAAAATATGTTTCTTGGTGAGAGTCCATGAAGTTTCCGGCGGTGAAATTTCAACTGGGACGTTTCCTCCTCTTCCTGCAAGCAGGAGTGGATATGGGTCTGAGGTTGGGATCTGTGAAGGTCCAGATTTCAGCCATATCCATTTTCTTTCAGAAGCAATTGGCTGCCTCCCTGAGGTTCAGAACTTTTTGAAGGGAGCTCTGCATATCCAACCTCCCTTTGTACCGCCTACGGTGCCATGGGACCTTAACGTGGTATTGCAGTTCCTCCAGTTGGATTGGTTTGAGCCTCTACAGGAGGTAGAGCTCAAGTTTCTTACATGGAAGGGAATGAGAGCGACAGAGTGTCAGAGAGGGAGGAAGGGGGAGCAAGAGAGAGTGAAAGAGTGTGTTAGGGTGCTGTCCTACGTTCAGATAGTCGCCACCCCCATGGGGAGTGTAAATTTGCCATGCAAGCATGCGATCCCATGTGTTTGCCGAACTGCAAAAATCCAGTGTGTGCAGTCTCTGCACAGCCCAGGACTTAAGGGCCCCATACACTAGAACGAAAATGCCCGATTACATGCTATTTCGACCTTTCGGTCCGATATATCAGATGAAAAGTGTCAAATCGTATGTGTTTTCTTTCCAATCTGATGCGCGGTCCCATGAGTGTCGTCTCGGATACCCTAGGTCGCAAGTACTGCACTCATGATATATCGGAATCGTATGGAAATGTACGGAAAAAGGTTTGTTTTTTGTGCCTACGATCTATCGCGTGCAATATATATCGTAGGTAGTCTGACACTGTCCACCAATGTATCCTAAATTATTGTTCACATTTTATTCATTTCTGTGTGCCCAAAGTCATTTTAACCCCCTAATGGCCATGTGTTTTCACCGCCACTGTACCCCAATGCTGCACCTTGTGTTTCTGTGTCCCCAAAGTCATTTTAACTCCCTAATGGCCATGTATTTTTAACGCCACTGTACCCCAATGCTGCACCTTGTGTTTCTGTGTCCCCAAAGTTATTTTAACCACCCGATGGCCATGTATTTTTACCGCCACTGTACCCCAATGCTGCACCATTAATGTCTGGGTAATGAGGAAACTATTTTCAAAAAACAACTTTATTTTAAAACCATATATTATACAAAATGTAACCATATATCAAAACATTTCGAAAGTATATTTTTAAACTTAAGTAAAACACTTTTGAAAAAGAAAAAACAACTTTATTTTAAAAACAAATATTATCCAAATTTAACCATATACCATATAACCATAAACACATAACCATTTAACCATATAACCATTTAACCGTATACCTTAAGTAAAACCATTTTGAAACAGAAAATATATAACCGTTTTTGCACAACTTTTTTTTCCTTTGGATCAAAACATAGGGGTATATTCAATTAGCAGTGATAACGAACTTTTCACGTCAAAAGTCCGGTTTTCGGGTGAAAAAACGGACTTTTCACGTGAAACGCAATTACAGCCTATTCAATTTTCCGTGAAAACTTATCGGTGATCATTTTTTCACTAATTTCACTTCACCTACTCTGAGCAGGTGAAAAGTTGGGAAAAGTCACTATTTTAAGGTAAAAATGTTTGGATATGGTACAGAACTCCTGGGACACCCCCCTTAATGACTAATTAGGCACGTTGAGGTTTTTAATTATTTTTAATTGGCCAATAATGACATGTCAGTTTTGGGGTGAAAAAGTACAAAGTGATGGAAATTGGGGTTCAAGGTATGGGACAGGTATATTGGGGTGCTTTGAGTGGGACAGGTGTTTTTAGGCTTGCAGATGGGAGTAATCGGTCTGTTTCCACTTTTTTTTTTAAAGTACCCTAAAATGACCCAAATATATACTTATACCCATTTTCATGTACCCCAAATTTAATGAGAGCAGTTATTTTGCTCAAAAAAACTTGCTTTCTATCATTTTTTTGCATTTTTAAAAAAATGCATATAACAGCCATTTCACACAATTTAAGTCCTCAAAAACTCTCTAATGTGATCTCTAACACACTTCTCTTCTGTTTTCCTATGTTAGTTTAGCATTTTTTGGGGTACAGGCTGATTTCCCCATTTTCACCTGCACTTTTCACTACAAGAATTTTCACGTGCAACCCATTTGGAATTGAATAGGTCGAAAAACGGAGCGTTTTCGGGCGAAAAATTGCAGCGAAAAGTGCGGATAATTGAATACCCTAGATAGACTTCATCACCGGCCTACTAGACCTGTACCGTAGCCATGAATGTCTATGGAAGGTCAAAGCAAAGGGGTATTCAGATAAAGTGTGGCGGAATGCAGTCTTGGAGGAGCTAGTAGATTACAGCAGGCCCTTTGTGTCCAGTGCTGACAAGGCCACTGGGTTAAGAAAAAGATCCAGAACCTGCGTACTGTGTTCCTCAAAGAACACAAAGAAATGAAACAGTCAAAAAGGTATCCCAGGTTTACAAGACCTCCACCTGGTAATACCATTTAATGGAGTTTGTCCTGGACCAGGAGAAAAGTGTTCTCTACAATTCGGCGTGCCCTGGATAGCCTATAATTGTAGATCTGCTTCACCCTTGGTGCCTTTGGGGGTACAGCTTCATAATGTTCTCGTGGAGTGCGAATGCCTCATCAGCCACGAAAACAAAATTGAGGCGATGCTTGGTTTGCTCTCTAGATGGCAAGTTCAGGGTCTTTGTGGTGAGCCGCTTGTAGAAGGTGGTATTCTTCAGGTCTGATGGTCTGCACGTCTGTTTTTGCCAACGTCAATGAAGATGAATTCATTGTTGGCATTCACCACTGCCATCAGCACGATGCTGAAAATACCCTTTATAATTAAAATAAAGGGATCGAGGGTTGATACGGATGTGTTTGCAATCTATCACTCCCCCACAGTTAGGGAATTGCCAGGTGGTGGCAAACTCCTTTGCCATGGCTTGCCATTCTGATGTACTTGCAGGGAGCTATAAAAAAAAATTTAAATAAAAAAATTAAAACATGTATTTAAACAGTGTATTTTAAAAAGAAATCTACTACAGAGTGGAAGTGTGGAGATTCCCACCACCCCAGACCTCAATCTCATCCTGGATACGGAGGAATCTCACCACTATCTGTGTAATTCCTTCTCTCAAAGTATGTCGTCTCCTCGGGCACAGTTTCTAGACTGAGTCTGGTAGGAGGGGCATAGAGGGAGGAGCCAGCCCACACCCTTAAACTCTTCAAGTGCCAATGGCTCTTGGTGGACCCGTCTATACGCCATGGTACTAATATGGATCTCAGCATCCTCTACGGACTACGAGAAAAGGATTTACCGGCAGGTAATTAAAATCCTATTTTCTGTGACAAGAAGTTCTCTTCACATATATCTTCAGAGCCCTCACGACATCCAAGGACTTTGAAGTAATTGAGGAGTCAGTAGCCACTGTCACCACAATAGGTTGGTTGATATGAAATGCCGACACAACCTTTGGAAGAAACTGCTGATGAGTCCGGAGCTCATCTCTATCTTCGTGGAAGAGGAAGTAAGGGCTTTTACAGGATAAAGCCCCCCGCTCGGAGACACGTCTAGCAGAAGCTAAGGCCAACAAAGTGACCGCCTTCCATGTAAGAAATTTGAGCTCTACCTCCTGTAGAGGCTCAAACCAATCCAACTGGAGGAACTGCAATACCACGTTAAGGTCCCATGGCACCGTAGGCGGTACAAAGGGAGGTTGGATATGCAGAGCTCCCTTCAAAAAGTTCTGAACCTCAGGGAGGCAGCCAATTGCTTCTGGAAGAAAATGGATAGGGCTGAAATCTGGACCTTCACAGATCCCAACCTCAGACCCATATCCACTCCTGCTTGCAGGAAGAGGAGGAAATGTCCCAGTTGAAATTTCACCGCCGGAAACTTCATGGACTCTCACCAAGAAACATATTTTTTCCAAATACGATGGTAATGTTTTGACGTTACACCTTTCCTAGCCTGTATGAGTGTAGGAATAACATTCTTCGGAATGCCTAAACCGCGCAGGGAGTCCCTTTTTCTACCTCCCAAAAGTTGGGAGTTATGCCCCATTTATCAAGACTCGGAGAGTGATAAATAGCACTGTGACAAAGTACCAACCAACCAGCTTCTATCTACCATGTCACAGGCTGTGTTTGAAAATGACAGTTGGGAGCTGATTGGTTGGTACTTTATCACTGTGCTATTTATCACTCTCCAAGGCAGACAGTATTTACCCTGCATGCAAGGGTGTAACGAGAACTTTCTGTACCCCATAGCAATATCTTGAAAACCGCCTCACGCTGAGGGTGTCATGGGGAGAGAGGGTTTCATGGAAAAAGAGGGAATGAGAGAGAGAGGGTGTCACGGAGAAAGAGAGAGAAAGGGATGAGAGGGGAGAGAGAGAGGGGAGCGAGTGGGAATGAGAGCGACAGAGTGTCAGAGAGGGAGGAAGGGGGAGCAAGAGAGAGTGAAAGAGTGTGTTAGGGTACTGTCCTACGTTCAGATAGTCGCCACCCCCAGGGGGAGTGTAAATTTGCCATGCAAGCAGCCAAGCATGCGATCCCATGTGTATGCCGAGCTGCAAAAATCCAGTGTGTGCAGTCTCTGCACAGCCCAGGACTTAAGGGCCCCATACACTAGAACGAAAATGCCCGATTACATGCTATTTCGACCTTTCGGTCCGATATATCAGATGAAAAGTGTCAAATCGTATGTGTTTTCTTTCCAATCTGATGCGCGGTCCCATGAGTGTCGTCTCGGATCCCCTAGGTCGCAAGTACTGCACTCATGATATATCGGAATCGTATGGAAACGTATGGAAAAAGGTTTGTTTTTTGTGCCTACGATCTATCGCGTGCAATACATCGTAGGTAGTCTGACACTGTCCACCAATGTATCCTAAATTATTGTTCACATTTTATTCATTTCTGTGTGCCCAAAGTCATTTTAATCCCATAATGGCCATGTGTTTTCACCGCCACTGTACCCCAATGCTGCACCTTGTGTTTCTGTGTCCCCAAAGTCATTTTAACCACCTGATGGCCATGTATTTTTACCGCCACTGTACCCCAATGCTGCACCATTAATGTCTGGGTAATGAGGAAACTATTTTCAAAAAACAACTTTATTTTAAAACCATATATTATACAAAATGTAACCTTATATCAAAACATTTCGAAAGTATATTTTTAAACTTAAGTAAAACCATTTTGAAAAAGAAAAAACAACTTTATTTTAAAAACAAATATTATCCAAATTTAACCATATACCATATTACCATAAACATACAACCATTTAACCATATAACCATTTAACCGTATACCTTAAGTAAAACCATTTTGAAACAGAAAATATATAACCGTTTTTGCACAACTTTTTTTTCCTTTGGATCAAGACATAGGGGGAAATTTACTAAGCTCCCGATTTTGACCGAGATGCCGTTTTTTCATCAAAGTGTCATCTCGGTAATTTACTAAGCACTAATCACGGCAGTGATGAGGGCATTCGTAATTTTTTGCAAGTTCAGGTAAAAAATTACGAATGAATACACCATCGGTCAAAACGCGGCTGTTTAAGTATGAATCTCGGTCATTTACTAAGAAGTGCAAAGCAAAAAAAGAACAAACACTGCCGTGAAAAATTACAACTCGTAAAAAAGTGCTAAAAAAAAACAGACCTTTTTTTTTCCCCCCGTGATTAGATAGGCATGCAGGGATCCATGAGATCCGTGCATGTATATCAATGGGAAGGGGTGGGAAAGTGCTTATTTTGTCAAAAAAAATTGCGTGGGGTCCCCCCTCCTAAGCATAACCAGCCTCGGGCTCTTTGAGCCGATCCTGGTTGCAAAAATATGGGGGAAAAAAATGACAGGGGTTCCCCCATATTTAAGCAACCAGCATCGGGCTCTGCGCCTGGTCCTGGTCCCAAAAATACGGGGGACAAAAAGAGTAGGGGTCCCCCGTATTTTTAAAACCAGCACCGGGCTCCACTAGCTGGACAGATAATGCCACAGCCGGGGGTCACTTTTATATAGTGCCCTGCGGCCGTGGCATCAAAAATCCAACTAGTCACCCCTGGCCGGGGTACCCTGGGGGAGTGGGGACCCCTTCAATCAAGGGGTCCCCCCCCCAGCCACCCAAGGGCCAGGGGTGAAGCCCGAGGCTGTCCCCCCCCATCCAATGGGCTGCGGATGGGGAGGCTGATAGCCTTTGTTGTAAAAGAAAAGATATTGTTTTTAGTAGCAGTACTACAAGGCCCAGCAAGCCTCCCCCGCATGCTGGTACTTGGAGAACCACAAGTACCAGCATGCGACGGAAAAACGGGCCCGCTGGTACCTGTAGTACTACTACTAAAAAAATACCCAAAAAAAGACAAGACACACACACCGTGAAAGTATAATTTTATTACATACATACACACATACATACATACTTACCTTAAGTTCCCACGCAGGTCGGTCCTCTTCTCCAGTAGAATCCAAGGGGTACCTGTTGAAGAAATTATACTCACGAGATCCAGGGGTCCAGGCTCCTCGGGAAATCCAGGGGTAATCCACGTACTTGCATAAAATAAGAAAACGGAAAGCCGAGCCACGAACTGAAAGGGGCCCCATGTTTTCACATGGGACTCCTTTCCACGAATGCCAGAAACCCACTCTGACTGATGTCTAAGTGGGTTTCTTCAGCCAATCAGGGAGTGCCACGTTGTAGCACTCTCCTGATCGGCTGTGTGCTCCTGTACAGAGTGACAGGCGGCACACGGCAGTGTTACAATGTAGCGCCTATGCGCTACATTGTAACCAATGATGGGAACTTTCTGCCCTGCGGTTGACCTAAAGTGACGTCACCGCTGAGCAGAAAGTTCCCACCATTGGTTACAATGGAGCGCATAGGCGCTACATTGTAACACTGCCGTGTGCCGCCTGTCACTCAGTACAGGAGCACACAGCCGATCAGGAGAGTGCTACAACGTGGCACTCCCTGATTGGCTGAAGAAACCCACTTAGACATCAGTCAGAGTGGGTTTCTGGCATTCGTGGAAAGGAGTCCCATGTGAAAACATGGGGCCCCTTTCAGTTCGTGGCTCGGCTTTCCGTTTTCTTATTTTATGCAAGTACGTGGATTACCCCTGGATTTCCCGAGGAGCCTGGACCCCTGGATCTCGTGAGTATAATTTCTTCAACAGGTACCCCTTGGATTCTACTGGAGAAGAGGACCGACCTGCGTGGGAACTTAAGGTAAGTATGTATGTATGTATGTATGTGTGTATGTATGTAATAAAATTATACTTTCACGGTGTGTGTGTCTTGTCTTTTTTTGGGTATTTTTTTAGTAGTAGTACTACAGGTACCAGCGGGCCCGTTTTTCCGTCGCATGCTGGTACTTGTGGTTCTCCAAGTACCAGCATGCGGGGGAGGCTTGCTGGGCCTTGTAGTACTGCTACTAAAAACAATATCTTTTCTTTTACAACAAAGGCTATCAGCCTCCCCATCCGCAGCCCATTGGATGGGGGGGGACAGCCTCGGGCTTCACCCCTGGCCCTTGGGTGGCTGGGGGGGGGGACCCCTTGATTGAAGGGGTCCCCACTCCCCCAGGGAACCCCGGCCAGGGGTGACTAGTTGGATTTTTGATGCCACGGCCGCAGGGCACTATATAAAAGTGACCCCCGGCTGTGGCATTATCTGTCCAGCTAGTGGAGCCCGGTGCTGGTTTTAAAAATACGGGGGACCCCTACTCTTTTTGTCCCCCGTATTTTTGGGACCAGGACCAGGCGCAGAGCCCGATGCTGGTTGCTTAAATATGGGGGAACCCCTGTCATTTTTTCCCCCATATTTTTGCAACCAGGATCGGCTCAAAGAGCCCGAGGCTGGTTATGCTTAGGAGGGGGGACCCCACGCATTTTTTTAAATGATTTTACAGTGTTTAATTTAAAAAAAAAAAAAAAACCCCAGCACGGATCACACAGATCCGGCCGAGATTGATTGTAAAAAAAGTCGGCAGTGTTTTGCTAATCACTGCCGTAAAAATAGGTAAAAAACCACGAATGACATCGACATCGGAACAAAAGAAAAACCCGAATACGACAGCTTAGTAAATCCATCGTAATCAATTCAAAAAGTTGCAATTTTACACTGTCGATGTCATTCGTGATTGAACTTGGACATGATTCTGGAAAATACGAATCTTAGTAAATGTACCCCATAGACTTCATCACCGGCCTACTAGACCTGTACCGTAGCCATGAATGTTTATGGAAGGTCAAAGCAAAGGGGTATTCAGATAAAGTGTGGCGGAATGCAGTCTTGGAGGAGCTAGTAGATTACAGCAGGCCCTTTGTGTCCAGTGCTGACAAGGACTGGGTTAAGAAAAAGATCCAGAACCTGCGTACTGTGTTCCTCAAAGAACACAAAGAAATGAAACAGTCAAAAAGGTATCCCAGGTTTACAAGACCTCCCTCTGGTAATACCATTTACTGGAGTTTGTCCTGGACCAGGAGAAAAGTGTTCTCTACAATTCGGCGTGCCCTGGATAGCCTATAATTGTAGATCTGCTTCACCCTTGGTGCCTTTGGGGGTACAGCTTCATAATGTTCTCGTGGAGTGCGAATGCCTCATCAGCCACGAAAACAAAATTGAGGCGATGCTTGGTTTGCTCTCTAGATGGCAAGTTCAGGGTCTTTGTGGTGAGCCGCTTGTAGAAGGTGGTATTCTTCAGCGAGCCACCGTCTGATGGTCTGCACGTCTGTTTTTGCCAACGTCAATGAAGATGAATTCATTGTTGGCATTCACCACTGCCATCAGCACGATGCTGAAAATACCCTTTATAATTAAAATAAAGGGATTGAGGGTTGATACGGATGTGTTTGCAATCTATCACTCCCCCACAGTTAGGGAATTGCCAGGTGGTGGCAAACTCCTTTGCTATGGCTTGCCATTCTGATGTACTTGCAGGGAGCTATAAAAAAAAATTGAAATAAAAAAATTAAAACATGTATTTAAACAGTGTATTTTAAAAAGAAATCTACTACAGAGTGGAAGTGTGGAGATTCCCACCACCCCAGACCTCAGTCTCAGCCTGGATACGGAGGAATCCCAGACCCTTGATCGTACCACTGAAGCACCCGCTACCCCTGTAGCACCAGATACCCCTGCAGCACCAGCTCCTCCGCCGTGCCAACCCCAAGCTTCCCGGAAGCGAACCCCCCCAAAAAAATGCAGAGCAGGAGAGCGAAGACCTCATCTTGCCCAAGACTTGCCCAGCTCCCCCAACCACTACACCAATTTGGGGAATTCATGGCCTCTGCGATGCGCATCCTGCCACCTGGTCAAGCGGAGCAGATTGAGCGTCTCAATTTCAAGATGCTTAACAAGGCCAAAAAGCACAACTACATGACAATGTACTGTTTGACCGTCTTCCTGTGACTGCTCCTCCCACCCAACCCTATCTTATTCCGCCCACATAAACCCATCTTATTCCGCCCACCCAACCACAGCCTATTCCGCCCACCCAACCACAGCCTATTCCGCCCACCCAACCCCAGCCTTCTCCCCCACCCACCTGCTCCTCAGCCATATACTCTGCTATGCTGGAGGCAGAGGAGGACACGCCTCAGTTTGAATTTTTGTAGGCATTTTATAATTCCCAATTAAGGGTCTTGTTTTAAATTAAGAATTCCCAATAAATATGATGTGGTATAGGCTATATCAGAGGTTCCCAAATGCGGTCCTCAAGGCACCTTAACAGTCCGGGATTTACGTATATCCATGGCTTAGCACAGATGATTAAATCAAATTGACTGAGGTGCTAATTAAGTCACCTGTGGCCAAGCATAGATACATCTAAAACCTAGACCATTGGGGTGCCTTGAGAACCGCGTTTGGGGACCTCTGGGCTATATGGTGTTCTGGGAGGCAGATTTTTGGCGGAGGATACACGCATGCTATAGGTGAATAATAATGGGGCTGGGCCCATTCGTTCTCCACTTTACAGCATGTGTGTATTCTCCCAATCAAATCTGTGACCAAAACACCATATAGCCCTCCATCTTAGGAGTGAAAGTACCGTGCCATATTTATTGGGAATTGGAACATTGTTAAGGGTCTTGTTTTAAATTATTAATTCCCAATAAATATGGTGCGGTATCAGAGGCAGAACTCTGGGAGGCAACGGAGTCATCTGCCGCCGGGCTCCTGCTCTGAAGGGCAGGGCCGGCGCCACCATTAGGCAGCTTTAGGCAGCTGCCTATGGGCGGCAGCCACTAGAGGGCGGTCACGCTGCCGATGGATGCTTCCCTTCTTTTCCTTTTCCCTTGCAATATGTGGAGCGTTACCGCGGAGAGTAGAAGACAGTTGTTAGAAGCACTGTAACTATAGCCGTCAGGACGCTGCTTACTCTATGTGCATAGAGTATTAGAGCCTCTGCCCATGGGTTACAATCACAATGACAGCGCTGGCGGCTGATAACAGTTGGGCGGCCGTGGTATCTGTGCAGCGCTGTCAGTGTGAATGTAACCCATCGGCAGCGGCTCTATGCTCACCGCCGCGGCCACTGTATTCTCTCATCGCTGCGCTCCCCCTGGCTGTTTGGTGCAAGCAGAAGAAGAAGGGGATGAGAAAGCAGACAGGGGAGCGGTGGGCAGCGGAGCGGGGAGTGTCAGAGTGCAGAGAAAAGTGGCGGAGGTTAGTACATCCCGCCCAGAGTAAGCAGCGTCCTGCCGTCTATTGTTACAGTGCTTCTACCTCCTCTCCACGAAAACGATCCACGTATTGCCGCCCCGCACCACAGACTCCCGCGATCTCACCCCACATGTTACACCCCCTCTCCACGATAACACCCCTCCCTTCCCCCCCGCAATTGCATCATGAATATTATAGCCCCCCTCCTTCCTTCCCCCGCCCTACCCTTCATGATCGCGACACAGGCTGCAATCACTCACTGTGTATAACCTGCACCACCAGACACGGCAGGATTAAGGACCAGTGGCTCTTTGGGTAAGTGAGAGCTTCATTTAGGGGAGAGGGAGGAAATACTTAAGGGGTGGGATTATTAAATCTATACAGTAAAGGGCATGGCTGAAGGTGCATCCTTAAATATATAAGGGCTGGAGGTGCTGGGATGCTGGAAGGGGGAAAGAGATTACATTTATTTACAGGACAGCTCCCGTCGCAGACAGTCTGAGTGCCGGAGGTATAGAGTATATATATATATATTATATATATATATATATATACACACACACATGGAAGATATTCAGCACTCAAGGCACTCAAATTAGATGCAGCGAGCCTGGTGCCATCCAAAGCATCCACATGCGGTATATACAAACAGATAGGCGGCACTCACGGACTTTTCAAAGCCAAAGAACAGACGTGACTCTGCCCTTAGCGCTTAACGTTTCGGTTTATTTCAACCGTCATCAGAAGCAACCGAAACGTTAAGCACCAAGGGCAGAGTCACGTCTGTTCTTTGGCTTTGAAAAGTCCGTGAGTGCCGCCTATCTGTTTATATACACACACACACACACACACACTAGTTACCAGCCCGCCAACATGACGGAACATCATAGCAGTAATATCAGTGGCTGTGCACGCCCGGACGTAGCAACACTTGAACTGCTCAGTCAGGCGCCATATAGTGTCTGCTAGCGTGCAAAACACTTGAATCACCCCCCCAAAACAGGTGAGGAGCGGCATTAGCCTTTCATTATACTGTCTTTCATTTATTTATTTGCCCTAGGCAAAACTTCAGCCTGCTGCGCCCCCCCTCCCCCCCCCCCCCAAGGGGTGAGATGCAGGGGTAGGTGTTGTGACCAGCGGTCACATAACT